>NC_141690.1:194785493-195385493 GCF_964263255.1 Lissotriton vulgaris
ACACGCATGTGCAGTCATGTGACTTTAAAACAACACTTCCAATTGGTTCTTACTAGTTTCTATTCTGCAATTTACACGGAAAACTCCACCCACTTCCCTAGAAAACCAGTTTATCGTAAAACTTTTAAAGCCTCCTCTTATGACATATTCGACATCAATCACATAGCAGAGTACTAAATAGCACTATATACACTCCGTCCCTTAATTATAAGAGACTTATTGCTATGTAAAAGCAACTTTTGTTTTCCAAGATAATGTGAAATGCTGAGCCTATTACATAATTTTATTTCACATATATGTTACTATTCTCCTTCGAGTACTAACACCGTAGAAAATACCACCAATAGCGGTGATATTTTTTACACCGAGAACTGGCGATTTCTATCGCTTACAGCCCTTACAATTATAAAATTTTATTTCCTAAGTCTCTGATCTCCAACTGTGCAACGTAGCTCCCCTGTGTGTCGTAATAAGGTCCATAAACAAAAACTACAGAGCCAGCATTATAAACATACACAGAACCACAAAACGACAAGAGCCACCATGCTGATATATATCCTTAATATAATAAACCTCTGAGAATAAATACATATTTCCGTGGCACCCCATAACACAAATGTGGCGTCCTCTGACTTTGCTCCATTACCAAACACCGTAACTCCCCGCCCCCCTCACTTTTCACTAAACTCCGCACTCCACCCCAGCCGAACCCCCTATTAAAAACCCCCAACCTACCCTCCCGGCCCAAACCCACCATGAACCTCAAACCGCCCCTAGAAAACTTATAAGACACAGGATTACTAAAACTCAAAGAATACGCAACAGGCAGATAATGTAAATAGTACATAAAGGCACATTTTTTCCAAAATACTATTTAAAAACATGTTCTATTTTTTTATAAATCTATCATGCATCTGACCCTCTAGAACTGCTTTCAAAACGTGAACTATAAACCTCTACTTTTCAATTTCAAACCATACACTTTCAATTACATTATTTTTTTTCCACAATTCATGTAATGTTACACACCTTTTCTAAAATACACCAGTCCATATCATTTATAAGGATTTATTTTCAGTCTTCATCAGTGACACTTTCTTCACATATAATAGAAATCACTATAACTTTTTAAACGACAATGCTAACGCGGTAAAAATAACCCTTCATTTGCTTTCCTTTAAGAATGCACACTATGTACCCCACGCATGCGTTTCTTAATCTTTGTATTTGGCAGCGAATACCGACCTTGAATCGGAAGACATGAACAAGAGCGCCATTGTCACATTTTAAAACTGAACGTTGCATCTGCTCACACACATATCTTTCACTAAGCTAACATTCACAGAAAACAGCATTGATGTAAAAAAAAATTTACCTAGCTTTACAACTCCCTCAAATCACTCCCTTATTTTTTAACGCATCCTCCAGTTCAAAAAAAGCTACTTTTTTAATAACCACTAAGCTATATATAAGTGACTAGACTCCTAGAAAATGTATCAAGTCATTCTGCTCCTCTCCACTGCATAGCCGGCGACCTAATTCTGTGGAGTTGAATACTTCATATCGATTATCATTTCGATATTCGTATTTCACCTGTGTGCAGCCTGTATTTCATTGCCTGAGCTGTGATTTCATGTGGGCCCTGGACTTATGTCTCTGCAACTTGGTACCTCCTGAAGCGAATTACAATCACCTCATGAATCCGTTAATTGATCATGAACAGCTTTGTTACAACGGAGGGTTTATGGCCTTTGCAGCGATACAAGGAGTTCTGGGTCATTGGAATATATTCGCAGCGGCGCAAGATTTCCTAACAGAGAGCTACATCGAAAACCCACCGAGCTGCCCTATGATGGTAAAAGACGCCCCAATAATGACAGATCATGAATGCTCCTTTCATCTTCTCAATTGGATGGCTGACATGTTTTCCGATGATAACAATGATTTCATGTTAGAGGCACTTGCTGCATACTTTGCCTACACAATGGACGGTTAACTCTTTCCTAACAGCGAGCTACATCGAAAACCCACCGAGCTGCCCTCTGATGGTAAAAGAGGCTCCGATTATAACAGATCATCAGTACTGCTTTACTCTTTTCCATTGGATAGCTGACATAATTTCAAATGATAAAACTGATTTCCTGTTACAAGCAGAAGCTACCTATTTTGCCTAAACAATGCTTCAATAACTCTCAAACAAGCCATTGACGTCCTCATTTCCTTTTGGTTTTCTATATTCTTCACGTTATTTTCCATATTTTCTTTTGAAGAACAGACCTATTTGCTTTACTAACAGTGGACATTATGATTTCGTGTTGTTAGACAGCTGATTCATAAAGTAATGATGTATAACCACTTGCATTTTCATATATCGTTCCTAAACTGAAAGGCCAGAAACCTTCCATTTATTAAAATATAGTATACTTCCTTATAAGACTGTACAATGTTTTTTTCCAACTATATTCATTTTTCTTCAACTATAGCGTTTGTATTCCATGTACTACTGACAATACCAATTACTGTGTTTTTTGCAATTTCTGTACTCATATTACATAATGATTTGCCTTTAAAATAGTACATTTCTAAATAAACATTTCAGATATTCACGGTTTCTCTTTTAATCCATAATCTCAACTGAAATGATTTCATATTGAAAAACTATTCATGGGTTCCACATAACCTTAACTGTAGTCACTGAGGACCTTATTTATGAAGACCTTCCGCCGCCAGTGCCTCATTTTTTAAAATGGGAAAAAGTAACGCACCGGTGGCGCAAGGCCTTCATAAATAAAGTCCTGAATGTTTTCTTTTCTCGACCTCACTTACTGATACTAGAACCTGCAAGCCAAATACGGCCCGTGAACTCTTTCTTAGTAGGTCGCGCACCGTAAAGACAGTTATACCACTGTTAACATTTTTTTTTTACTGTTACTAAGCACCGACACAGTTCCGCTTCACTCAGAGTTAATCACTGCTCCCACGCTTTGACAGGCCAGACGCTATGTTGTATTTCTCTCCTTATCACCCTTTCATCTCCACAATAACAAACAGTTGTCCGCCAGCCACCAGAGAACAGACTCCGATACAGAGGCACCAAAGAGTGAACCCATCACCAACTGCCATCTCCGGCTGTTTCCATGGTTACACCTCATTCTGCACCTTGCTGAAGGCACAGGTCAAAAGTTCATGTCTCAACGTTCTACAGCAAACTAAGAACACTGTTTTCCCTCCAGAAACACCTGCCAATCCACAACTCTGTTACATGTCTTGTTTTTTCACACCCAATAGTACTTTTCGTTTAACATAAACATTAACCTGTTCAATCTCCACTTGTTACAATCAACCAATCATTTTTATTTTTTAAACCACACCCAGCCTCTTCCTTTTTCTTTATTTAGAATTTCAACTTCTAACTACCATTCCACTTCCAGAACCGATCGGAGGACGACTACAAATCCCTTGAAAATGAAGGTCTGGCTAATAGGACACAGTTATATTCACTGGAGTGAAAAATATGCAGTAAGCAGACGAATTTGCAACCTCAGTTTACCAAATGTACACATAACATGGATTTCCAAAAGAGGATTGAAATGTCACCAATTGATTCCATTGGTGAAAACTTTTATGCATCTCCCAGAACCAGACCTTATAATTGTGCACTGTGGTGGGAACGACCTAGGCACAATCACTGGGGTAGGTCTGGAAATGCTTCTAAAAGACACCTTTCGACAATTGATGACACTTTTTCCTCGATCTGCCTTAGTATATTCCAATATATGCCAAAGACAGAAATGGAATTGGTCCAATCACCATTGTGCACAATTTGAGAAAGCAAGGAGACATGTAAATAAATCTGTTTCTGCGTTCCTCAGAGATTATAGCATGGGTTCTATTTACCACAACAACTTGCGATACCACATGCAAGACGTCTATAGGAGAGACGGTGTTCATTTCACGAATGAGGGAAACAGAATCTTCCTCTGCAACATCAGACTCTGCATCGGTACTTATTTATAAATGCAGAAAACACTCAATTAACACAAGGGCTCTTTTCAGAGCCACCTTATATCTAAGCACTCAAACTTCTGATTTACCTCCATTTTCACACTCTTGTAAATAGGTGTGCGCGACCGGGTGCGTGCACCCCGTTTTTTTTCCGGGAAAAAATTATATCTATTTGCGTTTAAGGGCCTTACTGCACACCCCGAGAAAAGCTACGCAGCAAGACAATCTCTACCTTCTCCCCTTTCCATGTTTCAACGCTTTGAAATGAACAATATATTTACTCGCAGTGACAAAATGGCGGACAAAACTTCCTGATTTCCTTCGAATCGAACGTTAACAGACGTCACGCAGCCAAAAAAAATTCCGCTCACGCGCAGCCGCTTGAGTGCGCGCACGCCTATAGATATATAATTGACTTTAACTTTAATTTTCTCAACAACTACTGAACGGATTTACACCATTCCAAAAAAAGCGTAATCTGCGAACAAGACTCTACAGTTTTGGCAAATTTCTTATAAATTCATTCACCCATTCGAACTGTAGCCGAGTCTAAAGGTCCTATGGAAAATAACATGGAGAAAACACGTTTTGGGACCCCCCTTATATCTCAGCCCCCACTTGACCAATCCCCCCCAAACTTTCAGGGAAGGAGCGCAGCGGACCTAGCCATCTTCTTTGAGAAATTCGCAAAGACTCATCCACCAGGGCCAAAGTTATTCCAAATAGAATGTTGAGGATTTCCTATGGAAAACAATCCTAACTATAACTACCTACTGGCGACCGCCAGTAGGTAATATGTATATGTGTGTGTGTGTATATATATGTATGTGTATGTGTATGTGTATGTATATGTATATATGTATATATATGTATATATATATATATATGTATATGTATATATATATGTATATATATGTATGTATATATATATATGTATATGTATATATATGTATATATATGTGTGTATATATATATGTATATGTATATATATGTATATATATATATGTATATGTATATATATATATGTATATATATATATGTATATGTATATGTATATGTATATATGTATATGTATATGTATATATATATGTATATGTATATGTATATGTATATATGTATATGTATATGTATATATATATGTATGTATATGTATATGTATATATGTATGTATATATATGTATATATATATATGTATGTATATATATGTGTATATATATATATGTGTGTATATATATGTGTATATATATATATGTGTATGTATATGTATATATATATGTATATATATATATGTGTGTGTATATATATGTGTGTGTGTGTGTGTATATATATGTGTGTGTGTGTGTGTGTGTGTATATATATGTGTGTGTGTATATATATGTGTGTATATATATATATATATATATATGTGTATGTGTGTGTGTGTATATATGTGTGTGTGTGTGTGTATATGTGTGTGTATATATATGTGTGTATATTACCTACTGGCGGTCGCCAGTAGGTAGTTATAGTTAGGATTTTTTTCAATGTTAAATCTCAAAATTCTATTTGGAATAACTTTGGCGCCGGTTGACGAATCTGCCTCAAAATTTCCTCAAAATGGCCTCGCGGCGTTCCGGTCCTTCCCTGAAAGTTTGGGGGGGATTCGTCAAGCGGGGGCCGAGATAAAAGGGGGGTCCCAAAACGCGTTTTCCCCATGTTAATTTCCATAGGGCGGTCGATTTCACTTTTAGCCCGAACGGCTGAATGGATTTCCACCAAACTTGGCAAAATTGTAGGGACTGGTAGCCCGATGTGCCTTTGCTATGTCTCAAGATATGTGCTCCAGTGGATTTTGAGTAATTAAGGTTCAAAAAAATATATATATCTATAGCCGCGCTCCGGTACGCGCACCGGGCGCTTACCGCGACTTGCGCGCAGAAAGCTGATTGGCTCTGGGGTGTCTGTAAACATTCTAAACAGTCCGGAGCGGCCGCCATCTTGTGTCTCGGTAGGATCGAGACACGAGAGGTGGCCAAAACAAAGAGGGAAATGACCATAAGGGGGCAGAGTAGACCCCCCTTGACCCCCTAGGTTTGATGTGGGGGCCATAAAAGGGCCCCGCGGAGCAAAAAAAAAATAAAAAAAATTTTGATTTTCGCGGGGTGAGCGCCCGGTACGCGCACCGGTAAGCGTACCGGGGAGTGTACTATGGGGAAAAAGAATGACAGTTTTAAAAGTAGCTGTTTAAAAAAAAAAATGTTTTGTTGTTTTTTTTTATACATACACATACATATATATAAATGCATATGCATATATATATATATATATATATATGCATATATGTGTATATGTGTGCGTGTAGAGAGAGGTAGAGAGGTAGAGGTGTAGAGGTAGAGAGGTAGAGGTGTAGAGGTAGAGAGGTAGAGAGGTAGCGGTAGAGAGGTAGAGATTAGTAGAGAGAGAAGAAGAGAGAGGTAGAGAGGTAGAGAGTAGAGAGTAGAGAGTGAGTAGTAGAGAGTAGTAGAGAGCAGTAGAGAGAGTAGCAGAGAGTGAGTAGTAGAGAGTAGTAGAGTGAATAGTAGAGTGAGTAGTAGAGAGTAGTAAAAGTAATTTACAATCGTTCGGAATATCGGTGTTTGGGCAGATATGATCCAGGGACCCCCAGTATGCAAGGGGAATTAGTCCCCCCTCTACAAACGCGCCAGTGGCCTGCATTGCAGAGAGGTGTAACAAGGGTGTGGCCTCATTACACTTCTCTGCAATGCAGCTCCCTCGCGCATACTGGAGGCTCCTGGTGGACCAGTTGACCCCAGGGACCCCCAGTATGCAAGGGGAATTAGTTCCCCCTCTGCAAACGCGGCAGTGGGCTGCGTTGCAGAGAGGTGTAACAAGGGGCATAGTCTCATTACACCTCTGCAATGCAGCCCCTGGCGCATACTGGAGGTTCCAGGTGGGCTAATTGGCCCCCAGGGGACCCCAGTATGCAAGGGGAATTAGTTCCCCCTCTTCAAACATGCACGGGGGCTGCGTTGCAGAGAGGTGTAAAAAGGGTTGTGGCTTCATTACACCTCTCTGCAATGCAGTCCCCTGGCGC
The DNA here is from genome assembly GCF_964263255.1 of Lissotriton vulgaris. NCBI lineage: Eukaryota > Metazoa > Chordata > Amphibia > Caudata > Salamandridae > Lissotriton > Lissotriton vulgaris. Next base: position 194,792,572 of record NC_141690.1, read on the forward strand.
ATACTGGAGATTCCTGGTGGGCTTTCAGGTCTTATATAGTTAGGAATTAGCATTAAAAAACCTTTGAAATTCACTGAAAAAACCATAGGTTTCACACCAGTTATAGTTAGGAATTAGCATTTAAAAAACCTTTGAAATTCACTGAAAAAACCATAGGTTTCACACCAGTTATAGTTAGGAATTAGCATTTAAAAAACCTATTAAATTCACTGACAAAACCATAGATTTCACACCATTTATAGTTAGCTGGAAATTTTACTGACATAAAACCATTGAAATTCCCACGTTATAGTTAGTTGGACTCACTATAACTTGCGCGCCTGTAATGCACTGCTGATGACGTCACATATTACATCACTCATGACATGGTCAGTGACATCACTCATGACATCACTGATGACACCATCCTTGTGACAGAGTGACAGACCTAATTTCAGTGTAATGTAACGCTTGAAACACATATTCAAAAATAGAAACAAACATTTTCAAAAAAATGGAGATACCCAAACCAGTAACAACAACCAATTCAGTAATTCCACCATCTATATACACATCCACTCATTCACCAACAGTTCTATATAGTCACTCATATATATATACTCACTCATCATATGTAGTGATACACCTATACATCCTGTTACACATCAGCAGTCATCCAAAAGTTACTCACACACATACTCACACATGCAAATAAACTATTGAACATCCATTTATTTGCATATACATTTATACACACACTACCACCTTACTTCTAAGGAAACTTACCCATACTTACTCTCTTAAACAATCACTTATAGAAACACATACTTATTTAAACAGGAACTTCTACAATCTCTCACTATATATACTATACTCACTTATATACATCAATACTCACATATACTAGATTAAAACATATGTCGTTACTAATGAAGACACTAGTGAGACAGTCATTCACTCACTAACACACACATATACACACTCATCCACCCATACAGTCCTGCACATATGCTGTCTTCAAAACACATACAAACAGTGAGTCAGTCACCAACCCCTGCAGCCACTTATACACAAAGAGAAACACTGATACAAACATTTAAATATTTAAACAATACTCACTAATATATGTATTCACTAAGATACACGTAATAAGCCAGTTACCCAACCAATTTTATTTAAAAAAAACATCCATTTACACACTTATTTAAACATTTATTCTTCCATCGACCTTTACAAATACATATATAAAACAAATTTATTTTTCAGAAAGACACACATTCACTGGATGGTGTCATCAGTGATGTCATGAGTGATGTCACTGACCATGTCATGAGTGATGTAATATGTGACGTCATCAGCAGTGCATTACAGGCGCGCAAGTTATAGTGAGTCCAACTAACTATAACGTGGGAATTTCAATGGTTTTATGTCAGTAAAATTTCCAGCTAACTATAAATGGTGTGAAATCTATGGTTTTGTCAGTGAATTTAATAGGTTTTTTAAATGCTAATTCCTAAATATAACTGGTGTGAAACCTATGGTTTTTTCAGTGAATATATATATATATATATGTGTGTGTGTATATATATTGCATTTTATTTAAATGATTGGAATCCCGCCCCAGTGGGCGTGTCAAACAAGGCATACTGGTTATAGTAGTCCATAGATACTGCCTCAGACTCCTCGTGTTCTCTTACCAAGTGGCCCCAGTCCTGCCACTCACTATACTAACCAATCCCTGTAGGGAGGAGAGTTGAACGTGTCCCGCGGCTGCGGCGGGATTCCAATCATTTAAATAAAATGCAGTTTCTTTGTTACCAGCTTCCTGCCCATTCATGCCAGTGAACAAGAGCTGCCAAAAGCTCGAAACGCGTATGGCGCTAAGGAGTGCGGAGTGCCTGCTGCTAACACGCCCGCCCATGAAGTGGTGTGATTCTGGAGGTGTGTGGCTCCCCACATGGGCAACTGTGGTGGATATCGATCGATCTATCTATCTCACACAGGGGGAAATGAAAACGCACTCTCTCGTTTCAATTCAGTGATAGCGGTTTATTTAGTAACCAGTACCCAACGCGTTTCGCTTCTTGCAAAGCTTGCTCACGGGATGTTGAGCCAGTTTCGAAGTCCTTCTTTTAAACACCAGGTCATGTGACTTCCTGTGTTGTTGTTACATGCATGCTGGTTAATGTAGTTCCAATACATTTTAGTCACCAGTATACACTTATCTGTATAAATTTACAGTCTATAACAACAAGGAAGAAGGGAAGGGGGGGGTGCTTTTCTTTATTTGCAGACATTATTTTCAAACTCTTCGGTGAGTGTTTCATATCCTTTCAGTACTCTCCAATGAGCCCATTGGATTCCAATTTCCGTGGTACTTCTTCTTGCACACAGGTTGATTTACTCAGTTCTGTTCTTGCATTCAGATCTGTTGTTGTCGCCCTCTAGTGGGCGTTTTATGTGTTTATTTGGGGTCCATTGTGTATGGTGCACCACCATTACGTTAGAGATGAACATAGAGTTCTTCAGTCAAGTTCAAGCCTGTCCGTTCCAGGGTTCTAAAGTTGATTATATGCTTGGATTCTTTGCGTCTCAAGGTTTTCAACCGATCACCTCCTTTCTCCGATTGTTGAACTTGTTCTATTGCACAGAATTTCAAGAGTTCCCAGTTATTGCTGTGTGCTTGCTCCATGTGCTTAGCCACCGTATAGCTGCGATCCTTGTTCGTTGTCGCCCTGGTATGTTCCAAGATTTGCTTCTTGCATTCAAAGGTGGTGCTCCCTATATATTTTTTGTTACAGGGGCACTCTATTAGGTATACCACATAGGTGCTCTTACATGTCAGGTGTTGTGGTATTGTCCATTTCGTACCTTTTCTGATCTCAATTTCTTTAGTTGCTTTAGCGATCTTGCACACTTTGGCTCGGAGAATGTCTATTAAGTTGCGGTATTGGTTTAAAAAAAAGACTTAAATTAAATATTTTTTTTATGTAGAATTGTTTTAACTTTCTCAGTCAGTCAATACAAGCTTTATTCGATTAATTACAATCATAAAAGCATTTCCAACACGGGTGTACAAATAACAATTTCATATGATAAAAACATTTCATATAAATAATTTAAAAAAGGAGCATAAAACAGTTTCATATAATTACATAGGATAGTGCAATGGCGCAGATCGTTAGAACAGCTAATGGTTAGTAGGTGTAAATGCAGATCATAGGACTATTGACTTTAATTGTTTAGACTTAATACCTGTAGCTGAAACTAAAAAACTTGCAACCCCGAATATTACTTTAGTGCTACTTAAGAGCTGTAGGTAACGGAGTGTGGGACAAACTTGTATAAACCCTGCTTCTCTCAGAATAGGAAGTAAAAACTGTTTCCTACATTCCTCGTAGTAGCTGCAAAACATAATAAAGTGCATCAGGGTTTGTTCAGAAAAATTATTGCAGCTACAGGGGATAGAAGGATCTAATTTACCCCATACTGGGTAATTCCCCAAAGAATATTGAATAATATTCAGTCTAAATCTTACAAGGAGATTACGATGGAAGGGCCGAGACACAATAGACAAGTAGGGTTCCAGTTTCGGGGTAGTCTGGAGTATGTAATTGGCTCTTACTCCCGGTTTTTGGAGCTCTACTTCCTCCCGTTCCATCTCCCTACGTTCCAGAAAATTATTCTTAATCCATTGCACATCACCTTTCTTGATTGTATTCGGGGCGGAATATAATTCAGGCCTACCCAGTTTAATAAACATATTTTTGATGTACACCAACCATGGAATTTTGTTCGCTTTATCCAGTGCCAAGCAGTCTGTTAGAATAGAGTGATTTAGACTGATTTCTAAGTTCAACCAGGTCTTGGCCCAACAGATCAAAGGGGCTAGCTGTAATTGATCACTGATGAAGCCCAGATCCAACTCTGTGTGAACTGAGAGTACTGGAGTTGATTGGGGGACCACTAAGAGGGATCTAAGAAACTTGTTTTCTGCCACTTGTAGTTTGTCTTGTGGTAGGTAACTCCATAATGAAGCACCATACCTGGCAATAGAAAGGCTTTTTGATTTGTAGACTGTTAGTAGTGCTTCTATTGGACGTGAACCTATCCGTTTCGCAAAGCCCAGTAGAGCAGAAGTGGATCTAGTGACAGCTAAGGCTTTAGCGTTTAGTTGTGGCCTCCAGGTACCCTTTTCATCAAACAAGACCCCCAAATAGGTAAAGACTGGGACTTTGGTGATTTCTTCACCATTACATAGGAACTTTTTTATCTTTACACTCTTCAAACGTTTCCCTGCAATCATTACATGCGATTTTTTTTGTTGTTAATCTGTAAGTCAAGGGAAGACATGAACCCCCCAAAATCATCCAGGAGTCTTTGTAGCCCCAGCCCAGTACGGGCTAACAGTACTGCGTCATCCGCGTAGAGGAGCACCGGAACTGTGTGACATCGGATGTGTACCCCGTCAGGGCAGATTCAAGGGAATTTATATATAAGGTAAATAGGAGGGGTGCGAAAATGCAACCCTGCCTTACTCCCTGTTTTGATCTAAAAAAGCTAGTAGTGTCTCCCTCTCTATTAGTTCTGATAGAGACACAAAGATATTGGTGTAGGGTCGGTAGGTAATTTACCAAAGGTGGATCCACCCCTATGTTAGCTAAAATCGCCCAAAGTTTAGATCGATTAACCAGGTCGAAAGCCGACGAAAGATCCACGAATGCCATATATAGGTGGCCCTCCTTAGCCAGAGTGTATTTGCTTATTAATTTATGGAGGTTTAGGCATTGATCTAAGGTGCCCCTTCCAGCCCTAAACCCGTATTGTAAATCAGAAAGGACCCTCCTCTCTTCCAGTCATTCTGCAGAGGTCCCAGAGTCTCTGCAGAATGACTCTGCCCAGGATTTTAACGGCAGAGTCAATCAGAGAGATCGGCCTGTAACAGGCATGGTCGTTTCTTGAACCCTTTTTAAATACGGGTATTATAGATGAAGTGGCCCAAGATGAGGGGAACCCCGAGATGACTGTGGAGTTAAATACATTTGTGAGTGTTTTAGTCCAAAACTCCACGGGGGACCTATAGAGGTCTGCGGGCACACCGTCTGGGCCCGGAGCCTTGTATTTAGTCATCTCTGTGATAGCCCTATGTACTTCCAATTCGTTAAAGCTTAGAGGGCGCTGCTCCATTTTCTATGGGATTAACTGTAGAAATATACTCTTCAGCACTGTCATATATTTTGCTGAAGTGTGCAACCCATGCCTCATCAGGGATCACCGAATCCAGTACCTTGTTGTTTGTATCAGTAAAATATGGGTGGTTAATTACAGCCCAAAATTTGGAGCTGTCTCTAAGTACATCAATTGAGATGAGGTCTTCCCAAGCCTCCTTTTTAATGCATTTTTTACGGTTATCCGTGGCTGATTTATAGTTTTTCCTAAGTACAGCCACCAACTCCCTATTTCTTGGATTTTCCTTTAATGCATAAATAAGTTCTTTATGGGCTTTTGAGCATGTCTCATCAAACCACCTAGGCTGGACAAGGCCATCCCCCTTCTTTTTACATTTCAATTGGAGTTTAACTTAAGCACAAATATTGGAAAAAGAATTTAAAACTACCTTGCCATCCGCCTGATTATCTAAGCAAATTGCCATATCTTCCTTTACTTTGTTCTCTAATTCCAACATAAAAATGTCTGGTACCACCGTGGCCCAATTTAATCTCCTCCCCCGGTCTTTAGGAATGAGATTATCTGAGTTACTTTCCTCAATATCCCTTTGATTATCAGACTCCCACCCCTTTTGTAGGGACATAATCAAAGGATTATGATCACTAAAAACCGAGGCTGCAATCTCAATAGAGGAACACTCACAAACTATACCAGGGGAAACAAAAAAGTAATCAATTACAGTCTCCACCTCTCTTCCTACGAAGGTCGGGCCCTTTCCTCCCCACCGCAACCTTCAACTTCGTATAAATTGGTATTAGTAAGGAGTTCTTCCAACAACTCACCCTGGGGCGAGTGTTCGAAGTGGGTGGAGATTGAACCAGGTGGACCTGTATTTAGTTTAGCCAGGCAGTCCCAGGCACAAGGGTGTATATTAAAATCTCCCATTAGGATTACATCGAATAAAGCGTTTTGTGTTGTTTTATAATCTAAAAAAGAGGCCAGTGTATTCAGGTGTGTGTGATGCGAATCTTCTCTGGCGCATTATAAAAATTCAAAAGTAGAATCTTTGGGTGTTTGGGGCGACACCATTCTAGACCTTGTAAGTTGGCTGAAAGCAGTCCTAAGTCAGTAAATGAACCTGGGAGTCTGAGTGGAATTAGAATATATAAACCACCTTTAGATCTCCCGCCCAGTCCGGGGGTAGCCTTGACTTGATAGCTACAGTACCCATTTAGGTAAAGGAGATCACTTGTGGCCCAGGTCTCTTGTAAGGCTATGATTTCATATTGTTTCACGTATTGTAGCCAACTGTCATCCTTGACTTTCTTTCTTAACCCAGCCACGTTCCAACTAATTATTTTAAACAGGCCAGAGGTTTTAGGTTGGGCAATCTTGGGATTTCTGGGCAAGTCCATATTACTATGGGGTAGTTGTCAATCATTTGTATTTAAACTAGATAGAGCAGAAAATCTGTTCGATAATGTTATATCTGGATTGACTCCTGTGCCACTTTTTTTGACCGTGCCTAATTCTGCTACCCTTAAGGATGCCTGATGTGATTGATACGAATGGTTTTTGGTTTTGTTGTCATTCATTTTGGGCCCATATGTAGAGGGAGCTAAGTGTCGACCTGCTCTGGATTGAGGGAGATGAGGTGGGTAAAAGTAACCCAGAGGTAGTGGCCTGATGCCTAATCCATCTAGCTCTGAACCATCCCACAGCAGGGTGTCTCCAATGTTTGGTTTACTAATATTTACAACCACACAGTTACCTGGGATGGACTTTTTCCTTTTCCCCACCCAGTCAACCCTTCTGGCAGAAATTATACTCGTTGAAATGTCAGCGCTCCCACTACTGAACTGTGAACACCACCTTTTAGTTCTGTGTAAAATATCTATCTCCTTTTCCTCAGTGCCATTTTTTAGGGGGGGATACCAGACAAAACCACCACTAGAGGGGCAGCTTGTGGGGGAAGGTGTAATCTGGGCAATTGTGAGGTATGTCGATCTTTAGCTAGAGACTTTAAATGCTTATCCTCATTCGATAGGGGATGGCATTGAACCCCCAGAATAGAATCTGGCATCAGTACTTGTTTGTTAGGACATCCTGTATTATTCTGCAAATCCTTACCCGTGGTATTGTCATTATCTATATCCTGTCTGGGAATCCTAGCTTGTTCTACACATGGAACATTGCCATAATTGGGACCTATCAAATTCAGGTTTGCCCTTAAATCCTGCAGGAAATTATCTATATTTTCACATTTCTTAACAATGTTAGCCACACACAGGTTCAGGGAGTCCACAATGTCCTTGCCAATGTTCACAAGCACAGGCTCCAAATGAGATTCAATCAGTTCCTCCATCTTTTCCAAAACATTGTCCGGTAGTGATGATTTAATCCTTGTGGTGTCTATCTTGGTATTTTTAGTACTTTCCTCATGTGGCCTTATCAACCCCAAACTAGTTGTTTCTAAGGTGTCCACAGCAGCCGGGTTATCCTAGGCACTCTGGAGCGTATTGACTACAATGAAGTCTGGCTCTAAAGGAATGTGGGCAGCGTTACTAGGTGAAAGTTCTACATTCAGAGTAGGCACAGTGTTTGTAAGTACATCTAGTCCCAGTTCCTTCTCAACGTTTGCTATTTGATCGTTTAAAGCCCCTACCGCAGAGGTTAGGTAGGAAATGATGGACTCAGACTTACGGGGGACCTTGGCTTTCTTACCTTCCTCTTGTCTAGCGATTAATTTACGCTTGCCCATCCTGAGTCCAAGGGGGGTGGCCCGACCCGACCACTGCTGACCCCTGATGGCCACAGATGGCCCGCCCTCTGCCCGGGGTCAGCCTGGCGTCGCCCGGGACGCGGAGGGAGCGTCCTGATTTTGTAGCGCCTCCGGGCGCGCTGCGGCAGGAAGTTGGTGCTAGGCTCCCTGGGACTATCAGTATTTTCCCTGTCCCCATTTGTCAAGTCTGTACTTGGACATGCTTCATGACCTTCAAATACTACCGAGTCATCAACTATAAGAGGGAGAGGGGCTTGACTCACACTCCTGCTCGGTGACAACATGGTAGGAGTTGATGAACGCCTGCTTCCTATATTTGAACATTCAAATGGGGCTGCTTCCTGTTCTGGGCAGTTCTCGTTAATCTCTGGTCCCGGAACCCCTGCAAAAGATACTGCAAGTAATGAATCAGATAAGTTAGCCAGAGCCATAGATATGTTATCTGATTGCATAAGTGGTGGCAAACTAGGGGGGAGAGAGACGTTTTTCCGTATTCTCAATAGCAGTTACCACCACCCCAATAGTCTTCTGCAACATTTTATCTATAGCAATAAGACTAGGTAATGGGGTAGTAGAAGTTGTTACCTTCCTATTTTTTGGCCCTATCGCAACAGGTGTATTTTTTCCCATATTGTTTATAAATACAGTACAACCACAAACTTAAGGTGAATTAACAATAGAGAAGTCCCACAAAACTGGTTGGCACAAAGGAATCTACGAATGGTAATTACCAGTTTAGTTGTATCACTAGCCTGATAAACCAATATCTGTGAAATGAATCCTGCCATGGGGGGTGTCCTAGGCCAGCCCCGGACGGCCACAGACGGCCCGCCCTCTGCCCGGCGCGTACCGCGCGCGTCCTCGTGGGACGAGATAGCACGCTGGGCTTTATGCGCCTCCTGGCGCAGGATGATGAGTGGCGGCGTCCTGGGTTGCGGCTGCTGGGATGCGTAGTCCTGACCAGCGGAGCAGAGCCCGGCCAGCCAAGGAAGCAGTGGGGGTAGGTCGCTCGGCGGAGCAAAGCCCGGCCGCTACACAGGACAAACAAGGTGAGCCTTAAACGCCTCAGCGGAGCTAAGCCCGGCCGGCGTGATAACCCTCATATCTAAACGTCTGGTCAATTTGTGACCTTGTTCATTCGATCGAATAATTGGAATGCAGCAGCTTAGTAAGATGGGAAGTGCTGTTGTACAGAGGCCTATGCATGTTTTAAATTGAACACTCCACTCCGCTCAAGACTGCAGTGAAGATATTTTAACCTATCCATTTATTTTATACGATGTGATTCTCAATTGGATATCTGGTCAGTTGTCAATGAAGAAAAGGGAATATCTAGATTTTTTTTATTTTTTAGTATGACCCTCAACCACTCTAATTAGTGTCTTGCTTCATCATCTAGTCCACCCTGGCCCCAGAAGCCTGGGTGGGCTCAACCATATTCTAGGGAGCTCTTTTGATATTGTTTTTTCAAGGGAGACTAAAGAGAATAAAAATAACTCCTACAGACCTAGGTATCCCTTTATTTGTGGTCTAGATGGGTTTAGATTAAAATTACCTTCATTGAGGATATTTGTATTTAATGGTCCTTTGACCTTAAAATTGTATTTAACATGTTTCAGCCCTTATTCTACAGCCTCTCTGGTCCAGGGCTTTCTTCAGGGCTTAATGGTAACTCTAAAATTGTATGCAAGGTGAGCAGATTCTCTCGGCTTTATGTAGAATCGCTGCTCCTAGAAAAGAAAAAAGCAAAGCATAATCAACTTTGGTACACAACGTTCACGTTGTATGGGAACCAAAATGCTGAGCGGAAAATAGAAGTAGACCATCTGCTTCCCAGGGCCCCTGTTTGATAGTATTGGTGACCATCAGCTGTGTAGTGTCGCACTGTGATTCATTATGTACAATTTGTGTCCAGCTCATATGAGCCATCCCACTTCAAAATGCACCTTGTTTCATACGCAGCTCCCACCTCTAAAACCATATTGTTTTTACTCACATGCTCCCGTTTTTAAACGCCATTTATACGAAACGGACATATGCGAGCGAACTCTCTGTATATTACCGAAAAATAAACCAAAAATTAATCAATAACCTGTGTATTGAACTGTAATTAAACAAATCCTCAAACTCTATTCTACAGATTTTTCCAAAATAAACACCTATTAAATAAAACTAAACGCCGAAGCATCACGCTCTCCTACTACTTCCATAACTTAGAAGCTTGTGAAACCACCTCTACTCAACCACAAATTAAGTTACCATTCATACCAAACATATATAATAAATGGTACTTATCTGTACAGGAGCAGCTTTTAAAGGGAAGGACCTTCTATTGCAGGGTTATTTATGGGTTGTTATAATTCCAGTTCTGGATTGTTTATTGTAGGGGAAAGCTCTTTTAAAGGTGCTGCAGGAGTAGCAACTAAAAGGTTTTATGCATAATAGTAGCCTCAGGTCTTGTAATCAAAGTCTAAATTCTGAGGTTCTCTTTGAGATTAAGTACTATGTCTACAGTCATACATGTCATGTGTGAGACTACCAGGTATGTGCTAGAAAAGGATGCAGTATAGTTTGATATCTGTAGGCCAAAGGCAGTGGAGACCTTAATTTGGAGGTTTTACTTGCAGACTAGTGAGATATTGGACTTAATTAACAAGGGTAGAGTTTGTCAGCAGCAGCCAAACTGAGTACACCAGCCTAATAGATATTTGGAACCAAGGATACTTTCTCCTCCAATCTTTTTGAAGAAAATAACTACCTCGGTTGATTGCCGAATTCAGACTGCATCTCCACTCAAAAAGGTTCTAGTCTTTCTTTGCTAGGTTGCTGTTTGCTAACTACTTTGCTCCAAGAGATGAGATCATCTAAATTGATGATTGCTACATACGCAATGTAAATTCACATGTAGAGCGCCCTCTCCTTTTCCGTGTTAATACCAGACCGTTTTGTCTACTGTCTTAAAGTTTGTATTAACTGTTCAATGAGGACAATTCATACAGAAGTCTATAAAATGGACTGTCTTATTCCTGATTTTAGGTGTGTAACTATGGTACACCCAGTGTTTTTCATTTGGTTTTATATATTGCTCTTTGTAAAAGAGAATCTAAATGCAACCTTCCTCAAGAGAGTTATTGGTGCTTAAAACAAGAGCCTTGCCAATTGCAGCTCCTTGCAATGTAGGGCAAACATCCATGGATTATTGGATAGCTGGCAGATTTATTTGTGAAGCCGCTATTGATGATCGTCTCATTAAGATGAACGATACGCTATGGGTTTTATACTATTTTAGACTCTGTAGGCTCTTGTAACTTCCTGGGGAGGGAGGAGTTGTGTGTTACAATATTGTAAGAAGGATGCAATGAAGTTAATGTTGCTGAAGTAGTCGTAAGATTAACCAAATTATGATTGTCTTCCTCCTTTTACGTGGCCTTTTTTATTCTCCTACAAAATTCTAAGGCCGCCCATCCACCCAGATATAAACAATTATGCGCTGCCCAGATGAGAACTCAATGTTTTTCTTGACTCCTAAATTCTCCAATCTTGTACCAGAGTCAAAGCAAAAATTGGGGGATGCCACTTTATCACGTGATCGGTTTTTCCTGTTCCGAAAATAAAAGCTAGTCCATTCAAACAAAGCGAGTGTTTGACCATGTTTCAACCAAGACATTTCTCACTACAATATGTGAAGACACACTAACCCAGTCTTTTTTGCTATATATAAATGCTAAATCCATTTTGAGGATTGCCATGAATATGTACATTTTCAGGTCACACGTTCGAATCCTTTTTCATCTGTGGAAAGTGTTGCCATGTGTATGTAATTGGAGGTGAGAGGTGATCACCTTAGCATGTTAATATTTTTAACCCTGTTTTATAATTAGGACTTTGTAACTTGGTGCAGGCAAAGACTCCTCACAATAAAATTGGTAATGTTGGAGCAAAATTGGACATATGGCCTCTTCGGTAACATTGTGAAGAGAGTTAAAGAGATCAGATTATTCACTCTAGATACACTGTGCATCCAGAACTTATTCTCATGAGTGTCCAGTGCGGTGAGTATATACGTCCTCGGTTTACTGGTAGTTCTTTCAGGTCACTTCCTGTTTGTATGCATGTATTTGTATGGCGGTTCTATGAAAAAAGGTACTTGTCTTAATGCCAACAATTTGTCTTCAAGAATCACAAATGTCCTTTGATTTCTTTAGAAGGATATATTCTTGGAAGTTAGGCTTCCATGCTTGATAGACATATGTGATAAAAACAGACGTTACCATTTTGTTTATGGATAAATGCAGGTTTTTGAGGAATGCAGTAGAGGGATCAAGGCAGGTGATGGAGTGAATTAAAACGCTTGCCAGCTGCTTATACATTGATTTAATACATTTTCCAGAGACGTTCTCTTCACTCGCCATCTATATACCAAACATTTTGTTTAGATTTTGAAAGACCAAATTATACATTGAAAGGTCATTTATTTAATCATAAGTGGTTCTTTTTCAGCAACTGAAGCAGCACAGCAGCTAAAGAAGACTGCAGGAGTTCCCTTTCATGCCAAAGGAAGAGGGCTAGTTAAGAAACTGGACACCACAAGTAAGGTTTCGTTTAATTGGTCTACTCATATTAGATGGTATTTACCTTGCAGCGCAAGCAGATTGATGACTGCACAGATTATTTTCAATAACTCACAAGCAATGGCAGTAGCTTAGAGCATAGTTTTGCAAATTAAGGAAAATGTGCCATTTTTGCTTTTGCACCTGTGAATCGATCTCGAAATTTGGGTGTGAGCTTCAACCCTAACCTCGCATTCTCCCACAGAAAATGTGGTTTGGAAATATGCATGTTACACGTGCATGAACTGAAGGGCATTCTGCCGCTATTATGCCTCTTGCAGAAAATTGCTCTGATGCTTGCTTTGGTCTTGAAACTATCAGGATTACTGTAATTGCCTCTTAAGCCCTCACTAACACATCCCTGCCCAAGCTTCAATACTTACAACCTATGCTGCTCACATTTTATTGGGACTACGATACCATGACGACATTATCGCTATGCCCAGTTCTCTACATTGGGTCCTTTTGACTGAAAGGGCATCCTTTAAAACAACCTTGTTTATAAGGTGCTGAAAGATTGAAATCAGAACTACAACGCTAGCCTTTTTGTTCCATATCAACTGACTCATGGTCTCAGGTCAGCTAACAGGTCTCATGTCACTTGATCAATTGAGATTCAAAACATACAGTGGCACTTTCCTTCATCACCAGGGTTACTGCATCAGGGACTCGCTACCCATCCATCTGAGACTTGAAGATGACTACTTCACATTCAGGAAATCCTTGAAGATGCACTGTTTTGCTCTGGCATTGTGATAAACCTGTTGTCCCCGGAGCAGCAATTCACACCTATATCCTTTATTTGAACTAATTTTAAATGTTATTAGTACAAGATGCACAAATAGAACAAAAGTATAATGGTTTCCTCTTCATATAAAGACAGTATTACAATATGATATGCGATATGCATCCTTATGAGCATTACAAATATTGCATGTATAGATTATTATTCCTCCCATAATTAATTTGCAATATGTGATTCCTTGATGGGGTTGGAGGGAATCTTTCTACTGGAGCATCACTTCTAACCCTAGAGTTCTACATGTTTTCATCTAATTGTGGCATTAGTGGTGGAGGAACAATATCAGGCCAAACATAATCAAGAAATTCATTCAGTGTGTTTATCCAAATCTCCAAGTCCTCAATCACCTTCCCATTTCTCCTAGACACTTTAATATGGACCTCGTTGACGCTTGCCCACTCAGTGTGTCTTTCTCGCCACATGTCGATGATGGGGCTTCATGGGGCCAACCATCCAATGACTATGCATATTTTCACTAGCAGCAGCACAGTATGCATACATTTATATTGTATTTTTTGGTTATTTGGTCTGGCAATAATACCCATCGAGCAACACTTAGAAGAGGGCAAGAAGTGAACCCCAGTCACACTGTACAAGCTCTCCGCTACCTCCTAACAGTAATCTGCCACCTTATCATAGCTTTGTCTGAGGTGTAGATAAGAAGCTCTGTCCTTTCCACACCAAGGACACGCGACAGAGCTGCCCAGGTATATTTTACTCTGCTGACTGGGATCAGGTTCATGAGGTGAAGATAGTTAACATGTATCAGTTTAAATAGTGCATTACATGAAACTTCGTTTACCAGAGCCAATGCTGATGCACACTCCGTTTCCACTGGAATTAAGCAATTCTGCAGTTGTGGCTATTTTCGTAAAGTTATGGGTTTGCCCAATTTGCTACTGTATCCATATTCTGCATAATCTGCAAATTTTTACAAAATTGTAGCTCAAATGGATAAAAAGGTTACATAAAACATGGCCACATGTTCATGCACAGCGAGGCTCTTTCCAAAGACTAACTGGTCTTCTTACAATAGCTTATTTCTGTATTTGGTTGTTAAACTAGTTCTAATGAAGTGAAATATTTGCCCAGACAGTATTACCATATGTTAAAAAAATATATGTATAAAGTAATAATACTATCAAAATTGTTTAGTGTTATGCCATATAATTTGCCCTTTTCTTCATATTTTAGTCAACTCTGCTGCATAATTCGGTGCTCCCCTCCACATAATTCCAGTGGCCCAGTCTATATTTCTTTCCTGCTCGTGCCAGCCCCTGAGATCATGTCTTCAGCATCCCATATTTAGGTCACAAGAAGATACTCCGCTCCCAACAGAAATATGGCCTCAAAAGGATTAGAGGAAGGGGAATTAGTAGGAAAATCAGTCCAAATTCTCTGGCTGGTGTGGCCAGAATAACAAACTGAAGTAATGGTCCAGGACACACATCAAACATGTTTTGTGCTTCTTGAAATATAAAGACTCCCCTGGGTCCATATCCCCCAACATTTGACAACCGCCCTCTTTCCAGCAAACGTTTATGCCCTGAATGGTTGGAGGACCGAAAGTCTTGCTCTCTGGTAAATGGCAGAAATCTCAGGATTCCTGTGACTATTTCTTCCCAGATTTTAGTCTACTGGCTGATAACATAAGGATAGTTCTCTTGCAGATGCCCCCTCCTTCCCCAGAGCAGCTCCAACAGTGAAGTCGCTTGTATCCCAATCCTACTAGTCAGACTTCTAAGAGTGCTTAGAGGCTACCATTTGCAGCAGGGTCTGGACGTCTATATGTGCAAGGCTTTGACATTTTTTTGCAAACATTTTATTGGGACTGCAGTAGATTGCATTGGTGTGACTCCTTTCTCAGTGTGCCAGCTCTTCCTTACCCATTTGTGCCCACATGAGCGCTGAGAGGCCACCATTTTGGGTGGTTAATAGCACTTAAATAATAAAGTAAATAACAAAGATACTATTTGTGTTTTCGCAATTGCTATGGAACATCTGCTTAAGGAGGTTGATGCCTAGTAACCTTGCCCTGATTTCACCCACACTCTGGTTTGCGTAACCCAGATCTTTCCTTTTAGAAAGTGAAATGCACGATCTCTGAAATTCTTTATTCATGGGTATGATCTGTGAAGGGACGTACTACACTCCTAGCCTTCTAATGTATGTAAACGCAACATGGCAGGTTTGGTATTACTTAATAATAGCAGATGTTTTGGGAGTCCTCCAAAGCAGAGGCTTTTTAACTTTACATGGTATTCTGTATTGCCTGTTAATTTGTCATGCTCGAGAGAAGGGCATATTTTTACTCGGAAGCCAAGAGAGTGGGCCATGTGGGTATGGCAAGAAGAGTGTATTCAAGCTTTGAATATTTGGGTGAAGATTTCTCTTTGAATACGTAATTTATAAAGGGTAGGCTGTCATTATGGCGTCTAAAATGTATAAGGATCACAATTGCTTAAAAAGGTTGAGTCCTTGCAGTTATGGGATGTAGACATTCATTTAAAAAATGCCAAGTTACACCCTTAATAATTCCATATGGCCTCTTAGTCTAGATGCCACTAAGATCCAGCAAAAACTCTGGTTGCCACTAGTACCCAGTTCCAGTTGTTAGTCCACACAACACACATCTAGTTGTATTTTCTATGAAATGCCTGACACAACTGTGATTTTTTTTTTTAACATCTATTTGAGTTTAATTCCACAAACTGAAAAGTAGCAGCACTACACAGGAGCACCCAAGTCCCGCACTACCCTTCTCTCCCGGCTACCACACAACCTGCACTATTCCACCCAGCTGGCCTCCCCCTGGACATGTCCACATTGGTGTCCCCCTTAATTAGTCACACAATTCTGTCCCAGATGCGGCCAGTCTCATTCCAAACCCTCTTCCATGTACCACCAGGGTCCCCACACTTTGTCAAATTTGAGTGGATATCCACGCTCCTGATAAACCAGCTTCTCTGCCCTCATGAACCAGTTCAGGTTTGCCTTCCAGTCCACAACCTTCTGGATCGTGGCTGCCCACCAGCATCTGATTGTCTCTGTGCCACCATCAACACCACGTTGCTGAATATCAATACATACCTATCCAGGGTGAGTTGTCCCCAAATCCCCAACATCACCAGGCAAGATGTCCAGTCAGGCTTACGGTCAATAAGCTGAGATATCTTGCTGCCTATCTTTTTTCCAAATAGGCTCTTATAGCAAGGCAGCTCCTCAGAGTATGTATCGAAGTCCCCCTCTACCGAGACCTTTTTAAGCATAGTTTCTCCAATCCTGCCCATCATGAAGTACTTTTAACTATATTAACCAGAACCCTGCCCGTATGGCCACTTCTCTGGGGTAGCAACAAGCCTGTCCCCCAAGCATTGTCTTTAAGACACCTAGGTCTTGTCAATGGCGTCTCCTCCGCCACTTCACTTAGTAAGGTTTCATATCCCTGAATTATGTTTTGCACTAGATGGTTGCACAAGTTAGTTCGAATTGTTCCCTGAGCTTTGCCAGACATCCCACCCCCTTCCAGCCAGACATCCCCCAACTTTTAGATGCCTGGAGATTTTGCAACATTCCTGAAACCTACATAGGCTTCTTTAGCATCACTATTCCCTTCCACCCCAGCAGGATCATCGCCTTTCGCCAAATCCTAACCACAACGGCTGTCTGGGTCTACAGATAGTTTGTCCTGCCTCTCTAGTATTTCATGCGGGATGGTCCGGAGAAATTTGGGTAGGTAGATCATTTTGTACAGTGTTGGCTTTCACATAATGGGCAGAGGTTGCTTCTGTCCGTATTCTACATCTCTCCTATACCCATCCAGTTTCTCCCCCAGGTTTTTTCGAAATATTTCATGGTCCTTGATTATGTATAAGCCCAGGTATTGGAAATCCCTGGTCACCCACCTCATGGTGTAGACTGTCGCTCGGCAGCTCCCAGTCAGTCAAAGGGGTAGTCCGCTGATTTACTCCAATTAATAAGAATCCTGGCAAAGTCACCTAACACCTAGAGGATCCACTGATCTCTTGGGACTGATACTTCTGGGTCAGCCAGATTGAGGAGAATGTTGTCTGCCTAAAGCAAGACCATGTCCTCCCAGTCTGGGTCTCACTTCAGGCCACAGATTAGATTGTCTCCTCATAACCATGTTGCCAGTGGTTCGATGACCATTTATTTATTTTATTTATTTGAAAGTTTTATATAGCGCGGACAAGATCCTTGCAGATATCAGAGCGCTTTACAAAGAGAAGTACATGAGGGAGCATAGTTAGACAGATAAATCAATAGGTCAAATAGGTGGCAACAAAGCCATCGTGCCCCACCCTAGCTTAAATTCTGTTGAGTGTTCAGTTGACCCCTGTGGGAAGCTGGCCCTTTATATGATATACCACTAAGTGGCTATATCATGCAAAGGGTCCAGAGATTCCCCCCAGAAGTGTTCATTGCTCATTGTTAAACCCAAAGTGCTCTTCATTATCATAGTGGGGTTGAGCAGCCTAGGCCTAACACAGAGGAGTGTAAGACATTTGTTATGCACACAGCAATTAATAAATGACAGATGACTCAGATATCCACACAAATTTTAGAAAAAAAAGCTTCTTTCCAGATTTAATTTTAGCCCAAGATGTACGTCAAAAGTGGAGTGTTTTTCAAGAAAGTATAGCAGGTAAGTATACAACTTAGACGTGATTTTTACAATGAAGAATCCGCACCAGACAAGGTTCAGGTGAGTAGTGAATCTGCAACTCCAGCGGCACAGGGGCGGCCTGGTGCAGTGCCCAAACTCAGTAGAAAGGGGTATCAGAGATGCTACTCACAGGGTAGTAAAGGGGTTTGGTCTTCCACTCTGAGTGTTAGAGTAAGCACGGGAGCACAAGGCAGCACCAATCTTACGCCCTCAGGGGCAGCTGGGCGCAGAGTGCCAACACAGCATCTTGTGCCCAATGCAAGTCATGGGGGAGTTCAGTTTTGCAAAAAGGCCACAGGCTTAGGCCAGGTAAAAAAAAATACACAACTGCCTAGGTAAGTAAAGATGCTAGGGGACGTAGGGACATCGTTGGTCGCGCTCCCCAGGCCCAAGGGCTTCCGCTGCAATGGTGTCCTTAGTCATGGGAAAAGTCTTACCAGGCAAGTCACGGTCTGGGGCGAGTTTTGGAGTTGAGGCTGTAGCCGTCGAGGTGAAGTCTGCCAGGGGTCAGCCCACAGTGGACTCTCGCTCTTAAGCGCTGGGGAACCTTCACAGGACCGGTGAGCCACTTGGACTCGGGCTGTGTGCGTCTGGTGCAGAGGTGGTTCCAGTGGTGATTTTGCTATTCCTCCAAGCAGAGGTTTTTGTTTTTTAAAGTTTGGTTCTTCTGGACAGCTGTCCTTGGGAGATCTTGATCTTTGTCAAATGCAGGCAGTCATCACAAGGCTTTGGAAGTCGCTGGACTGCAGAGCAGATGTCTTTTGGCACAAAATTGTCAAGGGCTGCAGAGAGGCCAGTAGGGATGTGGGCAAGTCAGTTGGTGTCTGCAGTCTTCCCTGTTGGTGCAACACTGTCTGGCTCTTCTGGGGTCATCAGGAATCTGATTTCAGGGTCTGGGGGAGCCACCTTAATACTAGAGTTGAGAGCGTTACAGGGGAGTTACAGGCAGGGACCAATGGGTTCCTTACCTGTGGTGTCTATACCCTCTATTATGCCACCCTCTTGTGGGAGGGAATGCATAGTCCCATCCTCAAGATGGTGGGCACTGAAAAATGTGCTTAACTTTGCTTGCAGCACCTATAGGGTGGAGTTGGAGAAGGGGGGCACACTTCCTACTCTGTCGGTTCCTCTGCCAAAAGTGGGGGGTTTGAACCTGGGGCAGCAATCTGCTCCTAGCAGCAGTGGCTGGGGTTGCATTACAAAGGCTGCAGGCCTTTGAAGCTTCTCCCTCGAGCACTGTGCTCATCCTGGTGGAAGGGTAATGTGGCGCCTCTGCCCAAGATGGGCTTTGTTTCTGGCCTAAGAGCTGGAGCACTCGACTCATGAGTCCAGAAACATGTCTGATGGCAAAGCCAGACAGAGACCACACCAGGGTTGGTAGGTTTTCAGATGGCACCTCTGAGGTGTCCTCTGAGTACATGTTTTAATAAATCCAACGCCGTCATCTGTGTGAGTTTAAGAGGAGTTGATTGGTACCAAACACTCCTGTGTTCAGTGGAGCCTGTATTTTTGCATATCAGAGGGCCAGGCAGCACATCATGTCTACCCCCCTCAAAGACTAGATTTGCCTCAGTGGGGTCACTGACATGGTTAGGCCACACCTGGGATCCCCTCTTGACATTAGCACCTGCAGGTTGGCTAAAGGCATTTTTCTTCTTTTTAGTTAGGGTCTCCAGTTCAGTGCCCCACTGACCTACAGTCATGGCACGAAGCCTTCTTGGGATTCCAGTTCTTCCCTTGGTACCCACCCTTTGGCTGTGAAGTCTCTGGGCCCCCTCTCCTAAGCAGAATTTTGGGGGCCTGAAGAGGACTGTGTTTAGGCTTTCTCTAGGGGGAGCTTTTGGCCTCTTTCTAGTGGTCTCTCCCAACCAGTGGTAGTCTTGGTCACCCGATGTCTTGGCGCAATGGTCTGCTTTCTTTCTCAACTCTTGAGGAGAACCTGGGTCTACCAGGAATTGATGTAGTTTCTCTTGGTGACAATAACGTAAGATTATAAAGCCCTTCAAAGTCATGTACATTGTGACCATCTAACCAAACTTCTACTGATTTCGCTGAGCAGTATACAAGATCTGCCCAGGTCTGGCCCTGTTTTTTTTTTTTGCCTCCCTGAATTTGATCCTATACTCCTCTGTAGTAAATCCAAAGTCCTCAATAAGTGTGCCCTTCTTTAGGTCATAGGTTTCAGACTCTTTCGGCCACCTTCCCGGAGAGCTGGAAGCACGCCGAACTCAGCGCCCTACTAAAGAAACCTACAGCGGACCCCACGAACTCAATAATTACCGCCCCATCTCGCTCCTCCCGTTCCCAGCCAAAGTCATCGAGAAGACCGTCAACAAACAGCTGGCCGCCTTCCTCGAGACGAATGGATCCCTCGACCCCTCACAGTCTGGCTTCCGAGCCAACCACAGCACCGAGACCGCCCTCATCGCTGCCACCGATGACATCCGAGCCCTGATGGACAACGGAGAAACAGCGGCCCTCATCCTCCTAGACCTCTCCGCGGCATTCGACACTGTCTGCCACCGCACCCTAGTGCAGCGCCTCAGCAACGTCGGAATCCAGGAGAAGGCACTGGAATGGATCATCTCCTTCCTCGACGGAAGAACACAGAGAGTCAGTCTACCACCGTACAAGTCAGAGGCCACCGAAGTAATCTGCGGCGTCCCTCAAGGATCCTCGCTGGGCCCCACCCTCTTCAACATCTACATGAGCCCCCTCGCGGCCATCGCACACCAACACAACCTCAACATCATCTCCTACGCTGACAACCAGCTGATCCTCTCCCTGACCAACGACCCCACCGCCGCCAGAGCCAACCTTCACGAAGGGATGAAAGACGTAGCCGACTGGATGACGACCAGCCGCCTGAAACTGAACTCAGACAAGACTGAAGTCCTCATCCTGGGTTCCTTGCCCTCCGCCTGGGACGACTCCTGGTGGCCCCCCGCCCTGGGCAGCGCACCCAAACCGACAGACCACGCACGCAACCTGGGCTTCATCTTGGACTCCTCCCTCACCATGACCAGACAAGTCAGCGCCGTCTCCTCGTCATGCTTCAACATCCTGCGCATGCTACGGAAGATCTTCCGGTGGATCCCCACCGAGACCAGGAAGACGGTCACCCAGGCCCTCGTCACCAGCCGACTGGACTACAGCAACGCCCTCTACGCCGGAACCACCGCCAAGCTCCAGAAGAGACTCCAGCGGATCCAGAACGCCTCAGCCAGACTCATCCTCGACATCCCACGACACAGCCACATCTCCGGACACCTGAGAGACCTGCATTGGCTCCCCGTCAACAAAAGAATCACCTTCCGCCTCCTCACCCACGCACACAAAGCCCTACACGATCAAGGCCCGAGCTACCTCAACAACCGCGTCAACTTCTACGCTCCCAAACGACATCTCCGATCAGCCAGCCACGCCCTCGCCGCTGTCCCCCGCATCCGAAGAACGACAACAGGAGGAAGGTCCTTCTCCTACCTGGCCGCCAAGACCTGGAACTCCCTCCCTCCCGACCTGCGCCTGACCCAAGACCACCTCTCCTTCAGGAAGAAGCTCAAGACCTGGCTATTCGAGCAGTAGCAGCACTTCCCCCCCTCCCCCCTCCCCCCCCCCAAGCGCCTTGAGACCCTCCGGGTAAGTAGTGCGCTCTATAAATGTCTGATTGATTGATTGATTGATTTCTCAGAGTGTCAGGAGTCTATTCTTTTAATTTTCCAGAGACCCTTTCCTGCAGGATAGCACTCCAGTTTCCTGTGGACCTGTCTAACCTGGCAGGCTCTCTCAAAAGCATTGAACCTGCTTGGTGATATCACCCTCAAAGTATTTTGGGACAGTCCCTTTGGGGATTTTAGGGTCAAAAGTATCTACTTGCTCCCTAAATATTTTGCTGCCACCAGAGATGGATCCTAAGCCCATCTTGGCTCTTTCTTTTTCTATGGCCAAGAGTTTAGCTTCTTGGGCTATTGTCCTGGCCAGTTTCTAAAGATTTGCATCCTTCAAATATATCTAATCTGGGACACTGCTGGGGTCACTTCCATTAGTGTTGCTAACTGAGGGGGTAGTCAAGGAGTCAGAGTCACCTTCTTCCACCTTTTGGGACTCATCTTCCCCGGTAGGGGAAGTTTTACTTGCCTGCTTTTTCTTTCTGTTAGCAACTGCTGCAGATAGGCTTTTGTGGGTTTAGGACCCACGGCAGGTTTCCATGCCTGCTGCAAATCTGAGTTGTTGAACTCTCAGATTTTCATAGGGGCCAGGTTGAGCTCCTGTGAGGCCCCTGGGTTCTCAGACATGGTGTTGGAAGCTTATTAAGAGTGTAAAAATTGCTAAGGACCGAACTACTTTACAAGCTTTATTTGCCCCAGTATTGGAACCTTCATAGATTCCCATGCTTTGTATCATTCCCCCGTCGTCGGAATGGGAGCCTCGGTAAATAAAAAATACCATAGCAGTAAGTACAAAAGAAAAATCTAGGCCTCATCTCATTTTGTAGCCTATCCGCCTCTTTTTGTAAAAGAGACCAACAATTCTGTACCAACCAATCAGAACTGCCTCACCCCTTAGAACCCTCCTGAGAGAGCCTCAGATTTTTCTACCGCACGTTGTGCTAGGGAGTCTCCAGTGAGCCCTGCTCAGATTTTTTCTTTGACGACTTTTCTCTTCAAATTTACAATGTCTGACAAGGAAAAGAAGGCACTATTTAGAGCTTGTGCTACTTGTTCTAAAAAGAGACTGTTTGTGGAGGACAAACATGATTTACCCTGACCACAAGGCCACAGATTGTAAGATCTGTAGGACTTTCTCGACGAAGACCTTGAGAGACAGGGCGGGCCGCCTGTTAACGTGGCTGCAAAAGATGTAATCACGTAAAGAAGTTATTTCATCTGACGATGAGGACTCTTCTTCAGCTGCGTCCTCCAGAAGATCCAGAAAGAGGGGTAGGTCATCCCCTTCTACTTCTACTGAGCCCCCTGTCAAAACCTTACAAAAGACCTCTGATAGGTCTGAAAGGGTTAGTCCCATTAAATTTCCTCACCGAGGTGAAAAGGAGAGGCTGGGACAGGCTGCGGAGTCGGACACAGCAAAGAAGGTGAAAAAATACATTTGTTACTTCTCCACCATCTCAGAAGGAGAAGGAGGGCAAGAAACCTTCTGCTGTCCCTCAGGAAGGAAAGCCTGACCAGAAACCACGTCCGCCGACTACGAAATCAGCAGGTACGTCGCCGACAGTTTCAAAGAAAGACCAGAGTTCTCGTATAGCTCAGTCGACTGTTCCGTCGTCGACGTTTAAAGTGCCGGTTTCCTGCTCGTCGGCGATGATATCTACATTCTCGACGTCGACTGTTGTGTCAGCGAAGGTAGTGTCGACGAGGACGACGTCTACGACGGCTTTAATGGTGAAAACGACGAGCTCGTCGACTGTTCCATCGACTATCAATCCACCGCCGCCGATGAAAACTCAGTCGACGAGATCCATTCCTCTGTCAACTGTCCAGTCGACGGTTCTATCGACGACTATTACGCCGACGAGTCCGGCGACAACGAGTCCGTCGACTAGGTCGTTGACGATCCAAAAACTTTGCATTTCCTTAAAAGGGCAACAAATAACTCCTGAGATGACCTCTACTAGACGAGTAACACCTTTGCCTGTTGTTCGATGAGGCGTGTGATGATGGTTTTTATGGGGATGCCTAAAGCCCATCTGACTTAAATGTTAAGTGCCAAGAAACAGATTCAGAGGAGTATTACGATACAGGACGCCAATATGCCCAACAAGTCAGGCCTCCACAGAACTTACGCCAAGAGATGGTGGCAATGCCGTCTTCTTTAATTACGGATTTGCAGTTAATGTTACAGGATTATAGGAAGAGGTTTCCATCTCAACCTGCAGTACAACAGGAGCATCCTCCTTCTCCCCCCTATTCCGACTGCTCCTGCGTTGACAGTGACACCTGTGGTTTCACGAGTTACGGAACCAGAAACCAGAGCAGGTTAACAAGAGGTGGTGACTGTTCGAGATGCCGATATCTCCTCTGATGAGAATCTTCAGGAAGACTACAAAGAAGCAGTGTGTCAAAAAACAAAACCCTTCAACAGGAATAACAAACACCTCCCCCAGTTGGGTTGTAACTACAACTGAGGCACCTGTATCCCACTTTGTAAAACAGGACAGGGATCTCCCTTTTGTAGAAGGACCCTCACTCACCACTAGCTCCTTCCGGGTGAGACGGCAGCCTTGAAGATAGGTTGCGAGCAGGGAGCTGCGAGTAAGGCAACGGTTACTGCGTGAAGATTGCCCATGCTGTCTATACCTATGGGAGATATTTTACTTCGCTAAATGCGTTTTTTGGATAGGTCTTACATTTTGTATTGACCTTTATCACGGAGACTGCTCGTGATGGTTAATTGTTAATTGTTTTTCACACATCGAGCCTCACAGCAGGGTGCGCCTTAGCGCGCGCATACCACTGGGGGTTTATTTAAGGTCCTGACGAATGCTGAGCAAATTGCAGTCAAACAGCAGAAACATGTTGACCACAAATTTTCTATAATCATTAAGGTCACAGGTTGCTTAATACAGAACCTACTAGTCGGCTCACTTGCTTTTAACAAATACGGGTTGGTCATTATTAAAACAGGCATAAAGGCTACAACCTAGTATTTTTTTAATCTGCACATATTACCACTACATTTTGATTTGGGCACTGTTGCATTCACCACATCCTGCTCTGCTGTAAACAGGCGTTGTAGCACGCTGGGGGGGGGGGTATTACACCACCCCAGCGGGGACCCCATGATGAAGCATGTCACCAGCTAGTGGTGAGTGAGGGTCCTTCTACAAAAGGGAGATCCCTGTCCTGTTTTACAAAGTGGGATACAGGTGCCTCAGTTGTAGTTACAACCCAACTGGGGGAGGTGTTTGTTATTCCTGTTGAAGGGTTTTGTTTTTTGACACACTGCTTCTTTGTAGCTTAGTATTATAATTTGAGCACTGTGCTATTCGCTCCTCTGTTGTTATTATATACTTAACTGGGGGCACAGGAGTGTTGCCTCAAGCCCTTTCTCTCTTTTTGTTATCAAAAAAAAAAAAAGATCTTCAGGAAGATCCTTCTCATGATCCAGATAGAGGTTATGATGATGATGACCTTCAGGATCCGGATGCACCAGTGCTGGATACGGCTACCTCCCCTCCAGCTGATATTGGAGGTTTCCATAACCTTATGGAAAGGGCGTCTAAGAGATTTGGCCTGCCGATTACTTCTGTTCAGACAGACTGCTTCCTTTATGACTTTAAGGAACGGTATAGAAAGTCTGTTTGGTCAATCCCCATTCTAGAGCATGTATGGTCTGAGGGCATTAAGGTCATGCAAAATCTGGCAACAGTCATTCCTGTTCTTCCCCGGCTGGAGAAGAAGTATAAAGCGCCAGAGGGCAGTCCAGCTTGCTTGAGTGGACAACCAAAACCGGATTCCGTCATTTCCCAAGCGGCACAAAGCAAGTCTAAAAACCCATTGACGCCACTTACAACACCGCCAGACAAAGACTGGAGACGTCTGGACAATGTGGGCAAAAGATTCTCTACCATGGCCAGCCTACTAGTTCGAGCTTTTAATGCTCTTGCCATCTTGGGAAGGTATGATCGCCAGATGTGGTGCGATTTATCCCCGTTTGTGTATCCGCTTCCAGATGCAGCGAAAGAGGAGGCCAGGAAAGTTCTGATGGAAGGAGAGCGTTCCTTTTCGGAGGTGATAGATTGTGCTATGGATCTAGCGACTACTGCTTTTCGTGCCCTGGCGGGTTCAGCTGTTAAGGCGCCAGGCTTGTCTGCGGGCAACCTGGTTTCACCAGGAGGTCCAGAACAATCTTTTAGACTTGCCATACGATGGGGACATGCTTTTCGGAAAGATTGTCGATGAAGCCCTTCAAAGCATCAAAAAGGACACGGACACGGCGAAGTCCTTGGGGTCATTGAACTATCGCAAAGTTCCATTCAGAGGTGCGAGAGGGAGAGGTTTTTCCTCATACAGAGGTGGCAACCAACAGCGGTACTCAGCATATTCGCAATCCTCCCAATCTTACAAACCCCAATACTTCAATCAATGCCAAGGCCAGTCGGCGTCTTTCTCTCGCCAATCACAGAGAGGGCGTCAAAATTGTCAAGGACGGGGCGGCTCCAAACGTCAATAGCGGCCTCACGGCTCTTTCTGCTGTTCCTACCCCTCTGATGACATCAGTGGGGGGCATGATTTCTTATTGTCTAAGCAGTTGGAAAGTTATTACATCGGATCAGTGGGTCCTGAATATCGTTCAGAGTGGTCACACGTTGGAATTTCAACATCTTCCTCCAAACAGAGCTCCAGGCGCCAACGAGACGAAACATCTGGGACTGCTACGTCTCGAAGCCCACCAGCTTTTCATCAAAGGGGCAACAGAACCTGTAACTCTCTCAAAGGGGGAAAGGGTTTTATTCCAAGTTCTTCCTGGTTCGCAAAACATCAGAAAAATGGCGCCCCATATTAGATCTACGGGAGCTCAACACCTATCTCATCAAGCTATCCTTCAGGATGGTCACACTCCAGGATATTCTTTGTCTGCTAAATCCAGGAGACTTCATGGCGACTCTGGATTTAGAGGATGCTTATTTCCATGTGCCGATCCATCCAGCTCACAGGCAATACTTGCGCTTCACAGTAGGGAAGAGCCATTTTCAGTTCAAAGTACTTCCTTTTGGTCTCCGGTCTGCATCAAGGATATTTACAAAGGTGTTGGCCCCAGTGGCAGCATTCCTCAGGAAGCAATCTCGAAGTTTTTCCCTACCTGGACGACTGGCTGGTCAAGGCTCCATCTTTCCAGGGAACTTCCAAAGCCAATACGACCTACATCCAACTATTCAACCATCTGGGCCTTCGGCTCAACGGGGACAAATCGGTCCTTCCACCATTCAGGTCAGCAAAGTTTCTGGGATCCATTCTGGACACAAAGCTGCAAGGCTTACCCAACGGAGGAACGTCAAAGCAAATTGCCATCGGCTCGCCTCTTGCTAAAGAGGAAAACCCTGTTGGTACGTCTCTACAAGTCCCTGCTCGGATCGATCTCATCCTGCATACCATTGATTCCACATTGCAGGCTGCAAATGCGTCCACTGCAAGAGCAGCTCGGCAAACAATGGTGCCAGGTGGAGGGCACTTTCGACGACAGGATTACGGTAACCCCGGCAATGAGGAAAGCATGCGGCTGGTGGATGATGAAGGACAACATCGCAAAAGGATTAACATTCACGCTTCCTCCGTCTCCCATGGTTCTCACCACGGACGCCTCGTTAGAAGGCTGGGGAGCGGTGCTTTAAGAGCTGCACGTGAGCGGTCACTGGGATCCAGTTCAACGCAAGCGCCACATCAACCTGTTAGAACTCCAAGCCATTCGGTAAGCATTGAAGGCATTTTTGCCACGAATTCAGAATGGTTCAGTGCTGGTCCGGACGGACAACACAACGGCCATGCACTATATCAACAAGCTGGGCGGGAAGAGATCCCAGACCCTCTCCAGAGAAGCTCAGCTGATTTGGGATTGGGTGATTCTTCACAATATTGCTCTGACAGCGGAACACCTCGCAGGTTCGCTCAATATAACAGCGGATGCGCTGAGCAGTTAGAAATCGATCAGTCACGAATGGGAGTTAGACCAAACCATTCTGGAGGAGGTGTTCTCGGTCTGGGGGACCCCGACCATAGACCTGTTTGCAACCCCGGAGAACACCAAATGCCGATTCTATGCAAGCAGGGATCACCATCCAGGGTCCTTGGGGAACGCGCTTTCGATTGCCTGGTACTGCGCATTCTTTTACGCTTTTCCTCTGATACCTCTAATCCCGAGGTTGATCAGGAAAGCCAAGATGGAGCCGTGCAAGATGATCTTGATTGCACCGGCGTGGCCCCGACAGTTCTGGTACACAGAACTCCTCCTGCTTTCTCAGGACCATCCAATTCACCTGCAACCGGGTCCTTCTCTGTTGACTAGGTCTCAGGGTCAAGTATTCCATCCGGACCCGAGCTCGCTTCACTTGACAGCATGGCTCCTGAATACATTTCAGAATTTGAACCTCACCAAAGAGTGTAGGGACATCTTGTCTCAAGCTCGAGCTCCAAGTACAAACTGAACTTATAGGGCAAAATGGAAGAGTTTCTGCCTCTGGTGTCAAACATCTTCACCCTTACACTTCGGCTCCGCATCAGATCTTGCCTTGTATACTATCACTGGCTAAATCTGGATTGGCTCATTCTTCTGTTAAAGTTCATCTGGCAGCCATCTCTGGGTTCAGACGGATGTCTTCAGGTCCTTCCCTTTGGTCCGCTAGGATTGTCAAGCAATTCTTGAAAGGCCTGTTCAGAGTTTTTCCTCCAGTCCGTCCTCCTCCACCTATGAGTTGTGCGGGTTGGAGTAAACTGTGTAGTCTCTGGTGTCAGGATGTTGTAGTTCCCAAGGGTCCTTCAGGTTAAATCTATTGCATATATTCTTTAGAATGCTGTGTGACGCTGGGGGGAGGGCGTGGGTCTGCGACTGTCTGTCCAGGGTGTAATCTAGTGGTAGGTTAAAGTCCCCTGCCAGCACTGTCATATCGTTTTGGGTGCTTGCTTCCAGTCTCCTCGACTCCTTCCCAGTATGCGGTGTCATCAGTATTTGGGGCATATGTGTTCACTACCAGGATGGTTTCGTTCCCTCTTTTCAGTTGTGTTATTAGTCTCCCTGCCTCATCGTGTTGTTGATCTTTGATCTTTGATTTTTTTCTTTATCAGCATGATTACTCCTCGCTTCTTCCCTATCGCCGGTGAGCAGGCTACCTGTCCTATCCATCTTGCCCTGCCTCTTGCGGAGTCCTCCAGGGAGAGCTTGGTTTCTTGTAGCAGTCCCCTTTGTCCTTAGCTAGGTAGTCTAGGATCTTTTTCCTCTTGACCGGGTGGTTGAGTCCCTTCACGTTGAGTGAGACTATTTTTAGGTTTGCTAGCAAGGAGGAGGTGTTCTTCTGTGTCATGGCTTATAGTGTTATAGTGTCTGAGCGCACGTTTCTTCTCCCTCTTCACCTTATGGGGGGTTTTGCACAAGTCCTTTTGTTTTGCTAGTGTTTCTTATGAAGGTCATGTGCTCTCCTTAAGTTTCCTTGCACTGGTTTCGGACCTTTTCCCCTCATACCTTTTTCTCGTGGACTTGCTTTTATGTGTGGCTGTAGCGAGCAGGGTGTGGATAGGTTTGGAAATAGAGGGATGTGTCAGAGTAGATAAGAGCAACAGACGGTTCAAACAAGACTAACTAGATGAACAAGACAGACGACCCCGGAAAAGAGGCCAACAGACATAAAGGACAGGCCCTCCCACCCTCCCCAAACTAAACCATTGTGTTTTTGACGTGCGACGGCAAGATCCCTACTCCGCCCTGACCCCCCCCGGGATACATAGGTTTGTTATTGCTCTTCTACTTTTACTTGTAGTTATACTTATACACTTAACCGAGACAAAGAGGGAAAGTGAATTTTGGTGGTTCTGCTTAGCATATGCCTCTACAGTACTTCCCATATTTTATGATTAGCCAGGTCTTCCAGCCAGAACTGGCTTCCAGTGGGCTGCTGTCTGGAAGGTCCTACTAGTTTGTTATAGAAGGTGAGAGCGCGTGATGAGCTGTAGGTATTGAAAGAACTTGGATCTGTGGTCATAATGGTCTAATTGTGTTACAATTGGCAGACACTTTAGCACTCCTGTAAGTCCATAGTAAATGGTACCCCTGGTACCTAGGGCATGGGTACTAAAGAGGGTCCCTAAGGGCCGCAGCATTCTAAGAGTCCCGCCCTACAAACTGCATGCAGACTGCCATTGCAGCCTGCCATTGCAGCCTGCGTGACATGGTGAAAACCAGTGAGGGGAAATACGACATAGAACACTCACTGTGTGCAATGCCAAAGTCACTGCATATAAAATATGCAATTCACCCCTGCAGCAGGCCGTAGAGCCCTGAGGGAGGTTGCGTTATTTTGTATGTGAGGACATATCTGCATGAGCAGATACGCCCCTAAGATGTCTAGTTCCATTACTAGATATTGGAAGTGAACAGGGAAGCCATATTAAGGTATGTACTGGGCACTAGTCATTAAGAGTTGCCCAGCTACATAATGTCTTCTCTGAAATCTATGGTGTTTGGTATCAAACACCTTGTTTTAATAAATCCATACTGATTCCAGTATTTTCATTTATTATGATAGCCCACTTAGAGGTGCCCCCTGAACCCTACTCGTCTTCTAGTGTGCTGGCTGGTACCATCCATCCTGCCACCACAGACTAGTTTCTGACCCTCTATAGGTAGCCAGGGAAAAAGGGGGGGGGGGGGGGGAGAGGGCATATCCCACCCTCCCCCCATCGAAAAAAGGCCTGGCCCCAGGGGGTGAGGTCTCCAGGGCTGAAAACGGCCATGGAGGGTGCGCTACACTGCCCCCATACCCTAATAAATAAATTTAAAAAAGGAAAAAATGGAGTCCCGCTCCCTTACACCACCACCTTGCAAATGCGCCCCCCTGGTGCACAATTTGTTGGAGAATTAAGTCCCCTTGACTGTAGAGGATCCTTGGGGGCAAACACGTACTCCTGTTACCTCAAATGTGTCCCAAACAGCAGGATTGCTGAGATGTCCATGGAGCCCACACCCCCTTGCTCCATCACTCTGCAAACTCGTCTCCTGGTGTATTGCCGGTTGGTGGATGGAATCCCCTTGGCTCATGAGGGTTCTTTGTGGGAGGCCAATAAGTCCTCCTGTTACCCCCAGTAAGACGCACAGGGCGATAGTGCTGAGAGGACTTCGGAGGTCACTCCCCCTTTCTCCACCACTCTGCAAACGTGCCTCGTGGGGCATTGCTGGCTGGGGGATAAAGTCCTCTTGGATGCTGAGGTTTCTTGGGGGCCCAGAAGCCCTCTTGTTACCTCCAGTAAGTCTGACACAGCAGGATTCCTGAGAGCTGGTAGGAGGCTCTGCCCCCTTTCTCCACCACTCTGCAAACACAACTACTAGTTAAAAAACCATAGAAATTTGCTCAAAAAACCCAAAGGATACAGGGTCTTTATAGTTGGGGAAATATAATTAAAAAAGCCTTAGAAAATCCCAGTCAAAACCAAAGGTTACATGGACATTCAAGTTAGGCTCAGATTTCACTTGTACAAAACCAGTGAAATTCAGCAGTTTGTTAGCTAAGCAACCAATACCTTATGCACTGCTTATGACCTCACATATTGCATCACTCGTGACATGGTCCGTGACATCACTGATGGCATCCACAGAACCACTCACACCCCCATGCAACCTCTCATGCCCACTCACATATACCCATTCACAGACCCAGACCCATACCAGTACTCGCTCAACCACTCACTCTACCATAGTGCCACTTATGTACCCAACCACTCACACAACCACTCACACAATCAGTCGCTCACCCATGCATCTACTCACACATCCATACAGCTACACACCCACATATCCACCTAGTCACTCCCACACCGCCTCTTAACACACACACATATATACATACATAGGAGTGTGTTTTCTGAAATTACCATAAAAGTATGATGCTTTACAAAAACCTTCACCCTTTTATCTGCACTTTTCTGTAATCACAGATTACTACAATCTACAGATTTCAGAATGTTTGGTTTTGAAGGCACTTACCTTCTTCCAGAATATAGCAATATTAATCTACTAGCCGGTCTCCGGAAATCCACCTCAGCAGCATTAAAATACTCGTGCTCCACCCTGGAGGAGTACTGTAGCAATAAATTGCATTATTTTTTTTAAATCACCTGACACAGGTCATTTGTAGATCAGGATTGTTTTCAGAATTAGCTACATGTTTGACCAGACCTTTCATCCTAGTGTTCCCTCTACACAAAAATCTGAATACAGCAAGCTTTGGATGATCCTCTAATCGCAACAAAGATGCTAATTAATCTCTAAACAGAGGATCTCTAAGAAGCTCATGACTGTCTTATCTTCCATAACGTTTCTTAAAAGTATCACCCACTGCTGTATCTTCTCTAGCTTCTGCTGCTTTATTTGTGTTGTTTCTTGTAAAGTGATAGTGTCTTGGTGCTTTGACAATAAATGGCTGTAATAAATATAAAAGGAACAATTGGCAGCATCAAGTGAATTAATCAACACAGAAAATCATTTCATTGGCCACATTTTAGTGCAATAATTGAAAGTCAACGACTAAACAAATTTTGTAGTGAGATTTAATATTCTTATTGAAGGTTGTAGTAGAACCCAATTTAAATATTTGCTTCTACTAACTCCTTTGATTTGATTTTGATTCAGATTTGTATATGCGCGTAGCTACCCAAGGGCGTCCCAGCGCTGATACTCAGCCTACTTAATCCAGAGAAGGGGAAGTTTATGGGAAAAGCCAGGTTTTCAGTAGCCTACAGAAGACCAGTAGGTTGGTTTCCCTTCGGATGGGGAGCGGAAGGGCATTCCATAGCTTAGGGGCATTAAATGAAAAGAGGCGTCCCCCCTGAACGTGCTTTTCTTATTCTGGGGACACTGGCCAAGGAGAGGGTGTCTGATCTCAGCTGTCTATTGGATTTATGGGGTTTGATGAGGTCTCAGAATGGGGGGGGGGCTCTGCCATGGAGTATTTTGTGTGAGATACAGAGGGTTTTGAAGGTAATCCTTTCTTGAATTGCGAGCCAGTGTAATGATTTGAGGGCAGGTTTGGCAGAGCATCTGGGTTTTGTCCCAGTGAGGAGCCTTTCGGCGGCATTCTGGGCACATTGTAGTCTGTTGATGACAGATATTGGGGCGCCTAGGTACAAGGCGTTTCCGTAGTCCAGTCCTGAGATAATTAGGCCCTGCATGAGCAGTTTTCTGGACTGGAAGGGAATTAGGGGGAGGATTTTCCGTGCTGTCTGTATAAGGCCGAAGCATGTACCGGCGGTTTTTCTTGCTTGGACTTTAAAGTTGAGGTCTTGGTCCATCCAGATGCCAAGGCTCTTAATTTCCCTTTTGGGAGTGGTGGGAGTCCCCATACAGGGTGGCCATGAGAGAGAGGGGGGAAGTTTGCGTGGGTCGCCAAGTAGAAGGATCTCGGACTTCTCTCCGTTAAGTTTAAGGCGAGAGTCGCACATCCATTTTGAAATGTTCTGGAGGCAAGTTGCCAGGTTGTCCAGACATTTGGTCGACTGGTTTATGGAGACGACCAGTTGGGTGTCGTCAGCGTACAGGACTACCTTTATGCCAAAAGGTGTCACGATATCTTCTAGGGGGGACATGCATACGTTAAAAAGTGTGGGGCTCAAGGAGGAGCCTTGGGGGACCCCACACTGAAGGGGGAAAACTCTGGAGTTGACAGAACAGTCGGCCACCTTGAAGGTTCTGTATTCTAAAAAGGACTTGAGCCAGGTCAGGGCGGTACCAGAAATTCCTGCCATGTTGAGACTGTGGATGAGGATGGAGTGGTCCACCGTGTCGAAAGCGGCGCTCAGGTCCCTTTCTCATTCACGGAAAAATTAAATTACTTTGACAATGTTTTGAAATGCACATTTTATAAAATTAAAATTTAGGGTGTGAGCAGCAGCAAAATATATATACATAGTCTTCCCTAAGTCAGTCTGATTATGGTGTTTCAAATTTAAACTCCTTGGTTGTCCGTGCTTATTTGTTAATGTTTAATTTTTTTAATGTATTTGTTAGCACCTCTCAAAGGTATACCAAAGCAAGCTCCATTTAGGAGTCCCACAACACCGAGTGTTTTCAGTCCTGCTGCAAACCGAACCCCAGTAGCACCTTCAAGAACACCTATGCGGAAAGAAAGAGGCGTAAAGGTAAATTTTAGTGATCTAGTCTGGGCTATAGTATTTTGAAATGGTACCTCAAATTGATGGATGAACACTCCTTTGACTATTCCTAGCTTTTTTCCATTTTTATTCTGTGATGTGGTTTGGGATGCACAAGTGCACAAAGATGACTAGATAAATGTCAATCCATAAAATGTCTTACCCTCAGCCTTTCCATTTGAGTAAATGGAAGTTCAAATACTAGTATTTCTGCTTGTGTATGCTATTGGATGGAATACTCACCCTTGCAATTTACAAACTACTGTATTCTAGTGTGACTAAGTACTACAACTGTTGTACCTGCCTTTGTCTTTGTAGCTGCTCGATATCTCTGAGCTGGATATGGTTGGTGCTGGTCGTGAGGCTAAAAGGAGACGAAAGACTTTAGGTTAGTAAATCATCATTTAACCACCACTTAAAACAAAATCTGAAGGTCAAACCTGTGCATGGAATTGATGGCCGATAATTTCTCCAAAGCATATTGATTCTGCCTTTTATTGTCACTGCAAGTCCTATTCCTGAAGAGGATCTTGATTGTAATTTAACACATTTGTTAGTTTTGCACCCGATTTTCAGCTAAACCCCATAACTTACCAGTTCATCTGTATTCAAGTGTTTCTAGTGTATCTATATACATCAGTGTATCTAAATTAACAATGTGCATTTTAAGTAGAACTTAACTCGGTGCTTCATTTTTCACTTTAACAGATCCAGAGGTTGTGGAAAAACCTGTCAAAGAGGAAACGGTTGTT
This sequence comes from Lissotriton vulgaris, assembly GCF_964263255.1. NCBI lineage: Eukaryota > Metazoa > Chordata > Amphibia > Caudata > Salamandridae > Lissotriton > Lissotriton vulgaris. The sequence continues at coordinate 194,827,219 of NC_141690.1, forward strand.
GAAAATCCAACACCAGATTATGCTGCTGGCCTTGTCTCCACCCAGGTATGGCTTTATCCTGTTGTAAAACAATGATTTGTTCTGCTTATTTGGAATACCTGCACACTGATGTGACAGAATTTTGGTGCCCTTCGTTACTCTTGTAACGCAAAGTGCCAGCCAAATACCACCAATCGCCCTGTGGCAGAATTTTTATTTTCTTGTACACGCTCCAAAATTGTAACTTAATATGTGAGATTTGACATTTCCTAGCATAATTTTCAGTTGCTAGCAAGACGTCCAGTGAGATTTTTCCAACTCAGGCGGTCGCAGCTGTTCATGGACAGAAGACTTCAGCAAGAGTAGAAAATCCACTCGAGCGGCAGTGAAATCAATTTTAGTAGCTGCTGCGCTCTGGCAATCTGCCATGTGCCTATCACTCTTATTTGTTTTTTAGCGCAGAACGCACTCGGGCTGCTCAATCACAGCGTAAGCAATGCACAGTGCCTATTTCCACCTGTCTGCAGAATCTCAAAGGTTCTTTTGTAATTCCCCAGAATTCCATGGTGTCACATTTCGGGAGTTCCGCCCACCCCGAATAGAAAACCACATAGAGGATATTGATTGATAAAAAAAACTCTTATTTTAAATTCTATTGAGTAAAATTCGATGTTTGCTTGATATTTACCAGAACATGGGACAGTTGACTCCAGCACATTTTATTTCCATCATACTGCTTCACAACTTCCCAGCTGCTTTCTAGCCCTGCTGTTAAACAGGTTAGGCGATAATGCCATATAAAAAGATAGGACAATGGTTTCTACTCCAGCAGTGAAGCCAGAACGCTGTATGTATTGGGCAATCTAGTTTTCCAATGTATCTCACAGGAAAGCATTGGTGCTGAAAGTAGTAGACCCTCCTTGTATTCTCCAAAATATTGTTTCCCCTACATTGGTTCTTTCATAGATTTGGAGGAGTTCAGTTGTTGAGGGGCAGCCTTGAGAGTCCATAGGTACATTTCTAGACAACAGACACCATGTGAAAGCCCGCTCATTTAACACGGTAGTTCTTGTAGTGAATTTGGCTCAATAGGCCTGCATTGTGGTGAAGGCCTTTAGAAGGCAATTTTCCCAGATGTCACAACAACTTAAACTTTGAATTGACATTTTTTCTAATAAAGCACCCCTATAGTGTTTGTCTTTTAATAAAGCCAACTAGAACGATCAGGTAGCTCTAAACTATGTTTGACCGAAGGTACCATTTAATTCCCCTCCAAACGCAAAAAACTAGTCAGGAATTTGTACATATTGGTATCGACTTAATGTGAGAATTTGATGCTGCTCCTTTTAAGGAATGAAACTGCTTCTTTATCCCATAATACACAGTAAAATCAGGAAGATAATTGTGCTATGTATAGCAGTGATCCCTTTACAGAGTTGTGCCAGTTATGATTATTTTGTCTCCTACCTGTTAAGAATGCCTCTTTTAGATCACTGTGTTCTATTATGTTTTTTACTTGTTCAGAAGTAGTCACTTATCTTTAAACTGAGGAGCCTTACCTTGGCTGCCTTTTTTCATTTTGTCATTGTGTTGGCTCTAAGGGTTTTGTGATGGTAAGTGTTGGAAAGGCATAGGTTTTGTCTTACAACTCCATGCCATTAAGTGTGGTGGCATTCTGTCAAAAAGTACCATGTTCCTCATAGAGAAATAGCTACTTCATGATACCACTGTGATAAAAGGGCCAGTGGAGATTATTCAGCCTCCTAATATGGGAATAACAAATTGGGAGGGGGAGGTGGGGGAATAGTCTGTCCTGCTCCCCTTTGGTGTCTAGTTCACTTGTTACATTGCTTCTGCTCTGCAAAGACTCAAACTGGCCAGTCCACATAAGCAGTCACATATCTTCTGTTGGCATCTACTTCCAAAGTACTTTATTGCAGAGCATGGCAAAAAGAAAATGTCTGTCAATGGGCCATGAGGATCCTCTAACAGGGGGCTCAGTCCTCTGTGTGGAAGTTTTCTTCTCGATAAGCTTGTCCTCTCGTACCTCAGTAGCTTCAGACACAACCTTTGGAAGTACATCCACCCATATATTTCTTCGACCAGAGGCTTTGGCTCCTCAGGGAGGAAGTGCCTGTAGAAGGGATGCACTTTAAAGGCGCATCTCCTCATGGACATTGAATTCATACAAGATAGAATAGTGTCATCAGCAAGTAGCACTGGATGAAAAAATCTTGCAGTATGGATCTGAAAGAGACAAGTTAGTGATAGATTCCTTACCTCAGCATCGACGGAAGCTCGCGCCACTATGCCCATTAGCTTCGTTCAACAGAAGCCCTGACCGGTTAACATACGGAGAACGTACTTTCAAGCAGTTGGGACCTACACCTTTTGTTACTACTGTCCGTCTCCTTCCTGTGAAGGAAACCTCAACACTTGGGTGTGACGAGAATATATCGATTTCCTGTCAATTTCCAACATATGGAATCCCTGAGGAGTGGTCTTATTTAGTACTTACTTGAAAACCTTTGGAATCACCGACCTCGCTCCCCTCTACTTCCTAAAACATTTTCCTCTACCTATTAGGACAATCTATGCTCTTCCGGTGCGACCCTCACTGGACTTTTACTTTTGGATGCACTGTGTACTTGGGTTCGACATTAGAAGCCCCTGCTATAACCTATTAGCCCTGACGAAGTTCCCGTGGCACGTGGGAACGAAACGCGTTGGCTTTGTGCCGCTGTTTGTTCTTCTTTTTTTATTGAGTTTCTTTGAAAACATTCAAAGAACCTATATCTTCTGGATTTGTCCATGTAGTGCACCTTCCCTCTAATTCTTATTGTTTTAGGCATCTCTCAGCAGCCGGTGCTGGAAGTTGTTGCACTCAAAGTAAATATTTTTTTAAACAAAGTGAAGTGATTGTGCTTGACCTGGGTCTGCTGGTGGGTTCTTATGATGATCACGCCTGTCTCTACTGCCTGGAGCGTGACCATGACTCCCGGTCCTGTCTGGACTGTAGGGCTAAGGCCCTGAGGGAACGGCGCTGGAAGTTGTTTGAAGTTTGGCCCTCGTGCCGTTCCAGATCCAGGTGTCATTCCCGTGATCGCTCGCGGAGTCATCACCACCACTCCTCCCCTTCCGATTCGGGTAAGAAACGGCACAAAAAGAAGTCGAAGAAGCGTTTTTGCTCTCCGTCCCCCAGTCGGTCCCCGGATGCAGGCGAGGCTCCTTTGGAGCCTGGGAGTCCCGCAGCCTACCCGCCTTACCCGGGTCCGTCGGCGACTCCTGCACAAATACAAGAATTCCTTGCTGCCATGGACCACCTTTTTAGGCCTCATGCTCCCGCCGGTGCGCCTTCAGGTCCCGTGTCCGGATCCTGCTGGTCCGTCGACTCCTTCGGCAGATCCAGCCCCGGCGCCGCCAGCGGCTCCAGCCCTGGCACTGCAGGATCCTGCACCCCTGGCTCTGGCCTTTGCGCCAAAAGGTCCCATGCCGCCCAGCTCCGCCCTCGGTTCCGCTGGCAGCGCCACAATGGATACCGCTGGTTCCGTCTCTGCCCCGGTTCCCGGAGGGATTTGTCCCCACCTGGGATCCGAATTGGGAACCGGTGACGGCTCAGCCCCAGCCGACGCAGTTTATTCCTTCACCGGTTCCTGCCCTGCCGCCGAGGCCTGTGCCTTCGGGGCTGGAGGAGGAGGATGACTGAGAAGGGTTTGAGGACCCGCTTGCTCATCAGTGTGATTCTGAGCAGGATTGGGTGGATGACGGAGGAGGCTGAGGGCCTAGATGTCTCCTCTGATCCGGGGCTTGTCTCTCCCCGCCCACTATGGAGGAAGGTGCCTCGTATACTCGGTGCTCTGTTGGGCTGCTGAGGTCCGTAACCTCTATCTCTCCACAGTGACCCAGAAGACCAACCTCCTCACTGAGGTGCTCCAGCCGGCGTCCACTTCTTTGGAGCCGCTGCTGTCCTTTAATGATGCCCTCACCGAAGTCTTGTTGGGCACTTGGTTACGGCCCGCCACGGGGTCCCCTGTGGATAAGAACGTCGCCAGGTGTCATCGCCCGGCGCCGGGTGACGCTGCCTTTCGCAACCACTCATCCTACACCCGAAAGTCTGGTCATTCAGGCTTCTACGTCCAGAGTGCTTTTCCCACGGCTCCACCAGATAAGGCCTCTTAGGAGATTGGAGCAGTTTGGCAAGCGGTTGTTCTCTTCGGCCAGCTTAGGACTGCGGTCAGTGAACACTGCATGCCTTCTGGGCCGCTATTCCCATGCGGTGTGGGATTCCTTGGCTTAGGTGTTGCCTCGGTGCCCGGAGGAGGTCCAGACTGTGCTGTCTCAGGGTGTGGCTGAGGGTAAGGACGCAGCTAGATTTGCCATTCATTGTGGCTTGGACACCACGGACTCCCTTGGTAGAGCAGTTTCCAGGACCGTGGCGTTGCGGCGCCATGCCTGGCTGAGATCCACTGGGTTCTCCCTGGACGTTCAGAGCTTGCTCATGGACATGCCTTTTGACGGCACTTGCCTGTTTGGTGATAAGGCCGACACGGCACTGGAGCGTTTTAAGGACTCTCAAGCTACAGCCAAGTCCTTGGGTCTTTCCACCACGCGATGGGCCACGACCACGTTTTATTCCTTGTGTGGCAGAGGCACCCCTGGCCGTTCGTTCAGCCAGAAGCCTGCGCAGAACCAGACTCAGCTGGGCCGTGGGCACGGCTGCCGCGGTGGGTCAAGGGGCCGGCGTGAGGTTCAGTCCACCTCCGCCCCCGCGACGTCTACCTCGAATCCTTCCTAGTCTGCGCTTCGAGTCGCATCTCACGCCAGTGGGTGGCAGGATTCGCCATCACCTTCCCCATTGGCGCTCTGTCACTTCTGACAAGTGGGTGTTGCAGCTCGTCTGGAGGGTCTACTCCCTCCCCTTCGAGTCTACCCTCTTTCTCCCCCCTCTCCCACCCCCCCCCCCCATGCCTCCTCAGTTCCACCGTATGTCGGGGGATCACTTTGCACTTCTCGAACAGGAAGTCACGTCCCTCTTGGCCAAGGGAGCCATTGAACGCGTTCCTGGGCCAGAAGTAGGACGTGGTGGTAATTCTCACAACTGTCTGGTCCCCAAGAAGGACAATGGGGGCTTGCGGCCCATCTTGAACCTCAGGGACGTCAAGAGGAGAAGTTCAAGGTGTTGACTCTGGCTCAGGTCTTGGTTGCCCTCGACCCTGGAGACTGGATGCTAGCGTTCGACTTGCAGGACCCATATTTTCACATTCCAGTCCTGCCGGCCTGCCGGCCCACCGGCGTTACCTGCAGTTCACGGTAGGCCATGAGCATTTTCAGTTTGCTGTGCTCCCCTTCGGCCTTACCAATGCTGTGTTCACGAAAGTTATGGCGGTGGTCGCAGCTTATCTGTGCAGGTCAGGGTGTCAGTCTTCCCCTACCTCGACGAAAGGCGGGCTCGCCCCAGGCAGTCGTCACCCACCTTCAGACTACGGCCGACCTCCTGCACTTGCTGGAGTTTTCCATCAATGTGCCGAAGTCGCACTTGAGTCCCTCTCAGAAGCTCCCCTTCATCGGAGCGGTTCTAGATTCTATGCAGTTTCGGGTCTATCTCCTGAGCAGCAAGTCCGGGATATTCAGGCTATGATTCTGATCTTTCAGCCTCTATCCCGGGTTTTAGTCAGGATGACCCTCCGGCTCCTGGGCCTGATGGCCTCCTGCATCCTGCTGGTAAAGTATGCCAGATGGCATATTCGGGCTCTGCAGTGGGACCTGAAGTTCCAGTGGACACAGCATCAGGGCAACCTGTCTGATCACGTCCAGATCTCCGAGGGCACTGCACAGCAATTCCAGTGATGGCTCACGAATCGTGATTGAGTCAATGGCCGATCCCTCTCCCTTCCCCAACCAGAGCACACAGTGGGAGAGGTGGAGATCAGAGGCCTATGGTCTTCGGCGGAGTCCCAGCTCCATATCAACCTTTTGGAGCTTCGGGCGATCTGGCTTGCACTGAAAGCATTCCTTCCCTCTGTCCAGGGGAGTGTGGTGCACGTGTTCACGGACACCACCACCATGTGGTACTGCAACAAACAGGGCGGGGTGGGGTCGTAGACCCTATGTCAGGAGGCTCTGCACCTCTGGACATGGCCGGAACATCAAGGCATTACCTTGGTGGTTCTACACCTGGCAGGTTCTCTGAACTCCTGGGCGGACGAACTCCGCCGCTGGTGCATGGTGGATCACGAATGGCGTCTGAACTCTGACGTGGCGCAAGGTCTTTCTGCAGTGGGGAGAGCCACGGTACACGCCTGCAGGTGAAACAAGTTTGTGGCATGGTGCACAGATAAATCTGTGGATCCCCTTTCTGCCCCTCTTTCCAAGGTTCTTCTGTCCTTGGCCCAGCAGGGCTCTGCTCTGGGCACTATCAAGGGTTTATTTTTCTGCCATCTCCGCCTTTCTGCGGCTTCCTGATCAGCCTGTTCTTCTTAAGTCCCAGGCTGTTAATCATTTCCTGAAAGGTATTACGCACACGTTTCCTCCCGTGCCATTCATAATGCCTCAATGGGACTCAAACCTTGTCTTGACATATCTGATGTGCGCTCCCTTTGAGCCCCTTCATAACTGTCCCTTGTGTTTTCTTACTCTAGAGACGGCTTTTCTGGTAGTTATCTCCTCTGCCAGAAGAGTTGGTGAGCTCCAGGCTCTTTCTTCTAAACCTCCTTTACTTTCTGTTCATCCGGACTCGGTTGTTTTAAGGACCCGTCCTTCTTTCTAGATAAAGGTTGTCACGCCCATTCACATCGGGCAGACCATCACTTTGCCCACCTTCTTTCCGCGTCCGCATCCCTCGAAAGAGGAAGAGGCTTCACCGTCTGGACCCCAAACGTGCGCTCTCATTCTGTCTGAAGTGCACACAACAGTTCCGGGTGGATGACCAGCTCTTTGTTGGCTACGTGGGTGCAAAAAAAGGTCGGACGGTGCACAAACGGACCATCTCTCGATGGGTCGTTCTCTACATCAAAGCCTGTTCCTCGTTGGCTAAGAAGGAAACTCCTCTGGGCTGCGTGCCCATTCCACCAGGGCGACGGCAGCCACCACTGCTTTGGGACGCGGCGTTCCCTTGCATGACATTTGTCAGGCAGCTACGGGGGCCTCGCTGCACACAAGTCAATAAACTTTATTCAGGTTTTGTTAATAAAACCATAAAGGTTACACAGATACAATACACACAAACAATAAATTGTGACATAAATTTAAAAACACAGACTCCGTTATCACAAAATAAATCCTCTAGAAACCGGTCTAAATAAATCCTCTATATGTCCATAAAGTGCCTAGATTTCATAGATGCCTTTAAAAAACCTACAATAAAAATGATGCAGTCATCCTTCAATAATTGGAGATACATTAGTGCAGGTCTGACCTGATTTAAAATTCAACTTCTTTAAAAGGAACAAAAAAATGCCTCCTGGGGACTTCATACAGTTTACAAAAGAACAAAGTGCAGCAAGTCCTGAGGAGAATTTCCATCGCAGCCACAGGAAGCTAGCACTTGACCTCTGGAAGCCCCCTTGGGTCTTGCTAACAGAAGATGGAAGAGATTCATCCAGAACCTGGTTGAAATACATTTTTCATGTGGCGTCAAGGACCCCATAAGGCTGTGGTTCCCAAATTGTGCGCCGCGGCGCCCCAGTGCGCCGTTAATAGCAGCCAGGGGCGCCGCGCACAATGTGGGAAAGATACCACGAGGCCGTGTGCTGAGGAAGCTTGGAATCCTGCTGTTGAGAATGTGAGCCCGTAAAAAAGTGTGTGTCTTTTTACACCCTACCTTTCATCCTGAAAGCTGCAAGTGAGGTTATTCCAGTCAGAGCAAAAAACAGCGTGAACTTACAAATGCCTCCTTCATTATCCGGGAACGTGGTTTAGCCCAGGCGTGCACTGCCACCAAACGCGCGTACGTGCTTTCATGTAGCTTCAACATTCACAGCTATGATTGACTAGCGTTATTCCTGCCATTGTTCTGCCGCGCTTATGGGCACCCTCTTCACTACAAGTTGGTGAGAGGGCTGACAGTGACACTGCTCTCTCATTGACTCTATTTATTTTGACATGTCGAGTTTAAAGGGACAAAAATAAACGGTGACTGTTAGACAATGTGCAGTGGTCTGGAGTCTCGCCATACAGGCAAGCATCCTTAATGAACAGGGCGGCTCGCAGAGCAAATAAGGCAAACAGGTGCATATGTATGACATTTCTGGTGCAGTAAAGCTTCCTGGGGAACAAGAGTTATGTGAGGGGATAAACACAGATTCGTGACATTTCCAGTGAAGAGAGATTTCAAAAACTGATAGATACATCTTCACACAGCTCTTTAGTTATTTATGCTGGCTGTTGTTCTCGCACTTTGTTTATGTGAAGAAACGAGCACTGTATTTCATAAGCCAGAAATTCCAGTGGGCAAACTCGCTGTGGAAATAGGGGGCCGTATTGCAGCCATGATTAATTGCCCAGCCTGATCCTCTGCCAAGGCCGGACAGGAAGCATGTAATAAAACTGAAATAACCGGTCAGCTTCTCATTCTTCACTCTGTGTATTTCTCCATATTAGTGACTATAGGAGACTGTAGTCACCAGCTCCAAAACGAGACTGCTCCTCTGTGCAAATCTTCTTCAGTCAAAGAAAATTATTTTCTATTCCTTCTTCATTGCTTAAGAAAGGCTAAACTTCAAGTCTCTATTTTATATCTTAAAATTCTGTGATGCTTGAAGCTGTTTCTCTTATTAGCTGTGTTGTTCAATACATTATTCAGAGAGATTGTGCTGCTCATGTCAATATATAGTTATTGGTCTTTAATGTTAGCATAACAGATTAACATATTGCATGCACATTCATTTATTAGGTTTTGCCTGGTGTCCGCTGCGCAGCAGCGTCGCGCAGGCGAAATCTTATGTTTTACAGTATGTGCACTTTGTCCCGCCTTCTCTTTCATTGGCTAGCTCCATAAATGGAGGCTAGCCTTTGGAAGAGCGATCTGTCCGTCATGGCCGGAGCAGATTCGTGGGCGTTACCGCGATTTTTACTCATCCCGCCCCTTTGCGATCGTCATGCTGCGGTGTTTTTTTTTTTTTTAATGCTTTGTTTTCGCCATTTCGGAAGTGTCGTTTTCAGGGGTGGGTTGCGCGATGTCCCGCTCTCCGTTCCCGCACCCCCTCCCGTTGTCCGTGAGCCCGTCCCCCCTCCCGCTGTAGAACCCTGGCTTGTTGAGTAGCGTCATGAAACTAATGTAATTTACTACACAGTTCGTCACACACTCGTTTTACAGGCTAAGTTACATTCCGTGATACCGGCATATTACGAGATACCTGCCTACAGTAGGAGGTTTTAAACTATCCGTGGTGGTGAAAGACAAGAACGCAGTGATTCACCGTCACCGCTCGGAAGTCCTCTTTCTAGTTTTATTACACTGACGTCCTGTTGGCGCGTGACGCTGTTGTCACCCAGAAGCAGGAAGCGGCTGATCAAAAAACAAACTGGAGAGACCAGAAAATAAGACAAGAGTGCAATTAAGACAGTGCTGTTGTGAAGTACCACCACAGGACCTTTTTGCAGCATGGCCTGATGTCCTACATGTGTTGCTTCAATGCGCACTCAGTCAATGGGAACTTGCAAACTCCGCACACAGCTCTTAAGAACTAAGGCATGCGCATTCCCTCACGAGCTGCTGCGTTGGTGCTCCCTCATCTTCAGCATGCAAAATCCTACGAAGACACCATTCCTGGGCAATTGCCAAACTCCAGAGCAGGCAAGAAAGAAAATCTAGGCATGCCAAGTAAGCACAAACACGGACAAGTTGGCTACTGGCAGAATGGAAGATCACTGCTGTGCATCAACAAATACTTGCAGCTAAACCGCTGCGCAGGTCACCCACAACACACGGAGTAAGTCCGCTAGTCGCCAATGTAAAGTAGGCGGACTCCATAATTAACCTTTACTGATTACAACCACGATTACAGTCTTTAACCACTGAGTGTTAGGTAATATATTAGAGAGTGGAAGACTGCTGGACTGTGGCGTCAGTTGCTGGTATCATTGAAGGGGTCCATAAACAAATTATGAGCAGTAAAGAGGTGCTATAGAGCATAGGCTAACCCTCCTCTGATACAAAACTTTAAAAATCTATAGAGCCCAACTTGATTGGATCAATCTAACAACCCGTCCATTGGCCTAAGTAGAAAAGAATACTTTTGCTTTAAAGAACTCTCACCCACCAGGGGTACCCCGTAGTGGCATGCTTCATCATAGAGTTCACTCCTGATGCAGGCATGGACGGAGGTATTTTCGGTAAGCAGGCCAGGTGGGAACGTTGGAGTCTGTGTGACTAAAGGTACGCTGTTTGCCAATTACCAATGGAGCACTTTTAAATGCTGTTATATATAGCAATTTATGAACACTCAATAGGTGTTTAGGTGTGCTTGACGTATGTTAAATTCATCAGTTACGTCAGCATTATGGAATAAGTGTGGATTGAGCATTTGGGAACACAAGTGGCAGAAATATGTTGATCCTAAGAGGAAGTAGGAGTTACTAGAGCCCTGGGACTTCCTAATTTTTCCTGTTTTTAATCATACTGGCTGCTAGCCAGATTAAAGTGTTAGGTGTACCAGGCAGGTATTTTTAAAGCTTAACCCTACCCCCACTCAATACCCTATTCCTTTTCCAACAGTGTTCCCATGCATCTCATAGGTAGTCGCACGCCTCGTTCTGCAACGGCCGGGAAGGAACTCTCTGGTGAGGAATACCACCAAGGCGAGCACTGTCACCCACCGCTGTGACATGGGTTGCATGGCGACCACTGTCACCACTTTGACGCGGCCGACATGGCGAGCAATGTCACCCGCAGAGTAGTGAGTGAAGAGTGACTAGGGAGTGCAGAGTGACTAGGCAGTGCTAGGGAGTGCAGAGAGACTAGGCAGTGCTAGGGACTGCAGAGTGACTGCAGAGTGACTGCGGAGTGACTGCGGAGTGACTGCGGAGTGACTGCGGAGTGACTGCGGAGTGACTGCGGAGTGACTGCGGAGTGCTAGGGAGTGCGACGTGACTAGGGAGTGCGACGTGACTAGGGAGTGCGACGTGACTAGGGAGTGACACTGCAGAGTGACACTGCAGAGGCTAATGGCAATGTAAATGACAATGCCATTTATTTATCTGTTTTCAAAACCAACACATAAATACAAATTTTGTCATTTACAATGCCAATAGCTCTAACTTTTCCAAAGGCGAAACCATTGCATTGTAAATGCTTGTATTAAAATAGTTGCAAAAAGTAGCAATTCTCTTGTGGCAGTCTTATACTGCAACACCTTCTTGGTGCAGGTATGGTACAAGAGACCTCCCAAATTAAATGAGTATCAGTACCTTATCTGGAACTGGTACTACCCTATTTCTTACACTAGATAGCGCTTCCTTTCTACCTTCGACGAGACGTTGGAGAAGTGTGGCTCAATGGTTAGAGCGGCAGACCCTGATGCAGAGGTCTAGCCCGGGACCAGGGTTCAATCCCCGCTTCGGCGGGTCTTGGGCTCAAAAATTCCACGGACCTGATAATTCTCGCCTCGGTGCCTATTCCAATCATGGAGTCCCACTCTGCAACTCTGGGCAATAGCTTGCTTAATCTCCACAACGGCCCCCACAACGCTAAGGATGCCTGGCCTCCACCTTGGGGGTGCCCATGAGTGGACGCCTCACAAGGAAAGCAGGGTGGGTTCCACAGCGGTATTAGTACAAGCGCCTTGAGACCCTTGCGGGTGAGTAGTGCGCTATACAAGTATCAATTTAAATTTACATTTACATCGCAGCGCTGTAAGTTCAGCTCAGACTGCAGCAAACTGGGCATCGGAGAGATTGTTAAATCACCCCAGAGTGGGCCACATGTGTTTTATTTCTGGGAAGAGGAGTGCGGCAGAGGGATGAGACATGCAGGAAACTAAAAGTGACACAAAGACTTTGTCTGAGAAAACTAGGGCAAGCAGCAGGTGGAAGAAGGAATACACTGGGTAAAACAAAATGTGAAAGAATCAAACGGGGAAGTGAAGCAAAGCAGGAGAAGACCGAAACAGATGAGGGAATCAATAGAACATGCATTTAGCAGGCTTTTTCCTAATTGAAAGTTTCCCAAAGTGTCATTAACTGACCGTAAAACAGATACAGCAGAGGTTGCACCAATGCAAGCTTCCTTTAATGCACAGAACAGGCACACATATAGCTGCTCTTTGGCTCTTTTTTTAGCTGTTAATAGTGCATTCTTGGGCTTGTCTTTTTTTACATTCCTTCATCCCAATTAATTTTGGGGAGAAAACTGGAAGTGGGAGCCACGGCCAACTGCCAATTAGGTCCAGGGAGCCACAGGTAAAAAATGTTTGGGAACCACTGCCATAAGGTATGGTTCAGACAGTGGGGTCGATTTGAGCAATAGGTATGCCTGAACACTCTGTTTCCGTGCCTCTTCAGCATCCCGATCTGCTTGCCTTCTACACAAAAAGACTGACTTGGTTAATTCCACGTCCTTTTGTACAATAACATCTGGCTTAAAAAAATAAAACTCCCCGCCCAATCCATTCAAATCCTCTTTTTATATAATTAAGCCAGGGGATACGAACCGCATTATCTAAGGACAGGCACTCGCTTAATATCAAAGAGTGAGGATTAGATCTTCATTTAACCCACACGTTAACCAGAAAATCAAGGGACACAGAGCAAGGGTATCACTGAGGTAGGAGACTCCCAATTCCACGTGTACCGCCATATTCAAAGGTTCGAGGCATGTGGGCTGCTGAATTCATATCTGTGCATAGATTGGCCTAGTGTTGAGTCTGGATGATTGCAGTTTGTTGTCCTGGAAGAGTCTTTGAAGTATCACGAGATAGGCAACTCCTCTTCTGGACTACAGTACGCATGGGCATCTTCTCCATCCTCAGATTGATTTTTTCCGCCATTTATCTTTAAATACTGCATATTGTTTTTAATTTAGCTTGATATCTGTTGTATACCGATGCATTTGGTGTCTTCAAAACCTAAATGTTTTCACTCTTTACAGAAATTTGGTTCCTTAAACAACGAAACAGCTCTTCCCTCAACCAGTTACTTACCAGCAACCCCCAGTGTGGTGCCATCTTCATCTTATATTCCAAGTTCTGAGTCACAGCAAGGTAAATGGAAAATTATGCATTGTTACTTAGGTTGGCATGTAATCTTCAAATTAAGTCCAGTTTGAGTCCATGCACTTATGCCCTCTGCAGTTGCTTTTGTGGAACGTGGCTGCCTTCTGGCTATCAGTTCACCACAGTACTCCTGTGAGCTGCAAGCACTTGCCATTTAGAAGCCTTTCATTCAGGTCGTTGGGAATAGGGCTGTTCTTAGAACTAACCCGAAGTTCTGTCTAAACTAGGGTTGCCCTTTCATTGCAAACAAACTATAGAGCTTAGTTGTCGATTCTTTGGTAGAAAGAACATTGCACGCAAGAGGTCCCTAATGCCCTTCGTAGACTAGACCAAATCATTCAGATCACACCAGCTCTATCTCCTTTACTAAACCTCACAAGGTGGCAGAGCCAGGTAGATTATCTAATACATTCAGACTGGAAACCTCAAGGCAAAGAGGGCCCATCACGGCACTCCTAGGGTGCACTGCACTCAAAAAAGGTGGTTACTTTCGCCTTCTTACGTAACATCCCCTTAGCCTATATTTGCAAAGCGGCCACCTGCTTAACCTCGCACATATTTACAAAAAACTGTGGACATCTTGGTCTGTCAGCAATCTCTAGTTTTAAGAACGTTGATACATCTAGATCCTATGAATACTAGCAACTGCTCCTTGGGGTATGTTGCTATACAGAGAATGCGAAGCATGTGTTTTTACAGCCACACATGCTATGAGTGTAAAATGCTACTTACTCAGTTTGTAGCATTTCGGGCTGTAGATTTGCATGAACCCATCCTCCTGCTCAGATGTTTTTCTTGCAAATCATCTCCTAATCACTATATATATAGTTTTTTGCTGTTCAGTTTGCCTTAAATAAAAATTACATCTTGCCTTATTGAGGATTCGTTTGGTCATCTGTTCTGGTTCCTGGAGCCGGGTTGCAGTTGTGTGTGTGTGTGTGTCATTTTGTAAACCCATGACCACTAGCAACAAATCAGCAACCTAAGGCAGAGTACAATGCCCACATTACAGCAACAAGATATATTGGGGGAGACAAGACGCATTCCAATATTATAGTATACTTCACAAAGCAAATACATTCAGTTCTTAACACCTAGACACAGCCTTATCCCCCCACCATTGTGTTTACCTTTTACTACCCCTGGGATCATCCCCGCCTCTCCTCTTGTCCGAAAACGTTTGACAGAGCAAACCCGAAGTCTGACATCAGATCTGACGCTACGCATGTGTTTCCTCTGCCAGTACCCATTCTGAGACGTCTCTAACCCAAAGCTACTCCTATGGAGCCCTAACCCCATCCAAGTGATTGCGACTCGTCTCCTCGCCAGCACAAGTGCCAGTTGCATGAGCCGGATTGTCATTTTATGGGTGAAGACTGAATGACCCAGCAAGCACAGCTGAGGCATGAGCTCACAGGTCAGGGCGGCAGTCTGGTTAAACCATGCAGGTACCCATTCCCAGAAGACCCTCTCCTGACAGCATCCACATACTAAATGCGTTAAATCTGCCTCCCCTGCTGCACAATGGGGACACTTAGAGGCGTGCCCAGGATTAATTTTATTCAGGCCCACAGGAGTTCCATAGGTGCGATGCATGAAGTTACTGTGAATTAATTTGAACCAGGCGTTACTATACACGGTCTTGAATAAATCACACGTACAAGCCCAGTTCACATCTGAAATAGATGTCCCCAGATCTACCTCCAGAGTGTTCTGCACCCTCTAATGGCCCCCTAATTGTATCTGCCTGCAGTGCCTTATAAAGTAATGAAATGAGGAGTCACCCCAGCATCAATATCACAACCAATGTAGCAGAGGCAGCTGAAGCCTTAAAATAGGACTACCAAAGAACCATCACTTTGTGAGACACACCGCATAATGTGGAAGTGCCTCTGGCGTAAGGGAAACTGATCCTTAGCTTCCTCAAATGACATAAAAGCCTCATTGGATACAGATCCTTTACTAACTTGCAGCCACCAGCACGCCAAGAGTAGTAAGACAGTCTCTTCATTCTGGCGAAATGGAGCCAAGATCCATATTGGCAGTTCCCGATTAAAAGGAGCCCTCTTAATCATCACCACCCTGTGCCACATCGCTGCTGTATCTCACCACATAGGGCACATCACGGAACACCCCAGTACCCACAATCGGCTATGCAGGGAGCTCGTTCCCCTCCACCAACCCTGCTAGGAGATACTTCTCCCAATTACCCTCCTCATACATCGATTTTTCCGCGTGCTGGATGTGAGAGGCATAATAATAATCCACATTCAGCATATTTATTATTTATTTATTTATTTATTTATTTATTTATGAAGCTTGTAAAGCGCACGGCTACCCCCGACGGGGGTGTCCCGGCGCTGTAGACTGCAGACTAGGAAAGGAACAATTATGCGGTAGAGAATAGCCAGGTCTTCAATCGGCTACGAAAAAGGGATTCAGACGGAGTGAACCTAAGGTCTAGAGGGAGGTAGTTCCAGAGTTTGGCCGTCATAACTGTAAAAGCTCTACCGCCCATTCTGGAGCGGCGGAACCGAGGGACTGTGATAAGACGTAGATTGTTAGACCGCAGGGATCTGACCGATTGGGGGAGTACAAGTCTCTTTCGCAAGTATCCCGGGCCTGACCCATTAAGGGCCCGAAAAGCAAGAGTCAGCATCTTAAACTGGATGCGTCTGGAGATGGAGAGCCAATGTAACTCTTTACGGTAGGATGCGACCGACTGACGGTAGGGGATATTGCCAATCAGCCTCGCCGCCGTGTTCTGAACGATCTGCAGACGTTCAATTTGATACAGAGGGGCCCAGGCGTAGACTGTTGGCATAATCCAGGTGTGATGTTATTAGGGCGTGCGTGACCGTTCTGCGGGCATCCACGGGAAGATGTGGGAAGGTCTTTCTCATCATGCGCAGTTTCCCAAAACAGGCTGCAGTAACCTTGTTTATTTGGGTTTTACAAGAGAGGGCATCATCAAATTGAAAGCCCAAATAGCGAACAGTTTGGACCGGGATGGGAGGAGGATTGAGCACGGTCAGCCACCACAAAGTTGAAGGTATAGTGGTTTTTTGATTAAAAAAATAAGACCTCCGTCTTATCGGTGTTGAGCCTAAGATGGTTAGAAGTCATCCAGGAGCATATTTCGCCAAGACAGTGGCAGAAGCTGGCGAAACTGGAGTCAGAGTGATCTCTTAAAGAAAACACTAGCTGTGTATCATCAGCATAAGAGATCACTCTGACTCCCCAAGACTCCACCACCTTAGCCAAAGGGGCCAAATACACATTGAAAAACAGTGGGCTCAACGCAGAGCCCTGAGGAACTCCACAGACAAGGGGTTTACTCTCCGATTCAAATGGTTTAAGGAGAACCCTCTGCGTTCGTCCTTTAAGAAAGGAACTGATCCAAGACAAAGCGGAGCCACCTAATCCAATCTGCTTTAAGCGATCCAATAGTATCTCATGGGACACCGTATCGAAAGCAGCGGATAGGTCGAGGAGGACCAGCATGGCCTCCTCGCCCCTATCCACACACTCTCGAATAGTCTCAGAGACCTCCAGGAGCGCGCCGTCTCAGTACTGAAACCCGACTGGGAATCGTGTAGCAGAGAATTGGTCTCCAGATAGTCCGCAAGTTGTAGCTGTACGGCCTTTTCCAAGACCTTCGCTGGTTTAGGGAGGAGGGAGATGGGGCGGTAGTTACAAAATTGCGCCGGATCCGCGTCCATCTTCTTCAGGATGGGGACTAGCATAGCCTCCTTCCAAGCCGTTGGAAATTGGCCCAAATGTAATGAGGAGTTCCAGATAGAAATGAGTGGTTCGATCAGAAGGGGAGCTAGGCTACCCATGACCTTGGGCGGGACCAGGTCTAAAGGGTAACCAGATTTACACTGAGTGAGCAACTTAAATGCAGACTCAGTAGTGAGATCCTTAAAAGCTACCAATGACGGTGTAGTGTAATCCTTGTTTTTAGCAATAGGAGGGGATCGAACAGGTGTTAGGGCAGACGGAAAGGAGGAAGTGATTTACTCAATTTTGTCTCGTAGCAAGAGGCTTGACAAAGTCCTTTACAATATTAAAAAGAGTTTTTGCAGAGTTCTCTGCGTTTTTAATTTGTAAGGCAAAAATCTCTCATTGTGGTCTTTTTTAGTTTGATAAAATTCTTTAAAGCAGATTTGTAAATACTTTTTGCTTCTGGATCATAGGAGAGTCGCCATCTGCGTTCTAATTTTTTACAGCTGCTTTTTTCCTCACGCAAGGCTGGAGAAAACCACGGGGCGGAAGGGCGGGATCTCGCAGAGGAGACTGGCAGTGGCCTCAATGGCAAGCAATAGGGCTGAGTTGAACTGGGCCACGCTTGCATCAATGTCGTCGGTTAGTGGGTCCGAAGGGTACGAGAAAACAGGATCTAAGGCAGTGCAGGTGACTTTATGCCGTTTTCTCCCGTAGTCCCTACCAAGTGCCACCGGACTCGGTGCAGGAGGAAACATGATATCGAACGGGAGAAGGTAATGGTCGGACCAGGTGAGGGGAAGGGAAGGGTTAACTCTGATACCAGGGAGATTAGAAAAAATTAAGTCGAGAGCATACAAAGTCCACTGTTTTTATACCCCCTCATCCACGTTGGGTGCCCTACTCTAGGCCTTTTACCTGTCCAGATGAGCGAGATGAGCAAGGAATTCAACTGATGGTACACCCCCACACGTAGGGGGACACAATGAATTTTGAACCAGGCACAGGCATAAAGGCAAAAATACTACGCTGATGACTGCAACTCTACCCATCCGTGATAACCGTAGAGTGCTCCAAAACTGACAGAGGCCTGCAGAGATCCTACAACCCTCTCAGTATTACACTGTAGCTGTTTTTTGCATGTATGAGCCACCATCTTACCAAGGCATTGAAGCTTCATAATCACTATATTTACTCTGTGCTGCACCTTAATTTTCAGTCACACTCCATAAATCTTCTCACCCGCACTACTGTATACGAACAGGAGTTTTAGAGTGCAAGTAGTTTTTTCCATTTTGTGGTTACTATGTTGCGGACTTAGTTTTGTTTTCATTATTAAACCAAGTTTTACTTTAACTTTGTCCACAGCGGGATCATTGCGGGAGGCGTTACAAGCTAATAGGCAGTCTGAAGATCCTACTGCTGCAAATACTACTCTGCCTACTCAGTTTAAGCAAAGAACGCCAATGTATAACAGCAACTCAAATCCTCCAACATCTGCTTCTGCTGTTACACCTACATCACCATTAACACCTACAACTCCTCCAGTCACAGCACCTGCAGCACCAGCACCACAAGTAGCCCAACCAGCTCAGACTCAACCACAACCCAAGAAAAGCCTTTCCCTCACGGTAAGGTCAAGATAATACTACTTATTTTCTTTCCTTTCAGGTTAGTATACGTTTTGAAATAGAAGAAACTATTTTGACCTACATTCAAAGGTTTGAGTACTGTGTAGAATATTTTATTGGCCCACAGTCTGCAGAAATCATGTGATCGATTCATTTTTCATTTGAGATCCGTTTATTATTGGGAAGGGGCCTTTGTGTTGTACCAACTGAATTATGAAATGCATGACTGAACTTTCTACCTTGTTGGGATTTTTTAAAAAAATTTTTAATCAAAATTAATTATTACCTTTTTTGCAGCTTCCAGGAAACGTTTGGCAGTTTATTATCAAATGTGAAAGCATTTGAGGAGTAGTAATCCCATCTTTACTTATCATTTAAGATTGAATCCGCAAATGAAGATAGAAATGTTTTGGATAACGCTTAGCACAAAAGTCATGGCCCTTGGGGCTTTAAATGATCTTTATTTGAACATGTCACCTTTAATAATACACCAAGTGAGATTGCCAAAATTGGGACTGAAACTATCTTGAAATTAATTTCGAGCCAAAAAGCAAAGGACGTCGAATGTTTGGTTTTCTGGCTGAAGTTTGTCAAACTATCTCAATTAATAGTTAGTGTCTTACTCTCTACTGGCTCCTATATTACAAGGTATTGATGTTAGGAAGTGTGCTCAGATGGAATGCTCTGGAGCATGGGAAAGTAAAGGCAGGTTGTGGAATGCATAGAGTATTCCAGTACTTCACCTAAGGTAGCTTTGGCACAGGTCAGTCTCTGTGCTAGTCACCGGGACAACACACTAACACCATCTTACCATTGTCAAAGGCAAAACAAGTCTACCTGTTGGTCAGACAGTTCTAGGGCGTACCTGGAAAACGTGTTTTGATTAAACACATGGAAGGAGAGGAAGGTAGATCTTTGCTCTCTTATTGGTGTACCCGGCGATATCAAAGTTATCTTGTTCATACTCCCTAATATAGGTTGACTAATGCTGTGCTAATACTCCTCCCTTGACACCTTTTTTAACCTTTTTACAGATTTGCGTGGTGTTATAAATCCACACTGTAGGAAAGTGGGGTATTAGTGAGGCGGTTTAGGCTTCACTATGTGATATCTTCACGTTAACCCAAATAGGTCCTTGGGATTTACACTAATAAATCCCTAGCTCAGTCCTGGTAGAGAGGAACAGAGCTGTCACGCTAAACTAGAGCAACATGTGTTAAGCATTTCAGAGTGCCAACATCGACTAAAAGTGGTTGGTATTGTTTTTTTTTGTGAGTTGTCAATTTTTTTAAATTGAGCAGATTTTTATATACACTTAGACAGCAACACAAAGACAATCGGATGAGTATAACCAGAGTTATGGGTTTTAAAAAGAAAAATCAGTGCATTTAACTCTTGCAAAACAATGTTGTACTCAATGTGAAAAGGCTCTAGGGACACTCGATCACTTGCATGTTGAGTCCAGTAGAAACCACACGCAGCTAAATATACTTCCTCGTAGTCTATTCATGCTTTAAATCAAGACTTAGTTCTGGTCAATTAATAATACATGTATATTCACAACAGTGACTTAAGACAGAAAACATTTCCATTGTCTTTATTTTTTGCATAACTTCAGCATTTCATTTTTTCTTTTCCCTTTTGTTTTGTTTTTTCGTTTTTGTTAATACAAAGTCAAAAAATATTTTTAGCAGATACAAAAATAAGTACAATCCATATTCCTTAGACAAATCTGTACAATGAAAAACCGAACACCCCTGGACTGTATAAATACACACATCATACCCATTCAAACACATCCACACACTCACAAAACTTCATACAACTTGCATCTGCGCATGGTAGATGTTGCAGATGACCAGAGGAACCTCTGGAAAACATAGATGTTAAAAATTAGAGCACAAGGCTCAACAAAGGGTTGACGTGCATTTCGGTGGTGTAGAAGAAATTAAACCACCTTCGTCAGGACCTTGACAGATACCAACATACAGTACACAGCTTCCAGGGGACAGACAGAAACTCGCTGGAAGTAGTTTTCCTGAAGTTTGATCAATCACTTATTAAATTATCCATTAATCTCTGCAAGATCAGATTCAAGGTCAGTCTTCAATAGCAAAATACATAGATTATCCTAGTTAATTCCGTCGTCCTATTCACAAAGCAAGGACCAAGCCTGTCCTAAAAAGTATAGAAAGACAGGTCACTAGCCAAATATCTGTATCTCTTCACACCAATGTTCCTTCCACCTCTCTGGTATGACGTATACTAATTTGATTTATACATTCCACTGTTGTCTTAAAAGCGATTCCACATCGTGATAGATCCCAGCTCCCCAATCAATGTATGGAAACCACTGGAAGGTTAATGTGATGCAGGTCCATGGACCAGGCTCCGACAGTTCCATTTTACCTGGCTCGTAGGACCCAGCTGCAGAGTGGTGCTGGCCACAGTGCACTAGACTATTTACTTTTGGGCGATTCCCTCAGTAGGCCCAATAGCCAGTGACTCTTTAGTTCAAAGAGAGCGATTTGCCTGTGGTCTGCCGGGGACTAGCACCTAGAGTGTAAGTGGGGTAGCAAAAGGTCCAAGGATTTCAAGGCTTGAACAATGCTTAAATAAGCTGTGTTGGTGAACCCGAGAACTGCCATGTCGACGGAGTATTAGGAGCAGAGGGCATCAGCCTCACAAGTAAGCTTTTGTGAACGCCGTTTAAGTTGGTGTGTGTAATTTCCGCAACCTCTGTTGCATGCCGTCCCCTTTTTTTTCTCGGGACGGAAGCTTACCAAAGCGCTCCATATTCTAATTGAACGCCGATCAAGCTGGCGTGTATAACTTTTGCTACTGCAGTTACATGCCGTCCCTCTGTTTCTCGGGACGCTAACTCACCAAATCGCTCGCGTTTCCTGCTCATTCCTCCGCAACCTAGACACTCCGAGCTGCACATTTACCTGGAAACTATCGACCTTCCTTACAACCAGACGCACCTAATTGCATAATACTGCCTTTTTAAACAAATACTATGCCTGAACAGAAATGTGCCGTAGCACTAATCACGCGGCCATTTATCTATGTCGATTTAATAGGAAGTCAACATAAATGAAGTAACACTTGCACTTCCATGTAAATAATGCCCGACTTTGACAAACAACCAAAAATAGGAACTATTTTCCTTTTTAAAATGTAATAGATGTGTGCAGTTCAGTTACTATTTTAAACCATGCGTTTTTCGAATATATAAATTAAATAAAACTTATTAAACACAGGCCACTCCACATTTTGATCATGTTATATGCACGTTTATTTTTAATGTCATTTACTAGGGCTACTACCAGCTCGAACTACTTTCTAATATATGCCCTTCATTTGGCAATCCTCGCTATGCAGGCACAACAGCCAGGTCCAACTTCACTGAATAGAGGTGCTACCCCATAGGGCTAGACAAACTTTGATAAAATGAATTAATTAGCTATGCCAATTAAAACGTAACAACCTAACACAAAGTTTGTAAGAAAGTGCGAACCCTTCTAAATCACTTGCTATCATAGATAGATGTTTTTAATATTGTAAGCTTTGTCTGTATTTTCTCATTTCTGCTAAACTGTTTATCTGACATGCTATGCGGAAAACCTGATTACCAAAACTAATGTATTTATAACCCTTTTTTCATTTGAATTGACAGAAGAATGTTTTGTTTCTGAAGAACTACATTTATCATACTTTGGATATTGAAATTATTTGGTAACTACAATCATTTAAGTCACAAAGCTAAACTAGGTATTATTATTGTATTCTGTCTATCATACTGTGACCTTTTTCTGTCTACCCACTACTCTCTGATCTGGTACCTTGGGACTTTTTCTGGGTTGCCAAAAGAAATCTGAATATCGAGAAACCTTTCTCAACATAAACTATATCCTGCCGTTCTTTTAAAAAAAACTCGTTTCACTTTCTTTCTGCACTTTTTGCTTGCCTTGTTTTGGTATAACTCAAGCCACAATCACTGCATTTGACTTATGATTCACCACTATCTGATAATGCAGATAAGGCCGTGATGCTATGACACCACAAAATCATCCTAATCACTCTTTGACACTAGGTGATTTCTCTGTTCCTCTTGGAGTCAACTGCTATCACATCACACAACTAAAACATCCTATCTTATCTTCTTCAACAGCCTTGAGAAAGCCCCGGCACAAATCGCCAAGAGGGGGTGTTGGAACTGGGGTCACCAGTCCCCTAGGGTAGCATGGCACGAGCGGGTAGGCATCAGAAGGCATATGTGTTAAGCAACCATGCAGCACACGCAACCACTGAGTCAGAAACATGAGCACGCAATTAGGGACGCCACTCCAGTGAGCTTATGTAAAAACTCAAGTTAACTTTATTAAGATAGATAATCAGGTAGATGGAGCAGGATCAGGGTAGAAGAAATTCGTTATAACATTAGCTTTTCAGTTTACCTTTACAAATACATATGTTTCATTTCTCTGTTATAAATACTAGATGAATGAATCTTGAATATGCAATAAATATTAAATATTAGATAAATAAATATTTGAAGAACACAGGCCTGACTACCGCCTTGCTTTGAATCAGCACCTGAAAGAAATACATTAAAGAGACAACCAAATAGCATTGCGTCTCATTGGTTCTGTGGGCATTTTACCCACTCCTCACCAAACAAGGGTGAGCGTTTCACATCTATAAATATGCAGATAACTAACGGTAGGTTTTAAATCCATATAGCACTAAATAGGAGTAAAACATTTCAGCAATCAGGAATATGCATTTCATGCAACAAGGATGGCATCCCCTTAAGTAAACACCTCCTTATGTAGACATCCCATTAGTTCTAACTAAACATGGCATTAGGCAGGAATGTAGAACACTTCCTAACAGATCAAGCCACATCACATTAGGTAAATATAAACAGTTCCTTATTTAAGGCTTAACTTGCCATTAGGCCTTATTACATCAGAACATCCAGCCAAGGGGGAACATTCCATGGTCAATGAGCAAACATCTCACCACCCTCCCTGACCAACAGGCCAGTAACACTAAAGCAGGAAGAACCATCCCCTAAGCGTAGGTAAAACACTTCCTTAGTCAGGAATAAACATTTCATTAGGTAACACACCTGGCAGGTGTAGACATTACAGTAATTAACTTGCGTAAAAATAGACACTTCCTTACGATAGCCCAGGCAAGGAGCTCAGTACACAGCAGGGGGAACAACTCCATTTCACTGAAGGGGGTAAACCATTTCCATAAATGCAAAACATTTAATTAGCCAGCCCCAAGTATTTCCGTCGGCCTCTAGAAGCCCTACATCAGGCTGAAAGTGAACATTTCATTAAAGCATTTCCGGTAAATATTTCATTAACCAGGGCCTTAAAGCATTCCTACATAAGCAATTCACTGTACATTCAATAACGCAGTCTCAATGAGCATGTGAATGAAGCAATGAACTCCCTGGCACAGAGCTAAACCATCGCGGCCCAATTCATTAGGTTCTCAGGCCCAAGCAGGCAAATCTTCCCAACTGGGGCTAATAATCCCCTTATGCAGGGTGAAACATATAAATGAGGGCAGGCCTATTCTCAGGCCTGACAGCCACTGGGTACAAATCGGTGGGCCCGGGTAGTCTAGGGCTCTAACAAGGCCTTGTCACCACTTGAGGCTCTTTGGGGGCCAACGGGACCCAACAACAGTTCCTCCCGGGGAGGGGCAAACACGGGGCCTTCTCCGGCCTTCCACCCACCTCCCCGTGGATTACCTTGTGCTCTTTGTGCTTTGGGGACGAGTAGGCCCTCTGGCAGGCCTCTCGCTCGATTACCGGCCTTCCAGGGGCCGGTGCTGGCAGGTGGGGGCACACAGGCTCCTTCTGAGCCGGCGCCGGCAGGTAGGACAAATCGGAGGGGGCTCTTTGGCTCCACGGCCCCCCTCCGCGATGAGTGCTGGGCCCGGCCGGGCTTTCCCCGGGTCTCGGGACTGGAACTGGGAGGCTCGGCGGACCAATCCGGAGAAAAGGAAGGCGGGGGCGCGGCTAGAGATGCGGCGTCCCCGTCACGTGGTCGGCGTCTCCGACTTCAAGGCCTGGCACGGCCTAATGACTTGCGCTGGATGCGGCGGCCCTCTCCTGGCATCCGAGGGCCGCCGAGGGGGACACGAACGGGCGCGACCTCACTCGAGGGTCGGGCCAGTCAGGCAGGCCAGGCGCGGCCGGTGGAAGCTTCTGGTGACCCTCTCCTGCACACGGGGGACGCCAAGGAGGGTCGAAATGCTGACGCTTGACACCGGGCGTGTGGAGATTCTTCGGCGCATCAGGTAAGCGCGTGGAGGGGGGTTTCACGGCGCTTGTGGCCCAGCAGCGCTTTAAGCCACAGCGCTTCCGAAGGGGGCAATTACAACAGCGCTCCTCACAGCCTCAGCGCTCACACCAGTGGCAGTAATCCTGGGCACAGAAGCGCTTTCTAACACAGCGCCAGGCAGCCACTTCAGGTCCTGAGCACACAGCGCTTCGCTGATGTAGTGCTGGTCACTAATGTCAGCTACCAGATGTACAGTGCCTCACAACTTCACAGCGCTTCGCAGGGGCATACAAGATGGCGCTTCTCCAGATGAGGGAAACAATACAGCGCTCAATATAGGCAGTCAATAGCGCTTAAACCAATAGACTATAGCGCTTTCAGGGGCACAGCCGATGACAGCCTTAGCGCTTCAGCAGTAGCTGACTTTAAATAATGGCAGTTCACAGGTTAAGCCACACAGCAGTGGCAGGTTAGCGCAGGAACCCCAGGTGGCGTCAGGAGGGGCACAGGGAGTGACACAGCGCCAATACCTGGGAAGTTCCTCAACAGTCCTGTGGGGATTTAGTTCTCTTCTTGGCGTGATGTTTCTTGCGCCCTTAGTTTATTTGCTTGGTTTCTTGTTCCTTGATTTCTTCTTGGCGCAGCTGTTTCTTGCGCCCTTGTAAATAGCAGTTGGGTTCTTGTTTCCTTGAAGGGGGTTAAGTTGATGGCTGGTGTTGGATCTCCTCAGCCAATCCCCTCAAGTGGTCCCTGGGGGTTCCCTGCCGCGGGGCTAGGTCAGTGGGGGGGGGAACAGGATACCTCAACACTTGTAAAGCAGCACACTAGGCCCTGTCATTCCAGCATCATAAGACCCTGCCATGACCCCCACTGCCTATCCTCCTGCGTAGGTACTTCCCCAGGTCTTCCCCTCAGCTTCTCTCCTCAGGAAAGTTCCCTCCCTTTCCTTTTATAGTGCCAGTTGACAGTTGGTAGTGGCAGTTGGTGTCACCTCACCTGTTCCAGAAGGTTCCAGGAGGTGCTAGGTGGTTCCACCATTCTACCTATGGGCAGGCTGACAGGCTAAGATGGTTACATTGCCTGAGGGTTCCAGCCAGCCCCTGGCTACTAGAATGCGCCCTCTAAACCACGCTGCTGCAGCAGTGGTCTGTGGCGGCCATGTTAGGGGTAGGAAGTACCTGTACTTTAACACTAGGTTCGAGGCATGTGGGCTGCTGAATTCATATCTGTGCATAGATCGCCACCTAGTGTTGGGTCCGGATGATTGCACATTGTTGTCCTGGAAGAGTCTTCGAAGTATCACGAGATAGGTGGCTCCTCCCCTGGACTACAGTGCGCATGGGCATCGCCTCCATCCCCAGATTGTTTTTTTCCGCCATTGGGTTCGGATGTGTTTCGGTTCCCTCTGTCGGGACCGATAGTTGTTCAACTTCTACTCGAGACCAAAAGGTCTTTAGGCTGGGCGTCGGTATAGTTGCGTACGGGTTTCTTTCTGACTCTCAGCTCCGATCTCTATCTGCCCTTCCACGTGCTTTCGGCGCGGACGGGCCTACACTACACTCTTGCTATGGAGCGAACTCCGTTTAAGAAGTGCCCGGTGTGTAACTCTAAATATTCACACCTCGACGTGCACCCTGTGTGCAATACCTGCTTGTCGCCGGATCACCGCGAAGACACCTGCATGGCGTGTTCGAAGTTCCGGAGCAAGAAGACTTTAAAGATTCGTCGGGCCAATAGGCTCCAGGCTCAGTTATCGGCTACGGCGCCCCCACCTGATGACATTTTCCAGGAATCTGTCGAGGGAGAAGACGACGTGCAAGGTTCGGACTCTAATCCCGCATCCGAAGGTGAAACCTATGACGAAGGTGCGGAGAACTTTGACGAAGTCACCGACGAGGTAGGGGACGACGAACAGGCTTTTGCCACTATGGGTGATAGCTCAGAGGAGGAGCATCCCCAACCAGACTCTGGGGTTATTACCCCTCCTACGGCCCAGGTCGAGGGATCGCCTTCGGGCCTTACCCAAGATCTAACTATGAGTCCTACGTCCCCGCCTCCGGGCCCGGTCACGGACACTTATGAACCATCACTTACGTCGAAGAAAACGAAAGTGAAGCCAACTGGTCACGCACCCCCGGATGCGAAACCGAAAGTGAAAGTTGCGCTGGTGAAGAAGGTTCTGGAGGCGTCAACTTCCAAGGAAACCAAAATGGCCGACTCAAAGAGCCACGCCAAGATGGCCGACCCGAAGTCCTCGGGGTCGGTGCCGAAGGCGAAATCGTCCGACGCGGCTGCGTCGGTTCCGAAAGGGGTCGTGAACACGAAGTCGGCTCCGAAAGGGGTCGTGGACCCGAAGTCGGCTCCGAAAAAGCGTCTGGGCGACGACGCGCATGGCCATGGGGCGTCGGCCCCGAAGAAGGCGCATGCGGGTGATCGGGCTCTCGATGCCGAAGAGTCACTCGAGCCGGTCAAGCCCTCTCCGGCCTTGACGAAGAAGGTGGCGGAATCTTTGCAGCGGATTCGAAAAGACACTGTGGCGCCAAAGCTCACGCCTAAGCCTGCAAAGGAGCAGACGCCTATCCGTTTCACCTTTCCTCCCAAGTCGGCGCCGAAGGCCTTCGCGCCGAAACAGAGTGGACCCTCGAAGGAGGTACTGGCACCTAAAGCGGCCTTGGTGGTGTCGAAGCTTCGACTCCAACCGCTTGCTGAAGAGGAACGTCGTGAGGTAACCATCGACGCCAACACCGGAAAACTGTCGCTCCTAAAAAGAAAGATCACGACGGAGCCGGCGTTGGAACATTTTAAGATCCCTCTCAAAAACAAAAGGAACTCCGAGGGCTCTTCGGCACTGGTGGAACCTGTGTCCCCACAAACCCTGGGGTACTCGCCGACGCATTCCGTCGCGGCCGGTGCGGACGAGGAAGACGCAGAGTACGACTATCCGGCGTACTCGGATCCGGAGGAGGAGCACGTTCCGTGGTCCGCCGGAGGCGACCCGGAGGACCCGCAGGGGGGTCAGGACGCTCAACTTTTCGCGGCCAAGACGTCCCCGACAGAGGATTCGGCGGCCTTCAATGCCCTGATAAGGAGGGCTGCTGCTAACCACGACGTCGAGCTGCACTCGGACCCCGTGGATGTGGACTTCTTATTCAACACCTTCTCGGTAGCCGAAAAGTCAGTCAAAACGCTACCGATGCTGAAGGGGGTGCTTAAACATGCAACGGAGGTCTTCAAGGAGCCCACCCGAGCGCGTGTGGTCAACCCTCGCATCGACAGGAAATATAAGGCAGCGCCCACGGATCCGACATATATCAAGGGACACTTGCCATTGGACTCCCTGGTCGTTTCCAATGCTCGGAAGAGGGCGAACTCTTAAACTACTGGTGACGCTCCTCCCCCAGACAAAGAGTCCAAGATCTTCGAGGCCTCAGGCAAACGGATTGCTGCACAGGCAGCTAATATCTGGAGAATATCTAACACCCAAGCCTTGCTTGCACGTTATGATAGGGCCCATTATGACACTTTAGAGGCCATACTGCAACACTTGCCTGACCAATACAAGGAGGCGGGGGAGATGCTGATTCAGGAGGGTAAACTCATTACGAATGCATCCATCAAATGTGCGTTGGATGTGGCAGACACAGCCTCCAGGGCTATCAATACTAGTGTGCTGCTTAGACGCCATGCCTGGCTTAGAATTTCGGGGTTCAAACCCGACATCCACACCACTATACTGAATCAGACAGTGAATCCTGACCATCTGTTTGGCCCTGAGGTGGATGCCACCCTGGAGAAAATGAAAAAAGATACGTAAACTGCCAAGTCCATGGGGGCTTTACAAAGTCAGCAGTTTCGGAGTGGTTCCTTTCGCCGCTCAAACTCCAGAGGCACCTCTAGGGGACAAGCATCCCAGTCCACACAATATTACAAGACTAACACCCAAGCCTCGTATAACAACAAAAATAGAGGTGGTTACAGAGGCAATAATGTCAAGGGCAGGGGACGTGGCAACAATAGCTCCAGGTCCACCGCCACCAACAAACAGTGACGTCTTGTCACTGCCCCCCGGCCATGCAACACCGGTCGGGGGGAGGCTCCAGCAGTTCCTGCCGGCGTGGAAGTCAATCACCACGGACAGGTGGGTGAGGTCTATTATCCAGTACGGGTACTGTCTAGAGCTTACGTCCATTCCACCGGACATACCCCCAAGGAGCCGTCCTATGTCAGGCGAGCACTTGACCTTGTTGCAGCAAGAAGTTCTAGTCATGCTGCAAAAAGGGGCGATAGAGCTCGTTCCATTGCAAGAGCGGGGAACAGGGGTTTACTCCCTGTATTTTCTGATCCCCAAGAAGGACGGATCCCTCAGGCCTATCCTGGACCTCAGGCCCCTGAACTGGTACATCCTCTCGGAGCACTTCCATATGCTCACGTTGCAGCAGGTGCTTCCCCTGCTTCAACAGGGGGACTTCCTGGCTACGCTGGATCTGAAAGATGCCTATTTTCATATTCCCCTGCATCCTTCCCACAGGAAGTACCTCAGATTCACGATCTTAGACCAGCATTACCAGTTCAAGGTTCTGACGTTCGGGGTCACCACGGCACCGAGAGTGTTTACCAAGTGCCTAGCAACCGTGGCGGCGCATCTCCGTCGCCAGCACGTCCACGTCTTTCCCTACCTGGACGACTGGCTCATTCAGGCAAGAACAGAACAGCAGTGAGTCGACCACGTGTCACGCACCATTCATCTCCTGCACGATCTGGGATTCTCTCTGAACTACCCGAAGTCCCATCTCCAGCCCGCCCACGTGCGACAGTACCTGGGCGCGACAATCGACACTCTGGCAGCCACCGCGCAGCCAAATTCAGTGAGAATCGCCAGTATCCAGGCGCTGATCCAACGATTCAGACCCCAACACTCGCTTCCGGCGAGGGTGTTCATGCAGTTGATAGGCTTGATGGCCTCCTGCATCTCCATTGTCCCGCACGCGAGACTACATATGCGTCCGCTTCAGGAGTGCCTTGCACGTCAGTGGACTCAGGCTCATGGGCAACTGACAGACCTAGTGTTGGTGAGCGGTCGGGCATACAACTCTCTGCATTGGTGGAATCCACACAACCTTTGCAAGGGCCGACCATTCCAAGAGCCTATCCCACAGATTATCCTGACGACGGACGCCTCTCTCCAGGGATGGGGAGCGCATGTACTCCATTACACTGTGCAGGGACTATGGACACTACAGCAAAGGAAGATGCACATCAATGTGTTGGAACTGATGGCAATCTTCATGGCCTTGAAGGCGTTCAAAGTACATCTGTGCAACAAAGTCGTGTTGATCCGGACGGACAACATGACGGCCATGTACTATATTCAGAAGCAGGGAGGCACACACTCTCCACAGCTGTCTCATCTGGCTCAGAGCATGTGGAAGTGGGCCATTCAGAGGAACATCTTCCTCATGGCAGAGCATCTCCTGGGCAAGGACAATCCAATGGCGGATCTGCTCAGCAGGCACAGCCATCAGATGCACGAGTGGGAGATACATCCATCAGTACTCCAACCGTACTTCCAAAGGTGGGGTCATCCAGAGATAGACCTGTTCGCCACAAAGGAGAACGCAAAATGCCAAAGCTTCGCCGCCAGATTCCCACACCCCCAATCACAGGGCAATGCGATGTGGATGAACTGGTCAGGCAGATTTGCGTACGCTTTTCCCCCAGCACCTCTGATACCGCTGGTGGCGCGCAAGCTCAGGCAGCACTCGATGACTCTCATCCTGGTTGCTCCAACGTGGGCTCGCCAACCATGGTACACCACGTTTCTCGAACTGTCTGTGGTGCCGCATCAAAGGCTTCATCTCACTCCCAGCCTTCTGACGCAGAGCCATGGCGACATTCAGCACCCGGATCCGCAACAGCTCAACCTGGCGATCTGGCTCCTGAAGTCCTAGAGTTTGGCTACCTCAATCTTCCTCCCGATTGCATGAACATCATTCGGGAGGCAAGGAAGCCCACTACCAGAGCTTGTTATGCGGCTAAATGGAAGAGGTTTGTCATCTACTGTGCTAACCACAATATTGACCCGCTAGATGCTTCCATTCAAAACATCATTTGCTATCTTTTCCACCTGTATCAATGCAATCTGGCATACTCTTCCATCCGCATTCACCTGTCTGCTATGGCAGCATACCTCCAGAGTAGACAACACCTGTCACTCTTCAGGGTCCCTGCTATCAAGGCCTTTCTGGAAGGACTCAAGAGGGTCATTCCACCAAGGACCCCACCAGCTCCAGAATGGAACCTCAATGTGGTTCTTACAAGGCTGATGGGTCCTCCCTTTGAGCCACTGCACTCTTGTGAGCTTCAGTTTCTGACTTGGAAGGTTGCGTTCTTAGTAGCAATTACTTCGCTACGGAGGGTTAGCGAGCTGCAGGCGCTCACCATCCAAGAACCTTTCTTCCAGGTACATGCTAACAGGGTGGTGCTCCGCACTAACCCTAAATTCTTACCCAAAGTGGTATCCCAATTCCACTTAAACCAGACTATCGAATTGCCGGTGTTTTTCCAAAACCCAGAGACACTGGCGGAGCGCATGCTCCACACCCTTGATGTTAAGAGGGCCTTGATGTATTATGTAGACAGGACCAAAGATTTTCGCAAAACCAAGCAGCTTTTTGTTGCTTTTGCCACTCACCACAAGGGAAACGCTATCTCTAAAGCAGGGATTGCTAGGTGGATAGTGAAGTGCATTCAGATCTGTTACGCTAAAGCTAAGCGCACTCTCACTATCCCGCCGAGGGCCCACTCCACCAGGAAGTTGGGGGCCTCTATGGCTTTCCTAGGTAACATTCCCTTAGAGGATATCTGTAGAGCAGCCACATGGTCTACCACACATACTTTCACTAAACACTACTGTGTAGACGTGCATTCCAAACAACAGGCAGCTGTTGGTCAGGCTGTTCTAAAAACGCTTTTTCAGACTGCTGCAGCTGGCACGGGCGGCCGCCGTTAATGGAGGGACTGCTATGTATTCTATGCACAGATATGAATTCAGCAGCCCACATGCCTCGAACTGCAAATGCTACTTACCAGTATGCATCTGTTCTTGGCATGTAGGGCTGCTGACATTCATATCGCCCACCCTCCTCCCCGGCGCCTGTAGCAGCTGCAGGATTCATTCATTTACATACATATGCTCATAGCATGGTCATCACTCACATTCTTCACTCCATCTCTGCCAATGGCTAAAAACAATCTGGGGATGGAGGCGATGCCCATGCGCACTGTAGTCCAGGGGAGGAGCCACCTATCTCGTGATACTTCGAAGACTCTTCCAGGACAACAATGTGCAATCATCCGGACCCAACATTAGGTGGCGATCTATGCACAGATATGAATGTCAGCAGCCCTACATGCCAAGAACAGATGCATACTGGTAAGTAGCATTTGCATTTTAAACTACACAGGGCATTCTCCACCACCCAAAGCCTATACAGTGTTGTTTCAATAGGGGCATTCTAAATTAACAGGGGATAAAAAGCAAATAATTTCCGGGGAAAGGGCCAAGTCTCACACATCTCCCCCCCAGCCAAAAGCCAGGGTAGACTGATCATTCCCTTGACGGGCTTCCCTGCTTGGGGCGGAAAAAGGTGGACGCAGGCCCAATACCACCATGACATCCTCGCTAATTCAACCACCCCACTGGTGTTCCTAGTGGGATGCGCCAGGACAGACCTCCAATCCAGATGTCTCTGGCCCTTACTCTCTCCCAGAGTGGGGGGCAGTCGCCCCAGGCCCGTGGTACCTCTTTCCACTCTCCTCCTCAACCTAGGGTCTAAACCCTTAAGTTGAATTGGTGACAGGGGCGAGACCTACCTCTCCCTGCACCCCCTCCCAGGGTTCCGCACCCTCCCTCCTGGATGACACATCGGGACAGCCTAGTCTCCCAACCTGGGGTTCTCTTAAAGAACACTCCAGGCCCAGTGACCACAGCTGGGGCACCTCGGGACACCCCTGGGAGTCACAACCGGGGGAACTCTGAATACAGAGATTCCTCCCGCCAGGTCAGGCAACCCCTTAACCTGGCCACCCAACCCAGGATCTTAACCCCGTGGCTGGACCGGTGCCAGAGGAGAGTCCTTCCTCCCTCTGCACCCCCTTCCAGGGTTCCGCACCCTCCTACCCGGATAGGTACCCCTGGAAGTCACAACCGGAGGAACTCTGAATACAGAGATTCCTCCCGCCAGGTCAGGCAACCCCTGAACCTAGCCACCCAACCCAGGATCTGCGCCCTGTGGCTGGACCGGTGCCAGAGGAGAGTCCTTCCTCCCTCTGCACCCCCTCCCAGAGTTCCGCACACCCTCCTACCCGGAGAGGTACCCCTGGGAGTCACAACCGGAGGAACTCTGAATACAGAGATTCCTCCCGCCAGGTCAGGCAACCCCTGAACCTAGCCACCCAACCCAGGATCTGCGCCCTGTGGCTGGACCGGTGCCAAAGGAGAGTCCTTCCTCCCTCTGCACCCCCTCCCAGAGTTCTGCACACCCTCCTACCCGGCGAGGTACCCCTGGGAGTCACACCGGTAGGGTCCTTAGTTACCGGTACCCCACCCTCCAGGTCAGGCAATTCCTGATCCTGAAACCCCAGTCCAGGTCCTACACTCTGTGACTGGTCTAAACTCCGAACCTCTGGTACGCTGCCACCATTGGAAGCACCTGGTACACATGATTTCAAGGTCTTCAGCTCTGACTCTTCTAGCTGAAGCCTGTGCACCAGCTTCCTCTCATCCATTGCAAGGCTCTCACTCTCCCTCTCATGCTCTATCATCTTAGACGACGCACACCCCCAGTTACTCTACTCCCTGCCCCAGAACATCCTCCCGGTAGCACATTGTCAGACACAACAATTTTTGAGTAGGCCTGGGTCTTCTGGTGTGCCCGCCTCCCTGGGTGTGACCTGCCCCTCCTGTTCCCCATCCCCTCTCCCCTCTGGGTGGGCTCCTACCCGTGCCCCCAAAGTGGTACGGAGTTCCTTCTTTCTGGTTCTCCGCCCAACAGGCACCCCCATCCCCTGACAAAACTCAGATAAATCTGGGAAAAGATACCAGGATGTGGGTGACAGGATTAGGTCTAACAGATCTTGACACACTCTACAGGCTAGACAGTGGAGGGGTCAAATACTTAGGTTTGCACACACAATAGATGTGCAGCCTAATTGCTGTGCACCCTGTCCCAATGGAGGGTGCTGCATGGTCACAAGTCCTGGATCCCACCGCTCGACACCAATATGTTGGAACTGGGGTCACCAGTCCCCTAGGGTAGCATGGCACGAGCGGGTAGGCATCAGAAGGCATATGTGTTAAGCAACCATGCAGCACACGCAACCACTGAGTCAGAAACATGAGCACGCAATTAGGGACGCCACTCCAGTGAGCTTATGTAAAAACTCAAGTTAACTTTATTAAGATAGATAATCAGGTAGATGGAGCAGGATCAGGGTAGAAGAAATTCGTTATAACATTAGCTTTTCAGTTTACCTTTACAAATACATAGGTTTCATTTCTCTGTAATAAATACTAGATGAATGAATCTTGAATATGCAATAAATATTAAATATTAGATAAATAAATATTTGAAGAACACAGGCCTGACTACCGCCTTGCTTTGAATCAGCACCTGAAAGAAATATATTAAAGAGACAACCAAATAGCATTGCGTCTCATTGGTTCTGTGGGCATTTTACCCACTCCTCACCAAACAAGGGTGAGCGTTTCACATCTATAAATATGCAGATAACTAACGGGAGGGTTTTAAATCCATATAGCACTAAATAGGAGTAAAACATTTCAGCAATCAGGAATATGCATTTCATGCAACAAGGATGGCATCCCCTTAAGTAAACACCTCCTTATGTAGACATCCCATTAGTTCTAACTAAACATGGCATTAGGCAGGAATGTAGAACACTTCCTAACAGATCAAGCCACATCACATTGGGTAAATATAAACAGTTCCTTATTTAGGGCTTAACTTGCCATTAGGCCTTATTACATCAGAACATCCAGCCAAGGGGGAACATTCCATGGTCAATGAGCAAACATCTCACCACCCTCCCTGACCAACAGGCCAGTAACACTCAAGCAGGAAGAACCATCCCCTAAGCGTAGGTAAAACACTTCCTTAGTCAGGAATAAACATTTCATTAGGTAACACACCTGGCAGGTGTAGACATTACAGTAATTAACTTGCGTAAAAATAGACACTTCCTTACGATAGCCCAGGCAAGGAGCTCAGTACACAGCAGGGGGAACAACTCCATTTCACTGAAGGGGGTAAACCATTTCCATAAATGCAAAACATTTAATTAGCCAGCCCCAAGTATTTCCGTCGGCCTCTAGAAGCCCTACATCAGGCTGAAAGTGAACATTTCATTAAAGCATTTCCGGTAAATATTTCATTAACCAGGGCCTTAAAGCATTTCTACATAAGCAATTCACTGTACATTCAATAACGCAGTCTCAATGAGCATGTGAATGAAGCAATGAACTCCCTGGCACAGGGCTAAACCATCGCGGCCCAATTCATTAGGTTCTCAGGCCCAAGCAGGCAAATCTTCCCAACTGGGGCTAATAATCCCCTTATGCAGGGTGAAACATATAAATGAGGGCAGGCCTATTCTCAGGCCTGACAGCCACTGGGTACAAATCGGTGGGCCCGGGTAGTCTAGGGCTCTAACAAGGCCTTGTCACCACTTGAGGCTCTTTGGGGGCCAACGGGACCCAACAACAGTTCCTCCCGGGGAGGGGCAAACACGGGGCCTTCTCCGGCCTTCCACCCACCTCCCCGGGGATTACCTTGTGCTCTTTGTGCTTTGGGGACGAGTAGGCCCTCTGGCAGGCCTCTCGCTCGATTACCGGCCTTCCAGGGGCCGGTGCTGGCAGGTGGGGGCACACAGGCTCCTTCTGAGCCGGCAGGTAGGACAAATCGGAGGGGGCTCTTTGGCTCCACGGCCCCCCTCCGCGATGAGTGCTGGGCCCGGCCGGGCTTTCCCCGGGTCTCGGGACTAGAACTGGGAGGCTCGGCGGACCAACCCGGAGAAAAGGAAGGCGGGGGCGCGGCTAGAGATGCGGCGTCCCCGTCACGTGGTCGGCGTCTCCGACTTCAAGGCCTGGCACGGCCTAATGACTTGCGCTGGATGCGGCGGCCCTCTCCTGGCATCCGAGGGCTGCCGAGGGGGACACGGAACGGGCGCGACCTCACTCGAGGGTCGGGCCAGTCAGGCAGGCCAGGCGCGGCCGGTGGAAGCTTCTGGTGACCCTCTCCTGCACACGGGGGCCGCCAAGGAGGGTCGAAATGCTGACGCTTGACACCGGGCGTGTGGAGATTCTTCGGCGCATCAGGTAAGCGCGTGGAGGGGGGTTTCACGGCGCTTGTGGCCCAGCAGCGCTTTAAGCCACAGCGCTTCCGAAGGGGGCAATTACAACAGCGCTCCTCACAGCCTCAGCGCTCACACCAGTGGCAGTAATCCTGGGCACAGAAGCGCTTTCTAACACAGCGCCAGGCAGCCACTTCGGGTCCTGAGCACACAGCGCTTCGCTGATGTAGTGCTGGTCACTAATGTCAGCTACCAGATGTACAGTGCCTCACAACTTCACAGCGCTTCGCAGGGGCATACAAGATAGCGCTTCTCCAGATGAGGGAAACAATACAGCGCTCAATATAGGCAGTCAATAGCGCTTAAACCAATAGACTATAGCGCTTTCAGGGGCACAGCCGATGACAGCCTTAGCGCTTCAGCAGTAGCTGACTTTAAATAATGGCAGTTCACCGGTTAAGCCACACAGCAGTGGCAGGTTAGCGCAGGAACCCCAGGTGGCGTCAGGAGGGGCACAGGGAGCGACACAGCGCCAATACCTGGGAAGTTCCTCAACAGTCCTGTGGGGATTTAGTTCTCTTCTTGGCGTGATGTTTCTTGCGCCCTTAGTTTATTTGCTTGGTTTCTTGTTCCTTGATTTCTTCTTGGCGCAGCTGTTTCTTGCGCCCTTGTAAATAGCAGTTGGGTTCTTGTTTCCTTGAAGGGGGTTAAGTTGATGGCTGGTGTTGGATCTCCTCAGCCAATCCCCTCAAGTGGTCCCTGGGGGTTTCCCTGCCGCGGGGCTAGGTCAGTGGGGGGGGGGGGGAACAGGATACCTCAACACTTGTAAAGCAGCACACTAGGCCCTGTCATTCCAGCATCATAAGACCCTGCCCTGACCCCCACTGCCTATCCTCCTGCGTAGGTACTTCCCCAGGTCTTCCCCTCAGCTTCTCTCCTCAGGAAAGTTCCCTCCCTTTCCTTTTATAGTGCCAGTTGACAGTTGGTAGTGGCAGTTGGTGTCACCTCACCTGTTCCAGAAGGTTCCAGGAGGTGCTAGGTGGTTCCACCATTCTACCTATGGGCAGGCTAAGATGGATACATTGCCTGAGGGTTCCAGCCAGCCCCTGGCTACTAGAATGCGCCCTCTAAACCACGCTGTTAGGGGTAGGAAGTACCTGTACTTTAACACTAGTTTTAAACTACACAGGGCATTCTCCACCACCCAAAGCCTATACAGTGTTGTTTCAATAGGGGCATTCTAAGTTAACAGGGGATAACAAGCGAAAAATTTCCGGGGAAAGGGCCAAGTCTCACAGGGGGCGAAACACGTGTCGGCTGTCCTTGTCCTATGAAAAATAATAAAGACACTTCACTGCAATCAAAAATAGTTCTGTCCTTTATACTACGATCTTGAAAGAACGGATACTAATCCTGAAAAACCGATGTGAATTTCTATGGAGTACACACTTACCATTTCTCAAACTAGCACCTAGAGTCCAAGGGCTTTCTGGAGTTCCCTTTGGCTTGCAGCGAGGTTTCTCTGTCCTTTGAAGCTGATCTCTGGTCCATGACAAGTCATGGTCATGCAGTTACAGGGTGGTTGCCACAGTTGCAGAGTATCGCGCCTTTGCTTTGTGCTGGTCCTGAAGTCTAAGTCACAGGTCTCTTTATCCTTAGTCGCAACTCAAGCAGATCTGAATGTCTTGTGCTAGAGGAGCCCCGTAAATCCTGCATTAAGGGGCGTTAAGGGGGTTAGTGCTGGTAGCCAAGGGGCTACTAGCCCCAGCAGTAAATACTCCCTGGAGTTGACCACTTCCTATGGATGGTGTCACCTTTTCTACCCAGAAGCCTCTATTCTGACACTTTTAAAAATGGCTGATCCCTTCTTTGGCTGTACAGACCAGGTAGCCCGCATCTGGTGTGGCTAGCCTTCTAAGAGTGTACACCTCCTGACTACCTAATTTTCCCACCTGCCCGTGTTGCAAATTTACCTGGTGCAAGGGGTTTGCTTTTTCTTACTCTGGGAGGAAGCCTGGTTCCATATCAGAGGCGGTGAAGGCTTTTAAGCGCACTGCCTTGATGTGCTAATTCACTAGCCACCCACCAGGAATGGAGGTGAGACCTCCTGCCCAGGCAGGTCTTTGTTTCTGCCTCCTGACAAACAAGAAGTACAAGCTCTTCTAACAAAAGGAGCTATAGAACCAGTTCCATTACAACATCAAGGATCAGGAGCTTACTCACTTTACTTCCAAATCCCCAAGGACAGGTCTCTACGAGCAATCTTAGATCTCAGACCGTTAAACCTATACATACTGTGAGAACACATCCATATGGTTACCCTTCAACCAGTGCTTCCACGTTTTTCAACACGGCAGCTTTATGTCCACACTAGACTTAACCGCATCGATGCTGCGGCGATTTTTGCGCTGCGCGGCTGTTTTCCGTTTTACATGACGAGCTCAGCTCGTCATCAGCACACGCCACCCGTGGCTGATGACGAGCTGAGCTCGTCATCAGCAGGGAAGGGGTTAAAGGACACATACTTCCATATTCCTGTCCACCCAGCACAACGCAAATCTCAGATTTGTCATCGCAGGAAATCCCTATCGATTCAATGCTCCCATTTGAAGGGACTACTACAACCAGAGTATTCACAAAATGCCTAGCAGTAGTAGCAGCTCATCAAAGACAATCAAATCATGTCTTTCCATATCTGGACAATTGGCTCATCAAAGCCAACACACAAGGAAAAATTTTACAACACACTCAAGCCACCATAAACCTTCTCCATTAAATGGGATTTACAGTCCATGCACAAAAATCCCATCTTTAACCCTCGCAACACAAACATATCGGGGAGCACGCTAAACACTCACAGCTCTAGCCTCTCCCAATGCATTCTGAATTCAAAATTTTCAAACTTTATTACTACAGTTTCAGAACAAACACTGAACTTTCATGCAACTGTTTATGATGATGGCATCATGCATTGTAATAGTGACTCACGCACGATTACACGTGTCCTCTGTAGGAAGGTGGATATCTGACTATATGGTAACCCTAACTTTTTGCCTAGTGCTTTGCTGGTTTTCGACTTAGCCTGGGGCCCTGAATAGCAGGATTCCAGGCCAACTATCTGCTCTCTATAAAATGGACTCCATGTACTTTAGGTACCCTGGGCATAGGTGCATCCAAGGCTTGCCAGGGGCTGCAGCATGTATTATGCCACCCCTGGCTGGCCATCCAAACTGACACCACAGCCTGATCACTCCGCTTGGGTAAGGTGGTGTAATCCTCCTTTACTTAGATGTAGTATATCTATATCTACCGTATATATAGACACATAGTACCCTATAAGTCACTCCTGTGGCAGGCCTTAAAAATCCTGGAGGCAGAGTGCTTGGTTTTATGTGAGAGGGTGCCCTAGCATGAGCTGAGCCCCTCTGCAGCTTTCGGAACCCTCTCCTTATAGCTGTTTTATGATATAGCCATACCATACACTCTTAAGTGCATTATAATCCTCGTGGTTAATGCTAACTTTGGTTTGGCGTAATAAAACATGTTGTGTAAGGTGTCAAACACTTTGGAATACTACCCCCCACAAATTCTGGCAGCAGGGGTAGCATTTTTCCCTTCTAGAGGGAAAAGACGTGCGTTACTGCTTTACCCGGTTAAAGTTAAAACAGAGCCTCAGCATCACAAAATGGATGCTGCTGCCACAGACATGAGTTTGACCTCCTGCAGCAGGGGAAAACTCCAGCAAGGGAGGCCTGGACAATAGGTTTCCTGTCGAGGGAGGTGCTAGCACCTCCCTCAGACAGCCTGTAGTGTATTGGGGCAGGGTGGGTTGAATGGAAAGATGCTTTTCCAGAAACTGCCTGGGGGCACACAAGGTGCTCCATGCATAGCCCGGTTCAAACCAGTTGCTGGTGCACTCCAGCCGGGCTCGGTGCTAAACTGGACAAAGGGAAAGGGGTGTAACCACCCCCTTCTCAGGCCCACCCATAGGTGGAACATAGCAGGTAATCCAGCCCATTTTCTTAGTATAAAGATAGGTGCTGTGTCCCCAGGACTTTAGATTATCCTCGAACGTAACTCTGAAATGAAACTCTTGGACCTTCGACGTTCTATTTCGACTAGAAGACTGAAGACATCTCCCTTGTGGTCAAGGAGTGACCACCCTGTACAAACAGGCACCACCAGTAACTTGCCGGTCTGCTTTGTCAACGGATCCCGAAGACTCAGGAACTGGACTCTCAGACTTCTCTGACTCCGACCCACATCCACAGCAAAGCTGAGACCTGTGGCGGACACGAAAGACGTGGGACCGGACACCCTGGACATCCTCCATTTTGCTAACTGTGCAACTACCAAGGCACCTTCGCAGTTGTGCATTGGGATACGAGAAGCCCCAGACCTGAGCGCCATTTGCACCGAAGCTCAGCCCTCCACACTCCACGAGTGCCGCGTGGGGCCCGCTCTTGCATTTCAGCTCAACGCGTCTTCCCGGTTGCTAGCCCGCTGGCTAGTGAGCACCCTGAAGACAAACCTTTGAAACCAAACCGCTTTTCCTGGTTGCTCTAGGCTTGCTCAAGCTTCCCTGCAAAGGAGAAGCTCCCCAGACCTTGCTGGTCTGACTCGAAGCCAATCTTCACTTCCTGTGTGTATTGCGTTTGCCAAGCCTTGTTGGGTCCAGTCCGGATACAGACACCGCAGTCAACTAGATCCTTCGTGGGACAGCTCGAACCCCGCTCCTGGTCGTCGTCGACACCTCCTGGTCCTCGTGGCTGCAGAGACCAGCTTCACCTCTTCACCTGAGATCATCGCGACATCGCCTGGTTCCTTCCTGGTCACTGGCTAGTGACCCAGACTCTGTCCCCTCTGCTCTCAGGTTCTTCAGTTCTTCAATCCACCCTTGGATCCACTCGGACACTCTTCCTCTGGCCGCCTGCATCACTTCTTTTTCAGATCTCAATTGAAAGCATCGACGAAACCTGACTAAGACACCTATGCACCTGGCTTCCCTGGGTGAGGTAACTAGAGTACTCCGGTGCTTATCCAGTATTTGGGTGTCTTTCATAGATTCACATGCCTGAATCATTTCCCGTCGCGGAGACGGGAGCCTCCGGTACATAAAAAAGTAATGTCCTATAGACATACATAGAGAACATAGGCCTAAGGGCCTCCCCTTAGTAGCCTTTCCACGTCCTTATGTAAAAAGCACCAAACTCTCATCGTTAGCCAATCAGCTCCGACCTCCCTCTAGAACCTTCCCGGGAGGAGCCTCAGTCCCTCAGATTTTCTACCGCACGTTGTGCTAGGGAGTCTCCAACCTGAGCTCCTCAGGTTTTTTTTCTTCAACGTCTTCACACTTCTCTGGAAGTTCTTCTTCACAGGATAAATATCACCGACTGCCTTATTCCATGTCGGAATCGCATAAAAAGGCTTCTTCCATGTCGGAATCGCAGAAGAAAGCCCTTTTCAAGGCCTGCTCTTCTTGCGGGAAGAAACGGATCCATGCGGACGATAAGCACGATCTGTGCTTGTATTGCCTGTACCCTGACCACGTCTCTGACAAGTGCAGGGTGTGTAGAGCCTTCCCTAAAAAGACTGTGAAGGAAAGAGAGGCTCGCCTTTTCGCATGGCTCGACAGGCTTAAGGACAGAGACACTCTGGAATCTTCAGAGGGAAGTGTCTCCGTGTCCTCGAATGTCTCGAAAAAGAGACCCAGGGTGCAGTCCCCTGGCCATACAGACACTCCTCCTAAGAAGGCACACAGGAAACCTTCGGAGGCACGTTCCACTACTTCTTCTGTGTCTGTTCGAGACGACCAAAAGTTCAAGAGGCCTGCTCCATCTACCAAGAGGACCACACCAGTCACGACCACCGTGTCTACTATAACGGCCTCGTCGCCCTCAGCGGCGGCAACCACGACCACATCCGCGTCCTCAGGTACACCTGTTTCCTCTATCATTCTTCTGAAATCGTCGTCAAAGACGAAGACCGTGCCGACGACCGAGTCCCCATCTGCGTCATCGTCGGCAAGCGCCAAACAGTCTATGTCGCTAACGAAGGGTCCGCCTGCGTCGAAGAAATCGTCGACGGAAGGCTCGAACACGAAGAAGTCGACGGCGGAGTCGACACCGAAGACGCCGGTTACAAAAGCAGTGTCGACGAAAACTGAATCGCCTTCCGCCGGTTCATCGAAGGCGGCATCTTCGAAGACGTTACCGTCGTCCACCCAGACCAAGGCCTCGTCGGCGAC
Source organism: Lissotriton vulgaris (assembly GCF_964263255.1). Classification (NCBI taxonomy): domain Eukaryota; kingdom Metazoa; phylum Chordata; class Amphibia; order Caudata; family Salamandridae; genus Lissotriton; species Lissotriton vulgaris. The sequence goes on from NC_141690.1 coordinate 194,869,691, forward strand.
AGAAGCGCCGTCCAACGGCGAGTCATCAGCGGAGGCGACTCTGACGGCACCATGGAAGGAATCCAAGCTGGTCGAGGTCTCCACACACTCGCTTCCGCCTTCAACGGTTCCCACCACCGCGACGGGGGTGCCGTCCGTGCCTGGCAAACCCAGGGTGCAAATCACCCCGGAGTCAACGTCCCCGAGCAGAGTGGAGAAACATCCACCGCACGACATATTACAAAGTGATGAATCCGAAGGGGAGGACCAGCCAGGTCCCGCTACCTCTATCTCGGACCTTAACGTCAAATGCCAAAGTACGGACGAAGAACATGAAGAGTTCACTTATCAGGAGCATTCCGTCCGCACAAGTGTCCGCACTGAGACCACCCCGATGATCTGTTTGCCCGCAACTCTTGTCAATGACCTGCGGTACCTTGTACAAGACTACAAGCAACGTTTCCCGGATGCCGACAGTGGGGCTCAGCCACCGGTCACGCGTGCCCCGCCGTCTACCCCTCATCCTTCCGCTCACCATAGCCGTGTTCAAAACCAACCCCAGATGGTGAGACCCCGTGATCGAATCCAACCTCAGGTGGAGGAATCCTCTGAGGAGGAAGAGGAGGAATTGGAGGAAGGAGAGGTACAAGACGTCCACTCGGACCAGCACGACGATGATGATGACGACGCAGCGTCATCCCAGCATTCATCGTCCCCGGCTTCCCCACACCCGCGCCAGGCGGACTCGGTGCCAGCGGACATTGGGGGTTTCCACAAACTAGTGGACAGAGCGGCTAAGAGGTTTCATATGGCAGTGGAATCGACAGAAACAGAATGCTTTCTCCATGACTTCAAGGAGCACAGCCAAAAGTCGACCAAGTCTATTCCGATAATTGACTTTCTATGGGACCAGGGCAAGAAATTAATGCTAACACCTGCCTCTGTGCCTGCGGTGGTGCCACGCCTGGACAAGAAATATAAGGCCCCGCTTACGGCGGCAGCTTGCCTTAATGGCCACCCTAAACCAGATTCGGTGGTGACTCAGGCGGCCCAGAAACACTCCCGCAATCCATCCTCCCCGCTGTCCGCCCCGCCCGACAAGGAGGGTAGGAAGCTGGACACGATAGGAAAGAGATTCTCTACCACGTCAGCCATGACCATTAAGGTGGCGAATTCCATCGCCCTGCTAGGGCGCTACAACCGCCAGCTGTGGGAGGACATTGCCCCCTACGTGCAGGACCTGCCCGACACAGTCCAGAACGAAGTTAAAGCTCTCCTTGTGGAAGGTCAAAATTCCGCTGCAGAGATCATTGACTGCGCGATCGACGCAGCCATGACTGGGTTCCGTCAACTAGCAGGTGCTGCTGTGCTCCGCCGCCAAGGCTGGCTCAAAGCTACGTCCTTCCGACAGGAGGTCCAATCGAAGGTGCTGGACATGCCGTTCGACGTACAGTATCTCTTTGGAGAAAAGATCGATGAGGCACTACAGGCCATTAAGAAGGATACCGATACTGCAAGGGCACTGGGCACCCTACAGTCCCGAAACCAGTCATTTCGTGGTGGCCGCTCCAGGGGTCAATCCTCCTACAGGGGTTCCTACCAGAGCAGGTCCTCTTACTCGTACAATAACAGAAATCAGTTCCAGCACAAGCAACAGCAAGGTAGACAGTCCTCCTATGGAAGACCCTCCTTCAGAGGCAAAACCGCCAAGAAGGGCACTGGCGGCCGCCAGTGACCATTTACTCCGGCCAGTCCCACCACCGTCTCAATCCTTTCAAATTGGAGGAAAGCTGACCCATTTCCTCCCCAATTGGCGCAAAATCACTACGGATCGGTGGGTGCTGCAAATGATACAATTCGGACATTCTCTCGAATTCACCAACATCCCTCCCAATACGCCTCCCCTGAAATGGGCTCACAAACACCTGCGCCTGCTTCTCCAGGAAGTCACCGTCATGTTACAAAAAGGTGCGATCGAAAGGGTTCCGGCGTCCCTGAAAGGGACGGGATTTTACTCCCACTTCTTCCTGGTGAAACAGAAGGAAGACAAGTGGAGACCCATCTTGGACCTCCGAGCGCTCAACGCCTTCCTACAGAGTCAATCTTTCAGGATGGTAACGATCCAGGAGATCCTGGGAGCACTGGAACAGGGAGATTTCATGACCTCCCTGGATTTGCAGGACGCCTACTACCACATCCCCATCCTCCAACGACACAGGAAGTTCCTGAGGTTCGAGGTAGCAGGCAGACATTATCAGTTCAGAGTCCTACCGTTCGGCCTCAAGTCTGCGCCGCGGATTTTCACAAAGTGCCTGGCGCCAGTAGCGGCCTTTCTGCGGCAAAGGGGTCACCAAGTCTTCCCCTACCTAGACGACTGGCTGGTGAAGGCGCCCTCTCCCGGGGGCGCAGCCGCTTCCTCCAACGCCTGCACCGCTCTTTTTCAACAGCTGGGCCTGACAATCAACCTCAAAAAATCCTGCACTACTCCATCTATGAGGATTACTTTCCTGGGGGCTACCCTGGACACGGAGTGCGCAAAGGCCTTCCCCTCGAAAGGACGGACAAGATACTGTCCCTGGCCACGGCCGTGGCCACGAAGACTCGCCTCAAGGTCAGGACTTTCACCTCCTTGCTCGGAATGATGTCTTCCTGCATACTCCTCATACATCACTGCAGGCTCCGAATGCGCCCCTTGCAAGAAGCTCTAACGAGGCAATGGACCCAGAGTACCGGCTCGTTCGAGGACACAATGAGGGTCACACCGGCCATTTCAAAGGGCCTTCAGTGGTGGAGACGACGAAAACATCTGGTGGCTGGCTTGACGTTCCTCCTTCCGCCGGCCCCTCTGGTTATCACGACGGACGCCTCCCTGGAGGGCTGGGGCGCTGTTCTCCAGGACCTTCGGATCAGCGGCAAATGGGAGGACCAGGAGAAACTGCTGCATATCAACCTCTTGGAACTGAGGGCAGTGTATCTGGCTCTGCAAGCCTTCCTGCCACGCATCCAGAATTCCCCAGTGCTCGTCAAAACGGACAACACCACCACGATGCACTACCTGAACAAGCAAGGGGGTACGCGGTCTCTCTCTCTCTCGCGAGAATCGCAGAAAATCTGGAACTGGCTGGTGTTGCACGGAATCTCGCTCAAAGCGGACTACGTTCCAGGAAAGGACAATACCATCGCGGACGCCCTCAGCAGGCAGAGCTCTCTCTCCCACGAATGGGAGCTGAACGACGACACTCTGGCCCACATCTTCTCTCAGTGGGGTGTCCCGAAAATCGACCTCTTCGCAACCGGCAGGAACGCCAAATGCCCAAGCTACGCAAGCTGGCATCACCAACAGGGGTCGTTGGGAAATGCTTTTTCCATCGGCTGGTTCAGCGTGTTTGCGTACGCTTTTCCTCCGTTTCCAATGATACCGAGGCTCCTCCGGAAAATGAAAGCGGAGCCTTGCACCATGATCCTAATTGCTCCGTTTTGGCCGAGACCACACTGGTTCTCAGATCTGCTTCGCCTCTCCATCAGGCCCCCGATTCACCTGCGGCAACACCCGAACCTCTTGACAATGTCCAACGGCCAGGTGCAGCACCCGAACCTCCGCTCGCTCAAATTATCGGCCTGGCTCCTGAGCACAGAGTTCGGAGACCTAGAGATCCCACAGGACTGCAGAGAAGTTCTGGCCAAAGCGAGGGCGGGCAGCACGAATAAGACCTACTCGCTCAAGTGGAAAAGATTCTGCATGTGGTGTTCGGACCAGGGTCTGAGGCCACTGGATATTACCCCGGTGCAGATATTGCCGTACCGCCTCCAGCTGGCGCAATCAGGACTGGCTCACGCTTCCATTAAGGTTCATCTGGCAGCTATCTCTTGATTCACCAGAACCTCCTCGGGGCCTTCCCTGTGGTCAAATAGGCTGGTCAAGCAATTTCTGAAAGGGCTATACAGCTCCTTTCCGAGGCCTCGGAAAGTCCCTCCAACCTGGCAATTGAACTTGGTACTCAACCAGCTCATGAGGCATCCGTTTGAGCCCGTCCACCGGGCGTCTATCAAACATCTATCCTGGAAAACGGCACTCTTGCTCGCTCTAACTTCGGCCAGGAGGGTTAGCGAACTTCAAGCGCTGTCCATTCAAGAACCGTATCTACAATTCCGGCAGGACAGGGTGGTGCTCAGGCCCAACCCAAAATTTATACCGACAGTGCCTTCGGACTTTCACCTAAACGAACCGATTGTCCTCAAGTCCTTCTTTGCGAACCCTTCCACAGCAGCGGAAAGGGCGCTGCATTCATTGGACCTCAAACGATGTCTTAAGTTCTACTTGGATAAAACCAAGGATCTCAAAGTCTACTCAGCTGTTTGTAGCCTACAGCAACCCACGAGTGGGCTTGCCTCTTACAAAACAGAGCATCTCCCGCTGGATCTCCTCGGCGATTGCATTCTGCTATGACCAGGCGGGACGGCCTTTGACTGATCGAGTTACTGCCCATTCCACCAGGGCGATGTCCACGTCGGCGGCGCTATTCGCTGGAGTGCCAGTCTTGGACATTTTCCGAGCGGCGACCTGGAAGTCTCCGCACACCTTCTCCAGGCACTACTGCTTGGATATCGAACTGCAGAAGGACGCTGCAGTGGGACAGGCGGTGCTACGCCATCTATTTCAATAAGGTGAGCCTTACTACATCCCGCCATCCAGGTATGCACATTCTTCATGATTGTATGATACTATGGTTTCTGCTTGCGCTCTTGTTGTCATGTTTTTGACGATTCTCATATTGTCTGACATGTCTGCAGAACTGCTTGATTTGCGAATGTGCTTTCCAACTATGCATGTATAATTGCTGGCTACTCTGATTCAGGCATGTGAATCTATGAAAGACACCCAAATACTGGATAAGAAATGCGTTACTTACCTGTAACAGCAGTTATCCAGTATTAGTGTCTTTCATAGATTCACATGCAACCCTCCCGCCTCCCCGGTAAGGACTCACATACCTCTGTCTCTATTACGACACCCTAGCTGGGTGCGTACGAAAATCTGAGGGACTGAGGCTCCTCCCGGGAAGGTTCTAGAGGGAGGTCGGAGCTGATTGGCTAACGATGAGAGTTTGGTCCTTTTTACATAAGGACGTGGAAAGGCTACTAAGGGGAGGCCCTTAGGCCTATGTTCTCTATGTATGTCTATAGGACGTTACTTTTTTATGTACCGGAGGCTCCAGTCTCGGCGACGGGGAATGATTCAGGCATGTGAATCTATGAAAGACACCAATACTGGATAACTGCTGTTACAGGTAAGTAACGCATTTCTTCCATGGGTATTGACTCTACAAGTGTCCTAGTTTAAAGGGGTTTTGTCATAGTCCATCCGGAAGTGCTCTAATACAGTAACTTTGTAACTTCTTCATTCTCCATTATAAGTCAATGGTAAAACAGCGACTGTGTTCACACACTTCACGCGTCTCCCGTGGGTCTCCTACTTCCTAACCTTTGTTTGTTTAGTGTAGCGCCGGCGATTCCCTAGGCCTATTCACTATTCCTGAAGTGGTTCTTATACCACTTACTTAGTATATGGTTTGTGAGGCCCCTAGGGCATAACTGTATTTGTGCAACTTATCCTATGCTAATTGAGTAACTTGTGATGTACTTCGATTTAAAGAGTGCATAGAGTTTGTGTTAGAAATAAATACATATATATTTGATATATACCTTGTGTGGTGTCCTTTCATTTGGTATTCAAGGGATTATAATTGGTAAAACAGCTTGCTTTACATGCTCTCAAGTCTTAGCCTATGACTGCTGGTCCATGCTACCACTAGGACAGCGTGTCTATAAGGTTGACTTTACAACCACCATCAATAAGGGTCGTTTAGACTGGTGCAAGGTGCCCACTAGAATAGTGGACATCATATGCCAGGCTAACTTCTCACATCCTCTACAGGAATGCTTTGCACATCCGTGTAATCAATCACAGGGTCAATTAACAGATCTAGTGTTGGACAGCCGCGCTTATTGCTCTCTGAAGTGGCGGAATACAGAAAACTTATCAAAAGGGCAGACCTTCATCAACCCGATCCCACAAGTCGTACTAACAGCAGTTGCATCTCTCAAAGGTTGAGGTGCCCATCCCCAGCACCAAACAAATCAGGGCTTATGGGACACCAAACACACGTTTCCACATCAGTTACTTGGAGCTTCTAGCTGTTCATCTAGCACTAAAAGCTTTTTGGCCTCACCTCATCTGGAAAGTTATCCTAGTCTGGACGGACAATGACAGCTGTGTTCAAAAAAGCATTTGCAATGCAATAGGTCTCGCATTATTAAAGTTTGAGCTATTGGCATTAATAAATAATGCAACACTAATAGTTCAAAATTTAATAATGCAAGGCCTATTGCATTGCAAATGCTTGTTAAATGTATACTTTCAATGTTTAACAATCTACTGTTGTGCTCTACTGAAAAATGACAGAATGCGCCACCATGTGGTAGACTGTGGAAAATTATGTGCTAATCTTAAGAAATAGGTGCTTTTGCCGAGCAACTGGAAACACCAGCACAAATTAAGCATTGACTGCACTATGCCCACTGTGAGGTCACAATAGGTCTTTGGCAACTAGACAGCTTGTGCTGTCTGGTAGGATTGACCTAATCAATCTAATGCAATTGGGGTAGTACAGACAGGGTACACCAAAATCAAGGATGCCTCCCCACTTTTAAGTGATTATCTTGTTTGCAGGTGCTTCTCGCCACGCCTCCCAAAGGCCTGGAGCTTGTGAACATGACACATCTTTTACAAATGTGTGGTAAAGGATGTACCCATTTCTATTAGCCTGGTTATCTGTCTTTCCAAGTCCAGCCTCCCTAGCGAAGGTGAAGTGGACAACACCACCGTGTCTTCCATTGTGGCTTCACTCCTCATACAAATGCACCGTAATTCAAATGCGTAAGAGGGTTAAAGATGGAACTTCCGGTATGGATTCATCCAGCCAGAGATTCTTTCACATGCAAGCTTTCACTTTTTATTCATCTATAAATCTCCCAATGCCACGTTAAGTTCCATTCCATTCACACATTGTCATACTTCATTGAATGCAAGGATCATTCAATTTTGGACTTACTGCATGACACTGTGAGAGAATGAGGAAATGCTGTACTGTGAGTGAATAGTACTTGGGACAAAACAGTGTGACCTTATTACCTTCCACAGTGCATAATGCCGACAGTAGAACATGGGATCCCTCACCAAGCACCACTTTGCAGAAACAAAGAACTTTTGCAGAATTCAAGCTTTTACTAGTGAAAGTAAAACATATGCAGGGACTATACCTGCCACATATCCGCATAGTGACAGGATAGACAGCCTAATCTTTTCTCCCTTTTCCATACTCTCTTATTGATGAATTCCATTTTAACAAAGTTGTCACACGAGATCACCAGAACTCCTTTGAAGCCTCAGGAGGGCCATCAGCAAAGATGTTGCTTGCATTCAAATCTATCGGACACTTTCTCTTATTCCTAGAGATGTAGTGTACGTATAAATGGCTGACAGCAGACCAGTCCAAGTAAGCAGTATCACTAAGGAGCTTCAAGAGAAGGGCCATAAGAAACGTTTGATGGGAGAGCAAGATAGTCCTTAACCACCACGATACCTGATGTCTGGCATGATTAAGAAAACACTAGATCTGCACAAGATTTATCTGAAGAGTCAGGGCAAAGAAAGCAGGGGCGAAATAAACTGTATTTACTCTGAGAGAGCAGGAGGAGCAGGTCCGCCTCTCTGAATGAGCCAGGGGGTGTAGAGCAGGAGGCCAGGCTCAATGCACGAGGGGTCATCAGGAGTGGCCTTACTGCTTAAGGAGACGGGGCGCAGGGGGCCGGAGTCGCCGTTTTCAGAATTAACACAAAGGGGAGCATAAGCATTTACAATGCTATAGGTCTCGCAATTGCGAGTTTTTAACCTCTGGCATTGTAAACAAGTAATGTGATGCCTCAGAGCTGTTGGAGAATGAAAAGCTCTTATTTCCACAACATTTATGGATTCTTTTTGTCTACCAGTCGAGAAGCGATAGTAAGCAGCTCGCAACAGCCTGGTAGCGGAGTTTTGACATTTCGGCAGACAAAGGGCGCAGTACCCAGGAATTCCCGGATTTCACATTATCAATGCATGCCTTTGACAATTTCTTTTCCTTTCAACGAACAAAATCTGCTGAAGGCAACTCAATGTAAAAAAAATATATTAAAAAAAATAAAAGGATCCTGAATGGCAGGCGTGCCCTGAGGAAAAGGCAATCAGCCTTAGCGCTTTGTACAGCCTTAACATAAATGCTTCAAGATTTCAACTAAAGGCCTTCGCAAGACGTGCAGCTTTCATAGGCTCGTGCGCCGCAAGGAAGTGTTCCAAGCCGCCTTGGAGCAAAAACAGTGTTTTACTGTAAAACTTTAACTGGGGAAGTGACAGCGTGCAATCTGTACATCAATACCATTGAGCTATTGCAGAATGAAAAGCTCTTATTTTTAAAGGCAGCCTGGGTAATTAACACATGTTCAGCAGACGAGAGGAGATGGCAGCTGCGCTGGGGGCGGGGTGGGGGCTTGTCTAGAGGGTTTGGAAAAAATCCCAAGAGTATAATAAATCTGTGGCATTGTTGTCATTGTGGTTTGCTGAGTGTGCCTTTTGTACCTTTAAATGTTAACTTAGGACGGTAATCGAAACTAGAGGTGCGCACGCACCACAGAGGAGCGGTGGCGAGGGAGCCTGTCTGTGTCTAGGACGTGCTGATGAACGTCCTAGACACCAGTGGGAATGGGCGGAGCAAAGGCGGGACATGCATCAGCCTTCAGCCCAATTGCGTGCCTTTTTTTTTTTTTTTTTTTTTTTTTAAAGCACGAGCGTGTGGTTATCTCTCTAAAGCCTGTACAAGAGGTCTTGCGCTGCGCGAGCATTGCTGTGCACTGCAACGCACGCGCAAGACCTACAAAACAGGGTGTTTGGCAGGGGGTGCTCACTACAGTTGTCATGCTCTCTCAGACCACTTGGCGCTCGGCAACACATCACAAAATTCATCTTCTGGCAGAAAACCTTCCACGCATGCACAACCAATTTGCTGATCTCAAATAGTACACAAATGGGAACTTCATCCCCAGGTTCTCCTTCCATACTTCCAAAAATGGGGATTTCCACAAATAGACCTCTTTGCCACAGCAGAGAACTCCAAATGCCCAAGCCGCCAGATTCCCACACCATCTATCCAAAGGCAACACCCTATGGATGAACTTGTCGGTGATATTTGCTTACGCTTTTCGGCCATTCCCTCTCCTTCCATTTATGGTTCGGAAACTCAGGCAGACATCATTCACACCAATTCTAGTGGCTCCCAACCATGGTTCACCACACTACTAGAACTGCCAGTGGTTTCACACCAAAAGCTGCACCTTACATCAACCGTTCTCACACAGAAACCAAACCCCCAGGAACTCCTGAAGTCATAGTTTGAAAAACCTAACTCTACCACCAGATTATAGGACAATTCTTAAAGCAGCAAGAAAACCTACCCCTAGAGCAGGTTATGTAGCAAAGTGGAAAAGGTTTGTGTTATATTGTAGTAATCACACAATTGATCTACTAGATGCATCTATACAAAACATTATTTGCTATCTTTTTGCATCTGCAGCGAGTTGGCCTAGCTTACACATTATTAAACTACACCTTATGACAGTAGGTGCATATCTGCAAAACTGACAACATTTATCTTTTTTCAAACTCCCAGTAATTAAAGCTTTCATGGGAGGCCTTAAAAGAATATCACCCAAAGTACCACCTGCACCTGTCTGTAACCTTAACATTGTTCTCAAGGCTCATTGTCCACCTTTTGAGCCATTGCACAATGGTTCATTACAATTTCTTTCATGAAAGGTAGCCTTTCTAATTGCTAGCACTTCATTAAGGCGTGTTGGCGAGCTACAGGCATTAACCTTACAAGAACCTTTCTTTCAGTTTCATAAATATAACGGTTCTTCGTACAAACCTAAAATTCCTTCCAAAAGTAGTTTCTGCTTTTCATATTAATCAATCAGTTGAGTTACCTGTGCACTTCCCACAACCTGATTCCGCAGTAGAAAGTGCTCTATACACACTTGATGTTAAAAGAGCACTATTATACTAGATTGACCGAACAAAAGATTTTCGCAAAATAAAATAAGTTAGTTGCATTTGCTCCACCTCATAAAGGAAATCCTATCTCTAAATCTGGTAGTTCTAGGTGGATTGTTTAATCAGTCAGTCAGTCAAAAGGGCTTTATTTCGATAATCAAATCTTAAAAAGCAGTACATACAATATAAAAAGATTCAAAACAGTACATTCTTTAAGATTTCCATAAAAAGATGACCTTTATAAATTAGCTAAAACAGACGCAATTAATAACTCAGATTAAATAATTAATTTAAGCCTTCTTGATCTGATCACCCAGGTCCAACTTAAAAATTTGGCAATGCCACACACAAATAAGGGCCTATTGCCGTGTTTTAAAATTCTCAGGGCTACCATACAATGCATCGTACCCAAACCCCTGCAAATAGGCTTTTGCCATCTGGTTCTAGGGGCTTTATAAGCAGGACATTCGAAAAGTAAATGAGGAACCGACTCAGTCCTCTGGGGGCAAAAGGCACAAGTGGAAATGGTTTGCACCGGGATTTTCCAGGTCGATGTCAGTTCTCTCACTGGTAAAATACCCAATCTAAATTTAATAAACAGGACCCGTTCTCTAGATTTTAATATTACATCGATATAGGGTTCCCGAGAAAACACATCCTTTACCAAGATAAAATCCCTTGAGGAACTACAAAGATCGGGGTTCGAGATTCTCTTCCCCGACAACCAGTCCCAATAAATCCTCTTCAGGGTAGATTTGGGCGGGGCAGTCCTAGAATACCATGACTCTCAAAGCCCTAACTCCCCAAGCAGTAATTTTACATCCCGCAGCCACCCAATCTTTGACCATCCAGGCAGTTCTAATATCTCCCTGAGACCATCTGCATAACTAGAAAGTTCTGGGACTCTCTAGAGGCAAGCCCAGAGAAGCAGAGGGCGCAGCCTTGCCTGGTCCTTGATGGGGCGACATCCCAAATCCAAAAATAGTGGTAAGGTTGGGGTACTGTAAGGGAGGGAAAGTAAATCTTTCAAAAATTTGGATTCTGAGCATGCTAACTGGTCAACATTCTCCAAACCCCATAGCTCAGCGCCGTACAGGGCCCCTCTAACCCCTCAGGCTGAATAAATGTCCAATTTAGGAGCTATTGGTTTAAAGGAAGATGAGCGCTGCTCTTTAAGAAGAGCCCCTACCACCTCATGGGGTCGGACAAACGAATGCCCAAATAATCAAATTCTTTGACCCTTTCCAAGTGTACCCGATTTGATAATGGTGGTTTCCCAGGCTTTTTCGGAGTATTGAGGATCAAATATTTGGTTTTATCTGTATTAATTTGAAGGCCCCTTTTCTCACAAGAGTTGAAAGTTGTCGAGGAGAATTTGTAATCCCATAGGAGACTTAGAAATGAGCAGGGTGTCATCGGCGAAGAGTAGGGTGGGAACTCTCCTGCCCGCCACGGATGGTGAGTCGGACGGATTTTCCAGAAGATGTTCCACCACTCCCTTCACGTACAACGAGAACAGAGTGAGGGCGAGCACACATCCCTGGCGGACACCCCTATTTACCGGTATTTTAGCTGTCTTCTCATCCTGCTTACCCCCACCTCACCCGGGCAAAGTTCCCCGAATGGAGCTTGATCACCAAAGAAAAAAGATAAATGGGCATTCCCAAATCGAGCAGAACCTTCAACAAGTGGCTCCGGGGGACAAGATCGAACGCCGTCCGTAGATCAATAAAGGCGAGATATAAGCTGCCTTTACCCAAGATGAACACTTTCCAATACAGGAGCATCAGTCTGAAGGTTTGCTCGATGGTCCCAGTACCCGACCAAAACCCAGCCTGCAGGTCTGAAAGAATTGTATTATCCTCCATCCACTGGAGTACTCTCCCCAGAACCACCTTCCCTGCCACCTTCTGGGACGAGTCAATTAGGCTTATAGGCCTTTAATTTGCTGGGTCGTCCCTAGCCCCCTTAGGAACGACCTCCGCACCCATCCATGAATCAGGAAGGACTGCACCACTATAGGAAGCATTGAGCAATGAAGAGATGAGTAGTCCCCATTCAGTCAAATTTAAACGAAACAAATCCCCGGGTACCCCATCCGGACCCGATGCTTTGTGGGGTACTAAAGAAGAAATTACCCTCTCCACCTCCTTTGGTGTAAAGGATTGGATTTCACTAAACTCAGCAGGACTCATTGGAGGCAGGACAAACAACCTGCCGAAGTCGGCCTGGGATGAGGAGTAAAGTTTAGAGAAGTGGTTGAACCACACCTCCTCCGGGAATATTGCGAGTTAGCAAGGAGTCGACTGGCCTATTTCTTGACCTAACTAGATTCCAAAAACTCCTCGAGTCCCTACCGGCACTAGCCTCTTTCAGGTCTAACCAAAACTGGTCATCCCACTCTTTTTTGGCATTATTAATGGCATTTTTATAAGCCTTCCTAGCCACCCCAATTCTCTTCAGGCTCTTAGACTTTACTGCTTCAATCAAGACCCTTTTCGCCCTCTGACATTTCTGAGAATACCATCAATGGGACCTTCTAGGTCCTCTACACAACTTCTTAGGAGGATCCTTATTCCAAGTCACAAAAAGCTCACCAAGAGCATCAATAGCGTTACAAAAAAAGGAGGAAACAGATGAGAAAGTAAAGGGACTACCACCAAGACTAGTCATAGCCTTGGACATAATCAAGCCTATTCCATGGACCTTTACCTCATCCATACTGACCTTTTGCCACTTAAGTCGCCTCCCACAGTTTGCCAGACAGACTTCACCAGTTGTTCGCAAGACTGAAAGTTCCCGCGAACGGGGAAGAGCTGTCAACATTGGCAAAAGCGACAGGGAAAGCGGGTTATGATCGCTTTCTGTAGAAGGAATTACAGCCATATCCGACATAAAAGCCCAAAGCTTATCATCCAATAAAAAATAATCTATTCTAGACGAATAGCCAACCCTATTAAAAGTATGCGAACCATAAGGGTCCGACTTGGATCTGCCATTAGCCACCCTTAAGCCATACTCAAGAACTAAGGCATTCAGCTGTGTAGCACGTTTGGACCATCTTTTTATGGGTGCTAATGCTAAAGGTGGAATGCCCCTCCTCATGTCCTCCTCTGCTATCCCAAGGGTATCATCTGCAGTAAGGGGCTCAAACGTGCAGTTAAGGTCACCAGCAACCAAAACATAACTGTTGGGAGTACACAAGCTGAGATCACGTTCCAACCCCAATATGGTGGGAGAGGACAAGTCCCTACAACCGCCTCTGGCATAGATGTTGAAGATTTCCAAAGACCGGCCTTTAACCCCTTCGCTGCTGTTGACGAGCTCAGCTCGTCATCAGCCACGGTGGTCGTGTGCGGATGACGAGCTCAGCTCGTCATGTAACGCAGCTTTTAAAAAATTGCCGCACACAGCGGGAAAAGCCGCCGCAGCAATGCGGTTAAAGGAACCACTAAGAGAAAGTCTCATTAAATCAGGTGACAAGGAAACACACTGCCTAACATCAAGCCCTAATGAAATGCTGACCCAAATAAGTAGGCCCCCTGAGGGACGACCTTTCCCTGAGATAGAGGGAGTAGCCGGAACAAAGTGGGTGGTATACCCTACCTTATAACAAGGCTCGAGGCACCAAGTCTCCTGCAAAATACATATTCCAAAGGACTCCATGAACAAATTCCATTCCGGATGATCTAAATTCTTGGTAATCCCCGCTATGTTCCAACTAACAATTTTCAGGGGAGTAACAATTTTTCTCTGATCCAATTGCAACTGAGAAATTGAAGGAGGTACAACACCAGACACAGAAGCAGAAGCTGCGTCCCCCAACGCTGCACAATTACTCTCCAAGTGGTCCAAAACCAAAGCATCCTTGCTAAAAGTACCAAAAAATGAGTGGGCACAGGAGCCGGGGGGGAAGAGAGATCAGTCCATCCCGAATCTGCACCATAGAACAACTCACAGGCCTAACTATAGGGGCATGTAATCTCCTCTCTGTGTGAGAAAGAGCTACCGGTCAACAACCCCATCTCGGCCACTGAGGTGCTGGCCCATCAGAGTGTGAAAACAAGCTATGAGGAGGGAGTTTGTGGTTGGAATGCACCTTGATCCTACCCCCCCCAGTTTGGCATATTCACGGACTGCGAGAAGGCTTGGCGAGGGTAAAAGTAGTTCAGCTCATGTGTATTGATTCCAGATTTACCATCTTTGGGAAAATGATTACAGATAAAACCAGCTACTCTGACATCCTTGAAGTTTACTATTATACAATCTCCCCTCAGGTCTTTGGGCCTAGCACCCAACCAACTAACCTGTCTAACATGGAGAATAAGACCATCCAGAAAACTGGGTAACGGTCTATGTTCCCTCATCCAGAACATGGTCTTATTTTTTAATTCACCATAAGATTCATGTTTGCCTGGCTCCAACACAGGAACCCCTGTCAAAACCACAACAAAGGGTTGGCAATCAGCGGGGAGATTAGCAAGGAGAGTAGTAATGTTAGAACACCCCTACCCACTGTCGGCGTGTTAGGATGAGGAACTGGATTTTGAATAGGCCCCCCATTGGCTCCCTTGCTGTTTACTCCAGAAGACGAGCTATGTATAGAACTAGGTTTATCAAGAGCCAAAGGCCTTTTAGCTGTAGTACGAGAATTGGTAATATTTGCAGGGACTGTTGGTTGATCATGGGCACTAGGAACAGCTTTTCTAGGAAGGCCGGATGTAGACCCTAAGGGAGATACTGCTGTGCTCACGACAGGGCCCCCCAGCATTGAGATTTGATCAGACACATTTACCTGAATAGACGTACTCTGAGGGGACCAAGTCACCACATGCCCAGCTTCCCTGGTTTTGAAGTGGAGTATTATAAGGGATTTGAGAGAAAAAAAGTTGTCCCTGGTGGTTTGCTCAAAACTATCCAGCCTCTCTTCCAAACCCTTTACTCTTTGCAGGACTGGAAGGATCAAGGATTTCATAAGATGCTCAATCTGAGCCAATGAGAGAATGTCAGGATCGGGACCTGTAACCGGGTGGGGCCCTGTAGAAGGATGGGAATGCAGGCTTAAGGCCGGATGTTTGCTCAATAAAGGGCTCACCCATCCGACCCTCTGGACTCTTAAGACCCTCGTTTACCTCCCTGCCCTGCACCACTTTACCCGTATTCCTCTTAGGGCAAGTTCTAGGCTTTTTTGAAGGTTTGATGGTTCTCCCTTTTCTTGGGCTTATTGTACGTTTCCTTTTGGAAGCAACTAAACCAGCTGTCCTCTTCAAAGCTATTTCATTACCAACAAGGGACTCTTTTTGCTGGGTAAGCGGACACAAGGAGACCGGGGGTACAACTGGGTCAACCGTCCTCTCTTCAGGAATTGGGGCAGTGAGAACCATGGGCTTTAGAGTAGCAGACAACCCATCCAAACTTTTCCTTATAGCAGCGATTCTATGGTCATCAACCCCTGGGGAATCCAAATTCGAAGCCTCAGTCACCTGAACAGGGGAAGTGGCTAAACCTATAGGGCCCAAAGATAAGCGTTTGTTGGAGAGAGGCTCGCGGGAAAGACGCTCAGTAATAGCAATCTCCTTCTCGATAACCGAGAACGCCCTTGTAATAAACTGGTCCATTGTCCCGCTAATGGAGCCGCCCACCCCCTTCAACACTTTCCCTGATCGTGTTGACATCAGGAACAACTAGAATAGGGAGGGGTAAAAGAGAACAAACTAGCTATCGCCCCAAAAGTAGATCAATAATATAACAAGCAGTGAGTCAATAATAGTAGCAATGGCCGAACACAAATATGTACAGCCAAACGTTGGCAGGGAGTGCAGTCCAGTCCAGTCTCTTAGGGCCTCAGAGGGCCCGCCCTTGCCCGGGCTTCGCGAGGCGGGAGGAGCGCAGCTGTTTTTGTGCGCCTCCGGGCGCATCCAATGGTGTGGTGTTTAATGTATTCAAGCATGCTATGTTAAAGCCAAAAGGACTTTATACCTTCTAGACCACATTGTACACGCAAAATAAGAGCATCTATGGCTTTTTCAGGTAATATTCCCTCAGTTGACATATGTAAGGTAGCTACATGGTCTACACCTCACACATTTACCAAACATTGTGTGGATGTATTAGCACATCAACAAGCTAATGTAGGACAAGCAGTGCTAAAAACACTTTTTCAAACAACTGCAACACCCACTGGTTAGCCACCGCTTTAGGAGGATACTGCTATACAATACATGCAAAGCATGTGTATTCACAGCACACATGCCTCGAATGGATTGTTACCCTGTAAGCATCTGTTCTTGGCATGTAGAGCTGTAGATTCACATGGCCCCTCCCTCATCCCCGCACACCTATGGTTGTTGCAGTTCTCCTTATTTACATTACATACGCATGCACATCTCTATACTACACTTACTCCATTCTCACCCACTTGCGGGAAAACAATCTAACAAGGGAGTTGATTTATGTAAGCATTTGAATCTACAGCTCTTCATGCCAAGAACAAATGCTTACAGGGTAAGTAACATAATCCATCCAGATTCCCAGAGCCGCGCTTCAAGCGACGTGCCCTTTTAATAGACTGGAGAAAAAGTGCAAGTGAGCGTCTTTGTTCAATCTTCCTCCTATGAACTTGTGAAGCAACAATTGTTCTCATTCTTCTAAAGTGTTTGAGCGATTGGTTGACGCTCCAATAATCCAATACTTGGAGAGCAGCAACCTCCTGGATCATAAAACAGAGCTGAAACTACCTTAGTTGCGGTTATTGACCATATTAGGTCTTTAGTAGACCAAGAGAAATATGAGATACTAATCCTTTTAGACCAGTCAGCAGCCTTCGTTACTGTCTCACCAGCATCTACGTTGAAAGCTACATGAAACTGGTCTACGTTCACTTTGCATTGGTTCTACTCTTTCTTAAGCAATAGCTCTCAATCAGTACAGCTTACGCCTTTTAGATTCAGCCCCAAAGACTTGCACTGTGGAGTTCCCGAGGGTTCTTCTTTTAGCCCACATTGTTTAATGTTTATCTAACACCACTGGCAGTCACTCGGAAAAAGGATTTGAGATTATATATGCGGAGGACACACCTGATCATCTCCTATGACAAGTATGATGATTCCAAGGATAATTTAGTAATGTGCTTTTCGGAGGTTGCATAGTTGCTACATACTCCTTGTCTAAAAACTGCATGCTTACAAATCAGAGATTCTGCTATTTTGGAGGTGCAGAAAATGTTTGGATCGGTTTCCGGTACTTAAACAAGCTGTTTTCAAGTTAATGTGTGATACGCGCACAGCACTTTACGGAAACTGCCCTACGTTATTGCTGAATAGTCATCTTCCACAAACCCACACAGAAACTCAGGTCGGCGTATAAGGCTTTAATATTATGTAGAAGAATAAAAAAGTCGGGGATGAGTTGCTGTTCTTATAATTTTTGGCCTCCATTCACTGGAACAATCTTGTATTTCTCCACGCCCCCTCCACCTCCGAATCTACGTGCTGTCAGATCTGTTGTCATTTTACTGAAGACATGGCTATACCCTCTTTAGGTTCACGATCAGAACCGGTAATAAGGTCTAGCACTGGGATATCCCTTAGGGGATAAGTTGTGCACTTTATAAGTACCTAATACAATACAATTGTTCAAGACTATCCAAAACAGTGGTGCTATCTGAACCACATCCTCCTACCATATGGGATGGGTTTCTCCCTGCTTCTCGACCTTAGTACCAGTGTATTAACCATGCATCTTGACCCCCACCTTGTCATCTGCGCTTGACCTTCTGGCACCTCTTTACCTACAGTACTTCCACCTGAGCCTTCCAAACATACATTAAGGCATAGAGCTTTTTTTCTATGAGGTCTTCATATGTGTTTAAGTGGGAAATATTTTGTTTCTGGTGTCTGCAGATGCTCAAATAACATGTCGAGAAGAGTGTATTTCTGTGAAAGTTCTTTTGGCTTCATTGTTGTATACCGATAATGTGTTTCTAGTATCATCTTGAAATCATAGAACTTCCTGAGGGTCCTTAGATTACTCTACTTCCATACCCTCAGGTAGGATTCCTGCATTAAGCTAAGCATAAATAATACCAGTAATGCAGTATAAGGAGTAGAGGTGAGTTAATGTTTCATAATATCTTACTAATACCCGATTGTCTTCCCATGTTTTTCACAGCAGACCTGCTGTTGCATGATGCCATATCAGTAGTTGGTCTTCAGTGTTTACTAGATTTGCAGGATTAAGTTTTTATTGCCATTAAATATGTAGACCAAAATCATACATTTTTTTACAGCCATAGTGAAGCATTATTGGTTCCTGGGGATAGTTGATTGGTACAACTATGTGCAAATTCTGAATGCATGCACGCATGCATACATGCATGCATGCATGCATACATACATACATGCATACATACATGCTGGCTGTACTTTCGAAGACTCACCAAGAATCAGATTTTTCCTGTAAAGATCTTGTTTAATGAGATTCAACTAACAGTATAGCAGCAACTCCATAATAGCAGGTACAGCAGTTTCCATTCAGTTTTTCCCAGAGCTCAAATATGGATAGCTTGTAAGCTGATTGTGGCAAATCGGAATACCAGGTGTGGTGAACGGCTCTGACTGATAAGTTCAATACCTTAAAAGGTTATACGCCGTTAAGGCGTCCTCCGATCTGACTGAGTTGCTACTCTTGGCATGTTTATAATTTGCTAACATTGGGTGATGTTGGCTAATACTGATATAGTGTTAGACCTAAGAAAGGAAAGAACAGGTTTTGCAGTGAATGGAGAATGGGTTGTTGGAGGGTTACTTCAGTATTTGAGGCTGTAGATTGGGCATTTTTTACATTTTTGTTAACTCTGGTAAATTGGAGCACAATTTAAATCTGCTGCACCTATCCATTTGCTGCAAATTCAGTGCAAGTATATGTAGCATCCCTTTACAGTCCTGTCTGGTATCTTGAATCAGGTATGACACAAATGCATTCCTGTATGGTAATCCGCATTACTGCACTAAAATGCATTGCCACGCATATCTACTGTGACTCTGAAAGCACAAAGTGTGGCAGCAGTAGTGCACCGCGCCCCCAGTGTCTTGAACTGCGTACGCGATGTGAGGTCAGGAACTACTGGCAGCCTCACAACTCACTCACCTTCACTAGTGCTTCAAATGTATCACAGTTTATCATTGTGATCATTCCCCCGCGGCGCGTCCCTGACACCGGACTTATTAGAATGCCGAACCCAGTCAGGTTGTACTAGTACTTTGCGGCGCCGTGGGGGATGTCACATCCTGCTGCTGGAGCACGGAGTTTTGAGGAAGGTGCGCGCCTCCATGCTGGCCATTTTGCTGGTGGCGCCGCAAATTGATCATGGCCCCGTTCACAATACTGCTGCAGGCACTTCCCACCAACCCGGGCTGTCGCCTTGCCTGTTGCTCAGCTGTTCATTTAATCCCCGCTGAAATTATTGCAACCGCCTTCACTATTTCTAAATAATAAACTAATTGCGGCCTCATTCACACTTAAGCTACTGAGTTGCGAAGCTACTGGAGTGTTGCGAAACTGTCACTGCTGACCCTGCAGCCACCTGCCCAACTTGGACTTCACCTCTCAAACAACGTGAGTACTTTAATTGACTATTTTCAGTTTTCCCCAAACTACTGTGCCACGCGGTCATGGTGGATATTCAGTTGGCTTTTTCACGAGACCCTTACTGCAAAGGAGGTTTCAGGCAGGGCCTTATTTAGTCCGCTATTCAAACAGTGTTTGAAACACACTGGGACTTTTCTCCCAGGGCGTGCTTTCTTTTGAAATTCTTTTTATATGGCGCGAGTGCGACCCGATGACATTGAAGGGCTATATTTGCGCCTCAGTTTCATTACAAGGTCACATTTGTTTGCTGTTTGTCACAAGATTTTGGGGCGGTTCGCCGAGACTCGAACCTGGCTCCCAGTGCCAAAGTCAGAAGCCATTAATTTTTCTATGATCAGCACCACCATGTTCTGCATCGTGAATGCAGAAAAAAACCACAGCAGATTTGCTTTGCCTTCTTATGTAATGCCATACCAAATTGTAGCAGCTGATGCCCCACACCACTCCTGCCAGGCTTTAATGACGATGGAGCTACTGTGCAATTCAGCATCGTGATCGAACACACCGATGTACCCAACCTGAATGAGGAGGGGCGGGACTGGGGTGTGCTGAGGTAAGACCGATTTTGTAGCCATCAGTTTTCGGTGGATGTCCCATTGCCTGCCATCTCTACATGATGCCTTCTGCTGTTTGGAGTCTTCCTCTAATTGCATCATAGGCAAGCAATCACCAGTCAGTTCCACTGAGCTCAAATGCCACTTCAGATTATAAGGACACTAGGTAGTACCTTTCCATTTCTGGTACTTTGCAGCAGTTAACTTCTTGGAGTTTGTTGCTCAGATGGGTGTAATTTCTGATATTGTATGTTTTATCTTGTCTTCATTGCTTGATTTTGCTCGCGAGAAAGTGTCACTCAGTCTTTCAAATGTCACTCATAATTACGCTGAAATTATGAAAATAGTTATGTAAGGGGTGGGTTACCCAATATACCCTTGCGAGCTTGGGCAAAAATGTGATTCTATTAAGGTGCTGACAAGGGAATTTTTTCAAAGATTAAATTGCAGGTAATCTATCTTTTATATTTTTATACTTCTGATCGACTTAATTAAATTGAAACCTGCTGCTATTCTCAATTGTCACATAAATTTAGACATGGTATATAATACTCAAAACAAGAGAAGAAGAAGAAAAAGCTACACGGTTATCGAGTTAATAAAGTAATATCTCTATATATATATATATATATATATATATATATATATATATATATATTGATTTAAGAAGGGTACTTTTTACAATAAGAAAAATTTATCAAGAACAAATGGACTGGAAAAAATGAATTGTTTGTCACGTCCACTTGCGTTGTAGTCCACTCTTAGAAAGTTTTTAACATTGAATCTTGCATAACTTGAGACAATGATTCTTGTGACTAAGTTCTTTCAACAAAAGGATGTGGACAAAGAAGTCAACGTTTCGACCTTATGATGGTTAAATCCTTAAGGCCATCTTCAGGACAATTCAGTCTTTTGAGAGTAGAAACCCCCTGAATATTGTCTTGGTCCTTATAATTCTCAGAGAAGAGTCTTCACTGGAAGGAACTGACAACCTGCACGTTGAGAATAGTGAATAAATCAAAGTAATGCGACATGTGGATTCAGTCTGCGTCTCAACCGCGTATCTGCTTATAACGGAATTAATCACTTAGGCAGATCGTGGAAACGGCGTGTAGAATCAACGTTTGCACAGCGTATTTATTCAAATTAAAATTCTGAATCGATCTCGAACCTGGTGTCGTCTCGGTAGAGAATAACTCCTTTGAAAAATGTCACACACAGCATTCTGAAACCTTGGCAGCTATGCCTGTTGTGTGAATTATGGAAAGGGGCAAAGCCATGCATTGCACTAACTTTATCTGAATATGAACTTGTCACTCAGTGCAAGGAGAACTTGGTACAATATTTTTAGATGTGAGTTATGGGTGTATTTTGATATAAAGGCTGTGCTGCTTGTTACACCAGAGATGGAAATAGTTCAGCATGTGATACTGGTTTTCCTAAAGTTCATTGAGTCGAGGGAGCCGTTGCTTAACTTGTGAAGGTGTTTGCCAGTGGCTGTTCCGGTCATCTTTTTCATCATCAGACCTTGACCCAGCATAAATGGACAGGAAAGAGAAAAGGGTAAAACGATAGGTAAACCGTGACCAAAGGGGAAAGCAATAATGAAAAAGAACCTGCAAGGGTGAAATAGGAAGTTAAGATGCAGGGAGTAAGGGACGGGGTTTAATCAAACTAGGCAGCCTTGATATTTGGCAGCCTACACTATTCGACCGCACCAGAGGTGGGTTGTGCTGCACTTTGTTTTAACAAAATGAGAACTGGGAATACTGATTAGCCCACCCTGCACATCTGAAAATTCAAAGGAACTTCGTGGCATGCCATGTGAATATAGATGACAAAAAAATATTCATATAAAGCCTTTGTATTGATCTACTTGTAGCAACTGAAAAGCACAATGTAGTTAAACCCTGTGGGAACGATGTATTGCACATCTAATGGTGGATATGTTGTAAAGGATGTTTTAGAATTTATGTATTGATGTGACATATGTTTATATAACGTTTTTTTACAAACAATTGGTAAACTAACAAAAATATTTGTCTGTAGATGTTGGATGTTTTCTTTTCCTTTATCAGTTTTCTTGCTTAAACAGAACAATGTAGAACAATGATCACATTAGCTAGCAGGGCTGTGATTTGTAACCACTAACTTCTTATCAATTTGAATGTTTGGTTATACTGATTTGAAATTAGTTGGCCAAATCATGAAATCTAAATTATATGGTAGATGTTCTGATTCAGACTTGTAAAATGTTTTTAATGCAAAAAGGTTCCTTAATAAATGTGTTATGTTTACAGCGGGAGCAAATGTTTGCTGCACAGGAGATGTTCAAGACTGCAAACAAAGTAACCAGGCCAGAGAAGGCTCTTATTCTGGGGTTCATGGCAGGTTCTAGAGGTATGGATAAAGGATTTCTGACCTATTTATTTTATGGACAGCAAATGCAAATGAGAAGTAACCAGTGGACACTTTGGAGAAAAAAAATATACAATTAGTTTGCTTTGCTGAAAGAGTTCAAGGTTGATGCTGTGGGTTAATTTTTTTGGTGTTAATTCTCACCAGTGGCATAAAAAAATTGTGGGTTTTGTTTTTTGGGATATTTTTAAGTGTATGTGAAATTTGAGCCAAATGGCTTTGCGATATGTATTTTCTGACCAACAGGTTTTGGGTTGCATTTTACGAAGTAAGAAAAAAAAGCATTTACAATGCAATAGGTCTCGCATTACTGAAAGTGTCAGCTATTGGAGTTGCAAATAATAATGCAATAGGTCTCGCATTACTGAAAGTTTGAGCTATTGGCGTAGCATTGTTAATGACCTAGTAGAACCATCATACTATTGTCTCTGCCCACGGTACATAGTTGCACTCCACAGTACAGGGTAACAAAAAGCAGCGCATGACAGGAAACCCAGAAGCAGCGCATAAGCGCCTATTACAGGCGGTAGAACCTGCATGTCTGCGACCAGCTGCAGTACTGGTTCTCCCATGAGTGCAGTGGCAGCTGCAACTCTGAGGCGCCTCCGAACCTCATTCGCGCATGCTACAACCTCCATTTCCTTCCAGCTCAAAGACCTCAAAGGCAGCTTTTCAATAAAAAAAAAAATGAGTGACCCGTAGAACTTTCCTGTGGTGATATAGGGTGGTCAAACAATAATGGAGCTTAGAGGGAATACGGAAAGGGTCGCCCTCCACTCAGTCAGTAATATACAATGAGACCCAATCCAAATAGCGAGCAAATGTATCAGTGACACATGGGGGGTCAAATACATCCCACTCCCCACTACTCTCTTATCCACATTATAATGAGATAATGCACTTTGCTCTGCCTTGTTTAAAATATCTGTTCTCCAAGACAACACAACAGAACGAAACGCTCAGAGTGACCCAAATCGTAGTGGTTCACAACAGTCCACACCACACATTGGACCTTACTCTAAATAGAGGAAAAATGTGCGAGAAGCAAGTGACCCCTCACGGAAACACCACCAAGCGGGGTAACTGGTATGCAATTTCCAGACAGGCCCCTGTCTCATCATCGGTGGTCACTCGCTCCTCGGGGAAATAAAGGTGATAGGAAAGAAGACGTGTCCAAAACAAACAACGTATAAAGTGCTACAGTGAAGTGCAGAAAACTCTGCTAGTGACAAACACACACAAACATAATGGTAGAGTGCCTAAAACCACACACAACACACCAATCCCTTATCCACTTTTATTCGTAGGGTGGTGATCGCATGCTCTTGATTATTAAAAAGGCTGGTAGCTAGTCATGCATACCATTACCTACAGTGCCGACATGTTTCACTGCTGTATAGCGTAGAGCAGTTTCATCAGGGCTGCACTCAAGTGCTGCCACTTCACTCTTTTTGGACACTCAGTTCTGTAATGTGCTGTCAATGGAGAACCGGTACGTAGTTAAAAACATGTAGACTCAGGCTGGCCAGAGGTATACTATGAAGGTATGTACAGAGTGGTAGTGTGAGGAATATTTACCCAGGAGCAGCAAAGCTTTGCATACCAGCCACTCCGGTATCAAATGGGGACCCTAGATACTTCAGACGTAAGTGTGCCCCTTGATTTGTGATAAAAATATTTTATCTGCGAAATGGAAGAAACAAATACACACTTGTAGTTTCCCTTGTGCTGTTGTGCCCCGTAGCACCTCATATAGATTACACCTGTGCTCCAGACTGAGCACAAAGTGACACACACGCTCAACGATGATCTCACAAACTACTGACAAGGGTTAATCCCCTAGTGAAGGTCCAACACTTGGGCGCTGGTTGTAAATACCATGATGCAGCGCACCAACCACAGCGACCCACAGGTCAACAATAATACAGCTAGAGCGAACTGAAAGTTACTCATCACGATCGTGACCCGCTCCAATATGAGCATGTGAGGCTACGCAGAGCCGGCGGGCTCAAACATACTACATTTAGCCCAAAGCGCGAAAATCAAAAGCATACTTCCCTGGCGCTTGATTCAAGATCCCCGTCTCACCGTGACAAACTAGGAAGACGCCTTTCCTCAGCCGTGTCGGTAGCCCCCACCCGAAGCACTGAAAAACGCAGCGCCGACGAAGCCACGCCCATCGCGTCACATCACGTGATCGCGTCTCCATGCGTGGCGGCCATCTTAGCCTAGTCAAAGGGCTTCAATCACTATAGAAGTATACAGTGACACAGCCCTATCTAGGGTGTAAGGTGCTATACTACTGCAACGGTGCCCTGGCAAGGATACTAGGTAATAGAACAAGGCTTGGAGGACAGGGACATAATGCTCCAGAATGCCTGCAATTCACCCTCATGTATAAAAAGTGTGTGGTAAGACCCACAAATTACTCCAATTAGTCACCGAGCAAGGGGATGCTGAGCTGGATAGGGACCTGTCCAAGTACATCATATTGTATGCAATTCAGCCCCCTAAGCATACTGAAAATAGTGTAATGAGATCCAAGGTAACTCCAGAATATCACAGAGCCAGGGAGTGCTGTGCTGGATAAGGACCTAACCCTCAAGGGGCATCTAATATGGCATCTATAGAGTCTAGATTATGGGCACAGATTGAGCAAATGTACACGGAAACACTCCTTAATAAGCCTGGAAGATAGTGAACCCAAATTTGGCCGAGAGGCATGACCCAAAGGCATAGAGGGGGTCCCAGTGTGGGACAAGGCAGGTGGAATGGAAATTTATTTCAACATAAGACCCAGGTTCACAATTTAATCCTGTTCCATTCAATGATTTCGTTGAGCCCAACTCTATCAGTTTTCTCATTATAGATCCAGCGCGATTCTTTAGCCAACAAGATCTCATCAATGTTCTGGGGGGAGCTTGTGATCTTCTCAAGCACTGTCCACTGAAAGGTGTGTTTTTCAGTAGAACAGTGCTGAACAAGCTTAGTTGTTAATTTACCTGCCCTGATTGTGCTCAGATGTTCCTGTATACGCACTTTGATCTTGCGCGAAGTCAGACCTATATACTGCAATCCACACTGGCACGTTAACCTGTATACCACTTGTGTGGAGTTACAGTTACTAAACTGATTTTGGAACCACTCCTTCCCTGATGTGAGACTCACACTTTTGCTTTTCTTAGTGAGTGGACATACCGAGCATGTCCCACACGGAAAGTGGCCTTTGGGTACAGTGGAATTATGATCAGTTAGTGCCTGGGGGGCCCTTGAGTGTACAAGTTTATCCTTCAAGTTGGTCGCCCTCTTAAATGCAAATCTCGGGGGTGGCATACGGAAATCGCTGTTGGACAGAATGGACCAATGCTTGCGGATGGACTGGCGGATTTTTGTGGCCATAGGATCAAACGTCATGACCACAGGTATACAGTCGTCTCTCTTCTTGATAACCTTTTCTAGAAGAGCACTCCTAGGGGTGTTGAGAGCTCTCTTTTTGGCTTGTTTTACTACCTTCATAGGGTAGTTCCTATTGGTCAGCTTAGATGTCAATACTTCAGATTGTTCCAGGAAGGTGCTGGTGTTGGAACAGTTGCGTCTATACCTCAGGAACTGCCCTACGGGCAAGTTGTCCCTCAAAGCTCTAGGGTGAAAGGAATCGTACGAGAGCAAGGAATTCCTGTCTGTGGGCTTTTGATGTACACAGGTGTTAATGGTGCCCATGCTGTATTCAATGTCAAGGTCAAGGTACACTGCTTTGTGTCTGTCATATATCCAAGTGAACTTAAGGTTCTCATCTTGTGCATTCAGCCAGTTAAGGAATTCCAACAGGAGTTCCTCCGTTCCTGACCAGATGCAAAACACGTCATCTATATATCTCTTCCAGAGCCGGATCTGGCTCTGGAAGGGGTTGTTGTTATGATAGATGACGTGCTCCTCGAATTGTCCAACATAGATACAAGCTATGCTGGGTGCCATAGTAGCCCCCATTGAGGTGCCAGACACCTGGAGATAAAGCTGGTCTTTATAGCAGAAGTAGTTCTTAGTAAGGGCTAACTCAATACACTGCAGCACGAATGTCTGTGTAGTGTCATAGAACCATTCCTGGTCACCCAGGGCGCGGGCCGCTGCCACCAGCGCCGCGTCCTGGGGAATGCAAGTGTACAGGGATTCGATGTCAATGGTGACAAAGAATTCATTTGCTCACTATTTGGATTGGGTCTCATTGTATATTAGTGATATAGGGTGGTGCCTGGGCTCAGAGCAGCGGTACTCAGGAGGATGGGACAGAGGGGGCCGTGGAAGATGATGCGTTTGACTAGAGCCATCCGGTGTCTACTTGTGTCACAGAGGATGGCTGAAGCGCGGTATGGCGCATTAAAAAAAATTAATTACGTAAAAAATCAAAAGTAGTGCCTGGAATGTTGCCATTGTTCCCACTGTGCTGTTAGAAACACAAAAATGGTATTTAAACGATGTACGAGACCCGCGTGAAAAAGCCAGGAATGCATTGTGATAGTGTATGTTCGGCTGCAGCATCCCTCTTCTGTGCTCGTGCCCACCTCTGACCCAGAAGGTGGGCATGTGCAGTCGAAGCGCAACAAATCTTTTACTCAAAAGGCAAGGACTGATCTCGCAAAGAAATCATTAAAGAAAAAATGCCCAGCTGCAGCCATTCGGATTGTGGGCCAACATGTATCCCGAACAGAAATTCCTGTTGACCATCGCTTTAGAAGGGTTGTCTCGTGAGCGATACTTGGCCACCCTGCGTAAGTGCCACTTTTCCTCGTTGGCTAACACAACATACAAAGGATGCACCTCCTGAACTTTGAAAGGACCATGAAATTTACAGAAGCCTTTGATCCAACGAACAGATCTGACCTTGACCCAGTCGCCAACAAGGAGATTGACAGAAGATTTGTCTTTGGAATGTACGGGAGGGTGAGCATGCATGGGGGGGGTACCCTTGTCACTGCCACTCATAATCTTCACTTCCAACAATCCTCTGACCCGTGAAGGTACGAGTTTGGAAGAAGGTTTTCTACCTCGCATGGCAACAAATGGGAATACCACCAGTGGTAGAATTTTCAGTGGTTCGGTAAGCCCACGCTAATTCATTTAAGGTTTCATCATTGTCCATGTTGTTGGTGAAAGTCAAACCAATAGTCCCTTTAATCATGTGGTTTTCCACAATACCATTTGACTGGAGATTGTACAGTGTGGTGAGTGAATCTTTGATGCCACACTCACGGAGGAACTCACACATTTACGTGGAAGTTAATTGGGTGCCATTGTCCGTAATGAGGACTGTGGGAAAACCTTCCTCTTTAAAAATGGTGCACAGCACTTTAATGGTGACTCTCGTGGTGATCTCTGGAAGCAAGTACACAATAAGCCATCTAGAGTGGACATCCATTACAACCATGCCAAATCTTTTGCTAGGGTGGACTCCTGGCATGGGTCCAATGAAGTCAAGGCAAATGCTATGCCACACCACACCAGGATCATGGATGGAACTCGAGACAGATTAGGGTCCAACCTTAAGTCTCTTCTTGCATTCTCTGCATTCACTGCATCTTTCAACCCAATCAACCACCTCACTATCCATTCCTGGCCACCAAAATTCATTCCGCAAACGTTTTTTTGTCAGTCTGCCCTAGATGTCCTTCATGGGCTAAGTTGAATAATCTTTTACGGATGCCAAACGGGGGAATTATCTTGTCGCCACGCATGTCAATCTGATCAGCGACAGTGGATAGTTAGTCAATGACAGCATAAAAGGGTCTAACACTGGTGGGTAGGGTACTCTCCCTACGTCTACCTTTAAGAATGAGGTTGAGGACACCCGTAAGGACCTCATCTTGTGACATGGCTTCCGCCCATAATTCTCTACTGACTACACCAGAGCTCCACTGAATCTCGTCGCTGGAGGTCTAATGGCAGGCGCGACAGGCAGTCAGCTTGAACATTGCGTCATCCAGAAATAAACTCAATGTTGAAGTTATACTTCTGCAATCTGGAGGCTAAGCTAGCTAGTCTAGCTGACCCTTTCCTAGTTCCACCAGGTGACAGAACTTTTAGTAATGGTTTGTGGTCAGTACGAAGGAGGAATCTGCGCCCCCCCCCCCCCCCCCAAACATATGTTCTGAAATATTCGAGACCCCATGTGGCAGCTAGGGTTTCTTTCTCTTCAACCGAGAAATTACATTCAGTAGAAGTCAAAGTCCGGGAAGAGAACGAAACAGTTTGCTCTGAGGTGCCATCATTCTGGATAAAACTGCCCTAATGCCAGTGTAACTGGTGTCAACAGTAACAATAGGTTCGAAGGACAGCTGAGTGCTTCATTCTGCTGGAGTCAAGTTTCGCTCTGTTTTGAACACTGGTTACCTTCTAAAGTGACAGTGTTTCTGCCCGTTTAAGCATTATGAAGAACGCTCCTTTTGGAAGGTTACCAAAAGATTCCCATCTCAACTACCGGGAATGATTCAAGCGTGTGAATCTATGAAATGTACCATCAGCGTAGCTACAGGTAAGTAGATATTTAATCTAATTGAATACCTGAAACAAACATGGAGAAAATATTGAATTTTGTTCCTTTCTAATTACCTCTGCTTTTGAGAGGGAATTGGAGAGCTATGTTTGCTCTTTCTTGGAAGTACGTAATAGGTAAAGGATGGCAAGTCTCATTCCTTTCTAAAAACATAAAAATGTTCCTGCATTTTGACGGGGCTCCAATAAACTCAGTTAAAAACTGCCATATGCAGTTTAGCTTGAATACCTTAAATCAAGTTACTGGCCAATTATGATACCACGGAAAACTTTGCATTCTCAATAGTCCATTTCAAATTAATTTATACCTATGTACTGTGTGTAATATTTCATAAAAGCATTGTTTCAAACTTTGATTTTATCCTCTGACTGTTGGGCTGAGATATGTGCATTTGAGTTTTAATGTTTTTCTTTCCCACGCAGAGAATCCTTGCCCAGAACAGGGTGATATAATTCAGATTAAGCTCAGTGAGCACACTGAAGTTTTATCAAAGGCAGACGGCACAGGCAACACCACCATGCTAGTGGACACAGTATTTGAAATGAACTATTCTACTGGACAGTGGACCAGATTAAAGAAGTACAAGCCTATAACCAACGTGTCCTAAAGACTTATCTGAAATTTACTGTGGACCAAATTGAGAATAAAAACTTCAGCCAGGTACAAGGCATAAGCAGTGGATAAAATGGCTCTACATTTGAAGTTTAGTTTCCTGAGAAAATTGAAATTAACCCGGTTATATCCAGTCACTGGAGCAAATAAGCGGATCATCTCCATAATAAGATAGAGTGGATATTCTACGAACGACGTGCATGCGGAACTTCATTACAGTGAAATATTGACCTCAACGTTGAGAATTTTCTGCTGAAAAGTGCAATTTCAGATTCCTGGAAACATGGTTAAATATAAGTTTATTTATAATATACTGCTGACTAGAACTGTTGCAGTATTCCTGGTAATGTTTTTTTGTTTAGCGGGAGCAGGGTGTCTTGACATTTATACTGTATCATGCCAGTGTTGGACTTCTTCCACTTGGTGCTGTTGGCATCTGTAATTTGTTGAGCAAAAAAAGATTGTCAACTCTATAATCGCACAAGGAGGTTCAAGTTGATGAGGGCTTCTTTGTTTAATGGAGCAATTCCATTTTACCTAGGGCATGTTTGACCTGAAGCTGGTTTAGATTAGCATCTTTGCACAAGTGTACACATTTTAGTATCTCAACTAAAACTCTTATTCAAGAATTTAGTTTGGAGATTCTGTTGGGTGACACATTTTCATTTGTAGCAACGCAGTTACTTTTCTGTGCCAAGTACTTGAGCTTTTTCTAGCTCCTTAAATGCCCAAGAATCATTCCTCTGCACACAAGGCTGTTCAGAAATGGCATTAATGTTGTGCAAAGTGTTATGTTCTTTTCTACATAGTTATGTGGGTATGTAGTGTAAGAAAAAAAATAAGTGGCTTTTATTAGATGTTTTAAAGAAGTGTTTTAAAAGAACAAGTAACTCTAGAATTGTCTAGTTTATTTGTCTAATTTGTTTTAGGCAGTGTTAATCTAAAAACCGCAGCCCCCACACACATGGGAGTTTAACCAAAATGTTAATTTGTTCTTGAAATAAATTGCAGTTTTAAAATACGATCTTCGCCATTCTGCCCAATTTTATAACCATTTAAGAACTTGTTTAGGCCAAGGCACTAGAGATATGCATTCCCTCAAATATATACCACTGTAACTCATATTTGGAAACTTGTATATATTCCCCACATTTGCTATCCAAGAGCAATACCAAACTCGTTTGGGAGAAAGGGATTCCTTAACACATTTTATGACTCATGTAAAGGATGTTGCTAGTGGTGTTATTTTTGTATGGAATTGAAAGCATCTTCAAGTTTACATCATACTCTTTCTAGTGCAAGAGTAACTAATGCTCGGTGTTATTACTGTGAAAAGATACTACTTTCCATTTGATATGTATGGAAACCTCTAGATTGATTCTCCAGTATGGACCTAAATGATGAACTGAACTAGGTATATTTTAAGACGCTTAAGTCCCTATATACATTGATAATCAGTAGTACTCTCACCCATAAATATTCTGAAAATATCCGCGTTGACAATTATAGAAAGAAGGGGAGTAAATGTTCTTGGGTTAGAAATAATCTCACCAATTACATTAGTTTAACATTGCTTGCACTTGAGCACAGGTGTGATAGACATGTCAGCCTATGCACAAAATTGTAATCTGACCAATGTCAATTAAATACCCCATGTTCCTTGGAGCACCCTAGTGAAATTATGGTTTGTTAATTTTGAAGCACCTATAAATTCGAAATTGAGTCGATTGTTAGTGCGGAATCTTGGTAGGTTACAGCTTTGGTTTATGTACATTGAAAAAGTAGGTTACGGTATGCCACTGCAAGATTTTGCAATACAGTATATTCACCACTACCAGCATTCTGAATCCCTTCTTCTATTAGATTACATTGAATCATCTAATTGGTTTCAAAGGCTTACCACTGCTTTTTAGGTATGCCTAATTTGTTTTTTGCTAAGCTACTGTTTCGTTGTTCAGTATGCAGATCTGGATGAGCCCCACACTGTAACTTAATTTATGTAGATTTGACACTTCTATTGTGTTCACTGGTAAAACATTTGACTCGTAGAGTACCAAATAATATTTCATGTTTTGTTAACTGAGACCATTGCCTGGCTGAAGGGCTTGATACTGCTGGCTGATGAA
The DNA here is from genome assembly GCF_964263255.1 of Lissotriton vulgaris. Taxonomy (NCBI): domain Eukaryota; kingdom Metazoa; phylum Chordata; class Amphibia; order Caudata; family Salamandridae; genus Lissotriton; species Lissotriton vulgaris. The sequence goes on from NC_141690.1 coordinate 194,901,719, forward strand.
TAGTTTAAGGTTGATTCCATGTTTGCATAGCAAGACTGGACCGAATTAATATTGTGAACCTATACCCCTTTTGGAATCTGGTGCCATTGACGAAACAATGTTTTGTAAAATATGCTATAGCTTTAGCATAGTCCATAATTTTTCTATTCAGTGTTTTTGTACAGATGTAAAAAATGGAATGTTGTCTTCTGTATTTTCAGTGTAAAACATGTACATTAAAAGTTTAGATTTTCTAATGAAACCGTAAAAAGATAACGAGTGAAGTCCTTTTTGACCAAAATAGCATGTATTGATTTTTTCACTTTAAATCTTACATTTTGGATGCATCTACCTCTTCATCACCTCACAGGATTACAACCAAAAATTCTCATCCAGGGGATACTCATCAGCAGTCATATTTTCTCTCTCTGTGTGTGTGTATATATATATATATATATATAACACTCAAATCTTCAATCAGCACACTCCTGCCAAAAATGAAGACACGGACCCAGAAGGCTGCAGTAAGGGAGATTTATTTCCACCTCTCCTATATTTTCCAGGGATAATCCGGCACGGCGCAGACTTTCTCCAGGCTGCAAGTACGGACACGAACCCAATTTCGGTGCAAAAAGTGATTTATTCAGCAGTGGTGTTCCCAGTCATCACGACGCGTTTTGCGCTTCACAGAGCTCTTGATCACATGACACAGTAAATCACCAGACATTGGTTTAAATACATTCAACACATAACTAAGCCTACAGATAGCATAGGAATAGAAGAGTTTTTGACTAAAAAAAAACTACACGAGCTCTGTCTTCATACCATTGAGTTTGCAGAAATTCCTGTTTGGAGTTCGACAATTTAAAAAAAAAAAGCAGAACACAGTTTATAAATATGTGAATGTAAAACCTTTTGTCCTAAGTAAATAGTGATAGTGTTTTAAACAAAAACAAACAGTATGTGTAAAAATAAAGATTAACAAGTAATATAATTAATGTTCATAGTGCAGTGATATTTCTGATGTTCGTGGTATTGTAAAAATGTATGTTTTTACAATATTTTCATTTGCCTAGGTTTTAAATGGACACAGTATGGAGCCCCATATGCTGTTTATGTCCATTTAATATGCTAATTTTCGGAAAAGGAGAGAGTAAAGTGCCTGTGCAAAGTTACATTCAATGTCTTATCCAAGGTTTGTATTGCCAATGGTAAGATAGGCTTGCATCAAAATAGGAAATAATAACAGTAAAATACCTTATTGACCCTTTGTGCTAACCATATTACCAAGCTGCCACTTGAATTTACATAGGAGGATGTGCAAAAGAACGCATGTTTTAAAAATCAGACATCATTTTTCATTATATAAGTTTCAACAATCAATACCCACTTAGGAATAAATATACATATAATCATAGGATTTATAAATACGCCTATAAAAAAACCTTAAAATGGTTGTTAAATGGCTAAAAGGAGGAATTCCTATGATTTATATAAAATCCAAGTATAAATCTATCGTTAAAACTATAAATAACATAGAACAGTTGATAAAAGGTCTATATAAATAATTAAGAGTAATAAAACATGCTTAATAATTTACAAATCCCATGAAAAATCTGTACAGAGTAGCATAGCAGAAAGGCCATCACGTTTCCCATATTAAAGACCAGTGTAAAGATCTTCAGTGATATTGAGGCCTGAGGGGTGTTTGGTATGAATTATATATTGTGTTTCGATGCGGCGTAGTTTGTCTTCTCTGTTGCCACCTCGTCTGCTAGCCTGCACACAGTCAATAACAAAATATTTGAGCTCACTACTCCTGGAATTGTGTTTGGCTTTGAAGTGTCTAGCTACAGGGTAGGTATTATCCTGATTTCCTATTGCCCGTAGATGCTGTATGATTCTTTTGTGTACGTGAAGCTTCGTGCTTACCACATATAGCAAATTGCAGGGACACATTAACATGTAGACGGCATATTCCATCTTACATGTGAATAGTTTATTGATCTTGTGTTCCCTGCGATCAAATGGCGAATCATAGCTATTTTTGTTGGTAGCTTGTTGACAGGCTTTACATACCTTACAGTTAAAAAAATCCTGCATGTGTTTGATACCAAACTGAAACTTCCAGGACCTTAGGACTGGTTTTTACGAGTTCGTCTTTCATAGACTGCCCTCTACTGTATGTTACAGATGGCTTCTTGGGGAGATCTTTCCCTATCACTGGATCACTGAGAAGTAATGCCCAATTCTTGTTGATGATGTTTTCTATCTCCTTGTGTTGGGCACTGTACTGTATAATAAATCTGAATTCAGGTTGTTTTGTGACACTATCCTCAATGTTTGGTAGTATTTGTGAGTTACCAGCCAATAGTTCGGATCTATCTTTTTGATTAGATTTGGAAATTGCTGTATCTATGATTTTAGAGGAGTAGCCCCTTTCCAAAAATCTCAATTTACTGTCCCTCTGTGCGTCCTTCAAATCAGTCAGTCTACTGTGTATTCTTTTCAGGCGTAGCATCTCTCCATACGGGTTGCTATTGATCAGATGTTTGATGTGTGAACTACTGGCATGCAGGGTAGAATTACCCGCTGTGGTCTTGCGGTGTAGTCTGGTTCTATTCTACCCTCTTCGATAAAGACCTCCGTATCCAGAAATGTAATGGATGTCTTGCTTAGAGTGGCTGTGAATTGGAGATTTAAAGTATTTTTGTTAAGGTCTGACACAAAGGTGTCTGCCGAAGTCATATCCCCCCTCCAAATCACAAAAAAGTAATCAATAAAACGTAACCATGTTACCACCTGAGATTGCATAATTTCTGAGTGTTGAACCATGAAGACCAGCTCCTCCCACCAGCTCATGTGTAGACATGCGTAGCTGGGGGAGAAACTGGCCCCCACGGCAACTGCCTGTACATCAAGTTGTTGAACATGAAAATATTGTTATCCAGGCACATTTTTACAATTTCTAGCAACATTTCCCTGTGATCTGGCATGTCTCGTAGTGACCTATTAAGATAAACTCTGAGGGCATTAAGACCATCCGAGTGTACAATGCTGGTATACAGCGAACAGACATCCAGTGCAATCCGTATATAATCAGTTTGCCACTCAATATTCCTGATTTTGTTAAGAAAATCCCTAGTATCGCTGACATATGATGGAAGACCTTTGACCTCCCCCTGCAGGAAGAAGTCAACGTATTGAGACGTGTTCCAGGCAACTATTCCTGGCAGAAATGATAGGACGTCCAGGGGGATTTGTAGGGTTCTTGTGCAGCTTAGGTAGAAAGTACATTGTCGGTACAACCGGATAGTCGTTTCTGAGGAATTTGTGCTCTTGGCTGGTAATGAGGCCCTTAGATTTCCATTTGGACAGTTTTTTGTAGCAGTTTGTGTACATAGTCTTTAGTTCTGTTCCTGAAAATCTAATATAGCAAGTTCTATCGTTCAGTTGTAGAAGAGCTTCCTTCATATACATGTCTCTGTGAATCAGCACAATATTCCCTCCTTTATCCGATGCTCGAATAATTACATTACGATTTTTTTGTAGTTTAGTAATTAGAGCTCTGTAGTCAGCGGTTTCCTTGTTGTACTTATGTCTATTCCTATGAATTTTCATATTTAGATCCTTTAATTGGTTAGTAACTTGTTCATGAAAAAGATCTATTGAGTCTTTGAGCATGACTGGAGTATAAGTGGACTTAGCTCTGAAATTCGTTAAGGATTTTTTCTGTTTAGCCAGTGCGCTACCAGATTCATCATTTAATTCCGGTTGGGTAAGCATCATGCCACTCTCATTTGGTGTATTGGATTGCCACAATTCTGCAAGTTCCTCCATTAGGGCTTCTGTGGCTTGAGAGTTTTGGCTGACATTGGTATCTCTAGTGTCTGGCGGCGCTACTTGCTCATTTTCAAATGTATTAGTCATGAAGTATTTTTTGAGTTTCAATTTTCTTGTACTTTTGTAGATATCCAACGGTGTGTTTACATAGTTAAAATCCCTTCTAGGACAGTATGTTAGACCCAGGCTAAGAATTTCCTTCTCCTTTTGGTTCAGTTCTATTCCTGCGAGGTTAACGACCATTTTATCCAGATCTATGGGGTTTACTGATTCTTGTTCTATCCCCCTTTCTTTTTGTTTTTCCAATTTGCCCCTGCGTTTGCTTGCTTTCCTCCGCTCTCTTCGTTTGCAGTTTTTTGAGCGGCGTAGTGCTGTTGCCTTGTCCGAGGGCGCAAAGTTTGTCGTCTGTCCTCGCAAAAAAGTGCTAGCTCTTCGTCAAGTGTATTCTTAGGGCCTGCTGCCCTCGCCTGTTCATCCTTTTCTTGGTCACTGTCGGGATTAGAGCTGTCTTCCGACATAGATGATCCAGTTGTTGTATTTTCTACTCTTGTAGTTACAGTTTTGGCGATTGTTTATTTTCCTGCTTGCCTGTTTTTCCTTAATACCCCATATTTTCTGGAGAAAGTAAAAATCTGTCCTGTTTCATAGTCTGTTTTATCCCTGAAGAATTTGTAAGTTTTACGACTTTATATGACATCTTCTTCTTCTTTTTTTAATCTTATACACATTTCCTTTCTAAGTTTGGTTGCTTCATCTACATCATTTAGAGCCTCAATTTCTTCATTAATTTTGAATTTCTTTCAATAGTTCAGCTCTGTCCAGCTCCGCATGCTTCACCAAAATTACCATAAGCCTTTTAGAATTGTCCAAATTGCAGTCGGCCCATTCGCGCATTAGTGTGGGATTCGGTTTATCATAAGTAGGTGCCAATAGAATACGGAGCCCACGGGGGACCCGATTTACGTTTAAGTACGTTTTTAGTGATCGGGCCTCCCACTATTTACTTTGTTCTGCGCTACTTTTTTTCTCTAATAGTTTAAACTTTTCCCTTACTGCATTTTTGGGTTAGTTTACTTTGTTTGACGCACCACTCTCCTTTATCGGTTCCGATTATTTTTTGTCGAACATCAATAGCGCTGCACTTTCTCTTTCTTGTACTGTGTCTGACGACAGTGGGAACACACCAACAGTTTAGCCGTAATATGTAGCTTTTGATAAACGGGTTCTCTCGAATTTAGTTTCCCGTATTATCTTTAGCCTTGTACACCTCCAACCCCTTAAACACAACCTTGCTTCAAAACACACGTACCTCAGGCAGTCAACAAGACCCGCGGTCTCCTCTGACACAGTCGCGTCTCGGTCCGTCTTCCGGCACTTCGTGTAATCGTAGTAGTAGGTCAAAGGGGTTCCACAGCCTTCCTCCTTCCGGGGATCCTGGCGGTTTTCGCGGGAAAACTTGTCTCTTGATAACGCTGTGGCCCAAGACGAGAGGGGGTCCGTTGAAAGCCGTCAAGAGAATCAATTCGGCTTTTACATTCCAGGGAAAATCCGACATGGCGCAGACTTTCTCCAGGCTGCAAGTACGGACACGAACCCAATTTCGGTGCAAAAATTGATTTATTCAGCAGTGGTGTTCCCAGCCATCACGACGCGTTTCGCGCTTCACAGAGCGCTTGATCACATGATACAGTAAATCACCAGACATTGGTTTAAATACATTCAACACATGATAACTAAGCCTACAGATGGCATAGAAATAGAAGTTTTTGACAAAAAAAACTACACGAGCTCTTTCTTCATACCATCGAGTTTGCAGTAATTCCTGTTTGGAGTTCGACAATTTAAAAAAAAAAGCAGAACACAGTTTATAAATGTGAATGTAAAACCTTTGTCCTAAGTAAATAGTGATAGTGTTTTAAACAAAAACAAACAGTATGTGTAAAAATAAAGATTAACAAGTAATATAATATTTTTCGTAGTGCAGTGATATTTCTGATGTTCGTGGGATTGTAAAAATTTATGTTTTTACAATATTTTCATTTGCATAGGTTTTAAATGGACACAGTATGGAGCCCCATATGCTGTTTATGTCCATTTAATATGCAAATTTTCGGAAAAGGATAGACTAAAGTGCCTGTGCAAAGTTACATTCAATGTCTTATCCAAGGTTTGTATTGCCAATGTTATAGTAAGGAATTAGCATTTAAAAAACCTTAGAAATTCACTGAAAAAAACGTAGGTTTTATGGGGTGTTCTAGTTAGCTGGACATTTCAGTCGTACAAAACCATTGAAATTTCTCCGTTATAGTTAGTTGTACTAAGTATAACTCACGCGCCCGCAATCCACTGCTCATATCACATTACCTGTCTGTGACATCTCAAATAACATCTCAAATGAGGACCCCATCCCCCAGGGCCTTCCTCTTAATTTTCTTTTTTTAAATATAAAAAAATGAGGAAGGGGGCCGCGTGGCCCCCCTCCTGAGGCCTTAATCGCCCCGGGGACCCCATCCCCCTTGAAGTGGCTTTTTTTTTTAACTCTTGGGGATGGGGGGGGCCTCGTGGCCCCCCTCCCAGGCCAATTATGGCCCCGGGGACACCATTCCCCGAGGCCGGCCTTTGTGTTTTTTTTTACTTTTGTGGAGGGGGGCCCGCGTGGCCCCCCTCCCAGGCCACTTGTAGCCCCGGGGACCCCATACCCCGGGGCTGGCCCTCTTCGTTGGGGACCGTGGGGGGATCCCCAATCCCCCAAGGTCCCACCGGCTCCCCCGACTCCTGCGGGAGCCTGCATTGCTTTTCTACACAGGAAGCAGCTAACATGCTGTGCTCCCCCTGTGGAAAAGCAATCTGCTTCTCAATTTGGAAGAGAGCGGGTTTCCTGCTCTCTCTTCCAAATAGCAAAGCAGTTTGCTATGGCAGGGTGGTAGCCGCGAGGCTCCCCGCCCTGCCATAGCAAACAGCAGTGTCCCAGGGTGGGCACCCCAGGACACTGCAGGAGCCGGCCCTGGGGGGGGGGGGTCCCCAGGGCCCTTGAGGGCTTCAGGAGAGGGGGCCACGCGGCCCCCTCCCACCTTTTTTAAAGCCCCGGGGGTGGCGGTCCCCGGGGCTGGGGGGTTTGTCACGGACCCCCCCAATTTACATATTTAGACCCCGGGGAGGAGGCAGTCGTTAGATACCCCCCCCACCCAAAAAATTATACTTAAGTCCCTGCGCGGCCATAGATGAATATGTACTTTAAAATTTCATTTTCTCAGGAACTACTGAACGGATTTACACCATTTAAGCCAAAGGCACGAGTCTGAACCAAGGACTATCTCCTTGCCAAATTTGGTGTAATTCCGTTCAGCAGTTCGGGCTGTAGCCGCGATGAACGGTTCCTATGAAAAATTGCATGGGGAAATCACGTTTTGAGTTCCCCCTTTTTTCTCAACCCCCGCTTCACGAATCACCTCGAGACTTTCAGGATAGGAGCGGACCGGAGCACCCCACCAGTTATGAAAATTTCGCCAAGATTCATCAACCGGCGCCTAAGTTATCCCAAAATTGAATATTGCGGATTTCCTATGGAAAATAGGTCCTGACTATAACTACCTACTGGCAACCGCCAGTAGGTATTATGTATATATATATATGTGTGTGTGTGTGTATATATGTGTATATATGTGTATATGTATATATATATATATATATATATGTATATGTATATGTATATATATATATATATATATATATAGTATACATGCAGCCTAAAATGTTTCACACATGGCAAAAATGACGAAATTACATAGGTTTGCATTGTAAGACAAATACCCTCCTAACCCATAAGGACAAGAGGACATGCACTGAAAAGTTGTCATACACCAATGCTTTATTGCCACAAGAAAAACTTGTAATTGCAGTCAGTTGCCTGTAGGCTGCATAGCAGAGCAAAAATGAAACTAAGACAAAAAACTGACACCTTGCCTTTAAGGCTTCCAAGGGTTAGGGTACAGTGCCTTTAAGACCTGCAGGAGACCCTCTGCTCCCATCATGCACCACAGGTGACAGGTCCGTTCCTTTTTCTGGCTCCTTCTGTGAGGATCCTGGAGTTTGAGCTCTTCAGTTTTTTGACTGAAAAAGGTATATTCAACATTTTCTTTGAAAATTCGACATTTCTTGATTCCTAGAAGTATATTCTACTGGTTTTCTGGCTTTTTCTAAACTTTTTCCAGACAGAATGCCTGCTTTATTTCGGAAATGTCCTTCCTGTGGCATGAAAATGGCACTGTCAGACCCACACTCTGTGTGTATTGTATGTCTTTCTTCACACAAACCTGACCAGTGTTATCATTGCCAGACGTTTTCTAAAAGGACTCCGCTTCATGCCCAGCTGGAGAGGGATAGAAGCCATCATGGTGGTGGCCATGCAGACATCAGTGCCCCCTCTTCCAGCAAGCGGCATCGAAAACTGCGTCGATCCACCTCTCCTTCTTCCAGGAAGAAGCAGGTGACCGAATGTTCACCGTGTATATCGCCGTCGAAGATGCTGAGGCACTCTTCAGTGTCTAGGGACAAGTCATTGTCTAGACATCGAGACCCTCCGCTGCATGCAGGTAAGTCTGCGTTGAGGCAATGCACTTCGGCGCTGCCTGCCGGTAAGTCTGCGTTGAGGCAATGCACTTCGGGCTCGAAGGCTGTCGGTCCAGAGAGACCTGTTAACGCCCTGTCGACGTTGAGGCTTCCGTCCACGGCGAGGCATTCTCCACCACCCTCGAGATGGTCAACGTAGAGAGACTCTCCGGCGAAGACCATGCCGCTAGTGGACAGACTGTCTATGTCGAACGTAGTCCAGGTCACAGCATTCGACATCAGCAAGGTGCCATGTGAGGTAGACGTCGAGGTCCCCCCATCATTGCGGGCGGTTGACGTTGAGACCAACGTCTAGGACAGGACGGTGTTCTCACAGCAGATTGCCGCACAGATTGACGGCGAAGGTGGCACAAACCTTATAGACGTCGAGGCGTTCGACGTCGAGGGAAAACACTGCAGCGGCCAATGAGGAAGCCTGGCGCAAATCAACGGCGAGATCCCGATCGAAGTCGAGAGCCCATTCATCCCCAGGGCTGAATATTGTGCAAATTTCTCCAGATAGATCTCGTACGACTGACGAAAAGGAGGTTTTCTGTCTGTCGCCACAGTGGCTGAAGGACTTCAGAGGGAGAGGCGACCGCAGAAGTCTGGGCTCGGACTACTCGCAGAGACATACTCACCCTTTAGAACATCAAAAGACTCTGACGGAGGCGCTCCCGAGGAACCTTCAAAGTCGCCCCCCAAACGACCAAGGTCGCCTTCCACACGCTGATCATGGTCAAGGGGTCGTTACAGCTCGCGCCACGAACCTGCACACAAGAGGAGGCGCAGAAGATCATCCACCTGGTCTTCTTCCACTAGGTCTTCTGTTGGGGACTTCTCACCAACCCTTTCATCTACGCCACCTTCAAGATTGTCTCCCATTGATGACATTGGGACTTTGATGTACTTGGCAGGGGAGCTAAGAAACTGAATATCAGTTTGTATACTCCAGTGGTCCCTACATCAATCCTTTTTGAGACATTGCACCATCGTTGGGCTCCCAGACCTCTGCTACCTCTGGTGCCAGGCTTTTTAGAACCAGCTATGGCTACGTTCCTCACCCCTGCCACAGTGGGGTCAGTTCTGTCCAGGATTGCAAAGAAGTACAAGGCTCTGGAACAAGATCCGTTATTACTTATTATTCCTTAGGTCTGATCCTCCTGCGGATACAGTCATTGTGGCAGCCACCAGGAAAGCGAACTCTACAGCCTCATCAGCTTCAGTTCCCCCAGAAAAGGACAATAAGCAAATGGACTCTTGTGGCAAGGAGATGTGTAGTACGTCTGCTTAGTCTATGAAAGTAGCAAGTGCATCAGCCCTTTTAGGGCGATACAACAGGTCTCTTTGGGACTCCCTGGCTAGGTTTACTGACAAGCTTCCCAAGGAAGATAGACAGGACTTCCGAGGGTGGTTTAGTAGCAAACTAGGTCATCAGCGCTGCTGCAGACGCCTCAGACCTTGCAGCACATGGCTATGCACATGGCATCTGCTCGCGGCGCTCAGCATGGTTGCGCCTCACAGGTCTTAAACCGGACGCCCAGAAGAGGATTCTCACCCTTTCTTTCAACGGCTCCTCCTTATTCTGCTCTCACACTGATGAGGAGATGACGGAGATGAAGACAGAGCTGGACACGGTCAAAGCAGTTGGACTAGAGAAGCAGAAGGAGTTTTGTAAAAGCTTTAGTCAATACAACAAGCGCCCCTTTCAGCCGAGGGTTCAAACACCTCAATGATCCTCCCAAAACCAGCAGAGGTCTCAATTCCAGCAGAAGTGTCCTAGCAGAGGAAGGGGGAACAATAAACAACAGCAATCATCTTCCAAGCAGCCTCCAAAGGAGTGAGGCATTGCTTCCTCCGCACCCGTTCGCCACTCCGGTAGGAGGTAGTATTTTTCATCTAGAAGAGTGGGAAACCATAACAGACAAATTGGTGCTGAATATTGTGCAGCATGTTTACTTGCTGAGGTTCAAGTCCCCTCCCCCGCAAGTTTCTCCACAATTGAAGTGCCTCCCGCAACAACACAAACTACTGTTACAAGGTGAGGTGTATACCCTTCTCTCCAAGAAAGCCATAGAAGAGGTCCCTCTTCTCCAGCAAAACCAAGGGGTATACTCCCGGTACTTCCTGGTCCAAAAGCGAGGAGTAGCCAAAGCGTACAGACCTATCCTCGACCTGCGCCTGCTGAACAGGTTTAGAAGGAAAGAGAAATTTCGGATGCTAGCCCTGCACCAGATATTCCCACATCTTTACCAGGGGGACTGGATGTGTGCCATTGACCTGCAGGATGCCTACTTTCACATTCTTTTGTCAGTGAAGCATCGCAAATGCCTCCGGTTCCAGGTGTCTCAACAGCACTATCAGTAAAGAGTACTTCCGTTCGGGCTCAAATCTGCCCCTGAACGTTCTCCAAGTGCATGGCAGTGGTAGCTGCATTCCTCCGCTAGTGGAAAATATGAATCTATCCCTACCTAGAGGCCTGGCTCCTAAAGAGTTCCACACCTTACTACTCCAGAGCCAACTCACCTACTGTCTCCAACTTCTTCATTCCTTAGGGTTGCAAGTCAACTACAAGTCAGTCCTCAACCCAACACAGAAGATACTTTACTTGGTAGCTTCCCTGGACACCGCAAGGGCAAGCGTGAGTCCTTCGGAGGAAAGGTTGTCATCAATGCTGATCAAGTGCCGCGCTCTTCTCAGCGCTCCACATCCTACAGCCAGGCAGGTGTCATCGCACACCCTCCGCCGTGATCAAGGACAGTTTAAAGAGAAATCGAGGAACTAAGGCGACCTTACCTGGGAGTGTCCAGTCACTGCTGCCCTCCAGACTTCGGGTCTGCCCAGGGGAACGTCTACAGAGGTGCTCCGGGGACAGAAGAAAGGAAGGCGACGGCGACGGAGGGCCCACCAAAAGAATCGGACCAGTTCACTAAGAGGACGGAACCAGGTGCGAGGACCGAACCAGAGAGGAAAACGAGGATCAATCAGGGACGGGGGAGCTGAAACGACGAGGACTGAGAGAGCGGAGGGGGACATCGTCGAGCCTTGGGAACTGGAAGGGACCCTGCCGCTTAGCAACACAACGTAAGTGGTGGCATCGAGAGAATAAAGTCATTTAAAAGAGAACAGCGTCAAGGTCCGAAGCGGCGCGCCTGACCCTAAGATGGCCGCCGCTCAGGACATGGGAATCTAGACTGTCTTTGCCTGCGACGTGTGTGAAAGACGGGGAACCCAATCACACACAAGGCGGAGTAGGCAATGACTGTATGCATGGCCATAAAGCTCATACAGCATATACCACAGAAGGGGAAATAGTCACTCATAACGTCGCGCCTGATTCAAAGATGGCGGCCGTTTAGGACATCGAGTGATTAGACTGCTCGTGTTAAGGCTGGGAGAAACGGAGGTGACCCGCTGCACTATGACTTGGAGCAGGCAGTGAAGCTTGTACACAGATGTTAGAATGGGCGCACAGTGAAGACTACAAGTGAGGAAACAGCGAGGAAGCGACGTGCCTGACTCGGAAATGGCGACCGCATATGCAAATTAGTCTACCGCCCATAGAGATCCCAACTGCATGTGAAGAGACAAGGAAACTAAACAGGGAATAACGAAGCGCTGCACAGAGAGAAAGGAGCAAAACTTCAAATCTGATTCAGATAGGGAAAATTGAGCCTTCATAAGAGAATAATTTTATGCGAAAGAGAGGTCTACAGGAACTACTCCATAACATCAGTAGTGGATTGATTCACGATATAAAGAGTGAAGAGCACACATATATCCTATCAAACATGGATGAAAGATACCCTGTGACCTCTGGCTCGAATGCTCTGAGCATAAAATATCCAGCCAAGCTATCCAAAAACGCAGCGAAAAAGTTTAAACATAATACCCTGAGGAAACACCCAGACACACTGTTCTCTGACCCATACTTTAATATAGATAAAGGAACTATAATGAACGATTTAATATTCTTCTCAAACAAAACGGCTAAATGGCGCAATGCCTTCACAAATACGCTAAACATAAAAGCTACGAAAAACATCCCATATGGCACAAAAATAACGACCTCGCCTTCAATAAGTTGTGGAGCCGAACTATGCATTACTATATATAAAACAGGGATAGTGCTGATTCAAGCAGCGAACAGCGAACTAGATAAGTTCGACAAGACATTCCCATCCATAAAAGAACAGCTTGGGGGATCAAGACACCAACCAGATCTGAGCACGCCTGAAGGCACCCCCGGAAACATCAGCACTTCTTCCAGAGACGCCAATCAAACAGGAGGCCACCAGGTCCAGGATCCGGCTAATAACCCGAACTATAGAAATGAAACCGGTCTGCCATTATCGAATGAGGATGCTGAAGGGTCAGGAAGGTCTACTAGTCACGAGAACAACGAACAGGACCTACTCCTTATGGAGGAGCCGACGTCAATATCAAAGGTTGGGACTTCCGGCGCTGGGCGCACACCTAGCTGGAAAGAACCACGGAATGAGAATGGGGAAATAAATATGATCGAAGGTAACAATCCCCCGTTACCTCCCTCTAATACCAGTATAGACTCAGGGACAACATTGCCAACAAAAACACGCCTAGCATCTCCAAACACATATAACACACGCAACATATCAAACAGAAACGGAACAAACAGCCTAACAGTGAACTTAGTGAAAAAGAATGCGACAGTAAGATCAGACCAAAAACAGAGAAGAGAAAAAGGCAGAACACGAGCAGACAGGCTAATCATTTCCAAGAAGCCCCCCCCAATACCGGAAAGATATCAAAGATCTTCAGAAACTTGTTGGCTACTTGGCACAAGACACAATTAGCTCTCGACTAGCGATTGAAAAAATACTGGAAATGACGGCAAGCACTCACTCTAAAGTCACGCATATACAAAACCTTGTACACTACTCACAAAGAAGGAGCAACGAGATGGCCATGCCAGTAGCAAATAGACACAACAGACCAAATAGAACAGATTCCATGTCGAAGGAGGAAACGCTGGCCTTACTCCGAACGTATGACCTTATGAAGCATATGAGAGAGGAAAGAATCAAAATAGTACCAGTCGATTCCGATAGAACATCCAGAAAGAAGGATAGAAAACCGGACCTCAACAACCTACTTCAAATCCAGCTAATAACCGAAACCGATAAGACGAACGTTAGCAGCTCTGGGAATCCAATGAACTGCCTCCTACTCAACTGCCGATCGGCAACCAAGCATGCACCAGATATAGCAGACCTCATCCTCAACAAGGAAATTGATCTGGCGATCCTCACAGAAACATGGCTTACAGACTCGTCATCGCCAACCATGGATCTATTAGTACCTCCCCATTACAACATTGTGAGACGAGATAGACTGAAACAGACCGGAGGAGGGATTGCCTGCATTCATCGTTCGGATATAAAGGTCAACATAATACAATCTGACCCACTTGAATCCTGCGAATACTTAGGTCTCAATGTGAGATCAGCAACCAATCAAAGATGCAACTTGCATGCGTTTTATCACCCACCCGGAGAGAACACAAAGTTCACAGAACAGTTAATGGAGCTCATAACGGCCAACTCTAACACCGAGACCAACAATATATACCTAGGTGACTTCAATCTACACTGGGAGGACTCTAATGACAAACTAGTCAACACACTTAAGGACTTCCTCGTCGAGGTAAACCTCAACCAAGCATGCACGCAACCCACTCACGTAAAAGGAGCAACATTAGACTGGATTATCTCAGGAGCCAAAGACACATCAATCCTCTCAGTAGACCCGTGTGATTGGTCAGATCACCATGCCATATCATTCTTGATACCTGTAGTGAAAAAGGGTAAGACCGTTCAACCCTTCAAACTCAGAAAATGGACTCGAGACACAAAAGAGGCTAATATGGAGCTACTCGTAGAAAGATGTGACAGAGACCTAAAGGTACCTAGCAATCTGCAGAACGTAAATGAGATGACAGATCACTACATAACTTCAGTCGGGAACATCGTCAATGACACCATGCCACTAAAACTGAAAAGAGTCACCGAGAAGGCAAAAAATCCATGGTTTAATGGATCTCTGAATGAAGAGAGGCGCAAATTGAGAATGGCCGAGAGAAAATGGAGACAACACCCGTCTACCCCGGAACTGACAGCCCTCCGAAAAGTCAGAAGCCAATATAACAAAAAGATCATCAATTCCAAAAGGGAATATATAAGATCCGAATTGGACAATGCCAAAAATAGACCACGGAAACTCTTCGAGATTCTAAAGCAACAATCAAATAAGTTAGCCAAGACCGCTCATGAGAATTCAAAAACCCCTCTAAGTTGCGAGGATTTCTCGACATTTTTCACGGAGAAGGCCAAAGCATTAGAATTGGAGCTCACAAGCGCAGCAGCTACCCTTCCAATCCAACCATTGACTACGAACAAATCCGACTTGACTACAGAGCGTAGCACACCAAAAAACAAAGCGTACTGGGACACATTCGAATTATATGATCAGGAAAAGGTCGCCAAAACGCTCACGGAAATCAAGCCCAACAACCACTACCATGACCCCCTACCTGCGAAGTGCGTAAGAGAAATCAACTATATTGTGGTCCCAATCTGGACGAAAATAATAAATGCATCACTATCACAAGGGATCCTCCCCGACTGCCTAAAAACAGGGCAAGTTGTTCCCATAATCAAAAAACCTACAGCAGATGCAACAGATCCGAATAACTTTCGCCCAGTGACCAACATCCCTTTACTGGCCAAACTAATTGAGAAATGTGTGCAGTGCCAACTGAGCCAACACATCAACAAGTTCTCCCTACTAGATGAATGCCAATCAGGATTCAGATCAGGGCATAGTACAGAAACAGCGATCCTCCATATTGTTGATGATGCGCTACAGGCCTTAGACCAAAACCAAGCATGCTTACTAATTCTCCTGGACCTGTCCTCGGCATTTGACACAGTAAACCACGAAGCATTACTGACCAGGCTGCGGAACAGGATGGGATTGGAGGGAAGTGTTCTGAAATGGTTTGAGTCTTTCTTACGAAATAGAACACAACGTTTCCTGGTCAACCAATCAATCTCACCTATATGCCCTAACTCAATTGGAGTTCCACAAGGATCGTCACTATCACCTGACCTGTTTAACCTGTATGTTGAACCCCTTACCGAAATTCTCCGAAACTCACAGATATCCTACCACATGTATGCGGATGACACGCAGATATACATAAAGATCGCCTCCCTCGAGGACATTGAGCTAATGAACGAGACCTTAAAAACGGCATTGCAATGGTTAAAGACCAATCATCTGAAACTAAATGCCAATAAAACAGAGTTCCTATTAATCTCACCAACAAGGAGCCAGGCAGAAATAAAGGAATGGACCAAGCTGGTGACGGCGCTAAATTGCACCCCCACCCTAGTCAACTCAGCTAAATCGCTAGGAATCACTTTGGACGAAAACCTTGACATGAAAACTCATATTAATTCAATGGCTAAAAGCGCCCGCTTCCACCTGAATTACCTAAGAAAATTGAAACCATTCATATCAGAGGCTGACCTTAAACTGGCAATCCAATCCCTAGTCATCTCTAGGATTGAATATGGCTGCACCACCTTAGCCGGACTACCAAACACGTCGACAGCACCACTAAAAGCCTGCCTGAACTCAGCGGCAAGACTCATTACGGGATCGAGAAAATTCGACCATATAACCCCGCACCTGAAAGCATTAAACTGGCTACCCTTTGAAGCCAGAATTCAACTAAAGTTAGCATGTATCACCCATAAAGCGCTCCACTACAACACGCCAAGTTACCTAGCCAAGAAAATTGAGCTATCAGGAGGTAACAGACCAGCTAGAAGTGCTAAGGAGCTGCTGCTGAGGCCAGCCTTCTTCCGAAAGAAAAAAACCTATGACAGAGCGTTCTCAGGAGCTGCCCCCAGAATCTGGAACTCACTCCCTCCAAGAATCAGGAAGATCCAGAATACTGCAACATTTAAATGGGAAGTGAAGAGCTTCATGATGAAGAAATTCTCCACTTAGGATCGTTTTGACCACAACGAAGTGCAGTCTGACTACTGAACTTTTGAGACAATATGAGACTGGTGACCTCACTGAGACTAAGCGGTATACAAAATGCTACCTCAAGTAAAGGCGATCGTATTTATCCACATCACTATATATCCTATCATATTGTGTAAACCAGATATGCCTTCCTTTTATATGTTATATGTTTGCGTAAATGGAATATGATATAAGTTATGCCTTAACCTACCTCTTAATGCGTATTGCACATTTGGGATGTATATCGGAATGTATATAGATCATTATGCACCTAAAGCTTATAACCTTCTACCTCATATCAGTGTGCTGTTTATTATTGTGTTGACACGGCGGAACTGTAACCTGCTCTTTATGTGAAGCGCTCTGATACCCACGGGTCTTGTTCGCGCTATACAAAACTCTATAATAAATAAATAAAAAAATAAATAAATGGCCTCATGCATCTTCATTGTGCCCAATGCCACACTTCACATGCGGCCTCTGCAGCAGTCCCTCGAAGATCAGTGGACGCATCGTTCAGGCCGTTGGGAAGATTGTGTGTCTCTTCCTCAGGCTACCAGGGACTCCATCAAATGGTGGATGAAACTGTCGCACCTTCTACAAGGGGTCCCATTTCACAAGGTCCTTCCGACTATTGTTGCAGATGCCTCACTGCAGGGTTGGGGAGCTGTGATCCTCTACGGTCCTCAGGATCGGTGTGACGACAATAGGAAATGCCAGGGAGGGATACCTGTAATGAAGACAGCAAATACAGTGTTCCCTTAAGGTAATGAAGGAGAGGTCTGTTAGCTGCTCGCTATTCCTTGTGCAGAGTAGGACCAAATAATGCAAGCACAAACAAGCATGTATTCGTGCTATCAGGCAGTTTATTGCAGCAACATAGAAAGGGTTAACTTCACCCCGAATATCCAGAACAACAAAGGAAGAATGGTCAACGATACCAGTCACCATGCAGCTACTCCTTGCGGAACCACCTCGGCCGACAATACCGAGCGATTACTAGGGACCAACCGTCCTCCGCATGAGTACCAGACCTGGCAACTCGCCAACGGAGGACACTGTGCTAAGCAGTGGCCGACAATGCCGCTCGAGTTCCGCCTGCTGTGGTGGAGTTGTTGCAAAGGGTGGCAGTATTTCGTTAGCGGTTGACTTCACCGCTTGTGAACCTGTCCGCTATGCTCCGTGAGCTGTGACTGTTAGGATCTCCGTTCAACCCCTCGCGGAGTGTTGGGCTAGGGCTTGCAGTGATAATTCCAGTCTCCTCCTACAGGCTCTAACTATCCCATCCGTACACCTTTGAGTGCTTGGGGGGGGAGGCATGGGGAGGAGCAAACCTAACAGGAGCTCACTTGGGCCCGCTTCAGGTACAAGGTCTCTGTTCCGAGACAGAGCGAAGTTATCACATCAACTTCCTGGAGCTAAGGGCAGTTCATCTGGCTCTCAAGTCTGTACCTGTCTCTCCAGTCCAGTTCCATTCAGACAGACCACATAACTGCAATGTACTATCTGAACAAGAAGGGAGGCGCCAGGTCAAGGGTCCTGTCCCTGGAATCCCAGACCATATGGAAGTGGCTTCTGGGGAGTCTCACGATCGTAGCTGTCCACCATCCGGGGACCTTAAATGTACAGGCAGATAGTCTCAGCATAAACTTCGTAGAAGCGCACGATTTGGTGCTAAACCAAAAGGTCGCTCAGGACGTTTTTCGGCGGCATTGGGGAGTGCCAGACTCCCAGACGCAGCAAATACAAAATGCCCCGTCTTAGCGTCCAGATTCCCACAACAAGGATCACGGGGGAATGCACTTTTGATCAGATGGTCGCAGACATTGCTGTACGCTGTCTTTCCTAAACCATCGACTCCTCCAGAGAGATCAATACACTCTTTAGATCTCCGGAGAGTATTTAGGTTTTACCTTGCCAAAACTCACACACTTAAGAAATCTGATCGGCTCTTCATTAACTACGGTTCCACTAACACCGGTCTATCTGCATCTAAAAGATCCATATCTCGATGGATTGTCTCTTGTATAGCTTTATCCTACCAGTTAGCTAACAAGACCTTAAAAGGCAAACCTAAAGCAAACTCTACCAGAGGGAAAGCTTCTACCACAGCTCTCCTTCGCAATGTTCCAAAGTCTGAAATCTGTGAGGCAGCCACATGGCGATTGGTGCATATCTTCACACGCCATTACTGTCTAGATTCTGATGCACAGGCCGATGCCCAGGTTGGTCAGGCCTCTTTGAGGAATTGGTTTGCATGATTGCAATTTGAATGTATTGGTTTTCATGTCCTGTATACTCTGTTGCTCGTCCGCGAAGTATTGGGTATGGGCTTTCTATTCTATTCACAGATTGACTATTGAGGAGTATCCCCTGGATGAGAAGGATTAGTTACTTCCCTGTAATCCTAGTTCTCATCCAGGGGTATACTCCTCAAAGTGATAAGCGACCCTCCCTCCTCCCCGGATGAGCATTACTGGAGTTGTTCTGTATTAATTGCATCCTCTATTCAGGTGTCTATACATAATGCATAATGTTTATATTTATGTTTGCTTTTGAAATTTTTATTGCGCACAAATACCCTATGGTGTCTCTGCGCATATCAGACTGCCTGGGACGGAGAAATACCAGATGAATCATTGATTGAATAACCAGGTTTTCAGGAGTTTACGAAAGATAAGTGTGGGACTGGTTTTGATGGACAGGGGAAGTGAGTTCCACAGCCTGGGGGTTGCTACTAGAAAGCGTCTGTCTCCCCACCTAGTGGTTCTGGTACGTGGGACCGAGAGGAGATGGGTGCAAGCCGAGCGAAGGTGTCTTTGAGGAGAGTAGATCCGGAAGGCATCCTTGAGGAACCTAGGTCCTGAGTCATGGATGGCCTTATAGGCAATACAGAGTGCCTTAAACTTTATCCTGCTCTTGACTCTTAGCCAGTGCAGGTGGCGAATGGCCAGAGAGGTGGGACGACTGGGGATGCCAAGCAGCATTCTAGCCGCTGCATTTTGCACTGATTGTAGTTTAGTTAGGATCTGTTCTTGTGTGCCAAGGAAGAGGGTGTTGCCATAATCCATTTTAGAGAAAACGAGAGTGGTAATCAAGGTTTTCCCTGCCCCTGAAGGGAGATATGGCAACAGCTTTTTGATCTTCCTTAGTGTAAAAAAAGATAATGAGACCACCGTGTTCACGTGGTGTTTGAACAACAGCTTCTCATCGAACATGATACCGAGGTTTCTGACCTTGGCAACCGGAGTGGGGGGTGGACCCATTTCTCTGGGCCACCAGCTGGAAGACCATTCCGGTGAAAGGTTGCCAAAGGTCACCACCTCGGTCTTGTCCGAATTTAACTTCAAGCAATTGCTTGACATCCAAGAACTAATGGCCAGCATCCCCTCCTGAAATCTTGCGGCCACGGCTGGTCCATCCTTGTGCACCGCCAACACCAGTTGGGTGTCGTCCGCATAGGTGGTTAAGCGGAGTCCGTGTGCTTTAATAGCTTTCGCCAGATCCGCCACATATATATTAAATAATGTGGGGCACCCCACACGGGAGGGTGAAGATGGGCAAGTAGAAAGTGCCCAGTTTCACCGCCTAAGTGTGGTTAGCCAGAAATGAAGCAATGAGGTCCCTGGCAAGATGGGTCACCCCCAGGGATGTGACACGGTCGATCAAGATGGAATGATCGACCGTGTCAAAGGCAGAGGACAGATCCAGGAGTATAAGGACCGCTGCCCCACCCTGGTCCATTATAGTCCTGATCTCGCCCGAGGCCTTTATGAAAGCGGTCTCTGTACTGTGGCCCTTCCCGAAGCCGAACTGGGTATTATCTAGAAGTTGATGGCAATCAATGAAACCCGAAAGCTGTTTGTTCATAATAGCTTCAAATATTTTGGCCGGGAATGGAAGACAGGCGATAGGTCTATAATTAACTGAGTCCGTGGGGTCCAGGGAAGCCTTTTTTAACAAGGGCTTGATGACCGCTTTTTTTCCAGATTTCAGGATATATGCCTGTCTGGAAGATGGAGTTGCATAAGTCGGTGAGTGGAGAAGTAATGACCTCAGTAAGAGCACTCGGTATAGATGGAGGACAGGGATCTAGTGGGGACCCCGCTTTAATTGAAGTGATTAGCTTGCTAATATGGTTCGTCGTGACCGTGTGAAAGTTAGAAAAGGTGGTGGTGAGTGGAGAGGGACAAGGGAAAGGGCTAGTGCGGTCCGAGCGTATGGGGGGGGAGAAAGAATAGATATTCGTGACCTTAGTAGAAAAAAAAAAGTTGCCACGGCGTTACACAGATCTTGAGAAGGTTCAATAGGAGGCCCTGTTGGAGGATTGGAGAGGGAGTCGACTACTTGGAAAAGTTTTCTGGAAGAGTTCTGGGCAGACTCAATTTGGGCAAGAAAGAAAGCGCTTTTGTGCTTAATGATAGCTTTCTTATATAATGCTAGCGCATCTTTATAAGTTTGCTTATCCGAGGGCCAGTAGCGCCCTACGCCAGCGCCTTTCTAAATTCCGGCAATACTGCCTTTGCAGCCGAAGGTCCTCTGAGAACCATTGAGCAGATGGTGTTGCCCGGTTGGAAATAATGGTTTTAGCTGGGGCTACTTGATTGATGGCATCCAGAATCCATTCCTGGTATCTACTGGACAGTATCGCAGGGTGCGGTGATGCCTCATAGGAGGATCTAGCCGAAATATTGGACAAAAGAGGATAGTCCAAGTTTTGTCCAGGCTCTAGTACTGATGGGGGTACGAGAAGTGGATTGCGGAGGGTTGGGGTTATGAGCCAGGATAGTAAAAGTAACTGCGGCATGGTCTGACCATACTACGGGGAGGATTGTAGACAGAGAGATGTTCAGGTTGTTGGTAAAACAAGCCATCAAGCGTATGGCCTGATTGATGAGTGGGGACTGCCACCAACTGCTGTAATCCTACTGCAAGTAAGTCGGCGATCAGTTGGATGGTGTCTTTGTCCCCTACGACTTCTAAATGAAAATTGAAGTCCCCCAAAATGGTAAAGTCAGAATGGGCCACAGAAAGTTCCGTTAGTTCAACAAGAGTCGACAGGAAGCGGATATTCGGGCCTGGGGGCCGGTAAATAAGAATTCCCTTAAAAACTTGATTATGATTCAGTGTAATGGAGAAACTGCAGGCTTCGCAATTCAGTTGGTGAATAGTTTCGATTTTGGATTGCAACACCCCTTTATGAATGCTAGGCCACCACCTCTCCCAGTGATTCTATCCTGTCTTACCACACAAAAGCCCTCTGGTGTGGCTGAGCAGAAATCTGGGCCGGAGGCAGCATCTCCCCAAGATTCGGTTATGAACAGGATGTCCAACTCCTGATTAATAATGACTTCCCTAATTTCCAGGCTATGTTTCGGGAGGGAACGGGCGTTGATAAGGGCCGAACGAAAAGAGCACTTAGGTGTGGGGCAGGTAATAAGAGCAGAAGGAGTCGGGCAGGGGAGGGTATAATTACAACCGGGACAAAGGGCGGGGCGGACAAGAGGCAGCTGGGGGTGGCAGGTTCCGGCAACGTGAGTTAGTAATGGGTATATTCAGTTCCCGCAACTGAGAAGAAGAATAACAGATTGAAGTACTGCGGGTATCAATGAGCACAGGGCCAGGGGGGGATGGCCCTGGACCCGGTACAGGCCCGGATGGGCCCAGACGGGCTTGCATCTGGCGCGTCTCCGGCGCGCCCGCTGCGCGGCCGGGAAGAGGGATTCATTTTATGGTGTCTGGGCCTGCAATCGGTCGGACACTAGAGCGCTGTCCTGGTCCTCAACTAAGATGGCGGCTGCTGAAAGAGCCTAGAGGGATCGAGGGCGGAGGTCTGAAGAAGCCCTAAATCGGCTCCTTGAGGCCCAGGCGGTCCCTTCAATGATCTCCCGCAGGTAAGGCAATGCGACGTGCAAGGGGGACAGAAACAAATCACAAAGCGCTTGAAATGAGAGAGCGCCTAAAATCGGCAATGTGCAAAGTACAGAGCAGTTAAAAACAGTGCTAGTAAATAATCGGCAAGTTTAAAATAATGTTGTCCCTAAACCTCCGGCTTCCGCCTCAGGAGTCTAATTCATAATGAAGAACGAGGTGTAAAGGCTCTTTTTATGGTGTCTGGGCCCTCAATCGGCCGGACA
This sequence comes from Lissotriton vulgaris, assembly GCF_964263255.1. Classification (NCBI taxonomy): domain Eukaryota; kingdom Metazoa; phylum Chordata; class Amphibia; order Caudata; family Salamandridae; genus Lissotriton; species Lissotriton vulgaris. The sequence goes on from NC_141690.1 coordinate 194,924,365, forward strand.
CTAGATAATGCATAAAGAACTGACCTGTCACTTGTGGTGCATGATGAGAGCAGAGGGTCTCCTGCAGGTCTTAAAGGCACGGTACCCTAACCCTTGGAAACCTTAAAGGCAAGGTGTCAGTTTTTTGTCTTTGTTTCCTTATTGCTCTGCTATGCAGCCTACAGGCAACTGCCTGCAATTACAAATTTTCCTTGTGGCAATAAAGCATTGGTGTATGACAACTTTTCGGTGCATATCCTCTTTTCCTTATAGTTTAGGGGGGTATTTGTCTTGCAATACAAACCTATGTAATTTCAGCATTTTTGCCATGTTGGAAACATTTTACGCTGCATTCATGTACGTGTGTGTGTGTGTGCGCGTGCAGAGCAAGACCACTGACTCATTATCAGGGAAATTGCTCTCCCACCCTCGCAGCTCCACCATTAAGTGAGGTGCCCCTGCTCCTGCACTCTTGAGTGTTGGTGCTCGAGGCCCTCCTCCACCCGCAGTTTTCCCTGCGCCTCATCCCTGGTGGTCCAGTGGACCTCTGTCTCCTTTCTTTCTTTCTGCTCCTTCACTCGTTTTTCTCCCCTTTCTATCTTTCACCTTTCTGCACCTCTGCTCTTTTGCGCCTTATTTCTGCCCATTTTTTCTTTCTCTCCCTCTGCTCCTTCACTCGTTTTTCTCCCCTTTCTATCTTTCACCTTTCTGCACCTCTGCTCTTTTGCGCCTTATTTCTGCCCATTTTCCCTTTCTCTCCCTCTGCTCCTTCACCCTTTTTTCTTTATCCCTTCTTTCCTCCCTTTACCTTTCCCCGCCGCTGCTGCCCCCGCGGCCCCTCCCCCCCAGCGCAACCGGCCCAATCCAGCTCCCCTCCCCGCTCCCGCCTCCCAGCTGTCCAGCCCTCCCAGACCCCTACTTAATGGCGGCCACTGCGCGGCCGCGCCGCTGGTGCACCGAAGGCGCGTCAAAGGCAAGCACGTCTGCGACCCGTCTGTGACCAGCACCAGGAACCCTGGACCTCCGCCCCGCCAATACTACGACCCAGCACCACTCCACCCACTCAACCCAGGCTGCAACAACAACTGCAAGCTAGCATCACCAGCCGACACCCATGGACCCTTCAGCTGTTACCGCTGCCGGCACAACTGCAGCACCGCCAAGAACACGGATCCAGCACAACCCGTCCACAAGAACACAACCGAAACGAAGACCCTGCAATGCATCCTCCTCACCGTCCGATCCCTCCACAAACACGCCACAGAAATCTGAGACCTCCTCAACACCACCACCCCAGATGTAGCATTCTTCACCGAAACCTGGACCAACACCACCTCTGGACCGGACATCGCCATCGCCATCGCCATCCCCCAAGGATACAAGATCTCCAGGAAGGACCGCCCCACCCACCCAAGAGGAGGAATCGCCATCGTCCACAAATCCAGCCTCCGCCTGAGCACACTCCCTGACGAGTCCACAACACTGATGGAACACCTTCACTTCAAGATACTGGCCAGCCCCACCGCCGCCCTCCGAGGAACCCTCATCTACCGACCCCCTGGACCCCGCGGACCCTTCGCCATCTCCATCACGGATATTATCTCCCCGCAGGCCATCGCATCCACCAACTACACCCTGATGGGAGATCTCAACTTCCACCTCGACAATCAACTGGACCCCAACACCACATGCCTCCTGGACAACCTCCACAACATTGGACTCCGCCAGATCGTGACCGAGCCCACGCACTCAGCAGGACACACCCACGACGCCCTCTTCACTACAGGAAACTCCATCACCTTCAGACACACCACCGAACTCCCATGGACCGACCATCGTTGCGTCCACTTCACCTTCAGAACACCCACCATCCACAGATACCAGCACCTGCTTCCACAAAGAAACTGGACCAAAATCACCGATGACCAGCTCACCTCCTCACTCAACAACTCTACCCCAACCATCGCGGAAAACGACGACCCCAACACCGCAGCCCGAACCCTGCATAGATGGATCTCGGACAGCACCAATACCATAACCCCCCTCAAGAAAAACAACAATACCCGTGCCAAGAAAGCCAGATGGTTTACCACTGAACTTCGAGAGTCCAGGCGCACATGCCGCCGCCTCAAAGACCTGGAGAAACACCAAATCCACAGAAGCCCACAACAACTTCAGACCCGCCACCAACGCCCACCATCAACTCATCAGAGAAACGAGGAAAACAACGATTGAAGACAGAATCTCCACCCACGCACACAACAGCAAGGAACTCTTCAGCATCATCAAGGAGTTCGCCCGACCCACCAGCGAGTCTACCGACATCCCTCCCTCACAAGACCTCTGCGACAAACTCAGCATCTTTTTCCACCACAAAATCAAGAGCATCTACGACAACTTCGACGAAGACAACCAACACACTGAACCCTCACCAACCACCCCGACACCCGGAAACCAGCGATTGATGACTGGACAGCCCTCACCACCGAAGACACACTGAAGACAATGAAGTAAATCCACTCAGGGGCCCCCACGGACCCCTGCCCCACCACATCTTCAACAGCCGCCAACACCATCGCACCCATGCTCTGCCACACCATCAACCGCTCCCTGGCGACCGCCTCGTTCCCTGACCACGCAGAGGTCAACCCCCTCCTGAAGAAACCCTCAGCGGACCCCACCGACCTCAAAAACTACAGACCCATCTCCCTGCTCCCGTTCCCAGCGAAAGTCATTGAGAAAGCCATCAACAGCCAACTCGCCACATTCATTGAAGAACACAACATCCTCGACTCCTCCCAATCCGGCTTCAGAAAAAACCACAGTACGGAAACCGCCCTCCTCGCCGCAACAGACGACATCCGCACCTTACTGGACAAAGGAGAAACAGTAGTCCTCATCCTCCTCGACCTATCAGCGGCGTTCGACACAGTCTCCCACTGCACCCTAATACGCAGACTCTACGATGCAGGAATCCAGGACAAGGCCCTCGACTGGATCTGCTCTTTCCTCTCCGGCAGGACGCAGGTGGTCAGACTCCCTCATCCTCTCCCTATCCAATGAGCCCAACATCGCCAGACGCAACTTTCGAGAAGGCATGGAAGCCGTCGCCAAATGGATGAAAAACAGCTGCCTACAACTAAACACCAACAAAACCGAAGTACTCATCATGGGCCCAAACCCCCACGCCTGGAGCGACACCTGGTGGCCTACCGCCCTCGGAAACCCGCCAACCCCCACAGACCACGCACGCAACCTGGGAATCATCCTGGACTCCGAGCTCAAAATGGACCGCCGGATCAACTCGGTCTCATCTTCCTGCTGCCACACCCTCCGCCTCCTTCGTAAGACCTTCAAATGGATCCCCCTCGAACACCGAAAGACAGTCACTCACGCCCTGGTCACCAGCAGACTCGACTACGGCAACGCACTCTACGCCGGAATAAACAAAAACCTCATGCGCAAGCTACAGAACATCCAGAACGCCGCCGCAAGACTGGTCCTCAACCTGCCAAAACACTGCCACATCGCCCAGCACCTGCGCACACTCCACTGGCTCCCCGTCGAGGCGAGAATCACCTTTAAGATGCTCACCCACGCACACAAGGCCCTCTACGGCCCCGGACCAGCATACCTGAACAGCCGACTCAAATTCCACGCACCCCAAAGGACCCTACGATCAGCCCAGCTTTCCTACGCCGTGGTCCCTTGCACCAGAAAGACCAGATCGGGAGGCCGCTCCTTCTCCTTCCTCCCGGCCAAAGCATGGAACGCCTTTCCGCGCCACCTCACAGACAACATCGCTCCCCATCTTCGCAAGAAACCTCAAAACCTGGCTCTTCGACAGACCCCCTCCTTGATGGAATGGAACCTGCACCCCCCCCCCCCCCCCCCCCCTCCACCCCTAGCGCCTTGAGACCCTTACCGGTGAGTAGTCGCGCTTTAACAAACTCCTGATTGATTGATTGTGTGTGTGTGGGGGTATATATATATATATATATATATATATGTGTGGGATTATTCACAGATTATGACTTTGAGTATACCCCTGGAAGAGAACTAGGATTACAGGTAAGTAACTAATCCATCTTCACCACCACACCTTGGGGTCCAGGACAATGGGGGCTAGATACATTGCTCTACATTGCTCTACCCAAGGTCCTATTCAGGGACTGAATGAATGTCCATGGGGTGGATGAGAGGATCAATAACATTGTTATGCATCACCTCCAAGCTGCATCCCAGTAGTTTATTTTGTTGACTTGAGGATTTTTAGGACACATGTTTCAGGAGCATAAAAATTTGAAAATTCAAACTAAGTGAAAATCAGCCCTTAGCCTGTTTTTAGGGCGAGCTAACGTAGCTTGCAATGCAAAGCATTGCAAGCTGTCAGCGAAGACAACTAATGTTGCCCGTATTTGGGAGAGTGGACACGAGAGGGGCACGAGCGCAGACGCGGATTTCACCTCGTGGGCGCGCACGTCGCCTTGCCCCTCTCGTGTCTCATTCCCTTGCGCAAACGCACTCCAGTCACGCATGCGCACATACCCAGCCACACACTCTGCATACACACACTGCATACACACACAGACCCACGCGCACACACGCAGACCCACGCAGACCCACGCGCACACACACAGACACATTCGAACAGACACACACACACGCATACACCTCCCTCCCCGGGCTCTTTCGGCGTGTTCCGTGTCTCCTCTGCAGCGCTGGTCGGAGTCGGCCGGCTTCACTGCTTCCTCGGCGGCGGCGGGCGGAACTTCCTGCTGGATTGCAGGCCCCGCCCCCGTCTCGGCCAAAAGTGCCTGACTTCCGGTTTTCACGGAGCAGGGCTGCGGCGGTGATTTCTTTTGGGGGCAACAGCGGTAGGCACCCTCAAATTTGCAATGCAATATTAGTATTGGCAAAAATGTGTAACGAGTCGCCACAATAATAGTATTTATTTAAAACGTAACCTACCTGCATCTCTGAAGGGTTGTGTTCTTTTCCCTTTGCCTGTCTGTGCACGGTCAAGAAGTCTCTTTTGATCTATCTCACTGGCAGGAAGGAGCCTGGGCTCAAGGGCCGGATTGTGATTGCGTAACATGAAGTTGATAAACAACAAGCAAGTGTCTAGGGGGGGAGGGGGGGTGAGGGCTCGCCTCATGGTTTGGACCCTATGCAACACACTCCACACAATACCACTCAGTGCCACAATTATATGCTACATAATTACACTGCACTCAATGCAACATACACTCCAAACAATACCACTCAGTGCCACATAATTGCACGCCACACAATTACACTCTACTGAATACATCATACACTCCACATAATTACACGCCACATAATTACACTGCACTCAACGCAACATACACTCCAAATACCACTGTCACATAATTACACGCCACATAATTATACTCTACTGAATGCAACACACTCCACACAATACCACTCAGTGCCACATAATTATGCTTCATAACTACATTGCACTCAACGCAACATACACTCCAAATACCACTCAGTGCCACATAATTACACTGCACTCAATGCAACATACACTCCAAATACCACTCAGTGCCACATAATTACATGCCACATAGTTACATTGCACTCAATGCAAAATACACTCCAAATACCACTCAGTGCCACATAATTACACGCCACATAATTACACTCTACTGATTAGACTGCGCTCAATGCAACATACAATACACTCTAAATACCACTCAGTGCCACATAATTACACGCCACATTATTACACTCTACTGATTAGACTGCGCTCAATGCAATATACACTCCAAATACCACTCAGTGCCACATAATTACACACCACATAATTACACTCTACATAATTACACTCTACTGATTAGACTGCGCTCAATGCAACATACACTCCAAATACAGTTCAGTGCCACATAATTACACACCACATAATTACACTGCACTCAATGCAACATACACTCCAAATACAACTCAGTGCCACATAATTACACACCACATAATTACACTGCACTCAATGCAACATACACTCCAAATACAACTCCGTGCCACATAATTACACGCCACATAATTACACTGCACTCAATGCAACATGCACTCCAAATACCACTCAGTGCCACATAATTACACGCCACATAATTACACTGCACTCAACATCTAAGTCACGTAAATACAACACATATTGCATTACAAATGCTATAGGTGTCACATTTGCGAAAGTTAAAACTATTGGCATTGTAAATGACAAAGCTATTCATTTTGGTATTTTCAAAACCAACAGATAAATATAAAATTTGTCATTTACAATACCAACAGCTCAAACTTTCCTAATGCGAGACCTATTTCATTGCAAATGCTTGTTTTTTATTGTTCCCATCAGCTTTTCCATCTCCAGTATAACAGGAATGTTTGCATCCAGTCCTCAGTAGTTGGTGCTGCTGATTATATCCCTTGTTTAGCTGCAAAAGGAGTTGTGCTATTGGTTTTGTTATGCTGAAGAATGAGTTTCAGTTGGCTACACATAATCCCAATAGGATTGTATTAGGGGTTTTTGGTAGAGCAATTTATAAAAGGTTATGTTTCATAGAAGTACCCCAATAGCTGGAAACTTTCAGACCGCTCCAGAAAAGATGCAGCTGCTGTTAGCCATCCTACAGCAAGCACCATTAATACTACTTCATTATGTCCCACTTGTAAAGCCTTTCTGGGCTACAATAGGGCTATAATACCAAAGCGTTGTTTGCTCATTAAACTGGCACCGTCTGCATATTATCTGGTTGTGCACCCTAATTTGTCTAATTATTGCTTTTGTAATAGTACAGTATAGTTTGGTACCAATAGTACAAATAAGAGTAAATATAAACAGGATAATGGTATCAGAAAGAATAAACACTGTTCTCGAGGCGTGTGCACTGTAAATACACATGCCTGCCATCTAGTATTACAAGTAATTTTTCCTCATAGAAGTCCTTTCGGTGATGGACGTCTTATGTCCAAACCTTACCTCAAACTCTGCACCTTTCAGGTATAAATATACCAACGTTGCCTTAAGCAAACAAACGGTGGTGATTCTGGAGCAGAGCAGCTAATCTACTTTCCGAGAGCCCAGCAGAAGCGAGAAGCCCACGGACGCTTCCCCTCCTCTTTGACGCGCTGAGAAAGACGCTGCCTTTCCTCTGCGAGAAAATCCAGCTCTGGCGTTTCCAGCCTACCCTTATCTGGTCCTGAGAGGGAGATACCAGACCTCCTACATTCTATTCCCAAGGTACAGTGCTGATTAAACCCTTAGAGAGAATTCTTGAACAGATCCTTGGCAACAAACCTACTTAACTTAAACTGCTACTTACTTACTTCTTCCCACGTATTAGGCTTAGGTCAGGTACACTGGGGTAGGCGTATTTTAGAAGCACCAGTTGAGCACGTTAGCCTATGTGTATATGTATATATGTTTTATCCATTTTAAAGTGTCTTATGGCTAAGAAACCATATCAATGCTTTTACAGTATTATTTCATAATACTCCTTTTACTGTACGTACTTTACTTCACAATAAGTATTGCAATTGTGGCAATTCATTTCTCTTGCATGAGAAGGAAGACTGCTCAATAAATGATACCTTTTATTGAAAACGCCCGTCTCTCTATTCTCTGCACCCTGGTGAAATTAAATATGCACAAATGACTGAGTGAAATAGCTGTCTATTGTTTCACACGACTCTAGAGATTGACTCTTATTCTGAGGGAGCAAAGTTGTCATGTTTATGCGGTTGTCCGAAGCTGAATCCCTTCTTGTCTGAGCCAGGGAAGCTGATCACTTCCTATTCAGTCAAGAAAGTTTCCAGTGACCTCTGAGCTAGCTGGCGCAAACCTAAATTAAGTCTAACATAGTCAGTAGAGACCTAGAAGACCTCAGTCCTACGTCTAAACTGCTGTTTATGTTATTCCAATGCGCAGGGCCTATAGGGAAAATAGTAACTACACTACAACACAGCACCTACTGAGATCAGTACCAGCATTCTCCTTAGAAGGCATGCATGGCTTAGGATTTCGGGGTTTAAACCGGAGGTTCAGCAGTCAATTCTAAACACCCCTTTTGACAGAGAACATCGGTTTGGTCCTGAAGTCGATCTCTCATGAAAAGTGGCAAAATCCATGACAGCGCTACAATCTCTATCAAATAGAGGTGCCTTTTGCCTCTTACAGAGCAGGGTCTAAAACTACATCTTCAGACCCAAATGCTTCCTCTTATAAAGGCACCACTCAATTCTCTCCCTCTAGAGGTTTCTATAGAGGAGGGTACAAAGGAAAAAATTCCAAGGGTAGGGGTAAAGGCGCCACACCATGTAAGACCCCTTCCCCTGACAAACAGTCATTTGCCCACACTTCCCTGATCACTTAACACCCATCAGGGAAGACTTCAACAGTTTCTCCCCATTTGACAATCTATAACAACTGACAAATGGGTGATCTACCTTATCCGAGATGGTTATTGCCTGGAGCTTACCACCAATTCTCCAAACATTCCACCTCACAGTCACAAACTGTTGTCAGACCAAATACAGTTACTCAAACAAGTGGTGCAATCTCTTAGAAAAGGGAGCCATAGAACCAGTTCCAAATCAGTACCAAGGTCCATGGGTTTACTCTCTATTTTCTAATCCGCCAGAAGGATGACTCCTTTAGACCAATTTGGATCGGAGTGCTAAACCAGTACATACTATCAGAACATTTCCATATGGTAATGCTTCAACAGTACTTCCACTTCTAGAGCAAGGCGATTGTATGGCTAAACTAGACTTAAAAGATTCATATTTCCATATTCCCGTTCATTCAGCTCAGAGCAAATGTACTCTCATACGGAGTAACTACTGCTCCCAGAGTGTTTACCAAATGTCGGGTAGTAGTGGCAGCTCATCTGAGGACAACAAATTCACGTCTTCCCATACCTAGATGACTGGCTCATCAAAGCCAGCACACCCCAGAAGCGTCTAGAACACATTCAGGCCACGCTATACCTATTCCACCAATTGGGTTTCATAGTCAACATGCAAAAGTCTCACCTACAGACTTCACAGATTCCATCTTATCTAGGAGCCACTCAACACTCACGCGGCTCTAGCCTTTCCCAATGCAGCCAGAATTTGCAATATTCAAACTCTATTGCTGTTAGAGGCGGCAGACCCGAGAGCAGAGGACGGGACGGGACCAGGGTTCGATTCCCGGCGCGGCAGGTTTCTGGACCAGGGTCAGCGGACTCGATAATTCTCTCGCCTCGGTGCCCACTCTGATCAGCGTTCACACTCGGCAACTCTGGGCATTAGCTTGCCTCATCTTCACTAATGGCCCCACCAGACCGCCGGGGATGCCTGGTCTCACCCTGGAGATATCCATTAAGGGACCATCTCTCAGGGAAGCCAGGAAGGGTTTCGCAGCGGTCGAAGCGCCTTGGGACCCTCCGGGTAAGTAGTGCGCTATATAAATGCCTATACATTTACATTTACATTTACAGTTCAGGCCGACCAAACCTTACCAGCCAGGACTTTTATGCAACTACTAGGAATGATGGCTTCATGCATAGCAATAGTGCCTCATGCAAGATATACGTGCGTCCACTACAAGAATGCTTAGCAGGTCAGTGAAACCAGTCACAAGGTCGATTAACAGAGCTAGTTTTGGTAGACAGCCGCACCAATCGCTCTCTGCAATGGTGAAACCCACAAAATTTATCAAAAGGGCGGCCCTTGATCAACCCTGTTCCACAGATCGTGCTAACAGTAGACTCATCTCACACGTTGGGGTGTACATCTACACCATTACACAATTCAGGGTCTCTAAGGAAACCAGCACAAATGTCTCCACATCAACTATCTAGAGCTTCTAGCAGTATTTCTAGCGCCAAAAGCTTTTCAGTCTCATCTCAAAGGCAAAGTTGTCCTAGTCGCACGGACAACATGACCTTCTACACACCCACCCGCCAGCTACGGTCTACCAGCCTCGCCCTCGCAACCGTACCACGTATCCGAAGAGCCACCGCCGGAGGCAGATCCTTCTCCTACCTGGCGGCCAAGACATGGAACTCCCTCCCCATCCACCTCCGGCTGACCCAGGACCACCTCGCCTTCAGGAGACAACTCAAGACCTGGCTGTTCGAGTAGTAGGGGACCCCTTTCCCCAAGCGCCTTGAGACCCTTCCGGGTGAGTAGCGCGCCATACAAATGCTGTGATTGATTGATTGATTGACGGCTATGTACAACAAGCATTGGCATAGCCAATAGGTCTCGCTTTTGGGACGTAAGTGATTAGCCATGCAACACTTGATGTTTAGTGAAGGATATTGTGCTGGATAACTAAACACTTACAATGTCCCAAAGGCAAGACCTATTGGCTATGCATTGGGGGGCCTTATAAGTGTTTAGGTAGAGCTATTGAATTTGCCGAAGTTTCTAAGCTATACTGTAGAGAACTTTGGCTGCTGTGCAGCATGCAGAGAAGTTGTAATTAAAAAGTGTAAGAAGCACTGAGTGATGCTGTGCTGGCCCGGAGTGATGTTGTGCTGGCCCTGATTGATGCTGTGCTGGCGCTGACTGATGCGGATTGATTCTGTGACTCTGCAGAGTGATGCTGTTGTGTTCCTGACTGGCGCTGTTGTGTTCCTGACTGACTCTGTGTTGGCCCCGAGTGACGCTGTGCTGGCCCCGAGTGACGCTGTGCTGGCCCCGAGTGACGCTGTGCTGGCCCTGAGTGACGCTGGTAAGAAAGCTTACTGCCAGACCTTGTTATGCAGCAAAGTGGAAACGATTTGTTGCCTATTGTAACAACAAATGTATTCCTCTAGATGCTTCTGTTCAAAACATAATTTGTTACCTTTTGCAGATACAGCAATCTGGACTAGTTTACACATCTATTAGATTGCACCTTGCAGCAGTAGCTGCGTATTTGCAGAACAGAAGGCATTTATCTTTGCTCAAAGTTCCTGTCATTAAAACCTTTATGGAAGGCTTAAGGAGTACTACTACCAAGAATCCCTCCAGTGCTGAAGTCCGGTGCTGAAGCTGTACTTAAAATACTTATGGGTCCACCCTTTGAACCATTACACAATTGTCCATTACAGTTTCTTTCTTGAAGGTTGCCTTCCTCATTGCAATCACTTCATTTGGAGAGTTAGTGAGTTACCTTAGAGGAACCCTTCTTTCAAGTCCATAAAGATAGGATAGTTCTTCGCACCAATCCAAGATTCCTTCCCGAAGTAGTTTCTGATTTCCATCTTAACCAATCAGTTGAGTTATCAGAGTTCTTGCCTCAACCTGATTCAGTAGCAGAACAAGCTCTTCACACACTTGATGTCAGAAGAGCATTATTGTATTACATCTAAAGGACAAAAGATTTTCGTAAAATAAAGCAACTGTTTAATTTGCACCACCTCACATGGGCATGCCTATTTCTAAATCTGGCATTTCAAGCTGGATTGTTAAATGCATTCAAACTTGCTAAGTAAAAGCCAAAATAACTATCTATACCCCTAGTGCGCATTCCACTCACAAAATAGGGATATCTTTGGCCTTTTTGGTAATATTCCTATAGCTGGCATTTGGATGGCAGCAACATAGTCTACACCACACACAGTAACCCCTTCGCTGCTAGGCCTTTCCCTGCCCGTGCTAAGCCTTTTTTTGGCTATTTGGGGTAGTTTGCACTTAGGCCCCTGTAACTTTTTGACCACATAAGGTATCCATGCCATATTTGCGTCCTTTTCTTTCAACATCATGGAGATTCTAAAGGTACCCAGGCTTTGTGGATTCCCCTGGAGGGGACCCAGAAATTAGCCAAAATACAGCAACATTTTGTGTGTTTTTTTTTTTAATTGAAAAAAAGTGCTGTAAATGAAGGCTTCTTTTTTCCCCTGCAAATGGTATCAACAGAGGGTTTGTGGGGCAGAAATCACAATTTTACCCAGCTTTCGGGCACTGACAGACTTTCGACAGAAAACCAACATTTTTTACGCAGTTTTGGCATTTTACTGGGACATAGCCTATTTTTGCTATGTTTTGTGCTTTCAACCTTCTTCCAGTTAAAGGTAGAAATGGGTGTGAAATCAATAATGGATCCTGGAAAGCTATACACTTTAGAAAAGTAGACCAAATTCTGAATTCAGCAAGGGGTCATAGATCCTCCAAGGTTTCTTTATAGAAACTAACAGTTGAAAATGGGAAAAATTTAAATAGAGTTTAAAAAAACAGCCATTTGTGCCAACGTTTTCACCTGTAACTTCTTTTAATTATGACAGATGTTTGAAAGCAATATATTGTTAGTCTCTGCACCTTTCTAGTTGTGGGGATATATATAGGACCTGTTGGTTCACCAAGAACCCGACGAACCTAGAGCCAATAACTGAGCAGTGTTGTGCAATGTTTTTTTTATTATGTACCGGGTATATAGCAATTAATTTGGGAAAATATATATAGTGAAAAATCTGGATGAGACACCTATGTATTTCTGAAATTGGAACAAAATATAAAGTTTAGAAACAGCTATTTGCACATTTCAGAAATTGGGAGTACCCTAACTATCGTGAGATTGATAGGACAATTTTCAAAGTGACTTATTTTTTACACATTGTCTTTCATTTGGAAGGCAGAAATGCATCGAAAGGCAGTAGGTAATAACAGTTGCTCTACAATTCTGTGTTACCCTAAGTCTCCTGATAAAAATGGTACCTCACTTGTGTGGGTAGGCCTAGTGCCCGCAACAAGAACTATTCAAAATTAGACACCCAGGGGAATCCAGGATGGGGGGATTTGTCTGGTTCTCGCCAGGTTCTATTACCCAGAATCATTTGCAAACTTCAAACTTCGTAAAAAAATTTTTTTTAAATCCTCACATTTCTGTGGTGGAAAGTTCTGGAATCTAAGTGGATCCACAAAATTCCACCCACCCGCGTTCCTCAGTCTTCCGAGAAAAATGGTACCTCACTTGTGTAGGTAGGCATTGTGCCCGCGACAGGAAACAGCCCAAAATGCAACGTGGACACACCACATTTTCACGGTGAAAACTGACCCGAGCTGTAGATTTTGAATCCTAGCTATGCCGGCACCTAGACAAGCCTAGCAAACCTATACATTTTTGAAAACTAGACACCCAGGGGAATCCAGGATGGGATGACTTGTCTGGCTCTCACCAGGTTCCCAGGAGGGGCAGAAAGATAGTACCATTGTTTTTGAGTGGGGGGCATTGGCATGCCTATTCTGAGCAGCACACCTGGTGCCTAGTGGACTTTCTTTCCCCCGGGGGGCAGATCAGGGGCTATTGCCCCCATCGCCTCCGGGGAGGGGCAGGAAGTCTTTTGCCTTCTTTGGGGGCGGGGGGAAAGGTGGGGGCATTGGGATGGTCATTCTGGGCAGACCCAGCCCTGGCCTATAGTAAAATAATCCATGGTTCCATCATGAGCACAGGAGCACTGATGCTCATGAAGGAACCATTCCATCATGCGCACCGAAAAGGTTAACCAAACACTATTGTGTGGATGTATTAGCACACCAGCAAGCCAATGTGGGGCAAGGAGTGCTAAAGACACTTTAACAGACAACTGCAACATCTACTGGTTAGCCACCGCTTTGGGAGAATACTGCCATGTAGTCTATGCAAAGCATGTGTATTTCTAAAACACACATGCCTTGAACGGATTATGTTACTTACCTAGTAAGCATCTGTTCTTGGCATGTTGAGCTGTAGATTCACATGCGCTCCTCCGCCCTCCCCCTGACACCTGTAGTTATTTTTGTTCTCATTATTTACAGATGGCAATCTTACACGTCATTCACTTACTCCATTCTCACCCTCTTGCGGTAAAACAGTCCAATAATGGAGTCGATGCCCATGCACACTATCCCCGAAATGAGGAGTCACCGTACCTCGTGACTGGAAAGACTACTTTAAAGAAAAACAACTTGCAATAATACGGACCAACACTAGATCACATGAGTATGCAAAGCATGTGAATCTACAGCTCTGTATGCCAACAACCGATGCTTACTAGGTAACATAATCTGTATATATTTAACTGTATTGCGTTATTTGACTATGGAAATCACAAACCAGTTTTAAAAGGAAAAATATGTAGAGGAAAGTGTAGCCCTATTGTCTGCAACTGTGCAGATATGCAGAGAGACGGTGTCTCTTAATGCTCACAGCCCACCAGTATCCCATCCTGCCCAGCAGGTGGCAGTTGCCTCAGTTCTTTTTTTCGGCTCTTGGAGGACTAGGCTCAGTTGTTTTTAAGTTTTCTTCCTCAAACCTCACTGATGCATTTTTGACAACTACTTTACTCGACCAATATCATCTGTTCAAGTGTTAGACATTTTCTGACCAATTGTTTTTCATTTGTCAAATAAAATGTCATCCTAATTTGACAAGTTTCTGCCTGTGAAAGGAGGCCAAGTCAGACTTGCATAATATTTGTATCATCTGTCTTCCTGAGAGTCATGTTCCTGACAAATGTCCACACTGCGAAACCTTTTCCAGTAGTACCCTGAGGCACAGGGAGAAGACTTGCCTCAATGAGATGGAAGAGCTGCACAGTCAGGATCAGGCGTAGCATGAAGATGGGACGTTGCGATGAGAGGGTCAGTCCTCAAACAGGGCTCTTACACCTCCTTCTAAGGACTCCATGCAAGGGAGATCCAAAAGGACGACCACCATAAAAAATTATGCCTTTCCAGGTCGACGTCTAGGACATCCAACGTCGAGACAAGTTACAGTGCCTACATGCTTGCTGTCGAGAGTTGAGTTGATGTCGAAGAGGAGGCAAGGTTCAACGTTGGGATATAGGAGATCGACGTCGAAGGACACCTTGACGTCGAGACTCGGGAGAAGTTTGATGTCAAAGTCTGTCTACACGGAAACCCAAGAAAAAACAGATGTCAAGGAGTCTATTAACGTTGAGACAAACTGAAAAGAGAAAATTAAGGCGTTTACCGTCCACCTCAGACTTTGAATACTCCAGGGCTTATTCTCAATCGTCGACCATCTTGGTTATAGACTGTTCTACGCCTCTTCCAGCGTCTCTTCCAAAAAAACCTTTGGAAGCACCTCTGCTGACTAGACCTCCTGCTTCTCCTCGAAGATCATTCCAGATTGTCAGTCAATAGCACAGTCTCATTCGAGACCACGCAATCAGTCTCAACACTCTTCACGACGATCTTGTCACTCGTATCACTACCATCATGCATCCAGGTCTCTCCCCCTCTTCTAATTCTTCCTCCTGCGCTGGATGATATTCACCATCACTGACTAATTCTCCCCTGCCAAGGGTCTCAAGTGAATGACATTAACACCTTTCAAGAGGCGCTTGTGTGAGGGGCATCGAAGTTGAACATTCCAATGCCCACCCAAACTACCTCAACATCAGTAATTTTCGAAACGTGTCATCAAAGGGCGGTGTCTAGACTCCTGCAACCGCTCGTTCTGGATTTATTGGAACCAGCCATGCCTATGTTCTTTAAACCGGCTGCAGCCAAGTCAGCTCTGTCGAGGCTCCAGAAAAAAAGTATAGATCTCTGGAGCAGGACCAGTTGTTCATTCGTTCAGATCCTCCCCCTGATTTAGTGGTCATCTTCGCTGCAAAAAAAAAGTGCACTCTAGTATTCCCTCTACAGTTCCTCCAGAATACAGTAAGAAGCTTGATTCAGTGGGACGCAAGGTATGTGGTACAGCTGCCACTACCATGAATGGGCAAGTGCCCTACTGGAGAAATGTTGCAGAGCCTTATAGGACTCCATGCAGCTCTTGAGAGATGCTGCTGAAGGCCCAGAAGAGATGCCCGAGTTTAGAGAGTTAGGAAACCGAAATTGCAGTGCAAGACTAAAGCACATTTGAAAAAACAGATTTCATTTTGATGATGAAAGGCCTTTTCAAATGTCAGCTCCTCCGGTCACATACAATACCATAGTTCACTTTTCTGTAGGGTGTGAGAAAGTGCCATATTTCTTGCATGGGTATGCCCTCACTTTTTGCTGAATTGCTGATGTGCTTTGACTGAGTATGCCCTGGGCTCCTGCCAACCTGGGCTCCTGCTACCCAGGTGCCCAGGGCCTGTGTTCCTTCCCTAAAACTGTGTTGAAACTAAAACCCAATTGGCATCTCTGGCCACCTGTCAGCCCCAAGTAAATGGTACCCTAGGTACCCAGGAAAGACCCCTAAGGGCTGCAGCACTTATTGTCATCTTTGGGGGGCCTGTACCCTGACACCCACACACTCCCTTTGCAGGCTGAGTGTCGAGGTACAAAACTAAACAGTCAACATGGCACACAACCCTGTGTGCCATGCCCACAAGCTCACTGCCCTGGCATCCATCAGTCACCCCTCTAGCTCGGTGCCCTATGCCAGTGGTGTGGGCATGG
Source organism: Lissotriton vulgaris (assembly GCF_964263255.1). Taxonomy (NCBI): domain Eukaryota; kingdom Metazoa; phylum Chordata; class Amphibia; order Caudata; family Salamandridae; genus Lissotriton; species Lissotriton vulgaris. The sequence continues at coordinate 194,940,733 of NC_141690.1, forward strand.
GTGCATGAGCCTTGTGCCCCTACAGTACCCAGGGCCATTCCTGGGCAGTGCTGCCATTTAAGAGTATACGGTGCTGGGAGGTCGTCATTACGAACTCCACAGCACCATGATGGCTTTACTGAAGACTGAGAAGTTTGATATCAAACTTCTCAACACATTAAACCCGCACTGATGCCAGTGTGGGATTTAATGTAAAGTGCACGACAGAGGGCATCTTAGAGATACCCCCTGAAACCTAACCAACTCCCAGTGTTCTGACTGTGTGGCTGCCACCACCAGACATGTTTTTGGACCGCTGGGTCGAGAGCCTGCCACTCTCTGAGGCCTGGAACAATGCACATCCTGGGACGAGGTGCCAGGCCTCCTCCCCCAGGATGGGCAGGGGCAGCTTCAAAGGCATTCCGCCCTTGTGAGCTTCTCCTGACCATTTGCTGTACCCAGTAACTGGCCCCCACCAGTTCTGATCCCCACTCTGGTGGGAAGAATTGTGGGAAACCCTTAGTGAGGAAAGGGTGTGTGCCAGCCCATGCCAACCCCACCCCACCCCTCCGGTGGGAGAGGCTAGGTGAAGCACGACTCCGGGCTCTGGCCATCTTGAAGATGGGGAGCCCTGCCCAATCACAGCTAGGCTCCTGCCCCCATCCCACAGGAGAGGAGCAGACTAGCGGGTGTACTCACCCCAGGGCAGGGACCCATTGGTCTCTGCCCTTGCCCTACCAGTAACACCCCTAAATTTTGTATTTAGGGGCACCCCGAACCTTCCTTCCTCAGATCCCGATTGCAACACAAGACCAAGAAACAAGAAGACCTGCCGCACAGCTGCTAACAAAAGGACGACGCCCACTGACTTGGCCCCAGAACCCTACAGGCCTGTTGATCCTTGAGCCTGCTCCTGTGAAACTCCGGTGTTTCCTGAAGACAGCAACCTCGACAACCCCGGAGGACCTGCCTGCCTTGAAACTTCCAAAAGACAGGGACTCCAATGAGCAGTGGTTCTGCTCCAACAGCAATACCCCTGGTGCCAACCAGGAACCGCGAACCCAGCCCACTCTCCACCTGCCAAGCCCGGCCTGTGCCTGAGTGACCCAAGACCACGAGAACGTCCCCCTGGTGACTGGGACCCGAAGTACAGTGCTCAAAGACACTCCTCAACGAGCTAGATGACACCTGCAGCCTCAGAACCAGGGACCCCTCCAACTGGACCAGCCGAGGGTAAGATTTCCCAACACCAAAAGACACCGCTGCACCCGGTGCTCTGCGGTCCCCTGCACCTTCCTTTGGGGTAAAACAGCAAAGCTCTCGCAACCACAAATAAAGTATAGCTCCAATATATTGTGTGAGAAGACAAAGTATTATGACAATAAATAAGCAGATGCAGATCCTTGTGTAAAGTCTTTGTAGGTAGGTTGTTTAATGAGTCCACAACCGTAGCAACGGTCCACAATCAGCCAACACGTGTTTCGTCGTGTTACGTTGAGTCAACACGACTCTTCAGGGCTGATAAGATAGAAATAACGTGTGTATAGGTTTTTCTCATAAGTATCACATAATTCTTTACATTGGATAAGTGATATGAGTTATTTTGTGTGTATCTTAATAAAGTGTTATGTTATATTTAAAATCATTCGTGTTTGTCATTCGTGTAGGTATTATTGCTTATAAGCATGCTTCCTCAGATAGTAGACGTGTGCATCTTAATCACATGGTGTATTGGTGAGGAACACAAGGTTGTGACTACAAATTCCGTGCTGTGACAGGTGCCATGCTCACAACGGTCCTGCATTAGAAAAGCTCAGAGTGAACTAAGTGAAGCTACTAGTTTTTTACGCAAAACGTGCATAGGTCTGTGATAGATCCATTTATTAAAAGGTGCATTCATTTGTGGCTTGATCTATAAATGTGATTACCACTTTATCTGAAAAACGCAAAAGCATACCTTGTGGTAGGACCCACAAGTTGGTAGGTCGAGAATGAAAATTAAGGAATTGTTTTTCTGCGGGAAATTCTGTGCAATAAAAAGGGTAAGCATAAGAAAGGGGCAAGGCGTTTTGAATAACCTTTTCCTTAGGGTGAAGGTTTCTACGAGAAATTAGCTTACCGGTATTCTTAACTTGTAGATATCTAGTTCAATTATTGAAAGTAGGCTCTGAGTCTAGAGCGAAGGAAAATTGTCTCCGTGTATAATCAATCCTCCGGGTCAATTAGTTGGTAAGCAAGTTAAAACTGTGTGATGAGAGACAAATGTTTAAATTACGATGGTAAGCTCATATGAATGAGTGATGTTATTCTAAAACGTAAATTACTCATGGCCGGTTGCAAAATAAAATTAATAGATGACGTACCTTAATACGTGTGCGTATTAATCGGTACCGGGAGAGGATCCAAAAACTTGATACAGCTCTGTGGTCAGTTTCGACCTTCACAGTGTTTACGCTATAGTAAAAAGAATGAGATAAAGAGACGATGAGGATGGAAACGAAAGTGAGACCAGCTAGTTACGTGCTGGTTACGAAAACATTTATGAAATAATGTTCCAAAACAATGTCTGGCTCATATTCGTGGTGTAGAGACTCACCGAGAAAAAGGTATTCCTCCTCTTGTGATTCCCGGTCACCGTGTTCCAAAGACGGACACGTGACCAGGAATTCATGTTGGGAGGTGAAAGACGACTTCCTGTGTCGTTTTTCACCTCCCAACATGAATGACAGAAACAACAACGTCTCGCTCTAGTTGTTTACATGTTTCTGCATAAAGGCACTTCCGCTTCCTGGTCACGTGTCCGTCTTTGGAACACGGCTACCGGGAATCACAAGAGGAGGAATACCTTTTTCTCGGTGAGTCTCTACACCACGAATATGAGCCAGACATTGTTTTGGAACATTATTTCATAAATGTTTTCGTAACCAGCACGTAACTAGCTGGTCTCACTTTCGTTTCCATCCTCATCGTCTCTTTATCTCATTCTTTTTACTATAGCGTAAACACTGTGAAGGTCGAAACTGACCACAGAGCTGTATCAAGTTTTTGGATCCTCTCCCGGTACCGATTAATACGCACACGTATTAAGGTACGTCATCTATTAATTTTATTTTGCAACCGGCCATGAGTAATTTACGTTTTAGAATAACATCACTCATTCATATGAGCTTACCATCGTAATTTAAACATTTGTCTCTCATCACACAGTTTTAACTTGCTTACCAACTAATTGACCCGGAGGATTGATTATACACGGAGACAATTTTCCTTCGCTCTAGACTCAGAGCCTACTTTCAATAATTGAACTAGATATCTACAAGTTAAGAATACCGGTAAGCTAATTTCTCGTAGAAACCTTCACCCTAAGGAAAAGATTATTCAAAACGCCTTGCCCCTTTCTTATGCTTACCCTTTTTATTGCACAGAATTTCCTGCAGAAAAACAATTCCTTAATTTTCATTCTCGATCTACCAACTTGTGGGTCCTACCACAAGGTATGCTTTTGCGTTTTTCAGATAAAGTGGTAATCACATTTATAGATCAAGCCACAAATGAATGCACCTTTTAATAAATGGATCTATCACAGACCTATACACGTTTTGCGTAAAAAACTAGTAGCTTCACTTAGTTCACTCTGAGCTTTTCTAATGCAGGACCGTTGTGAGCATGGCACCTGTCACAGCACTGAATTTGTAGTCACAACCATGTGTTCCTCACCAACACACCATGTGATTAAGATGCACACGTCTACTATCTGAGGAAGCATGCTTATAAGCACTAATACCTACACGAATGACAAACACGAATGATTTTAAATATAACATAACACTTTATTAAGATACACACGAAATCACTCATGTCACTTATCCAATGTAAAGAATTATGTGATACTTATGAGAAAAACCTATACACACGTTATTTCTATCTTATCAGCCCTGAAGAGTCGTGTTGACTCAACGTAACACGACGAAACACGTGTCGGCTGATTGTGGACCGTTGCTACGGTTGTGGACTCATTAAACAACCTACCTACAAAGACTTTACACAAGGATCTGCATCTGCTTATTTATTGTCATAATACTTTGTCTTCTCACACAATATATTGGAGCTATACTTTATTTGTGGTTGCGAGAGCTTTGCTGTTTTATATGTAATGAAAAAATCTTCTGGTTTTTTGTATGAACGGTTAAGGGGTTTTTCCGTTTGCTCTTTACGCACCATTTCTTACTCATCTCAATTATTCTATTAACGTTGAATTCCAGGCAGAGTGCCCTTATTCTCTGAAATCCTTACTAAACCCTTCACAGCTTTTCCTTCCTTTGGGGTACCTACCTCTTCTCCAAGATCCCAACTTACCCCTTGAAGTGGTGGGCGCACCTGAGGAATCTCCATCCACAAGCCTGTAGCCTTGGTTCACTTTTTAACTTTCCCATTGGATAACATTGAGTGCCCGACGGCTCAAAAGCACCCTGCACCCAGCTGCCCGAGTGCCACTGGAAGTTGCGACAACTACACTACTCTACTTCCTCACTTGCCCTGAGTAAGTGACCAGGAGCTCAGCTCCCACAGCCGCGTGGCCTGCTTGCAGCCACCAACCGAAGGCCCCCTACCCTCCATTGGTTTGCATTAGGCTTACTCTCTCTGCCCCCGGCTGCCCATTGCCGCTGAGGGTGTAAATACTGTACATTTCCGACCCTGGGAGACCCTTGAGTCTATGCCCAGAACCTTTAACTCCACCAGTCGAGTACTTACCTAAAAGCTGATAACTCACTTTCCTTCCATAGGCTAACATTGACTGGTTTTCACTGAAATTTCTTTCAAGTGTGGAGTTTTGAAACTTTAAAATATTCATCTAAAATCAGCTGAATAACGAATTCCGAGATACTCACCTGTGATCAGGAGAGAAGCCAGTATTGTACCCTGTAGCCCAGTACTGAACCGCAGGTTCACTTCCCTTTCTTTACTCACCATCCCCCAGGTGGACAGCCTGGCAATTAGACTCGAATCCTCGGTGTCCCCTCTTACCTGTATACTGGTATACCGCCCCCCTCAATCTATGCCTAACTTCCCTTCTCACTTTGGTGATCTGCTTTCTCAGCTCACAATTAATAACTCCAAACTCCTGGTCCTGGGAGACTTCAACTACTGGCCGTCAGACGCCCATGAAAGCTCCCAATCCTTGGCTTTTACTGATCTACTAACTGGGCTTAATGGCCTTCAACACGTTCACTTACCTACTCACTCTAAGGGCCATATCCTAGACCAGTTGTGGACCTATAATCTTGAAATTAAGTCACTTACGATCTCACCTTGCCACTGGTCAGACCATCATTTAATCTCCTTTCTCCTCCTGGTCCCTCCTCCGCCCTCCCGTAGCCGAGGCCCTAGCCTTTTGGCTCGTAATTGGAACAAAGCAGACCTTGACCTATTTTTTACTTCTTTATCATCTTCGGTTCTGCATAGCTCTGGCCCTATAGACTCCCAAGAAGACGCACTTGTCAAATGGATAGAGTCCGCCAGCGACAAGGTCGCCCCCCTTAAGTTAATTAGAACTAAGCGCCCCCACGACGCACATCGATGGTTCTCTGATAGCCTTAAATCCTTAAAATTAGGACTCCGCCAAGCCGAGCGCCGCTGGCGTAGAAGCTATGACCCTTCAGAGAAACTACACTTCCTAAAATTATCTGGAGAATACAAACTGGCAATTTCTGCCGCCAAAACTGCCTACTTCTCCGCAAAAGTCCTTAACTCCGCGCAAAAATCTAAAGATATTTTCGCCATTGTGGAGGAGCTCTCACACCCAGATAGGGTGACCATCAAACCCCTTCCATCTCAGGCACTCTGTGATTCCCTTAACTGCTTTTTCATAGAAAAAATTAGCAAAATCAAAAATAGTATTTCTCCTGGACCCCCGGCTACACCCCTCGCAGAGGCCGCCCCATCTCTTAACCCTCATTCCTTGACTCAGTTCCCCCCCATATCAGAAGAAGTCTTCCTTGCCCTGCTCAACAAAGTCTCCTCTGGTTCCCCCACAGACTGCTGCCCTCCCGCGATTCTCCGGGCTGCCTTTTCGGCTTGCCCCGTCCTTCCGCTGGCCCTCCTGAACAGCTCCCTTCTGCTCGGTGAGGTCCCCAGCCAGTTTAAGAACGCGGAGGTAGTACCCATATTAAAGAAACCCAACGCCGACCCCACGGTTATGGGCAACTTCCGTCCCATTTCCCTTCCTCCTTACCTAAGCAAAGTACTTGAGGCATATGTAACCAGCGTCCTCAGCTCCTTTATTGAGGACTCCAACTTCCTAGACTCTCAGCAAGCAGGGTTTAGACCCGCCCACTCGACAGAGGCGGTCATCCTCTCTGTAATAGAGGAACTTCGTAGAGGCGCTGATTCCAACATTAGCCAAGCCTTGATTCTCTTGGATTTGTCGGCGGCCTTTGACACGGTCGACCACACCATCCTGGTTGACCGTGTCAAAGAGGCGGGCATCAGAGGGACGGCCCTTAATTGGGTCCGCTCCTTCCTGCCGAACCGCCACCAATCTGTCCGACTCTCCCAATTCTCGGCGGACAGGAAGAAGCTCACCTGCGGTGTGCCGCAGGGGTCGTCCTTGTCCCCACTCCTTTTTAATCTGTACCTCACCCCCCTGATCCGCTCCCTCCGGGGAAGGAATGTCACTGCATTTAATTATGCAGATGACATTCAGCTCATTTTCAATCTCGACTCCTCGGATGAAGCAGCTCAGGACTTCCAGTCTACCCTCTGCCACATCAGCAATTGGATGGGCGCTCACCATCTCAAACTTAATCCCGACAAGACGGAGCTTGTTCTTGTCGGAGGCCCATCCAACCCCTGGAATTCCACCTTCTGGCCCCTTTCCCTTGGCCCCTCTCCTTGTCCTGCTGACAAGGTAAAAAGCCTGGGGGTCTACATCTCACACGATCTCTCCATGAAACATCAGGTCAGTGCCACAGTGTCCTCTTGCTTTTTCCAGCTTAGGAAAATTCGTAAAATAGCCCATTTTTTGACTACCGAAGCTCTCACCCTGGTGTTGCTGGCATTAGTCATCTCTCGGATCGACTATGCCAACGCCCTGTATGCAGGTATCCCACAATATCAAATTAAAAGACTTCAGCTAATACAGAATCAGGCAGCCCGCCTGATTTACCATCAACCAAAACATCATCACGTCCGTCCTCTGCTCAAAGCCCTTCATTGGCTTCCTGTATCGGAGCGTTGTAAGTTCAAACTAGGCTGTTTGACCCACAAATCCTTGGCCGGCATCGGTCCCTCCTTCATTTCCTCTCTTCTGCACCCCTATGTCCCCCCCAGACACCTCCGATCTTCTCACCATGCGCTCCTCCAGACACCTAGGTTTAAGCGCAAAAAACACGGAGGTCTCAGATTCTCTTTTCTGGCCCCCTCACTCTGGAACTCTCTCCCGCTGGAACTTAGACTCTCCTCTTCTTACCCTCACTTTAGGTCTCTCCTTAAAACCCACCTTTTCCGCAGCGTCTACACATAATCTTCTTTTTTCTCCCCTACATGCCTCCCGTTGAATTAGTGAACAGCGCCAAGAAACCGTCCGGTGTAAGTTGCGCTATATAAGTCTTTTTTACAGTACATTACATTACATTACAAAGTAATCTTAACTGTACTTACCAGTTACCTCCAATTCCCCTGATTTCATTAGTAATAATCAAACTGTCTTACTCGAGGGCCAGTATGATTTTGATGTCACCGGAGTGACCCTGACAAATGAAGTTCACAGACCTTCACAAGTCGGAGTGCCCACACAAGAAGCTGCCGTAACTAATGTACCTTCTCATGAAATTTGGTGGTCAGATGGTTCATCCTAATCTCTCCTCTGAGTTTTGCAGCTTGGCTCCAGAGCCAGTTCAATATGGACTTTTGAACCTTCCACAAGAATTCATTAACATGCTCAAGGAGGCTAAGCAACCATGAACACATGCAGCTTATTCTTTCAAATAGAAGACATTTTGTATCTTGTGTTCTAACAATTGCTTTGATTCAATGACGTGCCAAAAAGAAGCTATTCTTCCATATTTGCTTTATCTAGCCAAATCAGGCTTGGATTACTCTTCTATCAAGAGAAAGTGTCCGTCACAAACCTTTTTTCAAAATTCCTCCTATTAAAGACTTCTTACAGGGTTTGAAATGTTTACCCTCCCTGGGAATTGAACTTAGTGCTTTCAAGCCTCATGCAGGCTCCCTTTGAACCGATCCATGAAGCCTCATTGCAACACCTTTCGATGAAAGCTGCTTTCCTCGTAGCTATAACACCAGCACGTAGGGTTAGTGAGATTCAGGCTTTGTTTTGAACTGGTTTGCCTCATTTTTACAAGAGACCACAAGGAATCCGCCAATTAAACCCTATTCAACACTACTCCGGTCACGGTTGGAGTTACCCAAGGATCCACGCTCTCACCCTCATTATTCAGTCTGCTCATGGAACCTCTAACTGAACTTCTGAAGGTCTCAAATATTCAGTATCACATGTACGCTGATGACACAATTGTATCTGAAAACTTCCTCATATAAAGACTTCAAAATGCTCAACTGCACCTTACAGAAAACTCGACAATACCTAACCCGCAATCATCTCATGCTTAACACTTTCAAAATTGAATTCCTCCTGGTCACCCTACGCAACCACTCTACTCCTATAGAATAATCACTTAAACAACTCACTGCCTTCAAATGTGTCCCACACGGTATTGGCTTCACTAGATAACTAGGTATTATGCTGGACAAATACCTGAATATGCAAGATCATATCAGTGCAACCACTAGGGTAGCCCACTACCATCTGAAAACACTAAGGCCTATAGATGACTTCCAATTAGCAGTCCAAGCTTTAGTCATCTCCTGACTAGATTACGGGAGTGCTACTATCCCAGGCTTACCCAAGTTAAAGGTGGCTCCACTAAGGGCCACAATGAACTGCTGCTAGGCTAATCAATGAATCGACAAGATCCAACCATATTACTCCAGTTCAAAACCATCTAAAATCACTCCGGTTTGAAACAAGAATCCAGTTGAAGATAGCTTGCATGACAAACAAAGTCTTTCATCATAACACCCCTAATTACTTGGCCCAAAAGCTGGAACTATCTGGTGGGACGTAGTCCTTGAGAAGCACTAACTCCTTGTTTCTGAAACCACAGTACAACAAAAAGTAAACTTACAACTGCTCCTTCTCTGGTCTAGCCCCAAGAATTTGGAACGCTTTGTCACCTGAAACCAGGACAAACCCCTCTACTACAGCCTTCAAAAGAGAAGTAACAGATTCGGTCAGGAGTGGCCCTAAAGTCACTCAGTTTGTCTATTTGCATGCTGAGCTACCCCTGGATGGATAGTGTCTTGCATCTTATTCTGCTACCAGAAAGCAAATGAGATTATGTCCTGTACACCTAAAGTTCATTCTACAAGAGGGAAAGCGGCTGCAGCAGTTTTAATGAGGAATATACCCATCGCTGATGTAAAGCAGCTACATGGAGATCTGTTCCCACTTTTATCAAATGCTATTGTCTGGATTCAGATACTAGACCAAATGCGCAAGTTGGACAGGCCTCTCTGAGGAATCTATTCTCAATCTGGTCTAAAATGTTCTCTTTTCCACCACAGTTTGTAGGGATGGGCTTGCTACTCTTATTTAGTGGTTTTTGATTATCGATGGAGATCCCCTGAGAGAGAAGGAATAGTTTCTCATCTGTAATACTAGTTCTCTCTCTCTCAGCGGAATCCGCATTGAGATAATAAGCAGCCCGCCCTCCTCTCCGGTGGCAGAGACTATTAATGGACGTTCACTTTCCCTATATAATACTTAAACTGTCTCTGTAAAAACGGAGGCAACTGCCACCTGCTGGGCATATTGGGAGTCTGGTGGGCTGTGAGCCCTTAAAGATGCAGTTTCTTTGCATATCTCTATAGTTGCAGCCTATAGGGCTACAATGTCCTCTCCTCCATTTATTTCCTTTTTAAAAAAGGTTTACGAAAGATTTCCAGTCAAATAACACAACTTCAGTTAATTTTTCCTGTGGAGATTCTCCTGAGAGAGCACTAGGATTACACGTAAGAAACCAATCTTTACCTGCAATCCAGCAATTTATAAGGCAAAACACAGATCTAGAAGTTGCAAATGACTTTTTTTTTAAATGGCACACATCAGTAAATACTCCAGCGTTTAGAATGTGTCCCAAATCTGCTGGAACACAGGAAGCTGGTCCTGTTACTTTTAGATTAGCTTTTCATGTAATGCCATTTGGTTCAATTAATATAGCCAAACGTGGTGTCCTCCAGTGTCTGACTAGGCAGTTGGGCTACCACAAGCATGATGGTGAGCCATCTGTGCCAATATGGAGTACGAGAAAAAGGAGTGTGCAGTTCCAAAGAGGATGCATAGGTCTGCCAGCACTGGCAGGGGAAGGACTGAGGATGCACTGCGCTTTGACTCTCACTGATACGCACAAGTGTGCACACCTTGTTCGGTCCGATTGGGGCCATATTCTTCGTTATTTCTGGGTCTACACCCAGGGGCTATTCGGCATAATCCTGTAAGGTATACAGGGGGTGGCGCACACACCTTACCTTTCCATTGCTGTTAGAGTAGAATCAGGGCATCTTGGTCCTGACGAAGTTCCACGATCCGTCAGGACTATAATAGGCCTGAAACATGTTCACCTTTTGATTTTCACGCTGCGCACCTAAATAGTCCATTACATCTATATTATGCTGGATTCGCATTTGTTAACCATGACAAAGGGACACTATTCTTAAAACTGAGTTCTTGTTCAGATCCCTTTAGTTATTTTTGTACACCCTTCTACTCACATTTGTCTACTCACCTTCACAAATCTCATCGGCAAAAAAGAAAAGACCTCTGGTAAAGAGCCCCCTCAAGGGGCCCGTTGGGCACTGCAGCACCGGCCCAACCAGGAGCTGCCCGAAAATGAAGCATGACACCCGTTGGGGTGCGTAAGGGCCCTTGCTCCAAAAAGGAGCACTCCCCTCTGCCTACCACTCATACTAGACCTATACACCCTCTCAGGAACTGCACACTCCTTGTTCTCATAGCATGTGAGGGCACGTGTGCTGGACCTTAAAATTTGCCCGAGTCCCCCCTTTCTTGCATTGGTCATTCTGGGTACCTCTGATGTAGTGTGTAAGAGTGCCAGTCTGGCAGAGAGTTTGAACATATACCATCTAGTTGCAGCAATATGAGACCCATATGTAATATTAGTTTAAGTCTAGTTGTGTGCAAGATCAGAGAATATGTAGTAACTCCCAGTTCGGATTATCCCCAGGAAGAATACAGAAAAACAAATCTGAAGCTGCTGGATATTCAGGAGTCCAATACCACTTATGTACCAGTATTATAGACTTGTTACTGTGAACAGGGGACTGAGTCAATATTCCTCACCAAAATGAAATGAAAACTGATTTATAGAGTGAGACTATACCAAAAGGCAGCACTAGCCACATTAACTAGTAAAAAGACAACATACCTGGAACCCTAGTGCCCTTATGAAGTAAAGAGCTAAGTTTTGAAACCTTTTTTAAAACCAGGATTGTTCTCCATTTCTGAGATATGATGGTGCAGAGTGTTCCACAATTTGGCTGTGGCAACAGAAAAAGATTTGCCACTCCATCTGGCCCAATGAATTCTTGGAACCAACACTATGTCATATTTAGCTGAACAAAACAGTCTGGTAAGAGAATACCATTGGAACTTAGATCTGATAAACCTAGAGCCCAGATTGTGTAGGGCTTTATGAGCAATACAAAGGGACTCAAATCGGATTCTCTTCCTCACCACCTTTGGGAATATCCAAAGTAAGCCACACCGCTGTATTTTGTACAGTTTACAATTGTTTTAAAGAGAATTTGTAACTGTTCACACAGAGTTGCAGTAGTCTATCCGTGATGAAAATATACAGAACCTCAGAAAGGACCTATATTTCTTTTTTACATTGAATAAATCTAATCAGTTTTTATGAGAGATGCCAAAGAGAGAAACTAGAAGTTATTATTCAAACAAGTTTATTAATATTTTTACATTTTTTATAAAAGAGAATTTTTTAGACACATTTTTGCAACTGAATTGTTCATTATGTAGTCAGCGAAGAATTGATCAGGTTTACATACATACTTTCTTGAAAAACAAAACATTAAGAGTGCCCTCTAATGACAACTGATCTAAACATTCATACAAACATACTCACATACCAGTCATACTGTTATCTATTCTAAAATGACATATCTTTCATCACATACATAAAAGACTAAATTATACAAGACAAAAGACTAATACAGTTGGCAACTCTAAGGTGTACTGAGTTGAATACACATGGGAACCAAGGTGGTATAGTTCTACTAGTTATGATGGAGTTAACTAGTTCGTATCCAAGACAATTGATGTTAGGCCTAACATCAATTGTCTTGGATACGAACTAGTTAACTCCATGTAAAAAAGAAATATAGGTCCTTTCTGAGGTTCTGTATATTTTTGCTTGGTTTGTCTCTCCCCCCTCTGGACCTAAAATTACCTGGGAGAACTCTTTCTTACTTTATTGTCTATCCGTGATGAAATCATGGCATGTAATACCATTTTCCGTGCTGTAATCTGAATGTAGGGAAACTGGGAATTTCAACGCGAGGATAAGGTATTTAGAGGTGGTTTACTGAGTTAGTTTGATGCATTTTTTTAGATCCAGTGAAGCACATAAACCAACAGGAAGGAGGGTAAGCTACGTTGTAAGTTTAGTTGTGTGTTACACACGGGTATTTTCCTCACATGGTGGAGGTTTTTTTTTTAGCAATTCTTATTTTCACATCCATCCAGGAACATAATTAGGTGTTATATACATGTCGGCTTTGTCATGAAATTTTGGTCCCCTGTATGTCTCTGTGAGTTATGACAAGCTATGAAATTGAGTTCATAAATGTTTTTTCATTTGTTTAGATTACAGGCCCCTGAAGAAGGGCCATTTTTGGCTCGATAATGCATTGGGCATTCAATGGAATCCGGATAAATGTTTATGGTTGTGAATTTCATCACCGTGTGATTACAACTGCTGTTTGATAACTGTTCATGATAAGTTCTCTCATGAATATTTCATCAATGTAAAATGTGTGTTTGAAACAAAAGATTGTACTAAGTTTTTGAAACAGTTATTGTATCAAGTTTCTTTATGAAGAATTGTTTTTGAAATTTAAAAAGATTTAAAAAAAAATTGTTTGCAAAATAAAATTGGAAAATTATTCCTGCAACAGTGCACAGTGGTCGAGTGTGATTTCACTCAAGGTAGGAAGGTTCTCAAGTAGGCACGGGAGAGGACAAATGTGCTACCACTGTAGCACGCTTTTTTATAAAATTTACAAAAAGTTAGTTAAATTTGAATTTAGTAAAGAATAAAAGAGGTTGTGCTTCTCCACTTTATATATCTTGTTAGGCCCTTCCTACAACCAACTCCAACTACCACAAATGCACCCCACATGCAAAGCCTTGGTCAGTTTGATTTTAAATATTCCATTCATTTAAAATATATATGTTTACTCACAATCCTTTCAACAAGTACGTTCTTATTAAAGTCTGACTTTCTGAATAGCTTGTGTTCTGCTACAGCCCCCGAAAAGGGACCTGTACTTATGGGCAATTGCTAGTGGTGAGCCATTGTTGAGAGGGCCATGTTTTTATTATGTTACTTCTATAGGGGTTCACTGATGAGGAAGTATTTCACTCTGGCATAGATTGTGTGAAATTGTATAAAGTGTAATGTAGTCCACCTTTGTAGGTATCCTTCCAAATGCCTTAAACACAAGGAGTCCAGTCAGTCCCAGACACATGCAACCATGTCCCTGCTTCTTCTCACCTGTAAGAGCTCTTGCCTTAGCCCCATCTATCACAAAGTTAAATCTACAGGAAAATATCATATACTGGAGAAAATGTTTCCGGTCCTAGTTGTGGTCATATGTCCATAACTATCAATCTTCTGAGTTCTACCCCTATCAGTGCAAGTATATCTCCCCCTGCTCATATGATTCCACTTTCAGAGTATCTTCCCTGAACCTCTCCACACACAGGCATATGGTATGCAAATCTGCAGAGTGCACTGTCACCTGGAAGGGTATCCTGGCTCAGAATACCTCTCTCCCTTTCATTAGGTCTGATTTTTTTTATAAATATCTTTATTGGTCTTTTCAAGTTTTTCCAGCATTCCATGATACATAACAGAATTGCGAATCGAAGAGACAGTATTGTCAATTACAGATTACATTGATGCAACAGTACTGTTATGGAGTAACTACTCGTAGTCCCTTTCATTAGGTCTGATGAGAGATGCTGACTAGGGAATTTCAGAAACTGGCTAGGCTGTACTCATGACCTACCATCATGTCTAACTGTTTCCAGTTAGACATGATGGGGGACACCTCTTTTATTTAATTAAGGATTCTGTGTAATTTCTATTGACTGCCTCCTGCTTATAATTGGCTTTTCGACTATCAGGGCGTCCCACAGGATTCCTGTTCTGCTTTTGTTTCGTAGCCGGAAGGGATGTCCTCTCCCTTACCAAAGGGTACATACTGTTTGCCTTCTGCCAAGTTCATACTTTTCCTGCCTGAAGTGGTGTTGATGTTATGGAAATCACTCCCAACTTGTGAGAAGTGGTTCACAAGAGTTGGGAGATTTGGAATCTGGTTTTAGCATGGTCTTGCTGCTTTGACTTTTTGAAAAGAATGAATGAAACATTTTATTAAGTGATTAAAAATCATTTGCAATATACCAAAGATAGTGCAATCGTGTATATTCCCTTTTAGTACAACTCTCAAGGGAATCTGATCTGGAAGTGAATGGGCCCATTACTCTATGCAATAAAATTTGGACGAAACTCAGGAAATCTTCAAGAGCGGCCAGTACAACACAAACACTTTTCTTTATCTACAATCGTTTGTTTTTCACCCCTGTTTACCTAAACAAGATACACAACACAAATCCTAACACATGTTGGACATGCTCCCGAGGTGACGCTGACTTCAAACACATGATATTTACATGCACACATGTTTTTACATTTTGGGAGCAAATTTGGCACCAGATCAACATTATTTTCCATACCAACACACCCCTCTCCCTTACTAACATTTTCCTAGGTAGTTTAGCACCGGAATGGGGGGGACATCAACCCCAACTAAGACTTATTGACTTGCTACTGGCTGTAGCGTTTCAACAGATTTCAAAAAATTGGAAAGACTCTTCGAAACTATCCTATTTAGCATGGTGGTATGCAGTATGCCATAACCATCGTTTAGATACAGCCCTTGTCCACCCTATCTCTTTAGCTACGAAGAGATTACACCTCTGGTCTGCTCTCACGCACTTTTTGTATACAACAGCAGAAAACACTTCACCAGTTCCTTCAATGCAAGAAGTTACCAAGCCTCCCTGACTTCCTACTGTTTGTTTTCACATAATTGTGCTCAATTTATCACTTCCTTTTACACCCTTTCAATTATATATTTTTTGGCATGTACTACTATTTACAATATCTATAAACCTCTGAATGTATTCCTATCATTCCTTAAGTTATATTATTATTACCTTGAAGATTTTTGTATATTAAAGGTATTCTTAAATATCCTTTTCTGTTTAATATGCATCGGTAAATGATTGCCTGTATGAAGTATTGTTTTTTGCAATAACTTTAATTTCTAAATAAACCTTTACTTGTGTATATTCCCTTTTAAAATTGTGCACATTGCTTAATATTTAAGAGAAACGGTAAAATGTTATAACCCCATCAAACACCACTTGACAACCAGCAGTTAAAGATGATGTCATAAAAAAACAGTAAAAAGCTAAAAGCTGTTCCTTTTGTTCAATATGCCTATTTTATTCTAGCCATAATCTCTGGACATTAAAGTGCTAGTGTGCCTCTTATAGTGCATTAAGATGTGTATTGGCGCTGACTGATGCCATCTTTGCCTCCCAGGTCACTCAAACTTTGTGATCAGTTGCTTACAATTTATTCATAAGGTCCACAGTCAATCTATCATGCCCCCGTTGTTCAGACAACTGGGCGCGCACCTCTGCCATGTATTTCCTAAATTTGGCCAGTTCGGATGGTAAGGAGCTAGAGGACACTGTTGCACTGCTTCTGTGCCCATCCGGGCACTTCTTGACAAAAGCATGAGCTTCAACAACTTGCAACGTAGTTCTAGCAGGCCTGGGCAGCAACAAACCAGATGGAGCAGGGACTCCTCTCTATACTTGCAAAGTCTGCATTTGATTATGCGTAGCAAAGAATTCCAGGCAGGATTTAGCTTTTTGGTTGGCAAGGACACCAACCTGGCCCATTGGATGTCTTTTAGGCACTTCCTTCCCTGTGCTTGGTTCAGATATGGCTGTGTTTTTTTTCTCCATATGATAAAATGAAGCCTGACTGCCCTCCCCTGGCTAGACAGTTAAGTTTGTCTGCTTCCTGTGATAATTGATAAGTTTGATAGTTTATGGCATTCTTAATTGCAGCGCAGCTCATCTTTTCCAAAAAAACAGTTTTCCATCGCCAAGTCAAGTGCAGCCACAGCTCTTTGCATATAGGCGTTCCAGGGATTGGCCGTTCCTTTGTATACTGGTTTAAGTATCTTTTTTTAAACATCCTGTGGGAGCTTTAAGGACTAGGTAATAATATTTTGCTTGTGTTCCCAAACATTCATAGTTCTGCTGGACAAGGTAAAACTCCAGGCGGATCACACTGTTGCGGGTATATTTAGGTAACTTAAAGATTCGTTTGTACGCCTGACATTTGGATCTATTTGACCGGGGAACACTTGCTGCGCATAGCTTGCTATCGCTCGTGCTTTGCATTGTATAACCCTCCTGATTGGCACCATGGTTGAGCTGCACAGCTTCCCGTGAAGTTTGCATGAAGCGTGGATTGTGGATTGAGCCTTGGACTTCATGCTTTGTTGGTGTGAAGATGCCTTCCCAGTATCACTGAGCCAAGCCCTGAGGTAGGTATATGTGCTTGTGGTGGTCATTTTCAAGCGTCTTCCCCAAATCTGCGGTATACAAGTTGAAGAGTGTTGGGGTGAGGCCGCAGCTGTTTCAGGCCTCATTCAGTGTATCATTTTTTTGAGAGAGTTTCCCCTGACAATTTTAATTCTTACCTATGTTTTGCTATATAGGGAAATGACTGCATTAGAGAGGCCTTGCAGGATGTTCCTTTTCCTTCGCTTACTTCACAGCTTATTGCAGGAGACCCCATCAAACGCTGCTGAGTAGTCGACAAAGCGGGCGAACACAGGCTTGCTGATTTTGATGTTTGCTTGCTGGGCCATGTAGGCTAGAGCAACTATGTTATCAACTGTGGACCCACCTTTGCAGAACCCAGTTTGGTATAGGGGAAGTATCTCTTTTTCCTCTATCCATCTGTTCAGTTCTGCTAGTAAAGTGCTAGCGTATGCTTTCCCTTCTATGTCTAGATGGCCATCAGTCTGTAGCTTTTCGGATCCGTGTTGGGCTCCCTTCTTAAATATTGGCTGTAACAGGAAGCCTCGGGGACATCGGCTTGCAGCCTGCATTCTGTATACAAGGTGGATAGAATTTCTCCCCAATATACTGGGTCCTCCTTAAACATCCCACCCGGGAGTCCGTTTGGGACACATAAATGTAAATGTAAATGTACAGGAATTTATATAGAGCAAATCACCACTGGTTTCTATGCGCTTGCTTAGGGAACCCGTCCTGGTATTCCCCTGTGAGATAACCCCGGCAGGGTATCCGCAAGGTGAAAGCCAGGCATCCCGCCGCGAGGGGCCGTTGTGGAGATTAAGCAAGCTATTGCCCAGAGTCGCAGAGTGTGAACCCGTGAATCGAGTAGGCACCAGAGCGGGAATTGTCGAGTCCATGGACATTTTAGGACTCAAGACCCCGCCGAGCCGGGAATTGAACCCTGGTCTTATCTTTTTTTATGATCTTTCTGAGAGCTGGTGCTTCTTGTCTATTCCTCCTTCTTCTAGCTGAGGGGTGCAATCGCACTTTTTGAATAGTTCTGAACCCACTCCACTCTGTGGAGGGAGCAAGCTTCTATCCAAGTGTCATTTAACAAGGTGCATGGGTCTAGTGGCCATTAGGTTGCCATTTGCGGCGCCTAGAGCATGTTTGCCTTTGATTCTCGCCAGTCTGAGGGACCACTGTACTGCTTCTGTCAGGTAGGCCCCTACTGGGACTGATGTGTTGCCTGTTGTGTTACGAGAGGGAGGCTTTCCTGAATAACTTGTGTGCATTTAAAACACTGACCATTGCTGTAACAGATGCCAGTGTGCACCCCTGCAGCTGATATCATGAACCCCGCGAGAACCTCTGTTATTTTTCGCTACATTGTTTTTTTTGTGCATTCTATGCTCTGCCTTTGCTTCTTAGTAGCAAATATCTGGTCTGCCAAGGAAAGAAGCTACGTTTGCTCAATTAGGAATAGGCTGTCTGGGCCCCAAGGTTTGCTTGTTATGCAGAACAATGCTCCCCAGGGCTCTTCTGCCGCCATGATGCTGCGTTGTGGGTTTGTGGATTTCCTGGGTCCTCCAGGTGTCAACTTAGGGTGCAAATCGTGTCCCACTTTCTAGCTCTCTTCTAGGCTTGCATTCAGCTGACCACGCCCATCCAGCCTTCGGCCCAGTGAAACTCTGGGTTTGTTGAGGGCTTGTACCCAGGGACTGGAGCAGCGTGCTCTCCATCCTCAATGCTTTCAGTACCTTACTGCTGTCAGAATGTCACTACCGCGCTTGCCTAGCGTGATTGGCACACTGCCTCCAAAGAGCAGTCGTTCTTATTCTGCTTAGGTTTGGGACCCTGGGTTTCTTATTCTGCTTAGGTTTGGGACCCTGGGTTGGAATCCCCATGCTTAATTGTCTTTGACACATGTTTTTTTTAATTTGCACACTGCTTGCAAATAACAGCAATTTGATGAAAAATTGTTCACTGCTGATTATTAACTACTGCTTGAAGGTATTCTAACTTTTCTGCTGCTTCAATGAAAGCCCGGTATCTAGCAAATGTTGCTACTAATGGTTTCCCAGGCGCAGGATTCCAAGTGGATGTGTTCCAACCAGCAGCTTGGGGATATAAATATCATAAGCTCTACTCTGATAGGTGGGAGAGACATTATACTAAAGATATCTGGTCTGGAAGGAGGCATTGCATGGTTTGTCTAGCAGTCAGCCTAATAGCATAATGCCAAAAGGAAGGAGGAGGTTAGACTAATGCATTCGGGTTAGTTTAGTAAATAATGTTCTGTTCCTGGCCTACAACGCCCTGGTATTTGAGATAAGGAGTATTTGGATGATGGGTTTAGAGGCCCTTGCCCCTACACCATGGGTTGCAATGTATACTGACAAACGGACTGGTTCGTAGGGCTAGCACGATACTTTATGCAGCATTACAAGCCGCGGATGCGGACCTGGCGTTACTTAGCAAGCCTAGATGGGACGCATGTGCAGGAGTACCTCAGACTGCTATCTAGAGGGGGATTGCGCTCGAACAGGTGAAGCGGCTGTTCTCTGCAATGTTCGCTTGAAGTTCACCCAGGTCAATTACTTACATCACACCTACCTCACCCCACACCATCTCAGTAAGATGTTCACGGGAGTGGCCCCAGTGTGCAACTACCGACTGACCCCCTGCTCTGCCTGTTGGGTATCAGCAAGCAGATGAAGCGCACTAAACATTATCTAAAACTGGCCGACCTAGCCATGGTCCTCAAAGCCGCCACCAGCTACCCAGACTGTTTACACTTGTTTTAGGTACACTTTATTGGTCATTGCTCTGGAATGAGTATATGCTGGTGGCACCACACAAGAGGATGTATTACTCTACTCCCCTCCCCCCCTTCTCCATATCGCGTTCCACTTTAATTTTACATTTCAGTGATTCTTGATGTTGTATATGTTGATACGACTGCTATTCAAGGCCAATGCTTTGGTCACTGATGTATGTAACTACTCGAAAATGCCAATAAAGAAATATATTTTTTAAACACTAAATTAATAAATGTCCATGGTTTATATTCTGTTTATCATAATTCTTGTTGCTGATTTGTCGGTTATGGTCGTAATTGTAATATATATGATTTACATCAGATTAGCATCTGCACTCGTTTGGTGGTTGCTGGGCAACCATTAGGCTGGGCCTGCAGGTGAGCTTTAGACCCCGAGTCACGTGACCTCACCAACAGTCTATACTAGCCCTTTTCCCAGGGCGTCTCAGCCCAGGAGTAGAGGAAAAAGGGGGAATTTCCTGTTTCAGCCTGTACCACAGGCAGATCTGATTTTCGTGGACTGTCAGGGCGTTTCAAAAGTTTTAATTAAAACTGATAAATGTCCAGGTTCTGGGGAGACAAATGGTTGAGCGTGCACATT
This sequence comes from Lissotriton vulgaris, assembly GCF_964263255.1. Taxonomy (NCBI): domain Eukaryota; kingdom Metazoa; phylum Chordata; class Amphibia; order Caudata; family Salamandridae; genus Lissotriton; species Lissotriton vulgaris. The sequence continues at coordinate 194,961,145 of NC_141690.1, forward strand.
ACCTCTGGCCCTGTCCCTTTAATCACAGCAGAAACAAATATTAATTATTTTAAGGGTTTTAAAGAGACCCCGTGCTTTGCCGCAGGGGCTCAGGGAAGGAAAACAGCAAGATGTGAAGAGAGGACAATGGGCATCTGAGAAGACCCTCGGCTGACGCCCAAGCTCCTGAGTCTTCCACTTAGCTTCATCACATGTGGGAGGAGGGTTACTCAATGATAGCTCTGCGCTGTTATCATTTGAATTGTGACAAGTTGGTACAACTTTAATGCTAATTCAGGATTCAAAAAGAGGCCCTGTATGGGTTTTTTGGGTCCATATTTTAGCAAAGGCAAAAACAAATGTATGGGTCCATGTGCATCTCTCCACGTTCTACCGCGTGGGCACATAGGCACTCTTATCAAGTCATTGTTTTAGAAGTTGTTTCTGGCACTTTCAGCTTTGTTTTTACCTTAATAGATTCAAAAGTCCTGCATTGAATGAGCTGCTCGTGGGGCACCTTGAGCTCTCTGCCTTCCTTTGAATTGTTCGAGTTTTAAAACGGATTATGTTTGTCTAATACATTGTCTCATGGGTGATTTGTGGGATATGCAGGTTTAGTCCCTTCTATTGCAGTAAGTGCAGTTATTATATTTAATGCGACCATACGTGCTGAATTGGCTGGGACAGTCCTGTTTCTCGTGAATTTTCACAGCAAGTGTCTGCACGTCCTGGTTTTCAGAGGGTAGATTCAATAGAGGAAGCTACGTTTTCATGTATTTTGGTGCACAATTTTTAGCCCTTATCAGAAAACCATTTAGTTAACACACAATACTGTGTGTAAAAGTTGCATTTAATTCCCTGTAGTGCCATATTGTCTGTCTTTCCGATGTTGGGCAGTGCTGTCAATTAAGTCAGTTGTTCCCCTCAGTTAATGAGTTATTATAGGCCTACTTCTATGTTTGTGGACTGTCCCGGGTCTGGTTTACAACATCTGGTCACCCTATCTGACCTTAACCCAGTTCTAACTGTTTGCAAAATATAACAAAGTGCAATACCTGTTACTTTGTGAATTCTGGTACCACTTACTGGCCCATTTAGATTCTGCTCCTGTTAACTCCACTCTCTCTCGTTGCTCAAAGACAGCCAGTTTGCCTGCTGAAGTCTACGAGAGTCCTCTTCTTTCCCTCTTTGCAGCCTGTGTTTTTTCAGGTCGAGCCTAGCGCAGCGCGCATGCACTGCTCCGCGGTGCTTCTTGTAAGTACTCTAAACTACTCCATCTGGGTCTGACTCCTCCCACATTTAGGATTGGCTTTTGCTTGTGTCTTTCAATCTTTCAAAAAACACACAAATGGCTAAAGGCGGGTGCATGTCCCACCTCTTTTTTAATGTTCACTCCCACTGTGTTTTTCTCTCGGAAGCGAGCAGCGGTGCGCAGGGTAGCAGCTGCATTCCTCGTGGATCAGGTTACTATTTTGACACAACGTGCTGTGCTTTCGCTGGCAATCTGGGGTCCCCCCCCCTTTTGCATATGTTGTGTTTTTTTTTTAGAGCTCTGTGCTCTCACAAGCACTACTTCCTACTGGCAGCCGCACTTCTTGTCTTCCTAGCTATGATGCTCTAATACCATGCCCAGATTATTTTTTTCATTTAATTTGTGGGCTTCTAAGCACTCCTTTTCCATCACTCCGCAGCTCTCTAGCTATGCTTGCACCATAAAACTACCTCCCCTAAGCACTGCAGTAGCACCGGATTGGTCTATGCCGCCTCGCGAGACAGGCTGTGACAGTGGGTAAACCAGTCTATAAATGATGCATGCACCGACAGCAGGACTACAGGTGGTGGGGGACTTATTTGAAGAGGGGACACTGGTCCTGTATCAGATGCTGCAGGAACGTTATGACCTCCCACGAGGCGACTACTTATTGCATGCGGCAGTGGTGCGAGCCATACAGGATCACTGGGGCAAGGGGCTCGAAGAGTCGCCGACAGCGCAGGCCTGCCAGTACACCATGATGTCGGCAGGCACCTATAAGGCGGTCACGTGTCTCTACTCGAGAATGCTGAGGGAAACCCTGCAGCCGTTGACCACTCTGAAGGTCAAATGGGAATTGGACCTGCAAACAGAGATCCCTGAAACCACGTGGATGCAACTGGTGGGACGTGCTAGAAAGAGCACGAGGAACGCACGTTTCCAGCTAATCCACTTTTATATTCTCCACAGGGCCTACCTTACTCCGAGTAAAATACAGAAATACTTTGGAGCAGAGGAGGCTGCTTGCCCACGCTGTAATACATTGGGGGCGGATCTGACACACATGCTCAGGGATTGCCCACACCTCCAGGACTACTGGAGGGACATTGGCGACACCTTGAACGAAGCAGCAGACAGGGACTTCCAATATACTATGGCCGTCAGTATTCTACACTGGTTCCCGCACACACCCAAAAATAAGATGTCGAGCAGGTTCATTGATATGGGCCTCCTCTTGGCCAAACGAGAAGTGACAAAGGGGAGGAAATCGAAAATGGGCCCGACTCATCGGAGATGGCTCACTGAGTTCTTGAAATGGGCGACAAGCGAGAGCACGATTAGGTACCAGTTAGCACGTAGAAGAGCAGACGAGCGGGCCTTGGAGGCGGCGATGGAGTGGGAACTCTTGGTGCAAGCACTGCGAGATAGCACGTTAGAAGAGGAGGAAGACGAAAGGGACGTGACAACTGACGCCACCGACGCACATGTGATGACAGCACCTTCACCAGTCACACTCACACAGTAGATGATTAAGACCTCCTGCTTGCAGTCATACAGACCCACATTCTTGACCGGGAGCGATTGATGACACTTGGGGGGGAGGGGAGGATCTGAAGGGAGCGGGGGGAATCTTCTTACCGGTAGTATAGTTGAGACGATCATTTATAGGCACTATTGGGGGGGTGGGGGAGGTAGGGTCAAAAATTGAAAGCAGACGGTGGATCTCCCCAAATGCACCGCACAGTGACTGCCGATTGTGAGGACTTCACTGATTTGTGATTTTTGCCGCCCGACCTCCGGGTTGTGGGCTGAAAGGCTGTGTGCAATAGGTGGGTACATGATAACAGGAGGGAGGATCTCACATTAATGATACTTCTCCTGATTGACATACTATGTGATTGGATCTGCAATAAAAACGGTTTAACAAAAAAAAAATGATGCATGCAGCGACTTGTGGCTGCTGATGATTCTCTTGGAAATATCAGTGTACAGCAGTCACAGATATGCAAACATTTAATGTACATGAATCACACAGCTTACCTGAAGCCGGAGTTCTACGCTGCATACTGTCAATTGTGTATTCCCTTTGTGCACATGAAGGGACATGGCAATGGGGCGCCACGGAGGGGGGGAGGTGGGGAGTGCACTGTTTGTGGGATACACAATCAGCGCAGTGCAGCCTTCCGCACATCAGATGCCGCAGGACTGAGTTACCTTGCGGAATACTTGCTGCCAGCCACGGGAAGATGCATATTTTTTTTTGTTTGTACTGCATGTGTGAGGTTTTCAAACACGCTCTCCATCGTATTAAAGATAACCATCGCACAATTTTTCAGATACGCATGTTATGTACATGCATTCGATACCCCCAATAGCCACCCCGCCCCAATGACAAAGTCAATAGTTGTTCCAACGTCGAGACCTATTGGCATTGCCAATGCTTGTTCTGTCTTAAGCTCTGCCCGCTCTCCTTTCACCACTTACCCCCTGTGTGATCCTGAGTGCTTTGACTTCCTCCCTGCTCTCTGTCCTCTTGCTTTCTACCTTCACTGGCACTGCTGACTGCCTGAATATGCTTATCAGCCCACTAGCTGTGTAGTCTGATTACAATCAAAGGACCCATAAGGCATCTACAGAGTCACAGCAGAAGAAAAAGATATCAGTTTTAGAATTGCTTTTTTGTGCCAAATTTTGCTTCTGTTAACTGTAAAAGTTTGTTAATATTGTGCAATCTATTTAAAAATCTTTACTTTTGCAAGACCCTGTCTTTCTGCCTTCCTCTTCCTCCATCTTATCTTCACACTCTTCCCTCCTCCTTGCACCCTCTCCTAAATTCCACTCTGCCTACCTGCTGTCCCAGACACAAGTTGTGGATTAGAAATCTGAAGAAACCCCACTTGTAGGTGCACTCATTTGGTGATAATTGGCCCACTGGAACAAATTGACACTGGAATGATGAGCCCCAATCAGGGCGAACCTGGACATCCCAAGGCACCTTTCTTCTTTATTCTTTCTAGACATCTTTAAACCTGCTCACCAAATATTCATGCCGATTATGCATCCTTGGTGAACTGAACATGTGGGTTGAAACGCAGTCGACATGATTACAGAGGCTGACCATGTTTACGCCTGTTGACGATACAACATTTAAATTTTTGTATCCATGAGTTTTGTTTATTGAAGCTGATGCCTCCTTATTGTACCACCAACTACCTCCTCCTGTTGACACTTAATTTCACTTTGTCCTATGTATTTTCTGGTTTGTTTACACACTATATTCTCTACCTTATATAATTTTTAAAAAATGGTGTGAATTTTGTTACTATTGTGAATAAAACTCGGTTCGGCTGAACTGTGTTACATTCTGGCTTTATTATCATTCTTTCTTTCAAATGATTTTTAGTAACACGGTTATGTTCTGGATTTAGTCCACACAGAAAGTTCTGTGATATTTAGAAGTTTCTTCTGAATGAGTTTCATGATCACGCATGTTTCAAGTAGCATTTTTCAGAGGGCATGGTAGTTCAAGAAAATTGAGTCGATATGCTTTTCTCGCAGTATCACCAGACCGTGAGTCCACATGCCTTTACTCAATAGGGTGTAAAATCTTCACTTTTGGAAGTCTGGCTTTAATCACCACCAATGTCTCTTGCTGCCTCAGACCGTATGTCTACACCTTGCGAGAAATGGCAAAACTGGTTATACCCGCGCTGTGGGACCTTCATATCGCACCTTCACCGAACCGTCTCCGAGACCCATTCTTCTCATGGTCTCGAATAATTCAACCCAGCATTGTATGTCCAAAGTTTTTCCAGGTCAACTGACCGGTGGGCAGCCCGTGGTAGGCATTGGGCCCCAGAATGCTGTAACACAGATTAGAACATTGGAATGTTGGGAGCTCCATTGAAAACAATGGAGTGCTCTGGGCTTCTAATGGCTGGTATAAGCCTGGAGGTCCAACATTCCAATGTTTCTTTGTTTACAGCTCTGCCTGTGAACGAAGGCTTCAGGGAGCCTGAGGGGATTCCAATCCCCTCACGCTTCCAAAAGGCTTTGTTTGTTTTGTTATAACATTCTGTCCTCTAGTGACAGAATGTTCTAATAGCCTTATAGCCCTTCGTAGATGGGCTATACCACTATTAAAGTCCCTCTCCCTTGTTAAAGGCCCTCGCCTTCGGCTCGGGGCCTTTAACGCTGGAGAGGGCCTGTAATAGCCGGTATAGCCCTCTACGGTGGGCTATAAGGCTATATTAGAACATTAGAATGTTGGTCGCTCCATTAAAAACAATGGAGTAGCTCCGGGCTTATAAAGGCTGGTATAAGCCTGGAGCTCCAACATTCCAATGTTTCTTTGTTCATAGCTTGGCTGTGAACAAAGGCTTCAGGGAGCCTGAGGGGATTCCAATACCCTCACGCTCCCATAAGGCTTTGGTTTTTTTTGTTAGAACATTCTGACCTCTAGTGGCAGAATGTTCTAATAGCCTTATAGCCCTCTGTTGCTGGACTATACCAGCTATTAAAGTCCCTCTCCCTTGTTAACGCTGGAGAGGGCCTTTAATAGTCGGTATAGCCCTCTACGACGGGCTATAAGGCTCCAGTAGTGTGCAGCACCTCAGGAGATGTATAGCGACACTGCCTAAACTCCGCCTGTCCACAACTGTAGTGGTCTGGCAATCCCAGAGGTACAATAATACCCTATGGACTGGAGATGCCACTGGTATGACTGCTGGGCATCTGCAGTTGTAGGGATAGACAGACTACTGAACATAGAGTGAGAAGGGGCTAGCACTGAGGGAAGGCCTTTAAGAGAACAGTCTTATATTTACCTCACACCTGACAAAATAAACCATTATTTCCACTACACTGACGCAGCCTGTCCCTGCTGTCAATTGGTCAATGAAGACCCGCTTCACATGTTGTGGGAGTGCCTAACCCTCCACCACTATTGACGAGGTGTTACGTCTCACTCGACCACTTGCATGGGGCGGTCTTCCCTGCACACATGGGAGACATCTTTTAGGCCTCTTTCGCAGGGACAAGAAACTGAAGGTCACCTCCCGTTTCCTTGATCAGGGACTGCTGAGAGCCAAGTGTCTTATCACTAGGTGCTGGAAGTCGCCCGGACCCCCAACGCTAGCAGCCTGGCTGCAATCCCATATTGTGTGGGCACAGGTGGAGAGTGTTATACAGAGAGTACAGCTTAGAGCTGCGTAAATTTCCCATTGCCACCAACTGGGACACAATTCTTACTGACCTTCAGGCCTTTGCACACCCCACTGCTGCAGCAGCAGACGGATCACCAGAAGGTGGGGAAGGACCTGTGGTCACTCAAGACCCTACTTAACTAAAGCAGTAAACATAGGCCATTTGTCTTTACCTGCTCAAGCTGATCCAGGTTTCAAGCCTAGACATGTTGGTCAACATGATCATGGGTAATCCTGACTGACTGTGATGGAAATGTGAGGAGGAAGGGGCATGGGCTGGGACTTTCTTCCATGAACTGTGATGTTAAATATAGCAAGAATCGTTCATCCACTTCTCTGTAGTATATGCTGTTGGCCCCATAGATGGGCCAGTAAATACATTATGTTTTGCTCCACTCCTGATTGTACTAGCACCGACTGGTGCCGCTATTCACTGTATTACAGTATTTGTAAAGCGTATCACCTCCTCCACATCCAGGATGCTTCACCACTATATTCCTGGGGAATATATAAGGTGAAGATGACTCTAGGCAGGGCCTGACCTTTGGTTTGTTACTAACTGCTGCTTCGGGAAGTCTTTTCACAGCCAGGAGCTGAAATCTCACTCTTCATTCTACCCTTATTTTGGATGCTTGGAGCCAACATCATAACCGGACATCTGCAATTGTTGCCAGTGGTCCTTGGGCCTGCCTAGCATCTAGAAGCCTGCCTTTGTGCTTGATCACAGAAAGAAAAAGAGTGCCTCGCCCTGCCGGAGGAAAGACTATTCAACAGTAAAGTGAATTCCCTGTGTGCAGAAGACCTACAAGAAGCTGCTTGTCAGTGGGAATGTTATGAGGGGGGACGTTCTCCACGAGCAGTTCCCATTCTGAACTGCAACACTCCATTCAATTGAGAAGCAATGTTGTGTCCTATGGCGCACTGCCCTGTGCCCAAAAGACCGCTGCTGCAGCTCCCTGACATTGACAGTGCCTCAAGAAGAACTGGTATCATCACCACAGCAGAAGCTCTAATCCAGCCCGAAGCTGCAAGTGCCATGACAGAGCATCCATCTGCAACTAGCCTGGGAGGCCACCACTGCCAAAGCCAACCCCCCAGTGAAGAACTGGCCCAGAGGCTGGAACTGCGGTGACCGAGCACCCATCTGCAAGTGGCATGGGAGGATGCACCGCCAAAGACAAGCACTGAGGTGCTGAACCCTACTAGTAGTTTGTGTCCTGAATGAGTGTCGCCTCAGCTTCACACCACTGATGCCGCTTCTACAGGAACGGGTGTCTAGACACAACTTCTAGCAGCTCCAGTGAGCAGGTAAAAGGTGATTTATGTGTTAACCAGTGGCGTGATCCTGAGCAATCTGCATCTGTGCTTGATTTTTGTCTATACCCATACGACATACCAGGTACTGTAGGCATTAAAACTCCCAGACATTACAATCTTGTAACCATCCCTGTATTGAACTGTGCAGTATTTTGTTTTGCTGTGAGGTAAAAGTACTTTCTTTGTTACTACAGATAAGCACTGGGCTGAACATCACATTATTGTGCCTTTTGGTTCTGAGCTCTTGCCCACCACACTACCTTGCTGAGAAGCCTTGCACTACTCGCCTTTGCTATACTGAGAGTCAAGTGCAAAAAGTTTGTGCTTGGCCAAGTTGGCAGTGCCATGGTATGACAGACAGCAGAAGCAAACAACCCCAAAAACCACAATTGAGGCAGTGTAGCCCTTGTCTTCCCTGGTGCCCCGAACAAGGTCTGACAGGTGTCAACTGCAATCAAGTCCTGGGCGCCACCCCCAATGTTTCCAGAAATGAATGCTTCAAGCAAATACAATTCAATTTCCGATCCAGAACTTGTATCACACCCTATCAAATGAATAAAGTACAGCCCTGGAGTGTTTGTGCAGTGGCCAGGTCCAAGGAGGCAGATGCAGACTTCCAGTATGAAAGAGAATTTCTGGTGGACCTCGAGGAACTAATTCCATTCCAGTAACCGTTTGGAGTTGTGTTGCTAATCCTCGATGTCGGACAATCCTACCCCTGCACCAAAGAAGGCGATACTGACGTTTCCCAGTCTCTTTGCTGACCCTGTGCTTGGTAAGGCCTTCAAGTTAGCATTACTGGATCTTTTTAAGAATGCCAAGCAACCCTCTGTGCTACTCCCCAAGGGAGAGTCGCTTCCTGTGGGCTTGCTGGCTCTGGCTCTTGTCATGTCCATCACAGGGTCACATCTACTAAACACTCAAGAGCTTGCGTCCCCAGCTAGCCTTCCCAGCCAGGTGACAGAATGGAGGAAGAGACTGGTTGGCATTCACCCTCTCCTGCACACAATGTCCTAATAAGGCATTATCTACTTCCGACTGCTTAGTGGCCATATCTGAGGTGTGACTTTTGTTCCTAACTCGGGGTAGCATCAAGCAGTTGTAATTGTAATTTATATTTATATAGCGCATTATCACCAACGGTCTCTAAGCGCTTGCTTTGGGAACCCGTCCTGGTTTTTCCCTGTGAGATAACCCGTACTGGGCACCCCCAAGGTGAAAGCCAGGCATCCCGCCTTGGGGGGCCATAGTGGAGATTAAGCAAGTGAATCATAGCAGTCAATCTGAAGGTTCAAAAGATTTTGGTCTTCTTAGTGCTTGGGCCTATGTAAGCCCTTCCTTGGGTAATAGCCTGCTAGGCAACCTGAAACACTTACTTGAAGCATCTGGATGTCTGGCTTTTCCAGAGATACCTTCTGATACAGAAATTCACCTTACCTTTGAGGTCGGCATCTTCCTGAATCTGTGATATGGAATGTAGGCACGACTAACTACAAAATTAAAGGCAAAATAACGGATTAACACTGTGATGAATCTTTTGCGGTGGGAAGTCCTACATATGCATGCATAGTAGCAAAATAATCTTAGAGCAAAAGGACAAACTACAATTTAGCCACCTAGGGTTCTGTTAGACCTGGCATATCTTGGCGTGATTAGTCCTTACTTTTTGCCTCTACCACCTTTGCTTTTGTATGCTATGGGCATTCTGCCACTTCTGATCAGTGACAAAGTACCAGAGTTCCCTGTTTAAAATGTAAAGTGATTGGTTGGCCATGATTGGTATGTTTGCCTTACTAGTAAAAGTCCCTAGTGATGTGCACTGTGTGTGTAAGGGCTAGTAATGTAAGGGCGTGCAGAGAAGGGAACTCAGGCCATCAGTGTAGGACCTGCACGAAGAATGCCAAGTTAGCATGTTGTCCTGACAAGTGCAACCACTTGCCAGGCCTGACTTTCCCTTTTACATACACATTGGGCACCCATGTGGTAGTTCCTCTCTGCTGCTGCAGTTTCTTTTCAGCGCCGGGACACCTCCTCGCGAGGTAGCTGTTCGCGCTACACAAGAATCAGTATTATTATTATTATTATTATTCCTATGTAACCCCTGGGCAGGGTGCAGTGTAGGTAAAGGCAGAACATATACTGAGGTGTGTGCTATGTTCTGACAGTGAAAAACTCTCCATTTTGTTTCTCACTGCTGAAAGGTCATCCTGCATATAGGACAGAATGTGGGAGGCTGGGTGTTGTGTTTATTAGCCTAGTTTAGTGTTAGTTTATAATGGAGAGGTGAAGTTTAGTATGTATGAACTCACAGTGTCATAGCAAATCTTTCTGTGAAGGTGGTTTTGTCACTGTATGTTCATAAACCACTCTTTTAGAAAGTGGCTGAATTTTGTGCTCTGAACATTTCTGTTTGTCTCTTAAATGTGGATTGTCTGTCTGGAACTGAAAGGTGAGAGGAGCTGGAAGAGGTCTTGACCCAGGGAGGGGTTGAGATGGCACCAGGCTGTCCTGTATCTGCAGATTAGGGGGAGGAGAAGCCAGGGAGGTGAAAAGACCTGGTCTGGTGCTATAAACCAATTGACCCATCTCGTGCTGAGTAATTAAGGACCCACACCACCAGTACCAAAGTGGGAGAGGTGACACTATGAGGGAGACACCTAGAACTGATTAAGGGAGGGGTCAGGGACCCCTGAGCACATACGAACTTCAAAGACATTAAGGGGTATAACTAGGAGAGTTGAAACCCCTGAAAGTGGGAATGAAACAGATATGGATTGAGACTGTAAAGGCTTGGACCCATTCTGTGGTCAAGAGGAGCTTCTGCTAAAGAATGAGCAACTGAAGAGACTGCTGTGGGCAGACCAATCCTTGCTTCGTGATCTGGGGCTGGTCTGCAGTTTGCTGTTCTAACAAAGGGAGAGGCTGTTGGGACTGTGCTTGGAGGCGCTGTGTTCCCCTACTTGAAGAAGACTGTGTTTTGTGCTGTGTCTTTTAACCCCCAAGGGCCCGAGGTGAGCTGGCTCCCTGTTTGGAAATACAGGATCATAAATGTTTCCGGAGAAGTCCCAAGCAATGCCGTGTGCTCTTGCTTTTGCAGCTTGAGACCCTCAGAAGTTGTGCCGTGTGATCGTGGGCACACAGGAGTAAGCTAAGTCTCAGACGTATTCGGTACGAGTCGAAGTGCAAGCCAAGGCATTGGCGAGGAGCGCCTGGTGTGCACAGAGAGTCGAGGCGAGACTCGGATGCGTAGTGTGCGTGTCCTTATGCAGCCCAGGTGCTGGTGAAGAGCGCCTGGGCCATGTGTGCACCAAAGGAAGAAGCAAGACACGGATGCGTTGGGTGCGTGTTGTGGTGCAGCAAGGGCGTTGGTGGGGAGCGCCTGGATATAGTGTGCACTACCAGAAGAATTGAGTCTCGGACGCGCTGGGTGCGTATCGTGGTGCAGCCCGGGTGTTGGTGAAGAGTGCCTGGACATCGTGTGCACCAACAGAAGAGGTGAGACTCGGACGTGCAGAGTGCGTGTCGTTGTGCAGACAGGGTGTTGGTGAGGAGTGCCTGGACATCGTGTGCACCAACAGAAGAGGTGAGACTCGGACGTGCGGAGTGCGTGTCGTGGTGCATCCCGGGTGTTGGTGAAGAGCGCCTGGGCCTCATAGGCACGAAAAGAAGAAGTGAGTCTCGGACGTGCTCGGTGCGTGTCGTGGTGCAGCCAGGGTGCTGGTGAGGAGCGCCCGGACATCGTGTGCACCGGGAGAAGAGGAGAGACTCGAAAGCGCAGAGTGCGTGTTGAGGTGCAGGCGGAGTGTTGGTAAAGAGGGCCAGATCGTCGTGAGCACCAGAGTAGAGGCGAGTTTAGAACGTGGGGTGTGCGTGTCGAAGTGCAACCTGAGGGGCTGGTGAGGAGTGCTGGAGTAGAGGGTGCACCAAGTTGGATATAAAGTCTCCACAGTTCTGAGGGCGGATCTCAGTGTCAACCACAGCAACCCGTACCAGAAGCCACGGAAGAGCTGAGCCGCCGGCCTGAGTCCGCCGCAACCCGTGATGGAGTTCTGGACCAAGGCCCAAGTCCCTGACGTCATTGAGGAGAGTGGGGTTGGGCCACCCCCCAGGTAACGTGGATCAACACTTGGGGTCGGGTGAGGGCCCGGAGGGACACTCTCTCAGCCTCCTGTTTCAGTCAGCTGCGGGAGCCGTTGCTTCAGCTCACATTCCGGGCCGTGCTGACTCAAGGAGGGGCAGTGCTGGGGCCGGAGTGGGAAGAAGTACTTTTGTGTCATCATTTGAATCATTAAAAGGGGCACTGTTAATGGAGCAGGTAAAACTGTCGTATTACACTTAGCATTATTGCTGCTAACAAACTATCGAACTGTCGTATGATGCCTGACCTCATTTGTGCCTGACGAACTACAAGCTTGGTGCGCTACGCACTGCATTCTTTTTCCCTTGCATATTACCTGATTGTAACGTGGCGCATTGCATTATTTTATCAGTGCACAGTATCTGAGTATAAAGTGGTGCAGTGTATTATTTCTTCATTGCACCGTACAGGATTTTAGTGTGACGCATTGCTTTGTTTCTTCCTAGCACAGGGCATGCTGGTGGTGATACGCATTGCATTATTCCTTCAATTGCAAAGTACAAGACTGTGGCGCTACTTATGGCATTGTTTCTCTGTTGCACAGTATAACAGAATATCGTTACGCATTGCAGTATTTGTTTCCTTTTGCAAAGTGTGTGATTCTAGCAATACGATGCCCTAACCTGTTGGTATCAGTTAGAAGTGAGCTTAACTGTTGGTTAGAAGTGGTGGTTGGGATTAGAAGCTACCAACCCACCGGAAATAATACTGCCCATTCTTATATGTTTTTTTTTGTATCGTGTGGTCGCATCGTATAATTGCTTATATAAAGATTATACTCCTAATATCAAAATTCGTGTGGAGTCTATTTGTGGTGACATCATGGGGGTACTGTGAGCGTGGTTGCACATACTGAACACTTGTGCCTTGGAGATAAGCCTGGCTGCTCGTGCCAAACTACTGAGGGGGTGAGCAGGGCTATTGTCCTTACTTAGCATAACGTTGAAGCGAGGGGTCGGGGATGCCTGCCTCCAGCATTTGGTGGCGGCGGTAAGTGATATGAACCCCCACTTCCAACATGTTCCATAATGTCCCCTGTCATTTTCAAAGTCTACATGTCGCCAATTTAATGCTCTATTAATGGATAACAGCATTTACGAATAGGCTGATGATACACAACTTTACTTGAAAGTCTCCTCTGCTTCAGACATCCAACGTTCCAAACACAGGCTGCACACCTGGATGTCTAGCATCTACCTGAAGCACAACCCAACCAAGGCAGAATTCCTATTATTTGGCAACAAAAACACAAAAGAAACAGTACAAACTAGGCTAAGTGACTCCTAAATCAGAACTATCCTTATTTATCCCAGATAAAAAAACTTCTGGATGCTACACAATATAGATTTAGAAGCCAGCACAGCACTGAGTCAGCTTTGATTATGGTTTCCGAGGAAATCAGGCAAAATATCAATGGAGGGGGTGGGACTCCGTTGATTAATTGCATCTATCAGCAGCATTTGATTGGGTCAACCATAGTATCTTATTGACCGTCTCTCAGCCCTGAAGATTAGGGGTAAGGTACTCAGACTTCTTTCATCCTTCCTTTCAGACAGGGTGCAGTTTGTGGTGCTGAATGGATTTAGGTCCAAGTCCTTCTTACTTCCCCGTGGGGTTCCACAGGGATCATCTTTGAGCCCTACACTCTTCAGTCTTTATATTAGCCAATCTTATAAAGGCATTTGGTTTTGCAATGGTTTCTTATGCTGACGACACACACATTGTGTTTCGTTGGCCAGTGACCCTGAGGTTACAGCTTCCAGATTCCACGACTGTATGCGAGAAATTGGGAGAAGGGTGTCCAATAACTGTTTCAAGTTAAACTCTTGAAAGACAGAGGTCCTCGTGTTTGGGAAGGAGACCTCCTTTTGGTCACCCATTTGGTGGCCTCTGGAGATAAGCGAGCTTCTCACCCCAGTCATGAAGGTGAAAAACCTACGAATCTGTTTTAACAACAGACTCTCTTTTGAGGGTCAAGTTAATTCTACAACATCTTTTTGTTTTTTAACATTGAAAAATTCTCCGAAAAGTACTACCTTTTATTCCCTTGGATCTGCAGAAAGTTGCGATGTCCACCTTAATACTGTAACAAAATTAATTATTGGACAGCGTTGTTTTTTTACATCCAGACTAAATATCTAAACAAACTTCAAGTTCTACAAAATGCAGCTGCAGCTTGCCGAACCAAAACGCCAGCCAGTATACCATCTTTTGCCACAACTTCACTGGCTCCCTATAAAGAAACAGATTCAATTCAAGTCTCTGTGCAGTGCCTTTAAGGCATTGCACAGTCACTGTCCTGAGTATTTCAAACACAAATTCCTTTGGTATTTCCCCACAAGACGTCTTCGATCTGCATCCGCCTTCAATCTTGTAATTCCCAAATTCAAAACTGCTTCCTGGGGGGAGAAGTTTAGTAGTTGGTACAGCCAAGCATTGGAACTTCCTGCCAATTGCCTTTAAGAAAATGATCCAATCTTTTTTTCCACAGATCTTTAAAAACCTGTTCAATAATTAATACCCCATTTTATCTCTCTCTCTTAGTCAGGGCATGGCGCCTAGACACCTCCGGGAATTAGTGAGCGGTATAAATTATATTTTCATTTCATTTCATTTTCATGAACCTTGATGGCTTTGAACTTCAACCTTCACTGAATGCCAAGTCACTTGGATTCACCATGGATACAAACCTTACCCTCAAGTAACACATTGCCCAAAAAAAAGATAGCCTGGTACCACCTCCCTCTTCTAAAGAAAGTGAAACCGTTTCTTTCAGAAAGCTCAGCCCGAACTGCTTTTCAGGTCATCATACTCTCACATCTGGATAGTGGTAACGCCCTGTTTTATGTCTTCCTAGAGTCCACTTTGACAGCCTTTAAGAGCATGGTACCTACCCCACTATGTCTCATCCAGGGCCTAAAGAAATTTGATCCCGGTCCCCTGAAGCTGCTGGACCTCCATTGACTTCCATCACCAGCCCGCACCATCTTCAAAACCAGCGGCATCATTTACAATACCATCACAACCAGCATCCCTCATCAACTGTGGCGGTTCTCTGCATACCTGCAGCCAAGTTACCACCAGACTGCAGAGTAAGAAGAATAAAAAGAAAAAACAGAAAGCAGCAGTTCATCTTTGCACTGAAGATATGGAACAGCATGACTGTGAAGGACCAGGAAAGATTGACAGTATGCTGGTTCTGTGATGGAACAGTAAGTCACTGCAATTTGAGACTGAAGAAAGAGTCTTCAATAATTAAACAGGAAATGGTGGGTGCGCAGCATGTAGTTGTGTCCTCCACTCTCCGCGGTCTTCAGGGTGGGGCTGGTCAATTGTCATGCGCATTGCGGAGCCCAATTAAAAGTGCCCGTGTCGGAATTGGGGTTAGGCATCTCAGACTCAGCCATGTGGCACCAGAGACTAAAAAGGACCGTCCAACAGGACCACACGATAATTTTAATTATTACTAGCCCCAAACCCATGCCTGGCTAGCGATAGCCTTGCCCTGCCCTGTCTTCTATCTGCTGCCCGCTCGCGCCTGCCTCTGAAGTGGCAGGCCAGGCCTCAGCCCTCAGGTGCGTGAGTCCGTCAGAGGCAGGAGTGGTCCGTGGGTTGTGGCGATAATTTGATGAGATCATAATTTGGAATCAGGGAGGGGAGAGCATCATGGTGGGTTCTGGCCGGGAATAAAAGTAAAGTAAAACATAATATAGTAGGCCCAGACAGTGAGTAACTCAGGCCCCCGCTTTGCGGGGGGGCGGTGTATTAGCCTCTTCATTAATTAATGGTGCGCACGCCAGGGCCCCGGCCGGGCCTCTGAGGCTTTTCATTTATTAAATGGTGCGTGTGAATTGTATAGTAACTTCATCAGGAAGCTTGTGTGTGTGCTGCATACTAAACATACTATGTTATGCACACAGTATATGCACCCGGTTAGTGGCTACATGATACGTGCTAAACAGTCACCAACCTACCTGGTTGTGCTCAGCTTAGTCTCCACCTGTCAGTGTATTGTCAAGGTTAGCTGGTGTTATAAGGTGCAGTGTCTGCCAGTGCCTTGGCCTCTTAACGCAGAGAGCTGCCAGTTATGATAGTTTTCGAAGTGGTCTCTTGTGAGTGTGTCATTATGTTCACTAGACAAGCCCTGGACATCACTATGCAATGTGTGCAGGGTGTCACCAGTCAATACTGGGTGTATTGTACAGTCAGCACTAGATTGTATGCTTGCCTTCATTTATGCTGTACATTCACCAGACTTCAGCTTGTACGTTCCCTAAGTGAGTGTTTGCATTGTCTGTTCACCAAAATATAGCTTACTCTCTGTACGTTTCACAGTCTATAGTATATTGTAATTGTAAATGTAATTGCATTTATTTAGCGTTCGCTACCCTTGATCAGGCGCGGAAGAACTTTACGGCGAATAGTACACTACTCTGAATCCAAGGTTAGTGGTTAATCAAGTGGTATTGTTGGATATTGGGACTCGTAAAGTGCTCTCACAAAAAATATAGGGCCAGATGTAGGTAATTCCTATTTACCGACTCTTAAATACCGAATTTTACCGATTCGGTATTTAAGAGTCGGTAAATATGAAGGGGGGAGATGTAGGTAATTCGAATTTAAGAATTACTGAATCGGTAGGATTCGGTATTTACCGATTCGGTAAATACCGAATCGGTATTGCCCATTGATTCCTATGGGCCATGAAGCCCATAGGAATCAATGGGCAATACCGATTCGGTATTTACTGAATCGGTAAATACCGAATCCTGCAAGGGTGCAGGGGGTGTCACTTTGACACCCTCTAGCACCCCAATTCCGGACTTGTGTGCCATGTGGCACACAGACATGCCCCAAGGGCATGTCTGTGTGTCACATTGCACAGGTGTGCATGCACAGATGTGCATGCACACCTGAATTCGGTATTTGACCACACAATAGGATTGGGTGGTAAAATACCGATTATTAAGGGCCTGTGGCACTCTTAGGAGTGCCACCTACATGTGGATTTACCGAATCGGTAAATATACTGATTCGGTATTTTACCGATTGTGTAAATTTACCGATTCGGTAAATTTACAGAATCGGTAAAATATAGGCCCCCTACATCTGAAAACCCTAATACTGGTCGGTAATGGCCGAATTCGGCCGTTACCGACCGGTATTAGGGCTCCTACATCTGGCCCATAGAGTACATTTAATATGGTGCCAGACCAGAATGTACACTATATAGCTGGCATTGCACATTTATCAGGATATATAGAGCATTCACCAAGCTGTAGTCTGTGCACTGCACACGCACCAGATTATAGTACCTCACATTAGTAGTAAGGCATCTGTCTCAGTGTGTAAAGAACATTAACCAGATTATTTATGCTGTGTGCATGTTACATTCAGAAAACGCTATAGTGTGTTCCACTTTACATTCCCCAGTTCATGGACAGGGCCACTGGAATTATGTGGCAATGGAAGACCAAATTATGCAGCATGGTTGGCTAAATTATGAGGCTATAAAGGTAAATTGTGCTGCACAATCCATCTTATTCTGTGGCAATATTACTTTGCTAGTTTGTCATTTCAAATCTCGTTGGTGCTGTCTGAGCCAAACGTTTAACCTCATTCATGCCCGTTTAATACCTGGACACAGCAAGCAGGACTGAAACGTTACCAGTTTTTTTTTCAGCAATCTTTGGTCCATTCCAGGTAGAAATTAAATAAAAGGTTGAAATCAGCTAATTATGCAGCAATTATTAAATTATGCGGACAGTAAACTAAATACATAATTTTGCAGAAAATGATGCAGCCGCAGATTCACATGATCCCAGTCGTTCTAACTATGAAGAATGAAGCGTACTGTCACCATTTACATTATAGTCCACACATTGAATTGTGTTTTGAAGCTGCTGGAAAAAAACGGGAATTCTCTAAAATGGTAATCACCTGTGGAAGAATGAGATCTTAATCTGTGACCCTCGCCCTTGATAGGGTTCCCCCCGTGGCCCCAGTAGCTGCAGAGTAGAAGCAGGCCCTACTCACTGAGGATGCAGCACACCTCGCTTGGGGGCAGCCTCCCAGCCTTTGTGAATGATCTGTGCATACAGATCCTACTGCCCACAATAACATAACATAACGTATATTTATAGAGCACTTTCACCCGTAGGCATCTTGGCGCTGAATAACAGATGTTTATGGTTACCAACTCAATGGTACTCATTTTATCGACCTCAGGAGGATGAAAGGCTGAGTGAACCCACCGGGATTTGAACCTGTGACAGTCCACCTCCTTTTCAATGCACAACCCCTGCCTGCATTAGTACTAGTTTAACACATGAATGCAGCAATCAGCAACTCGAAGATAACCAGGTATGTGGAAGCATGTGTAGCGACTTTTGTTAAGTAACCTTTGACTGGTTGAGCTAGTTTGGGTGAAATCTGTAAATTATACAGCAGATGCTGGATTATGGGGCAAATCCATGAGTATGAGGAAAACACCATAGACCCGAATAATCTTGGTGGCCTTGATCATTTGTAAAGGTCATACTTAGCTCATAATGACTTTGGTAGCTCTAGAGCGGAGATGGTGTCTTGACCACAGCCAGGCCTAGAGAACAAATACAGTCTGGTTGTCTGTCCTTGCTGCAAAGCTAAGGCCCCCAGATGGCAGCATGTCAAAAGGGTCACCATGCTCTATCTAGTCTCACGTTTTGTTTTCCAAACCATTATTTTCAGTTGTGTCAGTCAAACTAGTTTAGCTAAAATGAAATCAGACTACAACTCCCAGAATGCATTAGGTTGTAAAATGAAAAAGACAAGGACTGTGAACATAGTATCTACAATGACGTCATCTGGTAACTTTATGGAAATTGAAACATTGAAACAGCATGGTGAGGTTGACCTCAACTGAATGTGTAAAGTCAGGTATGATGATGATGTGACATCATTTCCTGTAAATACTATTTAAATATAGCAATGCAACATTAGGTATATTGCTTTGTTGCGTGCTTATCTAGGTTCCTGATCGATACTGTGACCTTATGCCCCTATTCGGCTATAAATCCATTTATTCCCTATATTGGCATAACCGTTCAAGTGCGATTTTCTGAAAAGTCATCTCTGGCCTCACACGAACAGAGCCACATTCCAGCATGACTCTCTGCTACTTCCTTTGCGACCAATTAGTGCAATGACAGAGCAGCAGTCACTATCTGATATTCCTAGATAACACTCAGAGTTCTTCAACAAGATAAAAACTTAGCAAACCTGGAAATCCCCGCTTGCTATGTTTTAATTAGTAATGAAACTCTAATGAGCAACTGATAACTGTCACTTCCTAGTGACATCTTTAATTGACGTCTTATGTCCAGCAAACTTGCGTCAAACCCGGCACCTGTCAGGTATAAATATTACCAACGTTGCCTTAAGCAACGTGAGTTCGTTGCCTGTTGCTGATGCCAGCTGCCTGCATGACCCTGTGTTGGTAAATCTAGCACTCTGTCGCTGCAGCCTGCTATCCTGTGGTGGTGAAGCTGCTGATTACCATTATCGCCGCTACAGCGCGAACTATGGTGCAGTACGCTTAAGGAGCTGAAACAGTCGTCCTCTGCGAAGACATCCAGCAGATTCCAGCTGCCCGCGGACGCTGTCACCCCTCCTTCCTCGACGCGCTGAAGAGAGCCGCTGCCTTTCTCGTGCAGAGAAATCCAGTCCCGGCGCTTCCGGTTAACCCTCGCGGGTGACTGGGAAATCGAGAGAGACCCCTGAAGGAGATACCAATCCTCCATCATTCTATTCAGAGGTATGGTGTTGACTAAACCCTTAGACGAGAATTCTTGAAACAAACCTTGGCAAAACCAACTTAACTTAAAGCTACTTACTTACTCCCCTTTTCACGTGTTAGGCTTAGGTCAGGCACACTGGGGTAGGCTTAGTTAGAAGCACCAGTTGAGTATGTTAGCCTAATGTTTATATGACTGTATATATGTTTTATTACTTTTAAACCATTGTATGGCTAAGAAACCATATCAATGCTTTTACAGTTCTATTTCGCAATCCTTATCTTACTGTACGTACTTTTTATAATAACAATTATTGCAATTGTGGCAATACATTTCTCTTGTACGAGAAGAAAGACTGTTCAATAAATGTTAACCCTTTATTGATACACGCCCGTCTCTCTATTCTCTACATCTCGTGAAAGTAAACTGCACTAGACTGACTGAGTGAAATATATGTCTATTGTTTCACACGACCCTAGAGATCGACTCTTGATCTGAGGAGCAAAGTTGTCATGTTGCACGGTTGTTGGAAAACTGAATCCCTTCTTGTCTGTGCCAAGGAAGCTGATCACTTCCTATGCAGAGAAGAAAGTTTCCAGTGACCTCTGAGCTAGTTGGTAACACAACCCAATTAAGTTTAGCATAGTCAGTGGAGGCCTGGAATATAAGCAGTTCCACGTCGATACTACTGTTTATGTTATTCCAATGCGCAGGGCCTAGTGGGAAACTAGGAACTACACTACATGGCGCCCAACGTTTGGTAAGGCGATAAACTAACGCAAGACTTGTAGAGTAACTCAGTCGTGCATATTTCACACCCCTTTCTCCCGTAAATACTCCAATAGACGTCTGGAGTGGGTGAAAGGTTAAAATCCGCCCGACCTTAGTAGGAAGAGATTCCTATGTAAAGCTCTGGTTTATTCAACGTTGAAGGATACAGTGTTCCAAAATATTGTGCATCTAATCTTTGTCTCCTTGGAGACCTACTCTGCAAACCTTGCATTTTCACAATGCCAGAAAACGGAACCCCTGGGGCCGCAGCAGATGCGACTCAGCAAGGTCCCGAATACACAGACCCGGATGCTATTATCATCCCGGTCCACTTAAGAAGATCTATAACTTTAAAACTTATAGAAAACGGACTGACACCTCAAGGTGGTACAGTAATTTTCGTGATAGAGGCTCACGAATATCGGCAGACAGAGGTATTCTATTCATGGATAAACTTTCCAGCGGTAAAACGCTATAACACAAGAGTTTCACTATTACAAAATAGAGAAACCTCCGGAAGAGTACGCTCCTTTCGAGGAGATTGAAATTCCACTTAAATTTCAAGAGCACCTGCTCTGGTTTAATGGCGCCCTAAAACATAATGATCACATTACTAGGCTCGGTCCACTAGGTAGACCAGGAGCCACATGGCCGGTTCTAGCCAGCTACACACCACATCCTGACATTGCAAAAATGTCTAAGGAAGAGCTGTTAGCACAGCTAAAAACATTAATAAAAATACATAGGCAATTAGTCCAATATGTAATGCGGACTGCAACAGTCCAGCCAGCTGTTAATACACCACAGCTGACCCCTCATCAGGGGAACACAAATAAAATTACACCACAGAACATACAGTCATGTCTTGGTAAAACACCCGTAAAACGGGAACAAATTCCTTTCTGGTTAGCCCAGAAAATCACTCAAATAGAGGCAGTATTTCCTGATACTACCCCCATTGAGAAACACAGAATCTTGACCATCTGCCTTCCTATGGGAATCGCACCACACGTGGAGGACTGTGACACTTGGGGTACAGTCTTTGCTTCCATTTACACAAAAACACACGGTGTTCCGTCTATGGCGGTAATACCAGAAGTGCTAAAACAGATTCAAAATGAATTCGGTCCAGAGCCCGCTTTAAATCTAGGTATGAAATTACTGAAAGACTTCAAGCAGGTCACGGCTATATTATTAGCCAACGTAAAAGGAGAAGCAGCATCTGTGGCGATTCGCCAGAAGTTGAGGGAAACAGATATAAAAGATCCTGTTGAGCTTGCAAAAATCATAGAAAAATGCTATGAAGAATTAGGTAGAGACAGCTTGGGTGGGAAACCGGTAAAACCCCAACTGCTCGAAAATCCTGAAAAATTATTTATTAAAAATAATTTAAATACTCCTAAAAAGAGCTGGGATGGAAATAAACAATCCACTCCCAAGGAAAAAGTTTTCCAGTCCAGAGGAAGGTCTCCTCGACGGAGGGAAAGAACTCCGACTCGAGAACGCCAGTCTCCCCAGAGGGAGCCCTCTGAGAAAAGATATAACCTTAGAAATAGGGATAATCTGAAAAAACCTGATAGATATCAAAGTATTGATACACGTCCCTCTCGATCTCTTCCACAGAATTCGGAAAGAAGAGGACGGTCAGACCCAGGAGAGCACACCAAGTCCAAAGACAAGGAACCTGCTCAAAATAAGAAATCTCAATTTCAGACAAAGAAGGTAGCCAGTATTAGAGTAATCAACCATGCCGAGAATACTGAGGACACAGTTGAAAAACGGGGAGTGGGCATTGACAATGTTGGACAGTGCAGCAGAAATCAGTATAGCGCACAAGATCTTGATGAGTCATCTGGAGACAGTGGACACGAATGAATACATTCAGGTTGAAACTGCCGACGCCAGACTTAGCGAGCCCCATAAAATATACGAAATAACATTGCGTATAGAGGGTGATAAGACTAGGAAAATTAAGGGTCTATTTTGGGATAAGCTCTCAAAAGGCTATGATATTCTGTTAGCTGAAAAAGATTGGCCCCCGGAGTTTGTCAGGGAGTGCCCTCGTGGCGAAGAAGTGATTATGCCTGCCTTCTCGAATCACATACCGATTCACAAAAAATACACATATGCAAGGAAATGGGCAGTAGCCCAGGCACCTGCATTGTATAAAAATCATGTAGGATGGGATGAGGATTCACCTCCTCACAAAATCCAACTAAAAAGTGAACCAACTGCCCAACGGCAGTATCCCATAAAGCAAGAAGCTAAAAAACAAGTCAGGGAGATCTTAGATCAACTTGAGTACCAGGGGGTGATTGAAACATGCACCTCTCAAATGAACAATCCTTTGTTTCCTGTCTCCAAGCCAGACAATTCATATCGTCTAGTTTTGGACTACAGACATCTTAATACATGTTGCAAAACCTTTGCAGTACAAAACTCGCATAGTGCAGCCCTAATGAATAACATAGTTAGGAAAAAATATAAAACGACATTAGACATTTCTAATGGTTTCTTTTGTCAGAACATTGCACCGGAAAGCAGATATTTGACCGCTTTCTCCGCATTTGGGTCACAGAAAAAATTCTGTCGACTCCCACAGGGGTTCAAGAACAGCCCAGGACTATTCTCAGCTAGGGTAACAGAGTTACTACAAATCTATGATGATGAAGCATTGTCTTACGTAGATGATATTTATCTCACAGACGACGACTTGGATACTCACTTGAAAAGAGTGAACACCATTATACTTGGGTTCGCAGCAGAAGGTTACAAATTCAACTTTAAAAAGTCGCGAATTGCCCATCTGACAGTACTGTTTTTAGGGTACGAATTATCAAGTGAAGGGAAAAGCCTAGCGGACAACTTTTTTTTTTTTATTTTTTTATTTTTGGGTAAGACATTTATTGCACATTGTCACAATAATAATACAATCAATTACGCCTACAACCTGAGAAGGCCGGCTATGCACAGCACGCTTGATCGAATCAGAGACTTAGTCATACACAGCCCATCAGCCGACAACCATGGGTCCGGCGGCGCTCGCTCGGTATCCTGGTAGTCTCGTTCTTCATGAACAATGCATCCGCATAGAATATACGCCAGGTCAGTCTTACATTTTCAGTATTTTCAACCAAACCCCCCATAAACTAGGGAGGATGATGCTAACAACAGAGTAAGAACCCCTTACAAAACTCAAAGCACTGTGTCACAACATTCTCCCTCCCTCATCGCCCCGCCAATAGTATCCCAGAGTGGCAAACATCTTGTGGCAGTTGAGCGCTCAGCACCCGTCATTGACAGTGGCCACTGACACCAGGTACTGTTGTAATGGTTCCCAGAAGTCTCTGGGGCGGGATCCCATAGGCAACTCTTCCTCGTACGTGACTAAAGTGTCTCTACAGTAGGCCAAGTCCTCCAACCAATTTTTTACTGTAGGTTTCCGCTTACTGTTCCAATGTATGGATATTCTCCTCTTCGCCATCAGTAGTGCAATCACACAAAGTTTACGCCGTCTCGCCCTCAATTGTGGCACTAATCCCAGGAGACAGACCTTAGCTGTACACGGCAATTGTGCCCCCAGTATAGTGTTGAGTGTCCGCACCACCTGATCCCAGTAGTGTGCCACCGCATCGCAGTGCCACGCCAAGTGAATGAAATCTGCATGTTCCTGGCCGCACCTAGTGCAGTTAGAGTTGTCCCTCAGCCCATATTTGTGAAGCCTAGCAGGCGTGTGGTACATGTGGTGCAAATATTTGTAGTGAATCAGTCTAAGATTCCCGTTTGGCGTCAGCATCCCCGTTAGAATGCAGGTGGCCTCCCATTCCTCCTCCGTAATGTCATCCCCCAGTGCTGCGTTCCATTTCTCCCTGGCTCTGGTAGTGTTGCCCCCATTACTAGCTTGCGCACTGCGGTATAGTCGGGACACCAAGTGTGACGCTGAGGGGGTGTTGAGCACAAGTGTCAGTGGTGCGAGTGCCTGTGGTTCCGCTGGGTAAGTCACATAATGTTCCCTCACCGCCCTCTGTAATCGGTAATAGTTGAAACTAAATAACAGAGTTGGATTCTGAATGTATGTCAGTTGGTCCAGTGGCACAAACAGCCCATCTTTATATAGATCACCTAGGGTGTCTATGCCAGCGCGTTTCAGGAGGTCTATCCCCACCTGTTCTTGTGTGACAGACAGTGCCGGATGGTGTGCCAACGGAAGTGCCGGTGCGTAAATTGGTGTACAGCGCGCCATCTTACTCAGTGTCTGCCATGCCGCTATCGTGGTGTTTACTGGGTTGATGTCATGATCGTGTAACCTGGGACGTTTGTGTGTTAATATACTCGTTAGTGGGATGGGATCAGCGTCTCCGTGTTCTACTGCTACGTGCGTTAAAAAAGGAATCTCATGGAACCAATAGTGCGCGAATTGCGCCTGAGCGCACTGGTAGTATAGGTAAATATCCGGCACCTTGAAGCCCCCTTTAGCGAATGGGAGAGTCAGAGTTTGCAGGTCCAACCTAGCCTGCTTCCCCGCCCATATCAAGGAGAGCATGAGGGATTTGATGTTGCGGAACACCTCGGCCGGCGGCTTAATAGGTATATTATTGAAGAGATATAAGAATTTGGGCAGGAGTACCATTTTCACAATGGCAAGTCTGTCTGCCAGTGAGAGCGGCAGCCCAATCCATCTTTTGACCTTATCTTCTAGCGTGGAGACAGTCCTCCCGTAGTTGGTGCAAATGACCAGCTCCGGGTCTCTGTGGAACCAAACGCCCAAATATTTCGTCGGTTCCTCCTGCCATTCCAGGGGGTAGTCCAGCACAAAGGGCCGGGTTCCGTCCGTCAGCGGGAGTATGAGGGATTTGCCCCAATTGATGTGGAGTCCCGAGTATTGGCCGAATTTAATGTATTCCCTAAGAAGTGGATTGAGATTCGTCTCAGGGTTTTTTACGTACAGGACCATGTCATCTGCATATAAGGCTATGTGTATGGGTCGCGTAGGCAACTGAATAGCTGAATAGTGGTGGTGTTGTCTTATTTTACAAGCCAAGGGTTCCAGTATAAGGGCGAACAGCATTGGTGATAAAGGACACCCTTGTCTAGTGCCTCGCTCGATGGGTATAGGGGACGACAGATGCTTGTTAACCCGTATACGGGCCGACAGGCCCGAGTATAGCATCGTAATCCATCCGATGAATAACGGGGGGAATCCCATCCGGATCAGGACTGCGTGAAGGAACGGCCAGTCGATTGTATCGAATGCCTTAGCCGCATCCAACAAGACAGCGACAGCTTTAATATCTGGGGCCAAGTAGTGTGCCAGCGCGAAAAGGGTGCGAGTGTTGTGCGTGGTCGATCGGTCCGGAATGAAACCAGCCTGGTCAGGTCTTATTAACAACGGCATTAGTGGCTTCAGTCGGTCTGCTAGGATGCTGGCCAGTATCTTGGTGTCTATGTTTATCAAGGAGAGGGGGCGGTAAGAGTCGCAGTGTTCTTCGTCTTTGCCCGGTTTCAGTAGGGCGACGATCAACGCCTCTCTCATGGACGGTGGCAGTGTTTGGGCCTCGTGTGCGGCCTCGTATAGATTTACCAGATGGGGTGCTAGCGTGTCTGCATATGTTTTATAGAATTCTATGACGAAGCCGTCTGGGCCCGGCGCCTTGCCATTGGGGAGTCGTTTGATAGTGTCTATGATTTCTCGTGTCGTGAGAGGCCTAGCCAAATACTCCCTGTGCCCGTCAGCCAGCCAGGCGATTTCAACGTCAGCCATGTATTCCAAAATTTCCTCCCGAGATATTTGAGCTCTGGCCCCATACAGTGTCCCGTAGGTGTCTCTGAATTCACCCAGAATGGTCGGCATGTCATGCGCACGAGTGCCCTGTTTGGTATGTATAGTCGCTATGTGCTGTGGCGCCCTCCCCGAACAAATCTTTTCTGCTAGGGCCCTGCCTAGCGGACAACTTCTTAGAGAAGTGCGCTGTACTCCAAGCTCCAAAATCGCTGAAGAATTTACAATCAATACTAGGTTTTCTGAATTTCGGAAGAACTTACTTCCTAAATTACGCAGAGAGGGTTAAACCTCTACGAACTAATAAAACCTGATTTAAAACAAATCAATTGGACTCAAAAACACACAGAAATTTTGAGATCACTGCAAACAGACATGTTAGCAAAAACAAAATTAGATACACGTGACAACACACGTGATCTTGTAATCCGAGTCATCCCAGGAAGATGCGGATTCACATACCTAACCTCTAATGAGGGAGAAAAGGTACCAATTTCAATTAAATCTCACTTGTACACACAAGCAGAAAAAAACATTCAGTCACACAGAAAGAACTGTGAACGCAGTGCAAATCGCATTAGCAAATGAAAGAGAACTAGCACACGGCAAACGGATTAATATCCTTACAGCGGAATCCGCCTTCGAGGCGCTATTCAGCCCGGTAAACCTGCCTACAGTGTCACTGGATCCGAAATGGATACAGTGCATAGATTCTCTAGGAGCGGAAGACGTGAAATACTATTTTGCTCCGCAATTTGAAGAACTGAATGATTTAGAATATGAAGAAGAATATCCTCTGCCAATCGAAATCCTGCCTCTCCCACAATACGCCTGTATAATCTATACAGATAGCTTTGTACAGCATTTCAACGTAGAGAGAAAATCCTACGATGCAGCATGTGCGATCATTAAAGGTCGTTGGCTGTGCGGTAAATTCAGACCGAAAGTAACAAAAACTGAATCTGTAAGAAACTGTTCGGTTCAGAGAACTGAAATCAGATCTTTAAAGATGGCGCTCGAAAATGCAGAACGCGAATTCCCCACACTTATAGTGTGCGATTCTCATTTTTGCGTCAACTCTTACAACAATAAAACTGCAGAGTTGGATCGAAAAGGACTACAAAGATGACACAGGTGCCACAATAAAGCATAAATTGCTCTGGAACGAAGTATCTCTTTTAAGTAAAGAACTACAAAAGACTCACGTGATTCACGCACAGAGTCTTCGACGTGATGGCGTTCACGTTGCAGGGAATTCATTGGCTAATACAGCCACCGCGGAAGTAACTAAACCGGCTTCCGTAGCCACAAAAAGGCGTACAGATAAGTACATAGACGGGGAAACCATGCTGGCAGTAAAAACGACCGTAAAAGGCGACTGTGCAGCACTACCCGTGAACTATCCACTCAATTATGCATACGTAATCGATGCAAACTCCGTTCCTTTTGCTCGAATCCCTGGAGTGGGGGATAGAGTAATTCCAAACAGGAGCAGGAGGGGCTTCCTCTTACTGGAAGCACACATGGGGTTGGGTCTGAGACACCAAACAATCAAAGCCTCTCTGAAAGAATTACAATCAGAGTACTGGTGGCCAGGAATGAGTATAGATATTCAATGTTTTGCTCAAAATTGTGAAAACTGCAACAGAGATCGCAGTAATGAACAGGCCAGTGTAGTTTCAGGATCCCTTCTAGACAGCATAAGGCGGTCTATCTGCGCAATCAAAGAAGAGAAGCGCGTCCCAGTGTACACCATTAAGACGAAAAGCACTTAAAAAATGAGGCCTCCAGCGCTCGGCTGACGCTAGAACGGTTATAAAAGATTTGCGAGTCCATATCGGCATATACGCAATTACCACGTTCCATTCTGACCAGGGTCCTGCTTTTAGCTCTCGAGCTTATAAGGAGGCCATGGCCAGCATGGGAATTGGGTTGCGGTATTCTTGTCCGTCGCACCCCGAAGGGAATAGTGTGGTAGAAAGAAAAAACCGGGACATAAAGCAATCTATAACAGCGAAGGTATTAGGTTCAGGTGCTGGGTGGGTCAAACATTTAATAAGTGTCCAGACTAGTCTTAAAAACATGCCAAGAAATTCTCTAAAAGGTTTCAGCCCATACGAACTATTGCTCGGAATTAGAATAAACGTTCAGGACCTCGATAGTCAGATGTCAGTGGTACAAGAAGAAACAACGCACTTTGATGTAAAAGACCGTTTGGCTGTTTTACAGGAACTGAATGAAACAAGAAAATCATTAAGCAACATAAAGTTAAAGCAACAGCCAAGTACCACTGACGAGGCACCACCCGCAACAGCCCCAGCAAGGCCTGTCTGGATTCCAACGATTGGGGATCTAGTCGGAGAAAAGATCGCGGTTAAGAAGGAATTTGGGCCTTCTTACAGAAAAGCAGTACCTGTCTTAGCAGTCACCGGAACAAGATCAGTCGTGCTACCGCCCCTTGCTGGTAAAAAGGAGAACAGAGTCGTGTCTATCGATCTGGTAAAACCACAAGCATGTGGCCTATAATCAACAGTAGGCCCAGTGGACTCCCAAGAAACAACAGAATACCCAAACTTGCAACAATCCAAGAGGTTCAAACTGAAAGACTCATCACATTCGATCAGCCTGCAGTGCACAATGAAGGACTATGCAATAATGCCATGGAACTCGTGCCTCTTGAAACACAGATTGAAACAGTTCGTCAAGAAACAACACCAGTCTACAATGATGTAGCATCAGAAAGTGCTACCAAAAGACAGATTGAAAAAACAATCCCATCAATTGACAGAACTGCCTCTGGTTATTTCATCAACTTCGACAACTTCTCTGAAGATTTAAATGATCCCGAAGTGATGCCAGAAATAAAAAAGTATTTTAAAGTAAAAGCAACGGAACTCTTTCATCAACTGAAGGAAATCTACCTTATTTCCCCTTGGCTAGAGTTCTGGTTTGGTCTAGGTGTATTTTTCCTCCTGCTTTGGCTCATCATGGTACTATGTTTGGGAAAATTCATTGAAGGAAAATATATTACAATGGACACAGCAAGTCAGAACATCCACCTAGTCCTGAAACCACACAGATCTTCCCACGTGAAGAAAAGAGAACTGTCAACAGTAAATGTCACAGCAATTCCAATACCTGGTGGGGTAGTATGGGAGAAAACAGACTATGAGATCTATGGTCCGGTCAAAATCCTGAAGTATCCTCATCAACTAAAGGTTTCCTTAAGTGACTTTGTGACACCTAGTACATTCTATGATGATTGGGACTTTAACAGTATTAATGACATGATGTCGGATTTAGTAATGTCAGCTAGATTCACAGATCATGATTATTTACAAGGTTCATCTAGTTATGAGCAGTTATTCTGTTATACCCACTATGGGGATCATTACTTGCATAAATCTGCACAGCCTAGAAATGTTTTTATGTATAATCAATGGGAACATTGTTCTACACCACCTAAAAGCAGTTCTAAAGCATTTTTTGAGAAATTCAAATACTTCTCAGGGTTTAACACCAGTGATGCAGAAACGTTTTATTATAAACTGTTAGATAAAAGAGGAATGAAAACAATGCTGACAAATTCTAAATTGATATATTCAGAAGCATTTTATGACAAAATGATGACATTTGGTTTTGATTATTGGAAAAATAATATTGAAACGAAAACAATTTGGGGTACAAAAGATTGGCAGGTGCAAGGCATAGAAGCATTATTTAGAACCTGCATGATACCAGAACAAATGTTGTTTTTAAATGACACTGTACACCAAACATCCTGTCTTGGCCTAGCTAAGAACAAAGAACTTAAAACACCGTCTATTCCAAAGCCAATACCTGAGAATACAACCACAGATATTGAGTTAGACGTGTCAAACATTTTACATTTCAACAGAACACATCCTGATTGGAAAAAGTGGTTAATCTGGCCTACAGACACAAATAGCTGTCAAGATAGATTCCTGAATAAAACACAGGGGTTAAAACTGACCAGATTAGACTCAAGATACTCCCAGAGACAACATCCAGGGATTATAACAACATACAGTGTAGGGAAAATCTGCCTAGAATGGCTAACCTCGTCCACACTGGCTGAAATTAAGCAACACTTGTCTTTATTAAAAGATGGTGCTGATTTGCGCGACTTCATTCTTGGACCACGCAAACAGCGTCAAAAGCGTTTCATAGCGACCAGTATCTATGCTGCTTACAACGAGGCTTGGAAAGTAAAGCAAATTGAAACTGCTGAAAAAATACGAGAAATTGATCGTATTAATTTGGAGAAATCACTTTCTGTGGTAGACAATGGGTTAACGACTCTGTCTTCCAGAATATATTCTTTGGACAATATTGTATCCTCTGCCTTTGATGTGATAGACAGAGATTTGCTAATGTTACAACATGGCCAGTCTCAATTACGCTCTATTATAGAATTAGGCTGGACGCTGCAAAATCTTCGTTCAGGCTATGTGCCTTGGCGTTTAATCAACACGACGTCATTATTTTCCAGTTTCAACCTTACTGATAAACAGATCAGTTTGGCACAGAAAGGAGCAGACTATACAATCCTGAGCATTGAAAAACTCGAGAGATTATCATTGACAATGTCAGAGAGTCCTGTCATTGAATGGATAATACACGGAATTATCACAATTCCGATAACAACTTTCCGATTTAAAAAGTGCCTTGAGTACATACCTGCTGGCCAATATGAACAATTGGGTAAAGGATATGTTAAATCCGAATGGAAATTACCATACACTCATTCTTGCTATAGTGACAGCGACAAAAATGTATTTATTAGTGGTAACAACTGTAAACACTCACTAAGCGGTATACTTTTGTGTCAGGGTATTAATTTACACGGAGCATGTGATGGAAATTCAAACAACCTTTCATGCCACCAGCTAGTCACACCTGCAACTCAGATAGAGCCCTTCTTTATGCAACTCGCAAACGGGAGTTACATTCTTAGAACGGATCACAGGTGTTGTGGCCTCGCGCCAGGGAAAAGTTATCTAGTACAAGTTACGTCCATGGTCAAATGCTGTATGCAAGCATTGTTTCCGAGCGGGCCTCCAGACATAGTGACTCCCCTCTGGCCCCGTCTGAATCTCTATTCTATACGAATTGATACATTAAGCAAAATGAAATCTGTGCTTTTACAGACAACAGTGCCTATAACGTCATCTAAAGAGACGTATGATCTTCTAGTCGCAAGGACGGCTACTGAAGTCCATGACCTTTTATCAACAAATTGCCCCGTGCATTTCGTAGAAATGTTCAGCCAACTCCTTAACATGTCTAGTGCAACAAGCATCCCAGGCATATTTAAGACAGTCTTTACGGGACTGCTAACACCCTTCCAGGCAATTTTGGGAATCTTTCCTAATTTTGTACACTCCATTTTTGGCGGCATACCACTATTTTTGGGACTCGTTGCAGGGATTCTATTTTTGACCCTCCTGCTACGTTATGGCAAGCCTCGGCTCAGACATAGCTCCCATGGGAATGGAAGAGACAATCCTAGCAATGCGCTACAGGGACAGGATAACTAACGTCCTTGGATTGGCCAGGCTGAGAGATCTAAACATGACCTGGTTCCTTTCATTCAGACCGATATGGCAAAATTGCATTTTACCTGTGCTACGGTGTATGCTTTGCGGCGATGAATGCGTGTTGGACATCTGACTTTCACTTCCATCAGCAGTACCAATGGACGTCGATACTTTGCTCAGTCCAATAACGGCTCACGCATTGTGTTGTCCCCAGCGGCTACCATTCCTGATGACGGCATTCGTGGAGACTCCTGTACTACAGCCAAGTGGTAACAGTGGAGCGAGTGACAAAAGCAACATCATCCAGGTACAACGTTCTGTGAGCATTGCTGGTCCTGCCTTCGATGACAGCAATCATTCTCACACCTGCCAAGTTACAGCGCTATCTAATTTGGTTGAACTATCATCTGAATTTGTAGACCAATTCTTTGAGAGCCTGTCTGATACGATGTTCTCACCCATAGAGAAACAATAACTTTTGAGAAGCTTTCCGACACACAGCGTTCCCATGAACTCTGAATTCGGCCTTCAGTTTTGATCAACAAAAACTGCCAAGAGCTTTGGAAATCTATTTTCTTTGAATTGGACAATTTTTTCTAATATTGACCTTTTTTGGCACGAACAATTCTTTGCTTAACGTAAAAACTATTCTTAGAGAACAGAAGCTTCACACTTCTATTTCTAAACACATCTAGAGATATAACAACATAACACCAGCCTCTAGCACACATGTTATTACAATGCATTTTTATGTGATGATTTATCTCGCTTTTCTTCTGTCAGAGATACTTCATGTGTAATTCCTTTTGCATAATCGTTCATTGATTTCATATGCAAAACTTTTTTGAATGATTACTATGCTTTAAAAAAAACGTACAGTACCTAAATTCCATGTATTACAAGTACGCCTATTTCGAATGCATTTATGTATTTTGGGGTGGGCAATGTTACACATGCATCTTATTGCTTAGTTTTAGTAATTTTGATGGACATGAAAACGTGGAGTGGGTGTTGCGTGCTTATCTAGGTTCCTGATCGATACTGTGACCTTATGCCCCTATTCGGCTATAAATCCATTTATTCCCTATATTGGCATAACCGTTCAAGTGCGATTTTCTGAAAAGTCATCTCTGGCCTTACACGAACAGAGCCACATTCCAGCATGACTCTCTGCTACTTCCTTTGCGACCAATTAGTGCAATGACAGAGCAGCAGTCACTATCTGATATTCCTAGATAACACTCCGAGTTCTTCAACAAGATAAAAACTTAGCAAACCTGGAAATCCCCGCTTGCTATGTTTTGATTAGTAATGGAACTCTAATGAGCAACTGATAACTGTCACTTCCTAGTGACATCTTTAATTGACGTCTTATGTCCAGCAAACTTGCGTCAAACCCGGCACCTGTCAGGTATAAATATTACCAACGTTGCCTTAAGCAACGTGAGTTCGTTGCCTGTTGCTGATGCCAGCTGCCTGCATGACCCTGTGTTGGTAAATCTAGCACTCTGTCGCTGCAGCCTGCTATCCTGTGGTGGTGAAGCTGCTGATTACCATTATCGCCGCTACAGCGCGAACTATGGTGCAGTACGCTTAAGGAGCTGAAACAGTCGTCCTCTGCGAAGACATCCAGCAGATTCCAGCTGCCCGCGGACGCTGTCACCCCTCCTTCCTCGACGCGCTGAAGAGAGCCGCTGCCTTTCTCGTGCAGAGAAATCCAGTCCCGGCGCTTCCGGTCAACCCTCGCGGGTGACTGGGATATCGAGAGAGACCCCTGAAGGAGATACCAATCCTCCATCATTCTATTCAGAGGTATGGTGTTGACTAAACCCTTAGACGAGAATTCTTGAAACAAACCTTGGCAAAACCAACTTAACTTAAAGCTACTTACTTACTCCCCTTTTCACGTGTTAGGCTTAGGTCAGGCACACTGGGGTAGGCTTAGTTAGAAGCACCAGTTGAGTATGTTAGCCTAATGTATATATGACTGTATATATGTTTTATTACTTTTAAACCATTGTATGGCTAAGAAACCATATCAATGCTTTTACAGTTCTATTTCGCAATCCTTATCTTACTGTACGTACTTTTTATAATAACAATTATTGCAATTGTGGCAATACATTTCTCTTGTACGAGAAGAAAGACTGTTCAATAAATGTTAACCCTTTATTGATACACGCCCGTCTCTCTATTCTCTACATCTCGTGAAAGTAAACTGCACTAGACTGACTGAGTGAAATATATGTCTATTGTTTCACACGACCCTAGAGATCGACTCTTGATCTGAGGAGCAAAGTTGTCATGTTGCACGGTTGTTGGAAAACTGAATCCCTTCTTGTCTGTGCCAAGGAAGCTGATCACTTCCTATGCAGAGAAGAAAGTTTCCAGTGACCTCTGAGCTAGTTGGTAACACAACCCAATTAAGTTTAGCATAGTCAGTGGAGGCCTGGAATATAAGCAGTTCCACGTCGATACTACTGTTTATGTTATTCCAATGCGCAGGGCCTAGTGGGAAACTAGGAACTACACTACAGCTTACACATAGCAAGGTACACATTGATGGCTGTTGCATCTGGCAGAGTATCACAGCAGAATGTGCACGCTGGGTGGAAATAATGTCATACGCCATACTTCACGTTTGCCCGTGCCCAGCGGGCTCAGATTCAGAGGCACCACCTAAGACATCTGTATCTTCAGCTGGTTTCATAAAATATCATCTGAATTTTTAACATCACTATATCACCGACCTATATGCAAAAATATCACATAATGTTCTTTTATGCCCGGTAAATAAATATGCCACCTCACATTTTTCTGCAAACAGTTGTTGGCATTTTATTATTGCCGATTTCATTGAGTGAAGTTACAGTAAACTAATGCCAGAATAACAATTTACACGCCCAGATTCATACGATTACATAGGATTTGGATTTATCGCAGCATTAACTCCTGCTTTTCCACGTTATTAAAAGGTGCACATGTTTTACTGCATTTCAGAAAAGAATGTTTTGCTATGTAGAAATCAAACACTTTTACAAGAACTTACCTCCTTTGTCCATAATTGTGATGACTAGAAGGGGCGTGCACGTTCTTTTTTTACCAAAATTCTCCAATGGCAAGTGTGTGTGGTGGTGACGTCAACGGACGCAGTGATTGTGACTGTGGCACTCTCACAGCCCCTTTCATTGCTACATTTAGGCGCTTCATCTGTGGATGTTAGTGATCACACGAGGGGTGCTCGTATCTCCCCCTCACAGACGTGTGAGGCTAAATCGACGTCTATAGCACAGGTTAGTGTCTCACATGCTGTGTCCATCAACTCCTGTGTGCTCCTTTCCTTAAGCACAGTGCCTCCACTGAAACACACAGTGTTTGCATCTATGTGTCCATTCAGTGCTAGACACACAGGGACACAGTTGCTGAACATTACAGAACCACTTGTCTGACGTGTCAGTAATAAATAACTGGCCGCAGGATGGGATCCAACATACATCAACAACAGTCACACATGGCAATCTGAAACCTTGGCAGCTGTGCCCCCAGCAGCAGCCCCCGTTTTCCAGCCTCCAGGGGCCCATCAGCGCTCCAGCGCACACAGGCAGCACTACACTCTCTCCCCGGTGTTGGTTGCACCAGTGAGTTGCCTCATATCAGTCTTACCTCATAAATTAAATGGTGCGTGCCATGTGCGGTAGGTGCAGGTGACCTGACCTTCCAGTCCCAGAAACAAGGGGGTTGAAGGCAACTGCCTCGAGGCCAGAGACCATTTGTATTTACATACCTTTGTCAACTGGTTACAGAGGCATAGTTTTTTCTGGTTCCAGTACCCCCTGGGCCTATTCCTCACATTTAAAATCTACATTTACTGCTGTATTGTGAGAAGGTATTTCATGAAATGGAATATAAAGTAGGGTTGTCAAAAGAAAAATGCCAGCCATGTGTTGTTTAAAGACACTGAAAGACGTAGTCTTGACACTAAATAGGGTTATAAATAAAAATATATGTATTCATTTGTAATGTGACTTTTCTGTCTTTGTTCCCTTTACTTATCAGTGCTGAAAATATGGCTTAAGGGGACTGCTTATTTTTGTCCTGTATGGGGCATCCAAATAATGAGCTGGCAACCCTAATCATTACACTGGAAGTTTGTTGCAGAATGAGCACATTATTTCCTACACTCTTGATCACTATTCATGCCAGAATAACAATAGTTTAACTTATACCTGAAACCCTACGCCGCCGTCAATAGCATGCTGAGTTACTTCAAGTGTCCGGGAATGAACCCTGCATTCAGACAACTCACTCCTCATTCTCGCCCTTCACTTTTACACTCACCCTGCACTCGCAGCAATCACAATGCATTCTCACTGACCACCATGCACTCACACAATTTCTAGTAGCTTAGTGTATATGTTTAACACTCATAAATGTTTAGACAACACTTACACTCACTGGATGATGTTATGAGTGATGTCATTTGAGATGTCATCAGTGATTTAACTGACCATGTCATGAGTGATGTAATACAGACGTCATCAACAGTGCATTGCCGGGGCGTGAGGTATAGTTAGCTCAGCTACTATAACGTCTGAATTCCACAGGTTTTGTACAAGTAAACTGCCAGCCTAACTATAACATTCCGAAACCTGTGTTTTTTCAGTGAATTTCTAAGGTTTTTTTGAATGCTAATTCCTAACAATAACGTCCCTGAAGCCTGTCGTATTTCCAGTGAATATATATATATATATATATATATATATATATATATATATATATATTATCTCCTGGCAGTCGTCAGTAGATAGTAGATAGTAGTAGATAGTTATAGTTAGGACCTAGGAAAAGCGTTTTTTCTATTCCCAATAACTTTGGCGCCGGTTGACGAATCTTCGCAAAATTTTCAAAACTAGTGGGGCGCTCCGGTCAGCTCTTGTCTTGAAAGTTTCGGGGTGTTTCGCTGAGCGGGGGACATGAAAAAAGGAGGGGTCCCAAAACATGTTTTCTCTATGTTATTTTCCATAGGAAACGTTAGACATGGCTACAGCCCGAACTGCTGAACGGAATTACACCAAATTTGGCAAAAAGATAGCCCTCGGTTCAAAAAGAGCCCTTTTTGTTAAATGGTGTAAATCCGTTCAGTAGTTCCTGAGAAATTTTTAAAAAAGAGGTAGTAAAATCAATTTCCCATAGGAAACATTAGACACGGCTATAGCCCGAACTGCTGAACGAAATTACACCAAATTTGGCAAAAAGGTAGTGCTTGGTTCAGAAAGCATCCTTTTTTTAAATGGTGTAAATCCGTTCAGTAGTTGCTGAGAAAATCAAAAAAGAAAAGTTTTGATATCTAGAGGCGCAGTGGATCCACGGACCCTCCCGACCACAAGCTTTATTCTAATTGGCTGTCAACACTTCAAACCAGGAAGTGTTGGCAGCCATCTTGTCACAAGAAAAGAAAAAAATAAATGCAAAAAACAAGAAAAGGGGCCAGGGTAGAAACACCCTGACCCTCTAGGGTCCCACAAGGGCCCCTAGGGCCCAAAAAGCATTTATAAAAATAAAAAAAATCGGCCGAATGCACGCCGAGTGCGCGAATCCGGCCAAGAAAATAAAGAAACAAGAAGAGTGGGCTCCTGCGCTTCGTTGAATTGAAGCCCCCGGGTGGACCAGGTCCCGGGGGCACTGAAAAAATGTGCGGAGGGGGCTACAATCCCCCCACACTGCCCCGGGGTCAGCCACCACCCCGGGGCTTTAAATTTAAAATATAAATAAACCTGTGGGGGGGTCTCAAGCCCCCCAACACGCCCGAGGACCGCCACCTCCCCGGGGCACTAATATTCAAATGCGGGTGTACATTACGGACCCCCGAGCCCCGGGGATCACCACCTCCCCGGGGCTTTGCATTCGTAGGGAGGGGGCCATGCTGCCCCCCTCCTGGAGCCCTTGGTGGCCCTGTGGACCGCCACCCCCCAGGGCCAGCTCCTGCAGTGTCCCAGGGTGCCCAACCTCAGAACACTAGCCCGCCGGGAGCAGCATTGTGGAGTGGTGCACTTTGCAATGCAGCTCTGTGGCGCTTACTGGAAGTAGCTGGTGGGCTAGTTCGCCCTCAGGATTCAAGGAGAGTTAATCACCCAACTTAAAACGCACCTAAGGGCGCGTTTGCACACTTGCCACATCAGGCCCCGCCCCCATCCCGGCACCACAGTGCAAATGCGCCCTGTGGTGCGTTTTAAGTTGGGGATTAATTCCCCTTCAATCCTGAGGGTCCCTGGGGGCCAACTAGTCCACCAGGTACCTCTTGTAAATGCCACAGGGCTGCCTTTCAGAGAGGTGCTCTGAGGCCACACCCCTTTTTACACCACTCTGCAAACGCGGCTTCTGGTGCACTGCTGGTGGGGCAATGAGGGCCTCTTGTGGACCTCAAGACACAAGTGGGATTCATCCTCTGAGCAGCAGTGCCCCAGAAGCTGCATTTGCAGCGTGGTGTAAAAAGGGGGGTGGCCTCAGAACATCTCTCTAAAAAGCAGGTCTGTGGTGCTTACTGGATGTACCTGGTGGGCTACTTGGCCACCAGGGACCTTCAAGATTTAAGGGGACTTAATAGGGATGTCATTGTTAGAATTCACATTTAAAAAACCATTGAAATTCACAGAAAAAAACATAGGTTTCAGGTACGTTATAGTTAGAAATTAGCATTTAAAAAACCTTAGAAATTCACTGAAATAACCATAGGTTTTAGGGACGTTATAGTTAGCTGGACATTTCACTCTTACAAAACCATAGATATTCCACTGTTATAGTTAGTTCAGCTAACTATAATTCGTGCACCTGCAATGCACTGATCATGAAGTCACATATTTAATCATTCATGACATGGTCAGTGGCATCACTGATGACATCTCAAATGACATCACTGATGACATCATCCACGTGAAAATCTGATGCACCTCCTCACACTCTAATATAACCTTTGATACAGCCACTGTAAAACACAGACTACCATTTTCAAATTAATTGACACACCAATACCAGTTACTACATACGCACTCGCTGATTCCTAAGTCTACACAAGCATCCACTCATTCATCCATACAATCACTCATACATGCAGTCACTCATCAATACAACACTATCATATGTAGGCATACACCTATACAGACACTCACACAACGCCACTCATCCATGCAGTTACTCACACACCTAGTCAGTCATTCTAAGAATCAATCACATTTACTCACCTATACAATTATACACACACCACCTCACTTACTCATACAGATACTAACGCATACTTATTCTCTTATATAATCAGTGATACAAGTACACACTCATGCATAAAGCCAGTCTCACAATCACTGACTATCATGTGGAGTCATTTATATACTTCAACTCTCACATACACTGCCTTTTACATATGTAGTTAGTAGGGCATATACCACTGAGACAACCATTCACTCACCAACACACCCATACACACACTCATGCACCCATACAGCTGTTTCGACATGAACTCTTGAACCCATACACCCAGTGAATCAACAACTCACACATCTATGCACAGTCACACACATCCCACCCACCCACACACACAATCTCCACAAAAAATACTCAGACAACCAATCAATAACCTATATAGACACTCAAGTTCAAGTTCAATTTATTTATGATTTTGGAACTCTGATAAGATCCACATAAGAAAAAACACAAAGGATAAAACATACATTTTTGAACAGTAAAATAAGATATACAAATATACATAATCTTATAAAACGTCACTGATGATAGTCATAACATCCTTTAGAAATTTTAATATATATCTAAAAAACATTTAAAAAAGTTAAAAATCCTGTGGCAAAACATTTCATTAGGAGGATTATAAATGGCATCTATAAATGCGGTGGCAGACAAAATGGATAGTTGCAGGCAAATTGGCCTCATCCACTTGCGTCGATACAATAAAAGAGCCGGACAAACAAAGAGCACATGGGTAACATCCTGGGTGGAATTATTGCACAAATTACACACAGTGGAGGAACCGTACCATTTGGACAATACATTGTTAAGTGGAAGAGAACCCTGCCTCAATAAAAGCCAAAAACGACGCACTCCATGAGGGAGGTTCCAAGTAATATAAGATTGTACTTTGTTTATCAGGCAAGAATCAATAGCTGGATGAATGCCTCTCATTAAAATACGTGCTTCCCTGTCCATAGTAAAACCTAATTTCCCAGTGGCCTGCTTCAAAGTTGCCTTAAGTTGATATGATGATAAAGTAAAAAGTACCGATTCGTCCAATTGAAGCAAGTCCACCGCAGTTCTAACATTTTTTACAACTAATGATTGCTCATTTAAAGTTCCTAATAGTTCTTTCTGAATAAAGGATCTTAATGTACCAGGTTCACCCTTTACAAGGCTTGTAACCCAGCGCACTATCCCTGCGAGACCCTGTACCCAACTACTGCGCAGCCCAAATTCCAACCTAAGAGCCGCAACAGCACAGGCAGAGTTAACTGAGGCTAGATTCCGCAAAATTTTACCTTCTGTTGTATTTAAAAAGCCCCATTTTCTTAAGTCGAGTAGTTCGATACCATACAACAAGGACGCTGGGATTTTAGCATGGAAAACCTCTAGTATGATTGCGAAGTGTCTTCTGCCTGTGGATCTGTAAAGGGAGATTAAACTTTTACCTTGTACCATTGCCTTCCTAATATTGTTTCCTATATGAGCATTTTCACTTGAGTTTCCACACACTATTTTTCCTAGGAAGACATATGAATTTACCACTACCA
Organism: Lissotriton vulgaris; assembly: GCF_964263255.1. NCBI lineage: Eukaryota > Metazoa > Chordata > Amphibia > Caudata > Salamandridae > Lissotriton > Lissotriton vulgaris. Next base: position 195,001,710 of record NC_141690.1, read on the forward strand.
ATTTTTGTCCACCAACAGACCAAACATAATTCCCGAACTTCAACATTTTCCTTCCCCACATGCACATTATTTTACTTTTAGACACATTTATCTAAGTGATGGGCCTCTGCATATTCATGTAATACCTGCAGACGACTATTTAATCCCCTCGGTGTTAAATCCAGTATTAATATGTCGTCGGCATATAGCAAACAGACTATCGATTTCACCCCCAATAATGGGGCAATACCTTCACTTAAAGACAGGGCATAGGATAGATCAGATATATATAAGGAAAATAATAGGTGAGCCAACAAGCAACCTTGTTTTAGGCCGTTTGATGTAGTAATAACTTGGGATAGACCTCTTTCCCCTCCCATCAAGACTCTACACCAAGTATCAGTGTGGAGAGCTCGAACCAACTCCAGAAGGGTGGCTGGCATGCCGAGGTCCGATAGTTTTATCCACAGCAAAGGACAATCTACTTTGTCGAATGCTGTGGAGAAATCTATGAAAGCTGCGTACACTTTTCCTCCTCGGACCTTAACATATTTTTCAGTTATTACTTGCAATGCTGTTAGATTATCCATGGTTCCATGCCTTCGCCTAAATCTGGTCTGTTCAAATGGAAGAATTTCACCCGAGTCCACCCAGGCATTGATTTGCATCAGGAGGCATTTGGCGAAGACTTTACCCACGGCATCTAAAAGTGCAATTTGTCGGTAATTGTGTGGGGCGTCACGGTCTCCCTTCTTGAAGAGGGTAACTAAAATACTCCCTTTCCAAGATGGGAGAACGGTTTTATTTGCAAAGCAGAATCTGAAGACCGGGAAAAGGATTTTACTCCATATTGCACTATTTTGTTTCAAAACTGAAATTGGGAGTTCATCCGGGCCCATTGCCCCCGAGGAGCGCATACCCTTAATGGCCAGTTCAATATCTTTTTCAGAAGGTGGTCCATATGGAGAGGGGTCTTCATTTACTCTACTACAATCAATCACATTCCCGTTACTTGCATAAAGGTTCTGGATATAGCCAACCCATAAATGCTCTTCAATAGCAACTGGTTTTGATCTAACTCCACAGCCCTCCCCGATAAGAGACCAGAATGTTCTTGTTTGACCTTTCAACGCAGCTTCCCTCAATTTTTATCCATATACTATCCTCCCTTTCTTTTCTCATCTTAACCTTCACCATAGTCTTCCTTCTCTTAAGTAGTAAAATTCTACGATATCTTTCAGAGGAGTTGGTCAGATACTGTTCCCTAATCAATTTATTTATTTCAATATTAAGATGACGTAGAGATCTGGGAATTATTCTAATGTTACTGCTTTGGATCGACTTTTTTGCAACTGCAATCACTGTTTCCATAAAGTCGGCAAAACATGCTATTTCAGAGCTGTTCCAGTTACCCAAATTGGCCACAGTGGCCTCTAGAATACTTTCCAAACCCCTATTAGCCCTGATATCCCAGTGGCATCTTCCTGATTTCTTACCAAAGCCGACCAAATCACTATTTAACAACCATGGATCGGTCTGAATTGAGTTTAAATTTACAGTGAGAGTTAGCACTTTATGGTTTCTATGGTGAGTATTAGAGACCTTAAGATCTTTCAAGAGGAAGAAGGAGGTACTTCCCACTATCACGTAGTCTAAGATGGATTCACTGTTATTTGATTTACAGGTAAAGTTCGCCGGTGTATCTGAGGGGAGCCTTCCATTTGCTATAATGCCATCAACTTTTATCAATTCATCCAGAAGCATTTTCCCTCTCGTATTTGTCCTGATGTTTTGTGGAAAGATCGCTTGAGGAATCTGCAAGGATTCTTCTTTATCCTTATTTCTGAAAATCTCTAGATTAAAATTGGAGATCTTACAATTAAGATCCCCTAGCAAAATTATATGAGGGGTAGGTTCTGCTTCAGTGACTTTCTTTATGTATGAAAGGACATTTTTTAAAAGAACATTGTGGCAGGCATCTGGAGGAATGTAAGCATTTATCAGAATCAATGGTTTACCTTTTCCAGCGTTGCCCACGTTGAACAATGTTATTGCCTGAAAAAGGTTGCTAGGGTCTATGTAATAAGCATAACTCAATTTTATCTTATTAGACAACAGGCAAGCCACCCCGCCCCTTGCATGTCCTCTCCTGGATGGGATTGCTCTGCCGTCCAACGTAAAGTAATCTTTGCCCAGTAATAATTTATCTGTGCACCAAGTCTCTTGGAGACAGATCACGTTTGCATCTAGTGTGAGTAGAAATTGCAGCTTTTCCCAACTATTCTTTATTCCTGCAGCATTCCACGATATTATTTTTAGTTCATTGCTAAAAGACTGGATGCAGGGGGTGATTATTACAGGATCTACTCGACAGGACGCCAGGTAGCCAATTCCATTGTAGGCTCTCCTCTATGGAGTTCCGTTGGGAGGGGAGAGAGATAGGGTCTATTAGTCTCACTTGTCTTCCCTTTTTTGAAATACAGATTTTTAAGTCCTCGGATTCTAGAGGGCGAGCTCTAGTGACAGAGTCCGCCTGAGTTATCGGGATCTTGTTATCTAGAACTGTATTTCGTGGTTTCTCTACAAAAGGGATGACATCGATCCCCCTACTTTGCAGGCCTTCTGACCATTGGAGTATAAGATTTACAATGATTTTAGAATTAAACCTTACCCTCGTTATATACCCAACTTCTATTTTAAAGATAGAGACTAAACTTAAGTCACTATTTTGAATGAGTTTCAAACTTTCGATCTCCAAAAGACATTTGAGGAGAGAAGACCTATTCAATACAAGATCCCTATCAAACAGGGGCAAGAAGTCTAAATGAAATGTATCTATCATTTCCCTTATGCGAACGTCATTAGGCAACTTCGATTCTCCTTTACTTTCTTCCATTTCCGGGAATGGCATAGCCAAGGGATTAAGTGCTGAAGAAACTAGGCTAGCAGGCGTCTGCTGTACCGCCATTTTAACACTTGGAAGTCCCTCTGCTACAATAGTATCGGGAGCTAACTGGGGGTGTTTAGTATTTAGGGGGGAGGCATTATAAGTCAACGATGGCCCTATTGCCAGATCTTTGGGCTCTGTGATCACTTGATCTGCTTCAACATGCTGGTTCATATCTTGTGATACATTGTGCAATAACCCTTGGGAAAGATCATTTCCCATGGAGGTTTCTACGTCTTCATTAAAACCAATTTTTCTTTGCCTCTTTTTAGCGAATCTTCGTTTAGATTTCATCTTTTTCCCTCTGTTCTTTTAAAGTTTCCCATTTTTTTCCTTTTTTCTCAGACATGATGAATCCAGGACACACTCTCGCTCCTCATTTGTTTGGGTCTTAAAGATAGGAAATAGCTCCTTATCTACCCATTTTTCTGAGACCACCTCGTTTTTATTCTCTTGAAGACACTCATGAGCGCAATCAACTGATAGTGGGTGTAATGAGGAATCAAGAGTCTTCTCTATCATAACCACTATATTCTTTTGCTCAATGGTTTGGGGTATACCATCGTGGTCAATTAAGATTGAATCACAATTAGCGTTCTCAAACGTGCTCTCCACCACCTTATCATTCTTCGCTTCCAATCCTACTTTAATAGAGTCCGTTTCTAAACTAAGTTCCCTCCTCTGTTTGCTGTTTAATAATACCTTTAGTATTTGTGTTACGGTTTCCAGCACACAGTCTGACCCTCCAACGAATTTTTCAAGTAACTTTAAAATGAAGGATAACAGATGTTCTAACGATGACAAAGAGTCCGAAACAAGTATATCCTTCCTGGTGGTTTGACTGGGTTGGATATCAGTAATATTTAAATCAGGGCTCCTGGAGGTGCGGGACTGTGATAGAGAGTAATTAGATTTATTAGATGGAGTACTACAGAATAATTGAAGTCCTATAGGGGCTGTTACTACTGGGGTATTTGCCAATTCTATAATCTTGCTGGTATCACAGGCGATATATCTCCTACAAAGCTCTAGATCTAGATCCGGGAGGGTGAAATCATCCCTTCGTACCTCCCCAACCAGAGAAGGACCAAGAGGGTCTTCTATGATTCCACCAGGGGCAAGTATGGATCTGTGCACAATCACCTCTACTATTTTAGAAGTAGGTCCAGAGGATACACGGAGGGTTTGAGAACCATTTTGAACCCCAGGGATTTGGATCAAATGGCTCAGGGGTTCCAGGGGACATTGGGACCTACCCTCCCGACAGTATGTGCTTCTTTATCATCTGCCATATCTAATGATTCAACTATTTCAACATAGTTGCTGTTCCCACTCACAATTACTCCTCCATCTCCATCTCCATCTCCCTCCCCCTTACTGTTTACAATATTTGGTCCCACTTGGGGGCCTCTGTCCTTTCCTCTTTCCCATAAGCTATAAAGTTGACACTGTCCTTTTAACAACATACCAGGAACACCCTTGTTGCGTAGGGGATTAGATTTAGTCTTTGAACAAGTCCTTCCTACCAGTAACCGCCCAGACCTTAGCTTTTTCGCTGTCATTATGTTTAGTGGTTACTTAAGATAAGAACACCAGATACTAGAATAGAATATTAGAATAAGTGTCACAAACGAGAATACAATAAAAAAAAAGAACAGATGAAATAGACAATTGGACGTAAAGAGGGCCCAAAAACTACGATAAACAAATACCACCGCCTTGTAGAATGGCAGCTCACAACTGCTTTACCCCATACACCACGCCACCCCGCCCTGGGCCTTTGCGATTCAGTAGCGATTCAGACAAGAACCACACACTGACCCCCGTCCGGCAACCGGGACTATGACGGCTGAGGAAATACAGGAAATATAGGTGAACCGATAAACCAACAACAGCGGTGAATGAGAGGAGACGGGGCAGGGGGGCATAGGACACTCAGTTACTACTACTACAGAGGCTCCCGCCCGTGACCCACTCCCCCTCTCTCTCGTTCTCTCTTTCTCAGCACTCAGCTAACTCCAACACGGGGATGGGTTACAGTACACAATTGTTGATGCTGCTACTGCTCGTCGTCTCCCTGACTCCCTGGGTCACCGATACAGTATAGTACAGTATAGTACAGTATAGTACTGTTCAGAGCAGTTTAGCTCTTCTCCTTTCAGACCCTCCTGTTCAACTCTTCTCCTGTTAGACCCAATTGGATCCTCCCCTGATTCGACCAAAAAACAAATGCACCATGGGGGGACGCCGCAGAGGCGCTTGAAAGCAGGAACGCTAGAGAGCAGGAGCTGGTGCCAGTGCCAATACCGCCACTTCTTCACTCTCCTCGTATCGTTGTTGGCACTTCCCCTCGAATGTAGGACCTAGTGCCCGGTGCCTGGTGCCTGGCAAAAAAAAGGGGGGTAGGGCGAGGAGAGCAAGCAAAGCTCTGGAGGCAGCACACTCACCACTCACCGCGTGGCAAAGCTTGTGTCTCAGGATGTTGTAGTATGGAGAAGTCAAGGCTACGGCGGACCTTCTGGTTGCTCGCTCCTCTTTCGCTTGCTCCTCAGGCGTGCCCTCTCACAGGAGCAGAACTCCGGCGTACCAGATTCTGCACCAGTTTCTGTAAGTGCCGTAGGCTAAGTGTAGGCTAAGTGTGATACGTGATGCCCCACCTGTGGGGGCCCAGGGCCGGAGGTCGTGTACCGAAACACCTTGCAGCAGCCTCTCTCGTAGTTTACTCGGGAGCTCGGAGCAGGGGGCAGGTGCTCGGAGCTCGGGGCTCAGGCTCGGGGCACAGGACTCAGCCTGGATTCATGCGCTCGCCCACATGGCCAACTCCGTATGCACCGTGTGCACCGTATGCCCCGGCTCTCCAACTCACCGAGTAGTCTAGAGTAATCCCGGCTTGCAGCTCGCAGCCACGCTGGCGGTAGTATTCTCCCTACTCCGCGGCTTTCCTGGTGCTGGTGGTAGTAGTCTCCGGGGTCACGGCCTGCGGCGGCGTTCTCTCAGCGCTAACTCAGCGCTCACACCTGCACGCAGCCTGTCTCCTCTGGTCTCCTCTGACCTCCTCTCTCGAACGGCTAAGCGAACTGCAAACGTGGACTGGACTAACAGCGCAGCGTTTCCTCACGAAACCTCAATTACGTTGTACTTTGTGGATCAATAGCTCACTCTATTAGCCTCGGCGCACTACGAGACAGCGCTGTACCTTTGCGCAGCTCTTGTGAATTTTAAAATTCCCCGTTTTGTCTTCTTGGTTACTTTTACTTTGTATCACTTATTCCTTGGTTTTAAATTGCCGGCCACGCTTAACCTGCACCTCTGACCCGCTCACCTGCACTATAATTGGAAGAACACCGCACTTTGCGGGTCCCTCGCCCCGTCTCGTTGGCGGCCATCTTGAGTGAGGGTTGAGGCTTCCAGCGGTCTAGTTCTCACTAGGAGGCTAGACCAGCATAAATACAAGGCAAATCCCAGGTGAGCGCCCCTACTAGCCTCGGCGCACTATTAGACAGCGCTGTACCTTTGCGCAGCTCTTGTGAATTTTAAAATTCCCCATTTTGTCTTTGTGGTTACTTTTACTTTGTATCACTTATTCCTTGGTTTTAAATTGCCGGCCACGCTTAACCTGCACCTCTGACCCGCTCACCTGCACTATAATTGGAAGAACACCGCACTTTGCGGGTCCCTCGCCCCGTCTTGTTGGCGGCCATCTTGAGTGAGGGTTGAGGCTTCCAGCGGTCTAGTTCTCACTAGGAGGCTAGAACAACATAAATACAAGCCATGTCGACGCGCAGCGGTATCGCGCAGGGGGATCGCCGGATATCCGCCTGAGTTACGTCTGAGTTACGCCTGAGTTACGCCTGAGTTCAGCCCGTCTGCGCCCGTCCGCGCTGAGGACGCGCTGCAGGACGGGCTGGACTCGGCTTACACTCCTCCTCCATCTTTTGAGGTACTCAGGCAATATTCTATTTCTGAGCTGTTGGCTCTTAAACCGTCAGCGCATTCTTGCTACTATTGCTTTACTCCAGAGGGGATATTACATTCCCATTTTTGTCCTACATGCAGAGCTCCCCTTCGCTTCCCCGTTCCCGTCCCTATAAGACCCCATTCGCGCCTAGGAAAACATCTTACCATCCCTCCTAGAACGGGTTGCCTAATAAACGCGCGCTCGCTCATTAAAAATAATGTTGCCTTCCACGAGTTCGTGGAAGAGAGACAGCCAGACTGGGTCTTTGTGACGGAAACCTGGGCCTCGGACTCCTCCGGTCATGACTTACTTCTGGCCATTCCTGATGGCTATTCTCTCCACAGGCAGGACAGATTGCGCCGTAGAGGTGGAGGACTTGCCATCCTCTATAAGTCCTCCCTTTCTTGCACCATCAAACCCCTGTCGATGCTCCAAGACCGTTTTGAAGCATTATACTTCTGCATTCTGTGTGCCCCATCTGTCTCATTCACCGGGATACTTATATACAGACCGCCTGGTCCTAGAGCTAGTTTTTGTGTGGATCTACTTAGAATCCTTGAACCCTATTTCGGAAAATCTTGTCTCTCTATTTTGGGCGATTTCAATTTCCACCTTGATGAAGTTGGTTCAAAGGACACCTCTACACTAACTGAGTCACTTGAAGCCTGTGACCTCGTTCAGATGGTCGTTCAGATGGTGAACAGCCCAACACACAAGGCTGGCCATATTCTGGACGGGGTATTTTCCAGTGACTCAAGATTATCTACTGGCCCCCCTTTGCCACTGGTCTGGTCAGACCATCTTGCAGTGCCGCTAGAACTTGCTCTCCCTGCCTCGGTCACGGCTAACCAGGTCGCCACCACATATGCTCTCAGGAGAAATTATAGAAACATCACCGACGAAGCTCTTGCCCCTTACATTCGGGCTACAGAGCCCTCCTCCTCAAGGGAGGCGGGTGAGGCAGCTCAAGAACTCGCGGACTCCATCACTACTGCAGTTGAGAAGCTTGCCCCCGCCTCTCTCCGCTATGTGGCGAGGCAGAAGCCCACTGCTCCCTGGTTCTCTGAACATCTGAGACTTCTGAGGCAGAGCTGTAGGAGTAAGGAGAGAAGCTGGAGGAAATCTTGGGATATGAAGGACCGGGAGGAACACAAGTCCGCTTTGCGGGAATACAAACAGAGAGTGATCATGGAAAAGCAGGAGTATTTCTCCAATCTTACAAGTTCTCTAACTTCATCTAGAGAACTCTTCAAAATTGCTGATTCACTGTGCTCTCTCCAACTTCCAGATCCAGTGGTGAGCTCACAAGATCTCTGCAATAACATCTCGGATTTCTTTTATTGTAAAATCGCGGATATCCACACTTCCTTAGAAGCTCAACGCCACTCCCTGGACGATGATGTTCCTCTCACTATAGCCAACCTTGATACTTTGGTTGAAGCCCCTCCGAATCCTTCACCCAATTTCCAGCACTCTCACTGGAAGGACTTAATCTCCTGCTAGACAGGACCAAATCCTCCTCGCCAATGGATCCTGTACCGCTAAAAAAGTTAAAGGAGTGCAGAAACAGTATTCTTCCGCCTCTGCTTGAAATCATGAACGGGGCTATTGTCCAGGGTTCTTTTCCGCCGGTGTGGAAGAAGGCTATAGTGAAGCCTCTCCTTAAAAAAACGTCCCTGGACCCAGGCCTCCTTAAGAATTTTAGGCCGATTTCTTTACTTCCAGCCCCGGCAAAGATGTTAGAAGCGCACCTTAATACACATCTTTCCACCTTTCTTGAGTCTAGTGAGTATCTTGATAGCTCGCAGCACGGATTCAGAAAACATCATAGTACCGAATCCGCTCTCACTGTTGTGGTGGATAACATTCGCCGCAAAGTTGACCTTGGCCAAACCACAGTGCTGGTCCTATTAGACCTCACGGCTGCGGTCGACACTCTGTCTCCCGCCATTTTAACATCTCGGCTCAGGGAGGCAGGAGTTACTGGACCGGCCCTGAGTCTTCTTAACTCCTTTCTCCATGACAGAGATCAGAGAGTCATGTTTGGAGATTTCGGGGATGGAGGTGGTGTCTTACGCCGACGACACCCAGATCATGGTGTCGCTGGCCCCCTCTGTCAGTACATCCGCATTCAGCTTTAGGTCATGCATGCAGCGTGTGGCGGAGTGGATGATCCTTAACTCCCTAAAGCTGAATGGAGACAAGACAGAGGTCTTGGTCTTCGGTAAAGAGCAACACGTGTGGTCGAGCGAGTGGTGGCCTCCATCTCTCGGCACCTGCCCCACTCCCTCCCAATCGGCCAGAAACCTCGGCGTCATCTTTGACACTTCACTATCTATGACACTCCAAGTGAATAGGACCGTGGCCACTTGCTGGGGTGTCATCAAGATCTTAAAAAGAATTCTCCACTATCTCTCCTTCCATGCGCGCAAACAGATTGCGATTGCTCTTGTTGGCTCCAGGCTTGATTATTGTAACTCTCTTTATGTGGAGTCCAACAAGGGCCTTATCTATCGACTGCATACTGTACAGAACGCCGCAGCGCGCTTCATCCTGGCCCTTCCCATAGCATCATCTGCCACTATTGCTAGGAGAAATCTTCACTGGCTCCCCGTCCAGTTTAGAATCTCCTTTAAGCTCCTATGTCTTACATATAGAGCACTTGCGGCTGGCCCTGCGGACGCACTTGGTACCCTGCTCACCCGCTATGTACCCACGAGATGCCTACGATCGGCCGGGCTACACCAATTGGTAGTGCCCCGCGCTAGGTTGACCAGATGGGGAGGGAGAGCTTTTTCTGTTGCCGCTCCTCAGCTTTGGAACTCCCTTCCGGTGGAGATCAAAACCTTACCCTCCATCGACCTGTTTAAAAAGGCCCTTAAAACCTGGTACTTCATCAGAGCCTACCAATGAGATACTGCTGTCTGACCTGGCTAGTTCCTTTATTTGATGTAGGCGCCTTGATGCCCATTGGGCTAAGTTAGCGTGGTATAAGACACAATTCATTCATTCATTCATATTACTGCATAGAGCGATAGAATCAATCCATCAGAAAATGACACAACATTTTTGAATTCCTTGGTACTCACGTGAGTCGACCTTTGTAGAGTCTCAATATAAAACAGAAAATTAGCTCAGCGTAAGTTCACTCTTTACTTCCAATTTCCTTGGGTAATTTATGGCAGCGGTGTGTGAGAGCGTGTGAAAGCAACCTTGCTCTTTTCAGGGTTGAAGGGAAAACATACTGCCAGCGCTTCCTCACGCTCTAGGGAAAAAAGCCAACAAAATTAAAAATCAGTGCGTCCTCGGGCTTACAGGTGGAGGCAACCAAAGACCAGGGAGCAGCGTGCCCTCTCGCATGCAGTCAGAAAGGGCTTGAAAGGAAACAGCGCGTCCTCGCGCATGCCGGTGAAACTGATCAAACACTGTACATGGACATTCATGTAGCTACTGACCAACCCATGCAGCAGCTGCACAACAACAGACAGAGTGATACAGACATTCACACAGTTTAGTCACTAACCCATGCATTCAGTAAGACACATTTCATCACTCTCTTATACAGTCAGTCACGCACCTACTAAATCCTCTATCCAGACACTTATACACCCACTCAATCTTCACCACACCTTGGAATATTTATAAAACATATTTAATCTTCACAGAAACACAGTCACTGGATGATGTTATTTGAGATGTCATCAGTGATGTCACGGACGATGTCATGAATGATGTAATATGTGACGTCATGAGCAGTGCATTGCGGGTGCGTGAGTTATAGTTAGCTGAACTAACTAGAACTGTGGAATTTCTATGGTTTTGTAGGAGTGAATTGTCCAGATAACTATAACGTACCTGAAACCTATGGTTTTTTCAGTGAATATATATATATATATATATATATATATATATATATATATATATATATATATTACCTACTGGCGGTCGCCAGTATGTATATATAGTTAGGATTTTTTCTCTATGGGACTTTTGAAAATTCTATGTCTAATAACTTTGGCGTTTGTGGACGGAATTGGCTGAAATTTTCAGGAAAATGGCACATTTTGTTTCTGATCAGCCCCCGAAAATGTGGGGGGGTTTCGTCAAGGGGGGGCTGAGAAAAAAGGGGGGTCCCAAAACGCGTTTTTCCCATTCATTTTTCCATAGGGCGTTTGGCCTCACTTTTAGCTCTAACGGCTGAATGGATTTGCACGAAACTTGGCAAAATTGTAGGGACTGTTAGCCCGATGTGCCTTTGCTGGGTCTCAATATATGTGCTCCAGTAGATTTTGAGAAATTAACGTTTAAAAAAACAGATATATCTGTGACAGCGTCCCGGATAGCGCTCCAGATCGCGTACTTTTCGCGTAATGGAGCTTTGCGAAGCAAAGCTGATTGGCTCTCCGGTGTCTGTCAACATTCTAAACAGTCCGGAACGGCCGCCATCATGTCTCTCGGTAGGATCGAGAGACAAGAGGAGGAGAAAAACGAAGGGGGAATTTAATGAAAGGGGGCAAGGTAGACCCCTCTTGACCCCCTAGGAATGATGTTGGGGTTATTAAAGGGTCCCGTGGGGCAAATAAAAAAAAATTGATTTTTCGCGGTAGAAGCGCTTTCCGGTTCGCGAACCGGGTCGCGATCTGGTAGCGAAACGGGAATTCGCCATTTTGTGTTTCGATTTAATTAAATTACAAGATGGAGGAAAAATAATGTGAGAAATGGGTATAAGGGGGTACGGGAGACGTATCCTGACCCCCTATGTTTTCTGAGGGTGGTTGAGGAGGCTCATATATGTTGATAAAGGGAAGAGGGAACAGGGGGACCCTCAGAGAGAGAGTTGTCCGCACTCTAAACGAACCATTCGGTACACGTACGACATGGAGAGAGAGGGAGAGAGAGAGAGAGAGAGAGAGAGAGAGAGAGAGGGAGAGAGAGAGAGAGACGTGTACAATAATAGGCCATTTAGTGCGTACACAACACAGAACAGCAGGGGTCAAGTAATATGGAAACACAGGCAGAGGGACGACGTAGATCCATACATTACGTACACACAAACTCGGGCGGGGGGAGACAGTACATGTATTATATACAAAAATCCAAGACAAAACATAGAACAGTTGCTGGCCAAAAAGATCTCTTCCTGCATGCTGCGCATCCTTAGCATCCTACTTAATTCATCTGGGGGCTGAGCTCTTTTTACCTTTTTCTTCTCTCTTATCGTCGGCTGCCTTCGCTGGTGGCTTTGGTTGCAAATACTTACACCTTTGTCAATTGGTCGGGAACTAACCTGGTCGGGCTAATACTCAGGGGGGATCTTCGAATCATTTTTAGCGAATGGGTTTCCAGGCTGAGGCAACGGTAGGTGTCAGTGGGGAGAACAATGGGGCAGCTTTGAGTTTCATTAGGCTTGTGTTTCCAGGAAAACGGCATTTTGTCCTACTTCCATCAGGACCCGTATTTATGTCATCTGCCTGAAATAACATCCTGATTTATGCAACAAATTGACCATCTATGTGTTGCACACGCCAGGACTATTAGAATGAATGGAAGAATGAGAGTTGAATGAAAGAACAATAGGTAGACTAAAATGGTGAACATGAGAGTATGACTGTGGTGTGGTTTGTTACTGGGTAGGTCCTAATGTAGTATCAATTTTCCCCTTTCTCTATTTCCCCACCAGTGTATGTCTTTTTTAATGTTCTGGAAATATGACGTGGATCTAAAAATGAAATCTATTTTTGCACATTTTTGTTATCTCATCCAAAAGAATATAAAAAAAATAAAAATACATATATTTCTAATATTCTCTCTTGAGTGTATTTGGATTAACTAGGTTTTTGTCTTGTGCAGTGCCAGCTCCTAGATTTATCACCCCTTATATATTGTTTGGATCCTCTAGTTAGGACCACTATATCCTAAGGCAGGGTTGCTTTCTTTTGTTCTTTTGTCAGTTTTCTCCCCCCCACAGCCTGCCTACATCTTTAAATACCCTTTGGGGAACCCCCTTCTTTCACTAACTAGCTTTGAGTTTCATGTCTATGAGGGTGCGAGAAGGAGGTGGTAAATCTTAAACATTGGCAACATTCCTAGTCCTCCAGACGGAGGGTACTTGGGTAAACCTCACCTCGGAATATTCCTTAAACTTTCCCTATTTAGTTAAACGTAGGAATTTATTCATTGGTGTACGTCATTCTTGGTTGTATTATTCGGGGTGCCAAGCGAAGTCATATGTTGTCATCCTGTAATAACCCGTCAAGTTTCTGCTTCAGGCTGCCCTCCCAAGCGCTGGGTTCAGAGAGAGACATAGTCATTGTTTGCTCGTTGTGTATAGGCACCATATTCAAACCCTTTTTCCCATCCCATCCGTCGTTAAGTCACCATTTTTCCGTACTTTAATCTACGTTCCGAAGTGACCTGCAGAAAAGAGGGAAAAAGAAGGGGCGGGGGCAGCGTTTAAAACACATCAGCGCGCATAAACCCGAAAAGGCTTTTACTTACTACTTACTCGGCCTATCTCCACGGGATGCAGTCCCTACCATCTTGGCGTTTAAGCCCAGGGGGGGCCGGTAATGTGGGAGAGATAATTATCGGAGGCCTGTGGATAGCATAGGTCGCTCAAGTGTGGCATTACGGATCGTGTGCAGGGGAGGGTCAAAACAAAGGGCAGTCGGTGTAAAGTGGGGGCGAGCTCGTGCTCTTCTTTGAGGAAGAGAGATAACCTACAGTGGTACGGGGTCGTTTTCGTTCGTACTAGGGGGGCCAGGTGACATTCCTTCGGGGTGGCTTAGGGGCATTTAAAACAACTTCCCTGATACAGATAGCATATAAAGTAGAGGCTAAATACCAGGATCTTTATCGATTGCTTTATGCTGTACAAAAATGAAAAACACATACAACAAACCTGGACCATTCATATTTGCAATGTTTCTGCGTACTATACTTTTTAACCCTTAACTAATCGAGCTGCTTCATTTCACCTGCTTTTTTTTTTTATATCGGAAACAGTGGCCATTTATTCGAAACTTACCAATCTACGCGTTACAACTACGTTTGCTTTTTCAAAAACCTTTAATAAAAATGTTGGTGCACAAATACGGGCCTACAACCCCGTGGGCCGGCCACGGAGCAGGCTGGAACTGTAAATGGGGGAGGGGGGGTATTTATTTGTGGAAAACATAACAGAGTAAGTGGTCGTTGATTTCATAGTAAAAAGTGCGACAAGTGCAACAAAGTCATATCGATAATTCATTGTGAGCAAGTACCAAAAGTGTCGACAATTCGAACCTTCAATAAATACAGTAATCAATGATGCATTAGAACTTAATATCAATTCATTTTCCGAACGTGTAATCAGTACCCGTCCCATGTCAATTCATTGTTCGAACGTATAATCAATACACATCCCGGATCAATTCATTGTCCGAACATATAATCAGTCTTATCCCATATCAATTCATGTGCTAAAAACTGCATACATATCTCATGATATCAAGGCTGAGCAATCGGGGCACAACAAGGAGTTGAGAGTTTCATTTGTACCGGCGCCATTTTGGGTGAGGTCAGGAAGGTCCAAGTATAGTCAAAATGTCTCCACCAACTTGTGGTTGGACCGGGACCTCTTTCGGCAGTCCAAAAGTTTTCGTTGAAGGGTAGCAGAGGGGACTGGCGACATGAACCATCAGTGAAAGTGGGGTGGGAGGCAACAATCTCTCCTACCGGGTCATACTGGTGTCCCACCGGAACTGATCAAGTTGGTAGTCTTGCAGGATTTTGGTCATTTCAAGACCTAGGCCGGCGCCGGCATGAGCGCGCCGACGTCCCGCGGCTACGTCGTGGTCGTTCCGTGGGTGATCATGGCAGTCATTCCCCATCCGGGGTCGGGGGCCCCCGTGGCTCTTATAGAATCTTCAAAGTCGAGGAGAACGTTTCTGGACGCACTACTCATTTTCTAGTTGAACTCAGAAGCGCCGTTGCACCGCAACAGTGGACGAGACCCCCGCTGGGTGAGCGGAGCATCATTGCCTCGCAATAGTGGACGAGACCTTTTGTTGGGTGAGTGGAGCGTTTGGGGTGCAGCTGAGGGGCCCCCACCTGGGGGGGTGGGAGAGGCTCGTTCGCGCCGCCTCTCCCTCCCAGCGCACCCCACGCCGACACCTGGCGTTGATATGCGTGATGTCCGGACCAGGCGATAAGAGGGGGGGGGTCGGAGGCAGAGGCAAGACATCCCCCCCCGTGGCCTGCAGGACGGGGAGCTCATATCAAACCGGGGCCAGACCAGGAGATGGGAGGGGGGGGTCGGTGGCATGTGCAAGACATCCCCCTCCCGTTGTTGCAGCCATTATTGAAGAAAGAAGAAGAGGGGGGGGGTTGGAGGCAGAGGCAAGACATCCCCCCGTTGTCGCAGCAATTATAGAAGAAAGAAGAGGGGGGGTCGGAGGCAGAGGCAAGACATCCCCCCCGTTGTCGCAGCCATAATTGAAGAAAGAAGAGGGGGGGGTCGGAGGCAGAGGCAAGACATCCCCCCCGTGGCCTGCAGGGCGCCGCTTCAGGGCCGAACAGGGAGCTCATACCAAGCCGGGGCCAGACCAGGAGATACGAGGGGGGGGGGGGTCGGTGGCATGTGCAAGACATCCCCCCCCCGTGGCCTGCAGGGCAAAAGAAGAGGATGGGAGGACCAGTACATTCCGGGCCGACCATCCCACGACTTCTCCGGCTGATGGCGGCTAGTCGGGCCCCGCCCTGCATGTGTCGAGGCCTCATCTTCCGGGTGGGCGTAACCGTGGACCTGTTGCACTTCGGGAGTTTCCGGAATGGGGGTAGGTATCTGCTGATTTGTATCTATTTCATGTTACCGTTATTGGGCGTGGCGGGCGGTGGGACAGACATGCTTGGAGCAGTGGGGGGGTGGCGGAGCCTAGCTACCTCATGGCTGCCGTATCGTCAAGCTTGGCTTCTCTTACCACTTTCATGTTTCTTATTTCTAGCGAAGTCAAAAACTCATCAGTGGTCTACTGATTTTGTTCGATTTCTTTCCCTTCCTTTTCAAGTGTGTTTCATGCTAAAGCTTCTGTTTAACAGGATACAGTGATTACTTCGTATTTTACATATGTCTTCTTTATTAGGGGTACCCTCCGGTTGAGCCAGATGATGTATCTCTAATAAATGGTCCGGGTGGAACTAGTTTATCAATCAGTGGGGAGTAGATGGGCATGACAGATTACAACGGGGGACAAAGGTCCGCATTACCCACCCTTCACTACTTGCAAAGACTAGACAGAATATTTCTATTCCACGTTATTTGCAAACAGAGAATACCTCGAAAGAACTATTCCTTGAACAATAAATGTCCAGCCAATCAATAAATCAGTGGGGAGAAAAACAGGCATGACGGATTCCAACGGGGGACAAAAGTCCGCATTACCTATCCTTCACTATCTGCAAAGGGAGACAGAATATTCCTATTCTTCTCTGTTTGTAGACAGGGAATATCTCAAAGAGCAATATTTGATAAAAAATTAGTAGGATTATAACACTTTAATAACTTATAAATATATACATCGCAACAAAAACAGTAAACACCTTAAAACATTTTTTATTAAAACAGAAGCAACAATGACAACTAACAGTAGTGATATCCTGGGCGGGTGATGGAACTGGGATTGTTAATGGAAAAACATCTACAGAGAAAGCTATTGGTGAATTATACTTCTCCGGAAATTTAAAACTCACAAATGTTTCATTTGTGTAATCGTTTCATAAACATGTACATTAAAAAACTAAATACGCTCCACTGTTTTAGAAAATCTTTACAGCTTGCTAGATCACCCTTTAAAGTTACAACTACGAAAACCTACTTACTTAAGCTGTAGAATTCGGCTTGAAATGTAAAGCATAAGTTCAAGCTAGCATATCATATGTATAAAAGGTTTAACATAATTGATATGCAAATTTAAATACTACTCTTTCTTAATGGTGACACCTTATCTCTCCTATATCCCACAATTTCCATGAGCAAAGCAAAAGAAATTCTGAGGCCCTGAAGAAATAAGGCTTACTGTGGGGTTCAACTCATTCTGGTGTTTGGGAGATTCCATGTTTTAGGGTGATATTCTGTGACAGGGTGCAGGCACCAGAAGAATTTTAGCCTAGTTCATTACATTGGAGAATGAGGGTCTGGGTAAATATCTAATCATGTGAAGAACCATCCCTTCTTTAAACCCATGGTGACCAACTATAGTTTATTCTCTATTTCGTTCCCTTGCCATAACAAAATAAAAGTCTTGGGTTATTTATGGAAGGGAATACTTTTTGTTTCTTCCAATTTTTAAAAGAAAAGAGGAGGGGGGGGCAGCGTTCAAAGCACATCAGTGTGCATAAATACGAAAATGTTTTTACCTACCACGTACTTAACATTTTACAGCTTTTCATATTTGCTATTAAAAAACCATTGAAATTCACTGAAAAAACCATAGGTTATAGACCATATATAGTTAGGAATTAGCATTTACAGAACCTTAATTTACTCGCACAAAACCATAGAAATTCGCATATATAGTTAGTTGCAATAACTATATATCGCGCACCCGCAATCCACTGCTGATGATGTCACATATTACATCATTCATAACATGGTCAGTGACATCACTGATGACATCACTGATGGCATTATCAAGTGACTGTATGTTTCTGTAAAGTTAAAATATGTCTTACATATTGAAGAATGAGTGGATGTATAAGTGTCTGGATGAAGGATTTAGTAGGTGCATGACTGACTGTATGAGTGAGTGATTAAATGTGTCTCACTGAGTGCATGGGTTAGTGACTAAACTGTCTTAATTTGTGCATCATTATATCTGTTCTGTAAACTGCTGCATGTGTTGATCAGTAGCTTTATGATTAACTATATGGGTTATTGATTGGTTGCCCAAGTATTTGTATGGGAGACTGAGTGTGTGTGTGGGTGGCTGGAAGGTGTATGACTCTGTGCATAGATGTGTGAGCAGTTGATTCACTAGATGTATGGGTTCAAAAGTGCATGTGGAAACAGCTGCATGGGCGGTTAACTGTCTGCATGAGTGTATTGGTGAGTGAATGGATATCTCAGTGCTACATGTCAAAGTAAGTACATATGTAAAACACAGTACATGTGAGAGTTGACATATATAAATAACTGTGCATTAGAGCCAGTGAATGTGTGAGTGGCTGTATGGATCATTGTGAACTTGTATCAGGGATTGTATAAGAGAGTAAATATGTGTTAGTATATGTTTGAATAAGTAAGGTGTGTATAACTGTATAGTTGAGGAAATGGATGTGTGATTGATTCTTTGCATGACTGACTAGGTGTGTGAGTAACTCCATGGATGAGTGACAGTCTGTGAGTGTCTGTTTACACTGAGTGTATCTAAGGTTATATTAGAGTCTGAAGAGGTTCATCGTATAATCACATGAATGATGTCATCAGTGATGTGATCAGTGATGTCAAATGAGATGTCAACAGTGATGTCATCAGTGATGTCATTTGAGATGTCATCAGTGATATCATCAGTGATGTCATTTGAGATGTCATCAGTGATGTCATCAGTGATGTCATTTGAGATGTCACCAGTGATGCCATCAGTGATGTCACTGACCATGCCATGAATGATGTAATATGTGACATCAGCAGTGGATTGCGGGTGCGCGATATATAGTTATTGCAACTAACTATATATGCGAATTTCTATGGTTTTGTGCGAGTAAATTAAGGTTTTGTAAATGCTAATTCCTAGCCTTATATGGTCTATAACCTATGGTTTTTTCAGTGAATATATATATAAATATATATACACATATATATATACACACACACACAAATAACCTAAAACCAAGGCCAAACTGAGGATAGACTTACTCTAGTCATGATTTACTTGGAGCTAACAGGAGCCTTAATGAACAAATGGTTTTGTCAATGCTTTGACAAAGCCAAATTGTGCCCATGCTATGCAGCATTGACACATTTTTGCCCATGCTATGCAACATTGGCTAAATGCTTTTTTCCCATGCTCTATAGAATCATCTAAAAAAGATAAAGGAAAAAATAGGCGTGATGAGGCCACTGCTGTTTCACCCCAGGAGACACATGCATGGGCATGCCTACAGAATGATGTTGGTGTAATTTTTCCATGCATCGTATGACCCTTGTATAGTGCATACTGTGAACAGAGGTATCTCTCAGAGTGTGGGTGAGTTCAGGTGTTTGGTAAATGTTTATGATTAAGCATGATTGAGAAGTGAAGCTGAATGCTGTGTGAGTTTCTCACAGAGCGTCTTGATAGGGTATTGTGGTAAATAAAATTACCGGACCATTTTTCTATACATTAAATAACAATAAGGATAGCTCAATCAAATGAGAGGCAGAGTCTGTGGTGTCTGAGTCATACGGGCCTTTAATGAAATGCCTCGAGGCATGAGACATCGAATTCCATCACCACTAAGGTTCAGGAAGGGACATTCAACATTTTATTAACATCACACATTATATATAGTAAAACAGTATAATTGAATCAAATACAGTAGGCGTAACAGGTTAAAAGAGAGAGATAAGAACACATGTGCGTAACAGGAGGCGTGTAAGAAGGCGTACACGTGGGCGTGCACTGGGCATGTCAGAGAAACGTCACATGAAACGTCACAAGTGGGTGTATGCAAAGAGAAAGTTTGCAGGATCAGCAGAAACTTTAGCCTAGATGCGCGCGCAACTGAGCATGACGTGTAACTGGGGAGAACTGGGGGCTTTGACTTTTACACTAGTGGAGGAGACTAATGTCTGGGATGTCAGAACGACCTGCACCTATAACATATCTGGTATCTCATGTTTGGAGGATGTAGTGTCTGAAGTAAAAGGTCTCTCGGGCAGAGGCCGTTCATCACTTAATGCTAGTGCGTGCATATGGATCTTCATGTAGAGTGCGTAGAGTGCGGGGGCCATGGGCCTACCATGGTAACGGGAGCAGTAAATTACTTGCATGGAGACAGGAAGGCAGGGCCCTTTGCTCTGCAGCCGGTAATATGTTTACCTATTTCACTAGACTGGAATGTGTTTTCGAGGAGGCTGAGCTGATAACTGTAGGCAAAATATCGTCTTGGCAGGCAAGCAGGCCGAGCCGGGCACCGCTCGTCTGAGCAGGATGTAAGGTAGAGGTCAGGGATGCATACCTAAACTGCAGCTTTCAGAGACAGAAAAGAACTCGGAGTGTCGTTAAGGGCCTGGCTCGACTGGGCCAGGAAACATGGAGAAAACGTGTGCTTTATTCAAAAGTGTACCATGTAAAGACGTTGGCACCATAGGCCTAGAAGCCTAATTAACGTGATTTTCTTGGAGAACTGTATAACTGACATGTTAACGTTGGACGCAAATGCATATGCGTCTTTCTAGCATGCACGGAAAAGGAATTACTTGACATACATGGGACACGTGTGTTTGGATGGGGTGCGAGTTGGGGACACATTAGCTACCTGAAAATTTCTA
Organism: Lissotriton vulgaris; assembly: GCF_964263255.1. Classification (NCBI taxonomy): domain Eukaryota; kingdom Metazoa; phylum Chordata; class Amphibia; order Caudata; family Salamandridae; genus Lissotriton; species Lissotriton vulgaris. Next base: position 195,022,104 of record NC_141690.1, read on the forward strand.
TTACCTCATTCCCTCCTTGGCCCCTACTACACCCTCTAGGATATGTCTATATTCATGAGACCATCTATCTGTTCATATAACATCATTTGCTCTTCTTTCTTTATCCGAGAACGGGAACGTGAACTTGGACGGGGAATACAAGCTGTGGCGCACAAGCCGCAAATCGCTGGCCCACATTGCAGACAGAGACAGCAACTGAATAGAATAAGCAGTATTATTCCTAGGAATGATAGCAATTTCCATCCCCAGGCGGACATCACACTACAGTGCCAACCGGACCAAGTCCAGGTGCCTGGATTCTGGTGAATCAGGTGAGCAATTTCGTGAAGCCTTGTTATGGCCTTATACGCGGATGGCGGGTTTTTAGGAATAAAAACGCAACAACTGGATCCGATCACTCTACAAGCCCCGCCCCTATCGGCCAGGATGACGTCAAGGACAAGGCGATTTTGAAGAACAACAAGTCTCATAGCAGATTGCTCTTCAGTCAGGTTACCTAAAGCAGAAGTAGTTTCGTTCACTACCGCTTCCAATGTTCTAGTTAATTTGCGTATCAATTTACTGTTTTGGACAGGACCTACAAAGAAAAAGAATCCTTTATTGAAATCTGTATACTGTTCCCACGTTGTCTCAGTCTGATCGACAATTGGGGACTTGATCTCCCTTCTATGTCTTACATGTACAAGGCGTGAATTTCGATGATAATCAGGCGGGGCTAGGAAAACAGGTGGTAACAGGAACGCAATATAACACGTCCCATCCCAATCAGGGGGCAGATGTACATAAGCTGTCTGACCACAGATAAAATAAGAATGGCGAGAGGCTTTGAAAGTAGACTTTCCTTTATCGCTGAATTCGACCACAGTATTACAATCACTGTGTCCTAGATGTACTGAACCATTCTTTCTGACGCATAACTCACCTTTCACTGGTAAAACTGTTATAAACGGCAAGTTCAAATTAGTCTCGGACTGGACGTTCAGGATCATGAGATTGAGGGAAAAGTTACCTAATTCATACACTTCATTTTCTAGATCGGTCCCTCTCCTCTGAGGAAGACCGTCTGCGTCTGGGAAACATGCTTTATTCATGACTGTATTCAGGTTACCCCATATCCAATTGCCTTGAGAAACTTTGGACTTACTGTCTAAGGAAGACATTAAAGTAAACCATGCTCCACATGAACCATTATGTGTAACAGTGTAGGGAAAGAGGGGCAGAGCTCCCTTGTATTTCTGAAAAGGTGGGAGTCGGCCACATACCCAGCAATTGGTGGCATTGCTGGTCTGGTGAGTGTGGTGTAACATACGAATGAATGTATTGTTGCGCATTGCTAATCGATAAGACAGCTCATGAGGGGGCAGGTCGCTGAAAGTGTGCTCTACAGACTCATTAGAGGAAGTATGTACATGTGAATTAAAAGGAGGAAAGAAATCATGTAACAGGAAGCTTACACATATTATCGAAATGCTCAGAAGAAACATGAAGATTAACGTTATAATGCATCGACTATGCAAGTTCTTACAATATTGTTCTCTCTTTTTGATTCGCCTATCTCTCTGACTACTTGGGTCTATCTTATACATGTCAGAAACCTGTCTAACCGCTTCACCCGAGGGGGACTTAAACAATTAAACGCTGTCTGACTTACTAGACCTCAACTTGGCACGGTACTCCTGTTGGGGAGTTTTTTCTAACAGGGGAAGTTTAGAGTCAGTGTCCAAAAGGGGGCAGTCCTTAACCCCTTGCATGCTGATGACGAACCCCAGCCGTCATGCACTACAGTGCTCGTGTGCTGATGACGGCTGGGGTTCGTCATGGCCCGCCCCTGTTCATTTGTTTACAGCACAGGGGCGGAAACGGGCCAGCTGTGAAGGGGTTAATCGAAGTCTCTGGACACAGTCCGTGAACTTTTTTAATATGACTGGAGTGGAGCCATCCCTTGCGACCTTCTAGCTTTACGGCGGTCCTCGTGGTCATCAACACCAGTTTTGGCTGCTTCCATCTGGGTTCCAGAGGGCTTGATCTGTCGAAATTTCGAACTAAGACGTATTCTCCCGGAACGACTTCATGCGGTTTTACTTGGGTGTTGTCCGGGAAGGCAGCCGCAACCTGTGAACGACAAGATTGTAGTGCAGACATCAAGGAAGCTAGGTAATCTGTCAGCATATTACTATCGACATCGGTAATCTTACGAGGCATAGGCGTACCCCACATATTGGGAGGTCGCCCGAAAACTACCTCATAGGGAGATAGTCCGGTTCTGGAATGAGCTACCATGCGCATATAAAAGAGGGCAACTGGCAGGGCTAAGATCCAATCTACACCTTTTTCTGCACAAACCTTAGCTAATCGTGTTTTCAGAGTCTGGTTGTGTCGTTCGACCAAACCAGCTGCTTCGGGGTGTCGTACACAGTGGAATTTCCATTGGTAACCTAACAGGAGTGATACCTGTTTCATAAGCTTGGACGAGAATGGCTGTCCGTTATCGGAGTACACGACACGGGGCAAACCGTATCGCGGGAAGAATTCACAAACCAACTGCTTGGCAGTGGTCGCGGCAGTGTAATCTGGGACTGGATATGCTTCTGTCCATCTGGAAAGGGCACATACAACAACGAGGACATATTTGAATCCTCTACATCTGTCCATCTGGATATAATCCATCTGGAGGACTTCAAAAGGATGGTCAGGAGGATGGAATCCACCTGGTTCCACGGGAATGCCTTTGCCTGGATTGAACTGACAACAGATCATGCAGGTACGCACTTTCTGTTTTGCTGCTGCTCGTAAATGCTTGTTGAACCATAGGTTCTGAATGCTGTCTAACATGGCTTTTTCTCCTAAGTGTGCAGGACTATGTGCTGTATTAATGATAACTTGAACCATAGAGTCGGGGAGGAACCATGTGGCTCTTCCCTTCGTCATCCATCCCTGATCTGTTTGGATCCCTCCTTGTTCAGTCCATTTCTTGATTTCGTCTGCAGTGGCATGTGTCTGTATGTCGAGTACATCTAGAGTGGGATCCTTCACTGTCATACAATGTGTCTGTGTTGGTACTTCAGTCTTTGTCGTATCTGTCGGTATGTCTGTTTGAGTCTGAGCTGTGAATTTAGCTGTTCGATCTGCCAGGTCGTTACCCTGGGAAATAGTATCAGTGACTTTCGTATGTGCCTTGCACTTCATGATAGCAATAGATGCAGGTAAGTGTATTGATTCTAACAGAGCTTGAATAAGGGGACCATGCTGTATCTTGGCGCCATGAGAAGTTAAAAAACCTCTTTCTTGCCAGAGGATGCCGAAGTCGTGAACGACTCCGAATGCATACTGTGAATCTGTATATATGTTTACTTTCAGGTCCTTAGCTCGAATGCAGGCTTGGGTCAGAGCAATGAGCTCTGCTGCTTGGGCTGACAACGTGTCAATGCGGTGTGTTTCTATGACTTCAGTTTCAGTGGTCACTGCATAGGCGGCCACTAACTCTCCTGTGCTTGTTCTCATGCATGAACCATCCACGTAAAGTGTCAGGTCTGGATCGGGTAATGCAATGTCTGTCAAGTCTTGTCTGGGCTTCGTTACAGTATTGATGACTTCTACACAGTCATGTGATGTCGGGTCAATTGTGCTCGAGGGTAACAATGTGGCAGGGTTTAATGTATTGCAACGTCTGATCTCTATGTGTGGCTGAAACAATGTCAATTCATATCCTGTCAGTCTTGCTATGGTCAAGTGTTGAGTCTGGGTTCGGTTCAAAAGAACTTCCACGGAGTGTGGAACTTGTACTGTCAGGGGATGTCCTAACACTATTGAGTCGCTTTGTCTGATTGCTAGAGCTGTTGCTGCAACTGATTTGAGGCACGCAGGCAGAGCCTGGGCCACTGGATCTAATGTACTAGAAAAGTAAGCACAAGCCTTATGTTTTCCTGCTTGATCTTGTGTGAGCACAGATAATGCTGTGCCATCGCGTTCAGTAACAAAAAGTGTAAAAGGTTTGTTGTAACATGGTGTCGCTAAAACAGGTGCTTGACATAGGGCTTTCTTTAATTCGTCAAAAGCTTGTGTGTGTTCCTGAGTCCAAGGGAGGACAGTCGAAGTCGCTGCCTCCTGTGTTGTCAACTGTATGAGTGGTTTGGCTAGATATGCATACTGAGGAATCCATTGTCTGCAGTACGAGGTGAGGCCAATAAAGGCCCGTACCTCTTTCTGTGTCTTGGGCTGTGGCAGATGTGCAATTAACTGGATACGGTCTGGTGTCAACTGTCTCCCCCACTTGGACAGCAAGTGCCCAAGGTATACCACTTGCTGGGCACAGAATTGTAGCTTCGAAGGGGACACTTTATGCCCCTTTTCGGCCAAGAAATACAAGACAGTCAGTGACGCGCGCTCGCAGTCACGTTCGGTCCGTGCAGTTATTAACAGGTCATCAACATATTGGAGCAGAGCAGTGTCAGCAGGCGTGTGGATACTGTCTAGTTGACGTTTCAGGGCTTGACTGTAGATACTGGGACTTTCCGTGAACCCTTGAGGTGCACGTGCAAATTTGAAGCTTCGGCCATTTAAAGAGAATCCGAATAGATACTGGCTTTCCGGATGAATGGGGACACTAAAGAAAGCGTTCTTGAGGTCAATTACAGTAAAGAACGCAGCTTCGGAATCAATAGCAGTCAATAGGGAAGATATGTCTGGCACTACTGGGTACTGGGGAATGATGCATTTATTTAATTCTCGAAGATCGATCACTAATCTGTAGACTGGTGGTGCATTTGGGTCAGTTCGTTTAAGAATCGGAATAATTGGAGAATTACATACATTGGAGTCAGTTTCTATAACTACTCCTTGGGCAATCAGTTCGTCAATAATTTTCAGTAAGGCTGCTACAGCCTCGGGGGGCAATTTGTATTGTCGGATTTGGGGTAGCACAACTCCTTGCTTGAGTGTAACACGATAAGGTGTAATGTGCATACAACCTACATCAGTTGGACCTTGTGCCCATAAATGCGCTGGTACATTTTGCAATCTTGGATCAAAATCTCGTAACACATAATGACCTTTGAAATCACGTAAAAATAATCTCACTCCTTCCGGAGAACAACATATTACAGCTCCTAGAGCTTTCAACGTTTTAATACCAAGCAGATTTTCAGGACATGCTTTCGTAAGTAACAAGTCTGTAGTACGGGACAATGGACCAACTTCTAGGGAAACTGGCTTTGACACTTCGTTAACAATAGGCATTCCTGAAAAATCCAGGGAAACATTCTGTGAGCCTGAGAGGGGTGCCCCTGGAACCTCGTCATGACTGATGGTAGTTCTGCTCGCCCCTGTGTCAATCAAAATTTTTCTGTCTTTCCCTAATAGCTGACTATGTACATAGGGACCCTCTTGATCTACAGGAACCTCAATAAGAGGCAAGCCAACCTCCCTCTCTAGGCTGTTTCATGAGTACTGTTGATAATCGGGGTAATCTGACTATGCATACTGGTACATTTGTTGCGTGACATGTTGCGTGGCAGCAATAGGTTGGGGTTGGGGTACAGCTACTGTCTGTTGTGCTTGCTGTGGAGGTTGCGTATTCTGTGGAATATGCTGGCGGACATGTTCTTGTCTAGGAGGACGCGTTCTTTCTTTCGTCCTGCCGGTAGCAATATTATATTTCAGAACGGTACATTCATTTATGTAGTGACTTGGCTGTTTACAGTAGTTGCAATTCCCTTTAACGGGAGCTGCAGAATGACCTGGTGGTGCTGTACCCTTTTTCTGACCATCTGCTGGAACAGACTGGGCTACTAGTACTTTCATTTTCGTGTCTTTCATACGCCTCTGTTCATGATCATGTTCCTCTCTAATTCGGTTCTGGTGGTACTGTAACATTTGTAACATTTGAGAAGGGGTATTTGCTTGCCATGTACTCTCGACTTTCAGTACTCTATTCTTGACTTGGGGTAAGGAATTCTCGACTAGTTTGGTCACAAAAAGATGTGGATATGATTCACTACTTGTTTTCAGGCCGCTATTTATAATAAAACATTTCTCGAATCTGGAATAAAAATCACTAGTGTCTTCGTCTTGCTTCTGTTTGCAGGCTGAGATTGCATCCCAGTCTTCCTTTTTAATTGCCAATAACCTCGGCAAAACCTGTACTAATAATCCTGGTAATGCTTTAGTTTTGTCCCCGAGACCAGTACCTGGAATTCATGTATTTTCTTCGTTTTCTAATTCAGTCCAGATAATCTTTTTATCTCCCACCTCCCATTCTTTTTCTTTAAGTTTTTCTTAAATACCGGCTGGCAACAGTACCTTTAACATTTTAAGAATATCGGGATAGGTATAATCCCCCATGAGTAACATGTCTTTTAATTCACGGTGAAACCCTGCTGGATCTTTATCATGACAGGGCACTATTTTCTTCATTTCCAATAATTCCATTTTGCTTAAGGGTGTGTATACGAATACTCGTTGAAGCGCACCCCCTGGGGCCTGGACGGGATGAACTTCTCGTAAGGGATTCTGTCTGTCTATGTAAAATGTTTTCCTTACTGGGGGTGGAACAGGAACGAAATGTGGAGTCAGGAAAGTTCTGTATTTGTGTCTTTGTTCTAGAATGATATTAATTAAATCGGTACCTAGACCTCTCCATCTTTTCAAGAGTAATTCTTCCAAAATATTATATAGGGGACCTGGATCAGAATGCTGACTCTCATATAGTGTAATGAGATGCTGGATCATATACATACCAGCTAAGCGTTGTTCGGCTGGGGAAAGGTTCAAAAATGTTTGCGCTACTGAATCATCTTTATATACACTGTTATTATCAGCCCACTGTACTGCTGATCGTGCTAGTTCTTGTTCGCGCATGGTACTAAGTTCACTGTAACCTATTCGTTGTTTCAGTACTTTATCAGTGGCTTGGAATAAATGCCCAAGAGAACATTGTTCTGGTATGGGAGAAAGAAAACGTTTCTTGCTTTCTAGGCGTATGGGTCTGTCAAAAGGTCTTGCTTTACCTACGTACGCTATCATCTCTCGGTTTTCTTCTGTATCATTCAACTCGTCCTCTTCTGTGGTTTCATTCTCCTCTTTCTCGGCTTCCCTTTCGTGTATTAGTACAATCTCTTTACGGATTTTTCTGTACATGGATTCTATACAACCTTGTGTATTATGTTTACCATCAGCTATATTATTACTCCAATTAACCAAAAACATCCATTTCTTCTTTGCTTGTACCTGGCCGATCTCGTTCCCTTATCAAACAATTTATCAAAAACTGTAGGATCATTTTCTGTGTCTCAACCTTATTATGTGCCATGGCCTCGTGAATGCATTCTGGTCTCTCCCCTGTTCTAATGAAATTGTATATGTTATCTAGATGTTCTTCCATGTGTGGTAGAAGAGCCAGATAATTTGTGACTCGTCGTAAACGTAGTGAGAATAGCATCATGTCGTCTTCGCCTGGTACTGGATCATATCTGCAATCTGTAATGTACTGTTTAAGGGTTGCGAATGCCGCTGCGCTAGGTGTACGTTGTAATGCTAATTCTCTAAGCGTCATTCGTTTTACTTGAGGCGGGGTGCGAAGATGACCTCCTGTTGCGCCTCCTGAAGCGGAAGCGAAAGCATGAACTGGCTGGGTTGTAGCTACTGGTGTCATAACGGGTAGAGGTGGCATATGTAATGGAGGTGGACTCTGGGTTGCAGCTGTCGCAAAAGGATTGTGAGGATCAATGACAGGTGGAACAGTAACAGTAGCAGTAGGGGAAGTGACAACAGGTGCAGGAGTCGCGTCTTGGAGACGTGGAGGGGTCCTGGCTTGAACAGACTGAGTAGGCTGCTGTACATTATTAGCAGGTGGTACGTGTACATTAGTATACGCTGGAGCAACATCATCTAAATAGGAGGAAAGGAAAATGTCTGCTGCGGTCTGTTTATGACGGGTTTTAGTCGGGACCAATGGTGGTGGCAAGTTACGTGATACTTCCGGGGTCGCCTTGGGCAGGCCCTCGGCGAGAACAGGATACAGACCTGTAATAAGGGCATTTCTTTGTCTGTCTTGTTGTTCTATTCTGACTCGTTCTCCTTCTTCTAGTAACTCTTTTTCTCTGGCTTTTTCGGATTCTTCTCTACTTCTCTCTGCTTTCCTGATTTCTTTCTCTGTTCTTCTATGCGCTTCTTTACGCCATAATTCTATGGCATCTTTCTGGGATTGTCTGGCTTTCTTTTTCCATAATGCTTCTTCTACTCTCATGATGCAATCAGCATCCCTTGTCCCTGAGACAGGCCATCTATACTTCTCTTCCAGATCCTTAGTATAATCCACCCACAAATCTAGATACAGTATGGCATCTAAGCCATGTTTATGGTACATAAAATGTCCGGGAGTGTCCCTAGGCGGGACGGGAACTGCTTCTTCGAGTATCCCTTTCCTAGTTCCTAACTGACGTAATTTCGAGAACAGTGGCATATTTAGACTGAATTGAACGTGAACACAATAAACACAGTAATGAATTGCAAACAAACATTCATACCACGACATGAAAACACATTTAAAACATTTTTCGAACAGTTATAGCCTAGTACATAAAACACAATACTGAAGAATTCTCGAGATCTAGAATACTGAATTTCTTGATGCACTGCTAGAACAGTACAGACATACCGGTCCCATAAAGAGACACGTCGTACCGTATTTACCGAAGTAAACACGTCCGGACCAGGTCTGTGTACCCAGACCTGTCTTGACCGGGCACAAATTAACGAACCCGTCTAGATGCGTTCCCAATAACGGTACTCACCGGGAAGCAGAAACTGAAGGCCTCGGAAACTGGACTGGACTGCGTCAGGCTACGGTTTCTCCTACGCATGCGCTTCGGAACAGGTGGGCCTCTGGATACCTCGGACCTTGCTCTCTCGACTTGGGGCTCTGGTCGGGATCCTCCGCATTCCTCACCGCCTCGTCTGGATGCCGGGTCGCAGTCTCCGTCTCCTCCGTAGGCCTGAGGGAGATAGCAGGAAAACTCGCAGGAGTGCACTGGTTCCGTCACGGCTGTAGAAGGGGTCAAGGCCTGCGGTACATCGCCGGCGAGTGGGGAAGGGTGGGGTTCCTGTTCGGGCGCCAAATTATGTGGTAAATAAAATTACCGGACCATTTTTCTATACATTACATAACAATAAGGATAGCTCAATCAAATGAGAGGCAGAGTCCGTGGTGTCTGAGTCATACGGGCCTTTAATGAAATGCCTCGAGGCATGGGACATCGAGTTCCATCACCACTAAGGTTCAGGAAGGGACATTCAACATTTTATTAACATCACACATTATATATAGTAAAACAGTATAATTGAATCGAATACAGTAGGCGTAACAGGTGAAAAGAGAGAGATAAGAACACATGTGCGTAACAGGAGGCGTGTAAGAAGGCGTACACGTGGGCGTGCACTGGGCATGTCAGAGAAACGTCACATGAAACGTCACAAGTGGGTGTATGCAAAGAGAAAGTTTGCAGGATCAGCAGAAACTTTAGCCTAGATGCGCGCGCAACTGAGCATGACGTGTAACTGGGGAGAACTGGGGGCTTTGACTTTTACACTAGTGGAGGAGACTAATGTCTGGGATGTCAGAACGACCTGCACCTATAACATATCTGGTATCTCATGTTTGGAGGATGTAGTGTCTGAAGTAAAAGGTCTCTCGGGCAGAGGCCGTTCATCACTGAATGCTAGTGCGTGCATATGGATCTTCATGTAGAGTGCGTAGAGTGCGGGGGCCATGGGCCTACCATGGTAACGGGAGCAGTAAATTACTTGCATGAAGACAGGAAGGCAGGGCCCTTTGCTCTGCAGCCGGGAATATGTTTACCTATTTCACTAGACTGGAATGTGTTTTCGAGGAGGCTGAGCTGATAACTGTAGGCAAAATATCGTCTTGGCAGGCAAGCAGGCCGAGCCGGGCACCGCTCGTCTGAGCAGGATGTAAGGTAGAGGTCAGGGATGCATACCTAAACTGCAGCTTTCAGAGACAGAAAAGAACTCGGAGTCTCGTTAAGGGCCTGGCTCGACTGGGCCAGGAAACATGGAGAAAACGTGTGCTTTATTCAAAAGTGTACCATGTAAAGACGTTGGCACCATAGGCCTAGAAGCCTAATTAACGTGATTTTCTTGGAGAACTGTATAACTGACATGTTAACGTTGGACGCAAATGCATATGCGTCTTTCTAGCATGCACGGAAAAGGAATTACTTGACATACATGGGACACGTGTGTTTGGATGGGGTGCGAGTTGGGGACACATTAGCTACCTGAAAATTTCTATTACCTCAGTATAATGATGTGTAAGATATGCAGAGGGGGAATTTCAAAAAGATGCGGGGAGAGAAAGGGAGCAAGTGCCTAATAAGCTAAGAGACTGTAGGCCAATGTTGTGTGAAGGGGAGTATGGGAGTCATTATTGCAATCCGACGATTATTACCCTTCCACAGACCTCAGTAATGTTTAGGATACACATGCATATTTTCAGCATCAAAACATTTTCAATTATAATTGTTCACAACAAAATAATGATTACGCCCATCGGATACTATTAACAAGCACTGGCAATGCCAATAAGTCTGGCTAGCTTTAGAGGTATGATCATTGTTGTGTTCTGCGCGTATGGATACAATAATATATTAACACAAATGGGGTTCTGGCAGGTAAAATGAGTGCAGTACATCCTCAAAAATTACAATCCACAAACAAGTACGTCACTTGTCTAACAGAGTAGCAAGTACTTATGCTATAAGAAAGTATGGTCCTCACCGATTTAGTTGGTGGCACGCTTCTTCATCAGGCCCCTCCTAGCACTGGTCAACAGTCAACATGATCTGGGTGCATGCTTCTACCCACAGAGTTGGGGAACTTCAGGCAATTCTTGTGTTTTTTTAATTAGAACAATAGAATTTAGGATGGATGACCTGAGCTTTCTTTAGGAGGACCCAATACCAGAGGAGAGTGAGCGAAAAAATAATGAATAATGGTAAACACTACCTAGTGGTGGACTATTAATGTTTTTATTGTGTCTCCAAGGGTAGATTAAAAGAAGAGTGGGGGATAATTCAACTCACTTGGCAAGAGACAACATATTTCTGCCCTTATCGCACCCTCAAATGAGGTGTTGGGGCATTCATTGGGAAGAAGTCACAATCTCTTATTCATTAAAGGAAGTAAATCAAGTTAAGAGTTGTTACAGGGGGGGCGTGGCCTGGCAGGCGAAGATGGCGGTCACACATTGAGTGTGCTCCCGGACCCCTCCGCTATCCGCCCATAATCCACCTGCTTTAATGGACATCTAGCGCTGAGAGCTGAAACCCCCACTCTAGCCACTTACCTGGTGGTGGTCCTGGTTCCTGAGACTCCGGGGCCTCCGGCGATCGCCTCGGTTCAGTCTGCGCCTGTGACTAAGATGGTGGCCTCCTGCAGCCTGTCATCAGGGCTTGAGTTGCTGGTGTGACATCGACTTAAGGCTGGGAGTCGGCTGGCGTCTGTGGTGCAACGGTGATCTGGGTGCTGCTTGCCTCCCCTTCCTCTCGCCCGGACTGTGCTTTGCGCGGCCCTGGCTGCTGCTGGAACCCCGTTGCGGTGGTGATCCCGGGCGGGAGGCTGCACTTCCCCCTCGCCTGGGTTTGAGTCTCGGTGGTGGCGCAGCTGGTTCCCCGCGGCCCTGTTCTCCCATCGACCGTCATTTCGGGCGGCGGGAACCTGGTTTGGTGAGCGGGGAGCGGCGCTGCTAGGGCCCGGCTGCTGAAGCGTGACATGCGGGGGGCCCTCTTGTCGCTGGCTCCCGCCCTCCTCCTCACCGCGTTGGAGATCGACTCCCGCCGTGGGTCCTGCACTCCTGCGGTGCGGTGCTGTTCTTGTGACCCCCGATGACGGCGCTGCCGGCGGGCTGCCTCCTGACCCCCCGCCCACACCTGAGGCCTTGAAGCTGAGGTTTGCAGTGCCCCCTTGTCATCAGCCGTCATTTCGGATTGCGGGAGCCTGGTTTGGTGAGCGGGGTGTGGCGCTGCTAGGGGCCGGCTGCTGAAGCGTGACCTGCAGAGGGGCCCTCTTGTTGCTGGCTCCCGCCCTGCTCCTCACCGAGTTGGAGATCGGCTCCCGCCGTGGGGCCTGCACTTCTGCGGTGCGGTGCTGCTCTTGTAACCCCTGATGACGGCGCTGCCCGCGGGCTCCTCCTGACCCCCGCCCACACCCGAGGCCTTGAAGCTGAGGTTTACAGTCCTCCCTTGTCATCGGCCGTCATTTCGGACGGCGGGAGCCTGGTATGGTGAGCAGGGTGCGGCGCTGCTAGAGGCTGGCTGGTAAAGCGTGACCCGGGGGGGGGGGCCCTCTCATCTCTGGCTCCTGCCCTCTTCCTCACAGCGTTGGAGATCGGCTCCCACCATATGGCCTGCACTCTTGCAGTTCAGTGCTGCTCTGGTGACCCCCGATGACGGCGCTGCTGGCAGGCTGCCTCCTGACCCTCCGCCCACACCTGAGGCCTTGTGGCTGAAGTTTGCAGTGCTCCCTTGTCATCGCCATCATTTCAGATGGTGGCAGACTGGTTTGGTGATCGGGAGCGGCAACGCTGACACGTGGCTGCTTAGGCACGGCCGGTGAGAAGGCCTGCCATTGTTGGCCGCCCCGCCCTCTTCCTGCTGCGGTTGCTTTCGGCTCCCTTTTGTGGAGCTGGGTACTCCTGTGGTGCGGTGTTGCTCCTGTGCCCTCCCCGGTGGCGGTGCTGCCCGCTGGCTGCCTCTTGAACCCACACAGTAGCTGCTGGGAGGCCCTTGACTCGCGCTTGGCTCTCCTTGTGGCCAGTGCTATCTACGGCTGCCCTGCGGCACTGCCATGGTGCAGGCTGCCGAGTCAGGCGGCGGGGCCGGAGTGGTGGTGGAGAAAGATCCTGACCGCTGGCTGGCGGCGGTAAAGACCGGGCAAGTGATGACCTTGGGAAGTGGTGAGTCCCAGCGACGGGGGGGGGGGCCTTGGGCTGGCTGCAGGTGCCCCCCGTGCGCGGGGCTTGTGTTTGAGCTGGCTGCAGGTAAGACGCTACGCGTGGGCAACCTGTTGCCCCCTCTGGCTCGTCTGCTGTGGATCCGCTCTCCCGGGCCCTGGTGCCTTGCCTTCGGAACTGTTGGGACTGCGTCACTGCTTTGGCCTGGTGGGGAGGTGCCACCGACACCCGCCCCGGGACTCCTGAAGCGGGCCTTCCGCTGCCCCGGCCCCCGGCTGTTCTGGCTTCTGGGTGCTCACCTTGGCCTGCCGCTTTGCTTGGTCCGGAGGGCACTGACCCCACCCACTGAGGTCAGGCATACCTGGTTTTGCCCGCTTGCCGGGCTCTTAGGTCATGTAGAGAAGTGCTGTGGCCTGGACGTGCCGTGCCCCCCCTTCTTTCCTCACTCACCTTCCCCTGCCTGCAGGCTGCCTGGCCCCGGGACCCGCACTCTATCTTCCCCTTGCCCACAGGCAGCCATGGTCAGGGACAGGATACCCAAGATGCCGGCCACCCAAACGAAGATTGACCACTTCACCACCGCGGACGCTGGAGCCACGGGTGGGCTTGCAGACAAAGAGCCTCCTGCAGCAACAGACCTCTCTACCATCCTTCAGGCGATCCAAATGTCTCAATCCTCATTTGAGGGGAAGATCGCTGAGGTCCCCGTGGACATGACCCTGATCCGGCAAGATCTTCCCAATGCCACTGCCCAGCTTAAAGAGGCCGAGTCTCTGTTGTGGAGGATGACGACCACCAGCTCAAACTTCAGGTGACCCAACTTCAATCCCGCACGCAGGAGCTACACCATCGAGCCGAGGATGCTGAAAACCGAGCCCGCCGCAGCAATCTCTGCCTTGTCGGATTTTCGGAAGACGCGGAACAGGTCGGGCAGCGGATTTTGTGGAGCGCTGGATACGCTCCTGGATGCCAGAGGGCTATCTCTCCCCTTGGTTCACGATTGAGAGGGCACATCGTTCGCTTGCCCCCCCCCCACCCCCGGCCCTGCGCACCTCCAAAACCAATTATCTTGCATATCCTCAACTTCAGGGACAGGGCGCTATCCTGGCAGAGTCCTGAAAACAGCAGCCTCTCAAGTACGAAAATCTGACTATAATGGTCTTCCCAGACTACACTCGAGAGGTCCAGTCCCAGCGTCGCTCCTATGGTGAGGTCAAGCAAAAGTTACGCTCACTGAACATCCAGTATTGGCTTCTTTTTCCAGCTCGGCTGCGGGTGATTTTCCAGAGCAAATGTTTCATCTTCGATACACCTGAGGAGGCGTGGGCATGGGCCACAGAGGAGCGGCCGATGAGGCTGACTGCCCGGGACCCGGTGCAGTCCGGTGGTGGAGAGGGCGGCCCGGCAGGACATGCCGATCCTCCGGCCACGACGCCAGTACTCCAGAGGCGCAGGGGCAAGCGGGTCACTTGCTCGGACTCTCCGCTGGATCCTCAGCGGGTACGTGTACCAGGACCATCAAGGGAGCCGGCTTCTCTTGGGCGGAGCTCTGGCTCTCTGGACTGCCCTGATTTCGGGGCTGTCTCGCCTCACCCATCCGTGCTGTACCTTTTGGACACTGATCTTTCCCGCAGTCTGACTTCTACCAGGGCCTGATTGAGTACGTGCAGATCTGTCAGCTATCCCTGCTCCAGCTACGAAAAGATGTCCTTAATAGCTAGCACCTAGTCCAATGTCTCACTGATTACTGCTGATGACTGATATGTATATCCTACTATGAGGAGGGGTCCTCCACGATGTTCCCCTGTTACCAGCGTTTCAGTTTGGTTCTTTGCTTCCCTGTTTACTGTTGGGCGACAGATGCTTCAGTTTCTGAAGTGTAGGGTGGGGGGGTTGGGAGGGATTGAGTTGCGGCTCCCGTTTGTTCTGTTTTCTTTGTTCTTTGCACCAATTCTAACACGCTACCTCTGGGTGATCGCATCCCGCACATTGTCATGACCCCATCTCCACTGGCTCTGGGCTCGGCCTTCTTCCCACCCGTTCCACCACGCGGGCCGATGGCCCGGCTACCTTCAAGGTCCCCTCATGTCCGGCGAATCTAGCGGAGCGTCCTCAGTCCATATCATGTCCTCATGTCCTGGAATGTTAATGGCTTACTGGACAAGATAAAGCGCGCTGCCGTCCTGCAATATGCTCAGCATCATGCCGTGGATGTGCTCCTGCTTCAGGAGACCCACCTGCTAGGCAACCGCTGCCCCTTCCTTGCGCGCTACGGCTTTGGCAAATTCTGGATTTAATAGAGGTTCGAGAAGAGTGGCAATCCTAGCATGCCGCACTCTTCCCCCAGTAGCTCGTAAAGTGACGCACGACCCGCAGGATTGTTTTGTTCTTCTAGAAGGGGCCCTTGGAGACCACCCCCTTAATCTACTAGTGGTTTATTCACCCCCCGCCCTGCTGGATCCCACATTCCGTAGCCTTACCCCTCCGATCGCCGCCCTGCCCCTGGGACTGACCGTGGTGGGAGGTGATTTTAACGCTGTTATGGACCCTAGCCTTGACTCTACGTCCCCCTCCTCCTCCTTCTCCAGAACTGCCCAATCCAACCTCCTCTCGTCATGGGCCGCTGGCCTGTGGCTCGGGAATGCCTGGAGACTATGGAACCCAACTACACGGCAGTACACCCACACCTCAGCTTCTCACCACACTCATGCACGCATAGACTATATCTTCCTGCTTTCTCGGGCGACTCAAGCGATCTCTATCCTTCCCTGGGGCCTTTCGGATCATTCTCCGGTGACGCTCCATGTAGGGGCCCTACCCCCATCCTCCCGCCCACTTTGGCGGCTCAACGCCTGGTTCCTCCAGGACGAAGAGTTCAGGGACAGATTTGGTGCTGAGCTCCAACGCTATCTCGATGCCAACCAGGGCTCAGTGTTCTCCTCTAGTACTCTAAAGCCGGTAAAGCCACCATCCGAGGATTCACTAAGGGCCAGCTTAAACTCACCTGTACAGCCCGTGACTCCCAGCTCACGCTTCTGGAAGTGCGGGCCGCCCAGCTTGAGACTCTTCAACCCGAGGGCAGAGATGAGTTCCAAGATAGGAGGCTTGCATCCTGAGAGACGAGATCAGGCAGACCTCCATGGAAACTGCCAAACTCCTTTGGCGCTCTTCAGTGGCCCGAGTGTACGGGTGGGGTGATAAAAATGGGAAACTCCTCCATCGCCTTGCCACTTACCCAATGGCCAATTGTACCATACCAGAAGTGGTTGACGCGAGTGGCGAGATTTATCGTACTCTGTTAGTGGTGGCTCAGTGCTTCGCTTCTTACTACGCTACCCTATATTCGGCACCGGTGCCTGGTCTTTCCATCCATGAGCTCCTCCAGCGAGAACGTTTCCCCCTTCCGTGTCTAAGTGAGTCTGAGGTGGCAGATCTGGATCTTCCACTTACCCCCGAGGAGGTGGCAGACGCCATCTCCCGCATGGCGGCTGGTAAGACGCCGGGCCTGGACGAGCTCCCTCAAGAATTCTACTCATACTACCGGGATACTTTGGTCCCGCCTCTCATTGCGATGTACAGTGAAGCAGTGGAATGTGGCTCCTTTCGCCCTGAGGGAGACCACGCTACCATTGTAGTGATCCCAAAGTCTCAACCCCCCTCGAGCTGCTGTTCGGACTTTCGTCCAATCTCGCTCATCAATACTGAACTTAAGATCTTCGCCTCCATCCTGGCCAACCGCATATTACCCCATCTAGCCACCCTGGTTCATCCGCACCAATGTGGCTTCATGCCTCTCCGAGGCACTAGACACTGCCTCAGACACCTTCATCTTGCTCTTGAAAACTGGCACTTGCTGTCCCCATATTTGTCTCTCCTGCTTGTAGACTTCGAGAAGACGTTTGATTCGGTCGATTGAGGCTACCTGGAGGCTGTCTTCGAGCAGATGGGTTTTGGTGCTCCCTTCCGCAAGCAGGTGAGGACACTGTACCATCGGCCCCGGGCGCAGGTCCTAGTCAACGGAGCTCTATCCCACCCTTTCCCCATTCGCTGTGGTACGCGGCAGGGATGCCCCCTCTCTCCGATCCTCTTTGCCCTGGCTATGGAACACCTTGCCTGCCTTATTTGCAGTGACCAGTCCCTCAAGGGCTGGCGGTGGCCCGGCTTTGAAGAAGTCGAAATCGCACTCTATGCCGATGATGTCCTGCTGATTTTGGCAGACCCAGCCCAGTCGGGACCCCGATGCCTCAGAGCGCTTGGCCTCTTTGAATGTACCTCTGGCTTGCGGCTCATCCCAGATAAGTCCGGTCTGGTCCCCCTGCACGTGTTGCGGGAGTGCTTTGATTGGCAGTCGACGATTCCCCTTCGACAGCAGTCCTTCAAGTACTTAGGGATCTGGGTGGCCCTTCTCCCCGAACTTGCATGGTTGCTACACGTCACCCCGCTGGTCAAACGTGTCCGTGCGGATCTCTCAAGATGGCGTGCTCTGCCCCTAAACCTTTTGGGAAGGATAACCCTCTTCAAAATGATGATTTTACCTTGTTTTCTCTACATGCTCCAAAACACGCACCTCTTGTTCGCCAGGTCTTGGTTCTGAGAGATAGATGGCCTGATCACAATGTTTTTATGGGGCCCAAATTCGCATTCCACCTTTAGACGGTGGTCTTGGTCTGAAGAGCCTTTATTTGTATTATTTAGCGACCCGACTCCTCATACTGCATGACTGGTTTATTAACGGCAGATGGTCTAACCCGGCAAATCGCCTGGAATTGCACACCCTGGGCTTCGCCTCTCTCCAGGGGATGCTATATGGTGCGGCAATCCCGTGGGCTCTCCCCGAGGTTACCCGTGGAGTGTTCCTGGCTTGGCGGGCCACATTGCACCAGACCAGCTGGTCGGGCAGGCAGACTCGGTATACCCTACTGTGGTGCGGCACCCGGCTCGAAGATGTGGCTTCCTTGGCAGGGTTCCGGCAGTGGGACCTCATTGGGATATCCCTGTTGGGCAATGTCTGGAACGGTACCCATATGCGCTCCTTTCAAGACCTGAAGGCCAGGCACTCTCTCCACTCCCCTCAATTTTTCCGCTACCTGCAGCTGCGCCATGCCCTCCGCTCATACATCCCAGACGGTACTTCCTTGCTAGAATACAGTCCGCCGGAAGCTCAGATTATGAATGGTGACTTGGGGAAAGAAGGGATTTCCAGAATATACAGTTCACTTACCAATAATACCCCCAACTCCCTCTCTCAACTCCGCGATAAGTGGGAGGGCTGGCTTGGGGCTCTGGAGGATGCCGACTGGAGAGATGCCTTGATGGGCCCTAAAACAATCACGTTCTCGACATGGCTTCGGTTGGTCCAAGTCTACTGCCTGCATGTTGCCTATCTTACATCGCTGCGCCTTTAAAGCACAGGGCTCTGGTTGCATGCCATTTGCCCCCGCTGCTCCAAACCCCGCGCAGTCTTCTATCACATGGTGTGGCTCTGCCCTGCGATACAGAGGTACTGGGAGTCCTTAATAGGAGAAATGACGGAGGTCTTGGGCTGGGTGGTTCCTCTGTCTCCTACACGGGTTCTTTTGGGCATCACTGATGGATTGGATGGTAGCAGAGCCGAAAAGCTTTTTCTGAACACAGCTTTGGTGGTAGCAAAGAGAGATATTGCTGCCCATTGGCTGACTGCTACCGCACCAACATTGGCGCAAGGGGGTGGACTGGTGTGCCGCCCAGGAACGGATTCTTTATGTGGCATGGGGTTGCCCTGAGGAATTTCGCCAAATGTGGGGGAAGTGGGTGGGAGTGATAGAGAGTTAAGGTGGGCTGGTTGGATCTACAGCTTTTTCTTTGCATGCATGCTATGATATGCAGTCCAGTTTAACCCACTATAAAACCAAGACTACAAGTCTCAGAATGCAAAGAAAATACCTGGAATGGCTCTGCTACTCATGCATGGATGTGAGGAATTGGAAAGCTCTGAAAACTCTGTTAGTTGTGCAGGGATGTATTTCAGCTTCCAATTTAATTAGTCCAATCCTGGTTGTACTGTGGTTTTGCTTTTCTCATTAAAAGTGCAGATCTATGGGTACTCCAGAAGCTGCCCTTTGCCAGGGTATTAACAAAGTGGGCCCTACAGCCCTCTAGACATATAACTGAGGCAATTGGCCAGATGACAAAAGAGAGTTTGCGATACGGTAGGGAACCCTTATCCCTGGGAGACATTAGTGTTGTTTCAAGAAGCCCAGAAGACATTTTGGGTAGGTCCTTACATTTCCTGCAGTATACTACATTAGCAGGAATGACTAAAGGAATTTGGACAGAGTTCCCAGCTACACCAACACCCACACGGCTCTGTACAACAGCACATACATGTATAGGGCACTAAAGTATGACAGCCCTATAAAGATGGCTAAAGGAAAAGCTGCATGGGAAGTGGATACTCGGGACCAGCTCACTGGTACAGCCTGGGATGCTGCCTACGCACAGGGATGAGAGGAATCAGGCAATGCATGATTCAAGTTGATACAATTCAATTTCCTTCTCTGTACCTATCTGACACGGATGGTCCTCAGCAAAATGTGTCCTGAAGGAATGCCTTCCTACCCCAGATGCTGTGCAGATAGGGCCTCCTTCCTCCACTTAGCATGGCAGAAGATTCCTGCTTCTACAGTACTTAGAAACAGTATTTTCCATACCGGAAGCAGTTACAGTGATATCATTGGAGTTCGGTCCCATGCAGAGTCTACAAAGAGTGCTCCCTAAAAGGAAAGAGTGGAAGATGCCCCTTAAATTTCTGAGATTGACGCTAGTGTTAGCAGATAGACATGTGGCCAGGGAGTGGATGAGTACCAAAGTTCCCAAGTTCTTTTGGTATAGAAATGTAATAGAATAGGAAATAGCAGAGGAAAAATACACAAAATCAAAAGTAGGTGCTTTAACTCAGCAACTGAACACTGCAACTCGGCTGGAGGGAGTCCCTCCCCCACCCCCCACATGTCCCGGTAGCTGCCATTTGTTATATGACCTTGCAGGGGGCTTTATAGTCAAACCTTGTATAAGGAACCAAGCTAGGATAATGTGTACATATCAAAGAAGTGCCTTTTTCAGGGTCGAGCCTGCGAGAGAAGGCGCTAGCGCATGTGTCTCGCTTTCGAGACACTCCTGTATCCAAAAATGGCTTGGAGTCCGTCTGTTGCTTACCCATTTGTTGGCTTGCATGGCACTCTTCTTTACAGCCTCGTAATTCATCACTGAAGACCTAACATAATTTCTGCTTCTTTTTGTGGAGCAGGGACCAAGCACTTATTGATTCAACTTATTCAGTGGCCGTCCGCTGCTCCTGATGTGACTGAGGTATTATTTTTTCTTTTTATCTCCCAGTGCCCTGCAAACAGAAGGTGTGTGACTGGCAAAAAAATGCCCAGCAGGACAAACAAAATGTCAAAGTTTTATTTTGTATAGCTACTTTTTTTTTTGCTAAGTCTTTTTTTCTCACTTTGCACACATTTTATTTTGTTTTTGCTTGTGGCTGCTGTTCACAAAAGATGGGTATTATCTTACTGCAAAGCGACATTGTTTTTTTGTGTGTAATTTCTAAAAATGATGCTTTAACACATAATCCTGCAGCACACCTCAATTGACCCAACTTCACTTCAATCCACGCCAATCCGCCCAATCTCGCCCCACACCAATCTGCTCCACTCAATCCAATCCACCTCAGACCAATCCAATCCTCTCAAACCACCCCACTTTAATCTGCCCACTCCAATCTGCCCCACTTGAGTCCAAAGCAATCTGCCCCACTCCAATGCAAAACAATCTGCCCCATTCCAATTTGCCCCACTCCAAAACAATCCACCACACTCCAGTCCGCCCTACTCCAATCCACCCCTTTCTAATCCAATCCATCTCACCCCAATCTAATCCAATCCACCTTAATCCCATCCACCGCACACCAATCCCAGCCAATCAGCCAAACCCTATCTACCCAACTCCAATGCAGCCCACCTCAATCCACCTCAATCCAATCCACCCCACTGCAATCCAGTTCACCCCACTCCAATCCAATCTATCCAGCCCACCACACTCCAATCCAATCCACTCCAATCCAATCAACTCCAATCAACTCCAATCCACACCAGTCCAATTCACCCCACTCCAACCCCTTCCAGTTGAATCCACCCGCCTACTCTAATTAACCAAACTCCAAACCTCCCTACTCTAATCCAGTCCACCTGCCCAATCCAATCCACCCCACTCCAATCCAATCAATCCACCTCACCCTACTGCAATCCACCCCCAATTAATTCAACCCACTCCACCCCAACCCACCCAACTACCTCAATCCTCTCCCACCTACTCCACCCTATTCCACCCCACCCTATAAACTACACTATATGACACTGTCTGCCACTGAACTCTACTCCCCTCAACTCTACAACACTCTACTCCCCCTACTCCACAACACTAATTTCTAACAAATCCAGTATTACCACTCTCTAACCCCCCTACTCCACTCTTGAACACTCCATACTACTAACTTTTAGCCATGCTGAAGAGCATCCACACTGGAGAACAACAAAGCTACAACATTGCCAAAGCCAATAGCTCTTGCATAGGCAGTGCTTAATTTGAGCCGGTGCTCAGCACCAGCACTTAAGTAGATTCCGGTGCTGGGCACCCGCACCTAATTGTCAACAACATACTTAGAACAGTCAACCACATGGTGGTGCTGCTCATCTAATTTAGAGATGAGCAGAACAATGGTAGTTTAGGACTACAATACACATTAAAATTGCTAATACCGGTCTCCCCAGCCATTCCTTTAGCCTTGGGGGATCTGTAATAATCTGAACTGTTGCATTTACATGCGAGATAGATGGTTAGTGGTTGTTTTGGCAGCGATGACGTGGGCGATGGGTGGAGCAAGCTGCAGTGGCCTACTGGTCAGAGCCCTGGCACTTAATATTTTACAAAGTAAGCACTGTGCATAGGTGAGACCAATTGGATTTGCCAGTGCTTGTTGTTAGAATGGCGGTATGGGGCGGAAGCAGTGCTTTAACCCCTTCCATGCTTATGACGAGCCCAGCTCGTCACGAGGCACTGTGGAGCTGTGCTCATGACGAGCTAACGGCCACAGCACTCCCACGCAGAATTGATACCCCGCCTGTGCAGGAGAGTCAATCAGTGGGCGGAGTCATGACGAGCCCAGCTCGTCACGAGCACTGCTCCACTGTGCCTCATATCGAGCTGGGCTCGTCACGAGCACTGCGGTGCCACAGCCCCCTCCCTCACCCCGCGCCGTGGGGG
Organism: Lissotriton vulgaris; assembly: GCF_964263255.1. Taxonomy (NCBI): domain Eukaryota; kingdom Metazoa; phylum Chordata; class Amphibia; order Caudata; family Salamandridae; genus Lissotriton; species Lissotriton vulgaris. The sequence continues at coordinate 195,044,371 of NC_141690.1, forward strand.
AATTACCCCAGCGCAGAAGGGGTTAAATGGGCCGGTACTCACCGGTACTGAGACTTATTTTCGCTCAAGAAGAGTACAGATAGTCCATGAAGCAGCAGGGCTCAGGGCCTGAAGCAGGGCCGGACTGGCCATAGCGGGCACCGGGCAATTCCCCGGTGCGCCGCACGGGTGGGGGCCAGTTTTGGGCCCCTGGAGGCCATTTTTGTTACAGAGCCATTTTTGTAATGGCTGCAAAATCAGCCCTGTATCTAAATCGGCCAAAAACCGGCCCTGACAAAGAGCTCGACGGCAACCCCAACCCCCGAGGGGGGGAGGAGCCAACCACTTTTCCAGGGCCGGTTTTGGTTCCCAGTCTGGCCCTGCCCTGAAGTAAGTGCAACAGATGGTGCGTGTTGAGGTACTGCTCTGTCTGGCAACAGGCAGCCTGTGTATTTCTGCGCTGGGGTGCTCCTGCAGTGTTAGGTTCACATCAGGCGAGCAAGCTCATTGGGATCAAAGGGCTTCAGACACCCCACCCCCTCTCCCCTGTCGTGTGGTAGCACGGGATGAGACAGTTTACGGGGCGCACACACAACTGCACCAGAGTACTTCACAGGTCTTTAAAAGACTAATTGCTTTTTAATGAGGCTTTGTTGTTTCTCACCACTTCTTAGAACCCCTGAATCTCTGCTGCCTATTGCTGAAAGAATTAGCTCCCAACCCCCTTTGAGCCCCTCTTCCAATGTTACTATAGTTGTGGCTCTGGTTGTCATTGTCATTGCAACAAGGAGATATGGTCGGAGGGGCCTGAGAGTGGAACTGAAGAACCAGGGTCGAATCCCGACGTCTGCTCATCATCCTGTGGTTCTGGAAAACTCCCTTAACCAGGGGTCTTAAAGTAAGCTTTAACCGCATCGCTGCGGCGGTTATTTTTCCGCTGTGCGGCTTTTTTCCAAAAGCTGCGTTACATGACGAGCTCAGCTCGTCATCCGCACACGACCACCGTGGCTGATGACGAGCTCGTCATCAGCAGCGAAGGGGTTAATGCAGATGTTCTGATTGTAAGTAAATCGCTTAAATGCCCATGGTCCAAATTCGCGCAATATCAAACTGCCAAAAATGAGGCTCTGCACGTATGACATAGAAGCTGATGCTTGCCATGCCTCTTATGTAAGGAGGCAGTTTGATTTTGCGCGAATTTGGCCCATGGGCATTTGAGCGCTTTACATGGCAATCAGAGCATTTGCGTTAAAGCTTAATTATGTGGCTATTATTACATTCCTGGCTCAAGACACGCCTTTAAATACCTACCCAGTCTAATTAGTGAGTACCGGCACTTCTAATGCCCTTGGCGGAAGGAAGGACTTGGAGGGGGTAGCACTGCGTATTTACATCACACGAACTCGATCAGCCACGCGCACCTGGCAGCCCGAGGCCTCTGGGCAGGCACTACTTTGTCTTCGGGGATGCGGAACTCGTCAGCCGTGACTAGTTTTTCGTCCCATCCTTCAGTTTGCAGGCTGCGGTCGGTGGCGCTTCACTTCCTCATGCAGAGAGTCAAGCTCTCGGAACTCACCCTCAAGTCACTCACGAACAGCCATGGCCTCCTCCCTCAGCTCCTCTGTCCCTGCGGGCTTTGTAGCGTCACTCTGACTGTAGCCCGTTCGGGGTTTGTTGTCAATGCTGCGCGCGGAGGGCAACAGAGCAGAAATGTTTTTAACTCTAATAACAACACGTTCTGTTCTCGGCATTGGCTGCTCTGAATCAAGCAGCACATGATCTCGGCCGGTCAGGTGATTTCACAAGACCCGGCAACTCCGAGAACGGGAAGCATTTGAGCGAGGCTGGTCTCTGGGGTGCATCGGACTGCGACTTCCCCGCACCACACCACCATGAGCCCGGCGCGGGTCCTGTGGGCTGTGGGCTTGACGTGCTGCGTGGGTGAGTTGTGTTTTTCGTGAGTTTTTCTGGGGTTTGTTTTTGCGAGGATAGGTTTGCTCAGGATACCCGCGGAAGTACAAAAACCCAATGGAACATTATTTTCCCTAAGAGTGTGTCGCTACAAATTAATACCGACTTTATTTAAATACTTGTACTTTCCATAATTGTGCATGCCTGACCGCGTCTGATGAGTTTGTCTCACTGACTAGCTGCCAGGAACGGGCGCCTTTGAGGAACGAACCATGTAATCGGTGATGCCACTTTTTTTCCCCTCATCTCTGTATAAATTTTTGTTTATCCACCCCCCGAATATATCCCCCCCCCCCTTGCGTCGCCTTACCTTTCAGTATTTTATCTTTTTTAACATGCCATAAATTAAACTAGCATTAGCATAATCTCGCCTTTGGGACCTTATAAGTGATTACCCATTCAGCACATTATCAGACTAACTAATGCGTCCTAAACGTAAAAAATACTGTGTGTGCCATGTAGATTGTCATTGCATTTACATAGCGCTTATTACCCCTGATAAGGCGTTTAAGCGCTTTACGCCGAGAGGCACACTACTTAAGAACCCAAAGTTAATGGTTAGTCTAGTGTTATTGGTTACTGTTAGTTATTGGGATTAGTTTTGTGCGCTCAAAGCAGACCATTCCATGCAGTAGTTTCATAGTTTTTATGGTGGAGCCGGTATTTGTAAAGCGCATACTAACCACCCCTAAGGGTCTCAAGGCGTTGGGGAGATTAAGTGAGCTATTGCCCAGAGTCACACTGTGCTGGGCTGAGCTGCTGCTGGCAATCAAACCATGAGCCCCGAAGTCAGCCGCCCTGGCCACTGTGTAATACTATAGTCCTTGGTTCTGATCATTAGATGAGCATAAGTTGATGCATCGTGTACAGCCCTTTGCTGGCGCGTAAGATCTCATGCTGTTACAGACAGACAACCCCTGGACTAAATTGAAAAAGCATTTGTATATCGCGTACTACTCCTGTGTGGGGTGCTGAAGCATTTACTCGCACAGATAGCAAGCTACATGTCTGTAAAAGTGTCCAACAGTAGCGCTCCACTTGGCGTATGCTTAAGTTCCAACAAAGCTTTGCAGGTTGACTCAGATTTTTAAACATTGGTATCAGTAAGGGAGTGTGACACTGTTATAAAGTACTCAGATGAATAAAGTTACCAGCCCACTGTCAGTTTCTAAAGCCTTCCGGCCTTTGGGTAATTTATCGTGCAACACCTAAATTAAGTAAAAATTACAAATACCCAATAGCGGCCTGTGCAGGTAAGGGCAGTGGGGCTGGTTGGGGGTTTTTAACAGACGAGGAAAATTAATTATGTATTCAAGTTTCCCCCTTGGTCGCCTGTCGACTAATCTCTTTCCCCAACGCGGCCTCATCACTCTTACCTGCATTGGCCACACCTGCAAATACCACAGTAAACTGATACACAATGAGTGTGTGTGTACTGATACAGAAAGTGTGTATGTGCGTTGAAGTGGAAAAAACACAATTTTACGAGGAGCAGATGGCTGGCCAGCCAGGGGGGGTGATGGTGGGCAGAGAAAGGATGAATGGCTGGGGTTCGAGTCCCATGTTTTTCTCCCAGCTGGTGGTGAGCAAGAGTTAAACTACAGCGCATCCTCCAGAGTAAACATTTTCACAATTAAAGCATGTGCTGCTTACAGCTTCATTTTCTTCTTACCAGCATGGGCCTCTTTTATACCCTAGTTACCTAGAAGGGTAAACCCAAAATACGTCACTGAGACCTGGGTATAGGATTGTACATTGGAACAGTGGTCCCAGTAGACAATAAGTGAACACACAAAGTATATCAGTGAAAGACAATTATTCAAAAGGCACATATTGTAATTAGCACACAGTGTTATTTAATCACACTGAGCATATATTGGTTTATAGTATTGTTAAATCTATACAGAGTGCCCCTAGAACAGAGAAGGGAGATGGGGAAAGTGAAGTGTTGGAAATTTAGGTGAGGATAAGGAAGTGAGTAGGAAGTGCAAATCCCAAAATACGTTGTTTAGAAAACACAAAGGCTCATATCTTAAGCCAAAAGGTTTGCAATGTAACAAAACAGTAAATAGCCATGATTTGTAACAATATCACAGTGATGAATCGCTGTTGGTCAGGCTGGCTAGTAAAACGGACTCGTTGTTTCGACCCCTAAACAAGTAGGTTATTATATCCCTTACGCAGGGGTCTTCATAAGGACAGGGGTGGAGGGGAAAGGGCGGATTCCTAGGGATAGAGCATAAAAAATACCATAGAACTGGAATTGTCATTCAAGATCATGAACCAATTACTGGGCCTTAGCCTCGGAATGGACTGTGAAAAAGCCCTCCACTGAGGGCTGGAGGAGGAGTGTCGGCGCGTGGGCTCCAAATTGGCGAGAACAGAAGCACCTGCAAGAATAAGGTGCATATTCAGAAAGACCCTCCTGTAAATGCCGTTAAATAGGGACGGGGTAGACCGGATAAATTCATCGGAGCCTTTCTGCCCGACTTCCCGAATCTTCCAGGTAATTCACTTCTTCCAGAGCAGGTGTTGCATTCTAACCCTGTTTTTCAGCTACAGTGGGGGTGTTACCTTTAGGTCCGGCCTTGCGCTTTTTTCAATTATTCCCTTTTAGAACGGGACATTATACAAGGTCCAGCTGGTTCTTCTGGCTTGTCTTTCTATGGATTGATCTTCATGTAAGTCAGTGATTTTATCCGGTCCACCCCTTCCCTATTTATCCTCCAGCACTCAGTGGAGGGCTTTTTCATGGTAAATTCCGAGGCTAAGGCCCAGTAATTCATTCATGATCTTGAGTGACAATTCCAGTTCTAAGATATTTTTTATGCTCTATCCCTAGGAATCCACTCCTTTCCCTCCTCCCCTGTCCTGATGAAGACCCCAGCGTAAGAAATATAATAACCTATGAGTTTAGGGGTAGAAACGTTGACATCTGTTTTACTAGCCAGCTTGAGCAACAGCGATTCATCACTGTGATATTGTTACAAATCATGGCTATTCACTGTTTTGTTACATTGCAAATCTTTTGGCTTAAGATATGAGCCTTTGTGTTATCTAAACAACGTATTTTGTGATTTGCACTTCCTACTCACTTCCTTATCCTCACCTAAATTTCCAACACTTCACTTCCCCATCTCCCTTCTCTGTTCTAGGGGCATTCTGTATAGATTTAATAATACTATAAACCAATGTGTGCTCAGTGTGATAAAATAACACTGTGTGCTAATTACAATATGTGTCTTTTGAATAATTGTCTTTGACTGATATACTTTGTGTGTTCACCCATTGTCTCCTGGTACCACTGTTCCAATGTACTCTTTTACACCCTGACACGTACACATACGCACCAAAGAGACAAAGGCAAACAAAGAGACAGAGGAAGAAACCGACATAAGCACACACACAGATGTGTATAAAAAGAAAAAAGTACACAAACTCACTCAGACACAGGCAAAGTGATACAACACCTGCACACTAGTGACGAAGCCACTGGACACTCACACAACTTCAGACAATCATAAACGCACAACTTCATAAACCGCAAGGCCTACAGCCATTATTATAGCCACATACACACAATCTGCATGTGGGGCACAGATAAGAATAACATGCATGCAGGCAAACAGATTTAAAACCATCTAGAGACACACGTTGACAAAAACATAGGTTTAGACCCACTGTGACAGAGGGACGCCCAGAAGACATGCATGTTTTTTAGACAGCGAGTGACAGGCACAGAGGATTTGGAGATATATTGAGAGGCACACCAATGCATAATTTCCTACACAGTGGCAGGGATATGGCGCACAAACAGGGTGACGCACAGAGTGAAGAGCTGGAAGGTGTATAAGGTGGGAAGGACTCTTATTCAGACACTACTTTCTTCTTTCCAAATGAGGTTCTGGAAAAACTGAGCAGCTGGGCTTGGCTCCACACATCACAGCATTTACACTGACACAAAGTCATGTAGAGGAGAGCGATAAAGACAGAAGCAAGAGAGAGGAAAAGAGACTGCGAAGAATGAGGAAACAGAAAGAGAGAACAGGAAAGAGAGTAGTGAGGCATCAAAGATTGTGGACAAACAGAGAGGCAGGAGACAGAGGAAAATATGGTGAAGAAAGACAGCAGCAAGGTGCACTGAGGAGAATGGAGAGATGGTTGAGGGTGCGAGAAAAAAAGGAAGACGGGCAGCGGAACAGCAAAGAATGAAGAAAGAGAGGAAAAGAAAGAGAGCAATAGAGACAAAGGAGGCCAGAGGAGCAACCGAGATTTAGAGACACAATGAGACAAATAAGATAAAGGGGGAAGGAGAAGGTACAAAAAATAATTTTAAAGTACCAAGAGACTGCCAAAGAAACAGCTCCGTATGAAGTCTGCTTACCAGCCATCTTGTTGCTAGTGGGGGCGGTTCTCGAGGGGTGGACGCTGGAATACAACCCACAGCTTTACACAAGCCAAAATGAACAAATGGACAACGAAGGAACCTTGAGGCTGCGATGCACAGAAGGGGAAGAGAGGGCTTCGCTTGCTGTGCCAGGAGGGAGTGTGAATGCGTTGCGATGGCCAACAAAAAAGATTAGTGAAACCGCCTGGGAGGGAACCAAGCACTCAAAGGCGGGACAATTTCAACCAATGCACCAATAAAAAGGCAGAATTTCTGAATGGCACAACAAAGAATGAATGGCAATCGATGGGTGTGGTTTAATCCCATAGTTTAGATACAGCATGTCTTGTAGACAGAGCATGCATGCTGACTAGGCTAGAGCTAAAAAGGACTCACCTGTTTGCAACATGCTTTTACTTTAACATGTGTACGTTCGCCGACTAAGAGGACAAAGGCTGTTTGCACAGTGAAGGTGTTAGAGGTTCAAATTCACCACTACATTCCTTGTAGGCAACACGCAAACTTTTTGTGCGTCTTCATTCTTACCAGCAAGGTGGCCAGTGACATGCTCCATGCCCCTTGTCGTCGTCCTGTCCTGCCTAATAGCCGCACTTTGCATTCTGGAACTTGCAGGTTTATTTTTTATTAAATATTGCAGATGAATTTTTAGAAATTCCAGTATGCAAAGTACAGCTGAAAAGCTGCCACGAATGGTAGAGGGTGTCACACAACTTACTTGGCATCCATGGTCTGCTGTGAAATGAGGACATTATTGTATGAAACATGCATCAACATTTAGCGAAGAACCGTCTGGCTAGGTTGCTTGCTTCCCGCCTTTCTTCGATTCTCTGAAAAATGTCTTGAACAAATGATGATGAGCTCTCCAATTCACCCATATTAGATGAGTACTTCACCTTTTTATACATTCCAGTACTAATGCTCTTAGTTTTATAGTTGGAAGCAGGGAGGGAATAGACTTGCATGCACCACAATTTATTCAGCAGTTTTCTAAAGCAAAGACAATATCCCATTGGGTGTCTGAGTGCTGTATAACTTCAGGCGATGTAATGAAAAATTAGGTTTATATAAACTATTATCAACTGACAAAAGACAGTCTGAGATGTCTAATAATTTAGAGTATATTGAGAAGTGATGCTGTACTTGATGGCCTCTTTCTGATTGTGCACAGTACACCATAGTATTTACTTTATATATTTCCTGTGAAAAAAAAAGGTTATAGGGACGTTACAGGCTCAGATTCAGAAGTTATAGTTACATGAGCTAACTATAACTTGCGCGCCTGCGAAGCACTGCTTATGCTCTCAGATATTGCTTAAAGGCAAGGTACCCCCTAATTTTGAAAGGTCCAAGAGGAGGGGGATAAAGTGAATACAAACTGAAACAACCTCTTGTCACACCTATCTGATTTAATTATTGGTCATAACTCTATTTAAAGTATTTTAGTATACAGCACCGATACACGAGAAAAATATCAATCTTGACTTTCATTTGGAATATATTTTATTTATCAAAAAGCATTCTTTCTTTTTTTCCTTTTTTTGTATATGAAAATATTTTTCAGATAAACCAAAGCATAAAATTATTTACAACATCATTCAGAGATAAAAATAGAGAAAACACTTTCTATTAATTTTCTATTCATCAGTTGATGACCCCCACAAAAAACAGAAGGTAAATCAAGAAACATTCTCTCATTCAACCTATCTCACCATTCATTACTCTCAAACACACAAGCTCTCATACTGTGCAAAGAAAATTCACAAGAGAACACATCTGAGACATTGATCTATATATCTAATAAATTCAAAATAGCATTGGTCCATCATTTTTGGTTTTGAAAAGTCCTTTCCTTAGTATGGATCTTTAGACCGGATTCTCAGATGTGTGTAGCTGGCCTACGTACGTTTCAGTGAAAGCAATATGTTATCCCCTTCATCAGGGCCGAAAAGGTGCAATTTTCATAGTAAAAGAAGTGGGGATTCTTAGTATCTGAAATAATACAATGCAATTATAAGTATCTGTGCTTTATGTCTATCCAAAAACATAGTTTACAATTTTAACACATGCAATTTTGTGCTTAGAGAAGGAAGTGTGCCCAATGGGAAGGCCCCATTCAAGTGTTGGAAAATATGGTAACAACTCATCAGAAAAGGTTGTGTAGCAGGTATTTACAGTGAATGGAATAGCGGGAAGTGGAGAAACCAAGATTTGAGCAAGAGCCTTATAGATGTCACCAATGGTGTAGACATAAGAATGTGTGGTATTTCTTACAAAGAGAACCAGCATCAAGAATAAAATAAACTACTTAAATCCTACATGTTACATGGAAATTTTGGAAGGCAGGTTAAGTCTATCACTTGGTCGGTAAGTAGCCGTCGTATTAGAGATCAAACGCTGTAAGAGGGGACAAAACCTACCAGTTAGTTCTCAACTATCACTAGTGGTAATTATTTACCTAAAAGGGACCTACTTACAACTGTGGCAGAATTGGATATACTCCAAACTTTTAAAGATTGCACTGTCCTGAGACTTGACGAGGTGAAACTGGCTGAAGTGTCCACAAAGTATCCAGCTATGTCTGCAAAATAGGGATTTCTTGGTCACATAATTTGTTACAAAGCTGATATCAAGGTTCTAGCGTGTTCTATATATGTCCATAAGGTCTTACCTATTTATGGGCTTAGAATTGTTTGTCATTTAAAATCCTATGTCGATATCCATCTTTGCCTGTTAAGCAATGTGCTGAAATTATTAATTATAGATAGCCAGTCTACAAAGACAAAGATGAAAAGTAGGCCATAAGATATTAGGAGATGCTCAGAGGATGTCTAAAGTTACTGAAAAGTAACTCAAAAGATACACTGTATTGGGTGACTCTTATAGAAACCCTCATAACCACACTGCGACTCAATACTAATACCGACTGGGAGGTAAATAGAAAAGCCAGAGATAAAATATAGTAGTTTATCAGTTCACTTCCTGTTGGCCCAACCTCATAATTGTAAGGACCTCATAACAGCTGAGACAGTGTGAGGCTTGATAAACTCCTAAGCTTTTAACATACTAAGATTCAATAAACCAAAAAACTCTTAGCTGTGTATATACTGCCTTAATCATGCCGGCTCCGATTGCCAAACACCGAGTATATTCGGTACCTAGTGGAGCGTGAATTTCTGCAATAACTATGTTACTAGAGTCTGTGAAGATTTTTTCATTGAGCTTTTATTAAAAATTAGGCATAGAAAACTTCTAGCATGCCAGTATTGGACTACATTAGGGACTACCTAAAAGGTGCTCTCTTATGTTTTACTACAAACAAGAGAGAAAAGAAAGGAACTGCGAAGGAAACTCTCTGTACGGTGTGTTAAGCTTTTAACTGGATTCCACCCGCAGTGATATAATTACAGGGATTAAGGGATGCGCTACTAACTAAAGCACAGCAACGTGGCACAGATGGTCTTAACTAAATGGACTGCTGTCGCTTTCTCATGGCGCCTCCGTCCTTCAAAGCCCAGTACGATAGAAAAAATGTTAGGGGCGGACATACCTTATGTCTGCAAGTCTTGCGATATTTGTGGAAAAAACCGCGATTACCTTTTGCACGTCACTCAAAGACTTTACCCGTGAGCGCCATATTGAAGAAGGCTTCAGAGACACTCAATACCGACAGTGTCAATAAATGTCGATACTAGTATCCGCAAATACATCTACGCTGTGGGGTAATGAAAATTATAATTTAAGCAATATTGATTACCGTCTTTTAAAATTATGCCGCTATAAGTATTTTGACAGTGTACGGCAAGCGAAATAGGAAAAGGACTGCAAACTTGATCGATGTGAATGGGTTTAAAGATATAATCTCAGACTTTGCATCTGCTTGTGTCAGATAGATGCTGATGGGTAAATATTCATTACTATTGGGCAAATCTTCACATGTCCAACATAAAACCAACATAATATATATATATCTTGCTGCTACATCACGAGACCAAGACATATACTTCTCAGTGTGGTGGTTTGCCAAGTAATAGATCAAACCTATTTACAATCTCCAAAATATGATTTAGAGACAAATAGCCCCCTACAAAAACAAAGGCCAGGGCTACATTTACAGTCCCTAAACAAAGGCTGTATCCAGTTGGTGCGACATGATGTAAAGATTCAAACTGGTGTAGACTATCAGACCTAGCTACAGGGTAGGGGGTAAATTCTTAAAAGTATGGAAAGAAGGACTTTTATATCCAGACTATGTCGAATTACTACTCATTCAGTAGCTCAAGTTGTCACTACCCTTACTATTTCTTCATTTAAACCCCTGCGGACCGTATCCAAAGAGAAAATCTCACATATTGCATCACTAATGAGCTGGTCAGTAACATCACTCATGACAACTTAAATGATATCACTGATGACATCCACAGAACCACTCAAGCATCCACTCACACACCCATACAACCACTCAAACATCTACTCGCTGATCCATAGACTCACTCACCCATTCAGCCACTCACTCACTTATTCATCCATACAGCCTTTCAACAGAGCCCCTCAAACACCTACACAACTACACAAACACCCACTCACACACCCATACTAGTTCTCACACATGTACTCACTCACCCATACAGCCACTCGCATAGACACTCACTCTCCAATACAGCCACTCACATAACCAGTTAACCAAACACCAAATCAAACAGTCACTCAGTCACTCATGTAGCCACTTAGTCACTCACGCAGCCACTTAGTCACTCACGCAGCCACTTAGTCACTCACGCAGCCACTTAGTCACTCACGCAGCCACTTAGTCACTCACGCAGCCACTTAATCACTCACACAGCCACTCACACAGCCACTCACACAGCCACTCACACAGCCACTCACACAGCCACTCACACAGCCACTCACACAGCCACTCACACAGCCACTCACACAGCCACTCACACAGCCACTCACACAGCCACTCACACAGCCACTCACACAGCCACTCACACAGCCACTCACACAGCCACTCACACAGCCACTCACACAGCCACTCACACAGCCACTCACACAGCCACTCACACAGCCACTCACACAGCCACTCACACAGCCACTCACATATCCACTCACAGACCTATACAGCCACTCGTACACCCACTCACCAATACAGATACTCACACACCCATCCACCCACTCATCCATAGAGCCACTCACTCACCCACTCACTCACCAATACAGCCAGTCACACAGCCACTCCCACACCAATACTCATGCACCTACTTATTCACCCATACAGGTACTCACACACCCATGTATTCAACCGTACAGCCACTCATACACCTGTACAGCCATTTAGACATACACTCACACACACATGGATACATACAGTCATACAACTACTCCCATAATGCATGTTAAAAATGGTATCACTCAGTAGGTACTACTAACGCTAAATTACTATAATTTATGTACTAAGTTTATATGTTTTACACTCGGAGCTTGTGAAAACATTCCCAGTCACTGGATGATGTCATGAGTGATGTCACTGACCATGTCATGAGTTATGTAATATGTGAGGTCATAAGCAGTGCATTGCGGGGTGCAAGTTTTATAGTTATAGCTCAGGTAACTGTAACAGCTGAATTTCCCTGGTTTTGTTCAAGTGAAATCTGAGCCGAACTAGAACATCCCTGTAACCTTTGTTTTTTTTAAAAATTGAATTTTAAGTTTTGTTTTATTGTTAAGTAAGATGCCCATCGCGTTGCACGATGAGGCTGGGGCGGTTAAACGCAGTGCCTCATCTAGCATTGTGCTGGCCCAATCCAGGCTTGCTGCGCCTGCCTCCTCTCCTCCATTGTTAAAGTCCATGGCCCTGCCTCCTTGTCCAGCCCTGTGTGTTGTTCTGCCTCATCCCTTCACTCCTGCCCTGAACAGTTAGCTTGCTGCCTCCCTCTACCCACCTCCTTTCTGCCCTCTGTTGTCAAGTCCATGTACCTGCCCCCTCCCTTCTGCCCTGCATGGTCTGATTTGCTGCCACTGCCCTCCAGTTAGCTTGATATCCCTGCCCACTCCTCCTACCATCTGTTGCCTGAGTCTATGCCACTATCATTGCCCTCTTGCTTAGCCTCTGTGCTTACCTTGCTCCCCCCCCATACCCTCCTTCCCTGTGCGGTCCGATGTCTGTGTGCATGCCCATGGTCCTTCCCTTTTGCCCACCTTGTTACATGGACCCACCCTTCCGGTCTCCTCTGTTTTCTGTTGAGCTGCTACTACCCCTCACGCCTGTCTCACATGGCTGCTGCCTATCTCTTCCCCTTCCACCTTGCCTTCTATTGTCCGAGTTCCATGCCCCCATCACCTCCCTCCTGTCCTCTAGTTTGCTGTCACTCCCTTCTCCCCTCCATTCTCTGTTGTGCTGCAACTGCTCCTTTTGCCCTCCCTGTGTGGTCTGTTGTGAAGCCCCTACCCTCTTCCCCTGCTCTCATCTGTATCCAGCCGCTAGACCACCCTTCTGTTCTCTATGGTCCTTTGTGCATGCCCCTACCCCCTCTCTTTTGCCCACCATGGCCGTTGTGCTGCCATTAACCCTCCTGCTTGCCTTGCATGGTCTTCAGTTTTGCCACTGCCCCTCCCACCTACCCAGTTTGGTCAGCTTGCTGCACCAACCCCCTCACCTTCCCTCCGTTGCATGTATGTATGTATGCCATTATAGTTATCCTGTTACCCTCCATGGTGTGTTGTGCTTCCAGTGGCCATCCCGCCTGCCAAATAAGTGTACAAAACAGTGATCGTTGGAATGCTTGAATTAATCTCAGTCACGGATAATCACCCGGGCTGCATTACAGCCATCATTATTTTGCATACCATGCCACCTCAGTTTGGACCAATCCATATGCAAATCAGTCTTGACCCTGCACCAATAGGAACAGTCCAGCCCGAACTGACATGCCAAGTCTTCCCTGAACCGGAACACAAGTAACCCAGGACCGGTTTCGCCCTAGCTATAGGGTCATCAGTTGGGTACAGCTTGGTACCATTGACAGTGTGCACGGGACCCCAGCCCTGCATGGTCAGCTTGCTGCTCCTGCACTCTTGCCCATACCCTCCATATTCCATGTGTGGGCCACAATCCTCTACCTCCTGCCTTCCATGGTCCATTGGCCTGCCCCTGCCCCTGCCCCCTCCCTCCTGCCGGTTATGGTCTGTTGTGCCCCAACTGCCTGTTCAGTATGGTCCGCTTGCTCTCCTTGTCTCTTTTCCCTCTGCTCTCAGTATTCCATGTTCATGGCACTCTCCCCCCTTCCTATTGCTTTCCATGGTCTGTTGCGCTGAACTGCCCTCCTGCTTGCCCTGTGGCATATTGTGCTACCACAACCCTTGTCACCTGCCCTGTTAGGTCAATTTGGTGTCCCTGACCACCTCCCTGTGCCCTCTATTTTCTGAATCCATGTCCCTACCTAATTCTTCTGCCCTCTGTAATCCAATACACCATAGATGCCACCATTGTGAACTTGGTAAGAGGGAGATTGTGGGGGAAAGAAATCTGGGGAATTGATTTTCCCCATTGACTTACATTGAATAAGAAGATATTTTAGGTAGGAGACTGCTAAAACAAAGCCCTTTTGGCATTAAAAATATTGGGAGTCTCCTGCCTGAACTGGGCCTGTTTGCATGTATGATTTGTACTGCCACTGCCCCTCCTCTCTGCCCTCAATGGTTTATTGTATTGTCACCACCTCTACTGCCTGTCCTGCAATGTTGGTTTGTTGCCCCTACCCTCCATGGCCCGTTTTGCTGCCACTGCCCCTCTTGCCTGCCCAGCATAGTCAACTTGCTGCCTCTGCCCCCTCATCCCTGCTTCATTTGTCCGAGTCCGTGCCCCTGACCCTTTCCATCCCACAGTATTTTATGGAAGAACTAGATCGCCAACGTATATTTATTACAAAAGTGTGGCACACCTAAAGTCCTCTTGATGTAATCAAAACTGTGATACCTACAGCATTTCATTTAGAAATTATAAAAATGAAGGATCTTTTTCCCCATGGAAAATATGGTTAGTGGAACTAGGGAACCAGGTTCTAGTTTCGGGATTGGCTTAACTTACTGTGATTTGGGCAAATCATTAAATCTCCCCATGCCTAAAACGAGAGAGAGAGAGTATTAGAAAGTAATTTTTTGGCCATAAAAGTTACAAGTAGAAACAATCACAAAACACATTTCATTATTATTGTGAGTATACAACACTTTAAGTTTAGTGAACAATTATAGTGGGAATACTATCCACAAAGATTTGCTGTCATCATATAGGGCTGAGCCAATAGGCATGGAGAACGGTAGTCAAAAACCTATCACAGTCGGCTATGTCCTATGGTCAAGTCTATACATATTCTCCTGTCCCAAGTTGCCCATGGTGAAATGAGAGAGGTAAGTAATTCAGATTTTGAAGATTCACAGCCAGTTGAAAATTTAGTGTTGCCATAATCATTTCAAGGACAAACAATTGCTTCTAACTAAGGCTAAACTGCAATCAAGTGAAATACAAGCCTGATTGGTATATAAATTGGTTAGCAAGCAATGTTATCACAGAAGTGCAAAAGACAGAGCCTCAAGTAACTTTATCTATCGCTCTTTGATCTTTAGCTCAGTTGATTCATCAACACCGCTACTATTTTTCTCAATAAACACTAATTTGTTAGCATCATGCGATTATAGGCTCAACATTGGGGAGAGGATGTGGTCTAACTGTTAGGGCGGTCGAACTCAAATCTGGGGAACCATGTTTGAGTCTTGGCAATGACACTCAACATCCTGTGATTCTGGGCAAATCACTTAATCTCCCCGTGCCTAACAAAAATTGATGTGTTCTTGTGTAGCGCAACTGGTGCTCATGTAAAGCGCTCAGATACCTTCGGGTCAAATTTGCGCTATACAATCTCTGATTTAAAAAAAACAAAAAAACATTTAAAACCTGTGAGCCTGAAAGCATTTACATTTAATACCGTTCCTCTTTGTAGTGACAATAATAATAGAAGCAAGGCTTATAAAGTGAATTAATTGGCATAGCAGCAGTAGTTTGGTTGAGAAGAGACAATAAGTCCCCACTGGGAAATCAACTGTCTATGGCATTCCTATTGGCTCTAAGTCTCCAGACCCAAAGCAGCAACCTGGAAGTGGCAAATACAATTTATTTGTCCATGTCATATTTTAGGATTCGATGGGCCCCCAAATAATGTAAAATACCAATTTTTTTGGACGCTGGTTGAATCCACCTTCTTCACAGATGAGCATAGCCGGGGCAAAAGAAAAGAAAATGCTCTACCGATTCTGGTGTCCTGGAACCAAAAAAAGCAGTTAAAGATTTGCGGTGTGTTCGTGTCCCATCTGCCCATGAGTGATCTACATGGCAGGCTGCCTATCCTGAATTTAATATATAAACTCTTCGCCTGCCAGGGTTTGATCAAGGTGAGTCTAAAACGTGAGTATACAGGAATTTTTACGAAATGCTCACCCCCTCCCTTTTTTTACATCGTTACAGGAGCTAACCAATGGAGTTTCGCGTAAGAGTTCCTTTACCTTAATGGATGTAAGTTTGGTCATTTCAGTTGGGAAATGCCAAGCATATCTGTTTGATCTTTTTAAGTCATGGGGTGAGTAGGTTTTTATCAAGGGTAAATAATTCAGACAGGGCATCCCTGTAGGATGCCAGCTCCGATGTGGTCCAGAGGCGTGCTCTGTATAGAAGGGATTTCAGGAGGATGGACAAATCCATCTTGTTTATTTCCAGATCAATACGTAGACAGGGTTGGATTGGGATTGAAAATCGGCCAGGGCACGCAACAACAACAACAAAAAAAACGGCCCACATTTGCATAATCACTCCTCAAATCACTGCTTTGGCGTAATCAGATAAAAAAAAAAAACTTTAGGAGCGGGGTAAAAAAAATGCACGTTTTAGTTTACAGTGGTGAAACAAGTTATGCCACTTCTACTCTGGCCCCCTGCCCCCGCTCAGTATGTGCACACATTAATCGGCCGGCCCAAGAGAAAAAGGGACTGACACCTCTGCCTGTTGCTAAACGGAGGTAATGAGCGCCCATCTGCCTCTAGAAAGGCCACTTTGACACCCACTGGGCCGCTGGCTGTGCTCGAACAATAGAGACAGCGCCCAAATGGCCCCCAGACTGCTAAAAAAAAAAAAAGAGGCCCACAGCAGCACTCGGACACTGGCCCCTCGGGCATTGCCCGAATGCCCGCGTTACCAATCAGACGCTGTACGTAGAGGGAATAAAAGAGTGCTTGCAGGTAAAGCAATGCTCAAATGAACTTACTTTGAGTTTGAACTAAGAAGCAAAGGTCAGCACAACCTCAGATCTCGGGCCCCTTATGTGGCCACGGCAGTGGCCCTATAAGCTTCCAGGGTTGGGGTAACTGCGCTGATGTTGGTGGCCCTAAACTTCTTTGCCACAGCAGATCACCTTTGTTGCAGTACAGCTCTGCCTTTTGATATTGGAGGTGCCCAGGACAAGTTTTCTGCCAGCCTGACACCCAAATAGTCAAAATAGCTCACTTGCTCCAGGGGCAACCCCTCCACCACCATCTTGCCTCTAAAAGATTGGCGAGGATTTAATACCATAAATTTTGATTTAGAAGAATTTATCTCTAACCTCCATATCTTAGAGATGGAGCTGAAACGATGCAAAACAGACTGAAGCCCCATAGGAGTTTGAGGCCAGCAATATATTGTCTGTAAACAGAAGAATCTGAGTTCTTATGTTTGTGTAATGTAACAGATGCTCATGTAAATCAATTAAATACCTTTGGGTTATAGTCTGCGTTAGATAAAACTGCAAAAAAAAAAAAAATTCAAAGAAATTAAGGGCCAGATGTACGACTCGCAAATTGTGCTCAATTGCGACTCGCAATGCCATGTACAACAGTGTCCGAGACACAGTTTGCAATTCCCAATTGGGGTCACAAAATGCAGCGCTCATGAATATTCATGAGGCACTCGCAATTTGTGACCCCATTAGGAATGGCTGGCCCTCCCAGGGATGGTGGCCTGCTGGGCTCAGCAGACTTCCATGTCTGGGACTACTTTTAAATAAAGCAGTATTTCTTTTTTATAAATACAGCCCATTTTCCTTAAAGGAGAACTGGATGCATAGGACGTTGTGAACAGAGACAGCCCTTCCAAGTACCACAAATCAGGGGTTAGACAACGCATTTTCGTACAGGTGTCCACATCACGTACTAAAATACATTAGCCACGCATAAGAGTGCTCCTGGGCCCACCCCACAAGGCGCTCTCAACAAAGCTGCATTTAAGCCGGCAGTGCGCTAAAATAGTTTTTTAGACAGTGCTTGCACTGCTGCTGCCCAGAGTCCACCTCTAGTCCCACAAAAATAAAATATGCACTTGTGTGCTGCGGCGTATGGCATCTGTGGTGTTAAACCGGAGACTGAGAAGTAGGCAGAAGCCCGCTCTTCAGTCAAGCCCGTCCAGCTTCTGAGTATCTGAACGGACCACTGGTTGGTCTCAGCAAGAGGTCCAGTCCGTGAGTATCATAAAAAAAAATGGAGAGCGCAGTTTCTTCTCTCACAAATGGATCAGGTGTAGTAACACTGTTGTATTTCTGTGACTTGCTTGCATTTTATTTATTGGCAAAAAAATGTAACTGTCAATAAAGAGTCTGTGGTGAAATACAGCTGTGAGTTCCACTCAACAAGAGCCGGCTCTCTGCCGCAAGCAGAGGAACTAGGACCAGATGTATCAAGGCTTTTGCGACTCGCAAACGGCCGATTTGCGTTTTTTCATATGTATGAAAAAAAATCGCAATTTAAGGAATCGCAATTATTTGTGATTCCTTATTTTGCCATAGCATTTAAGGAATCGCAAATTTTGCGATTCCTTAAATGATATGTATGACACATTTTTGGTTTGCGAATTTGTGTTAAGAAATCGCAATTTACCACCAACTTGTAGTTGGTGGTAATTTGCGATTTCTTTTAAAAATTGAATTTTTGAGGGTGGCATGTGACACGCATACATGCCCATAGGGCATGTATGTGTGCCACATGCACACACATATAGATTTCAGGGGTGCAGCAGGGTGTCTTTGAGACACCCCTGCTCCCTTGAAATAATTCTCAAATTGCGATTAGCAAATTGCGAATTCGCAATTTGAGAATTTTTGCACTATCATTCCTATGGGCCTCCAGGCCCATAGGAATGCATTGGAAATTATTCTTTATTTGCGAATTTGCAAATAAAGAATAATAAGGAATCGCTAAAAAATAGCGATTTTTTTTTTTTTTTTTTACATACATATCGTTTTGCGAATTCTAAATAGCGATTCGCAATAAATCGCTATTTAGGATTCGCAAAACGGTATCTTGATACATCTGGCCCCTAATGAGGCATATTTGTAGCCCCAGCATGAATCTGATTCCTTTTTGCTGTTTTCTACCTCTGACTCAGCTCTGTCAGATGAATCCTACCTACATCACGGTGGACGGATTGTAAATAATAGAAGTCCCCATTTGAGATGAGGGAGACTGCCTTCCAGGGTACCCCAACAGCAGTATGACAAATATGATGATTTAGCACAGCTGTTGTATATTAACATTGCTGTGGCAGCTGCAGCATTTTTCCCACTTTGGTAATGTTTCTTCCTAGTAGATTGGTTGCACACACATCTGTGTGTATGCCTGAGTTTTTAATTACAGCATGGGCGGTGGGAGTAGGAATGAGGGTAATGCTGCAGCATCTCTGAAAGAAACATGCTGGAGCTCAAAAGGTGCAGAAGGATAAAGAGGCCTTTACATTTTGTTTATATCTAGTCACATTTGCTGCACGTTCAAAGACCCTGGTCACATGCCAGGCTATGTCTCATGACAAACTGCTGCCTATTCTCTTACAAAACAGTATGGTGTTTATTTTCCTTCCTCAAACTGAAAAGTTGGAGGATTTTCTTATGTGAACTGTGCAGTAATATTGATTGGTACAATAAGTGGTGAAGTAAAGGCTGTAAAATGCCATTTCTTTCCTCTAACACAACAAAATAGAAATACATGTTCTCTACAATTGTCAAAAAATAACAGCAATTAGAAAAGCCCAAGTAAAACACATTTTTTGTTATAATTCTAAAGTGTAATGGAAACGCACATTTTTGTAGGATCAAAACATTCAGTGAAACCAGTTTTCTACACAGCACTTACATGCCACATAGGTTTATCATTAAAGCTGTTTTTGCAAATGTAGGGGCCGTTACAATGGAAAATATGATGCTTGTAACTGTTAGTGCGCTACCACACTATTCATTATTAGAACATTGGAATGTTGGGAGCTCCATTGAAAACAATGGAGTGCTCTGGGCTTATAATGGCTGGTATAAGCCTGGAGCTCCAACATTCCAATGTTTCTTTATTCACAGCTCTGGCTGTGAACAAAGGCTTCAGGGAGCCTTTAGCGATTCCAATCCCCACACGCTTCCAAAAGCCTTTGTTTTTTTTGTTAGAACATTCTGCCCTCTAGTGACAGAATGTTCTAATAGCCTTATAGCCCTTCGTAGATGGGCTATACCGCTATTAAAGTCCCTCTCCCTTGTTAAAGGCCCTCGCCTTCGGCTCGGGGCCTTTAACGCTGGAGAGGGCCTTTAATAGCCGGTATAGCCCTCTACGGCGGGCTATAAGGCTATAGTAATATCTTTGAAAATTTCAAGACTCCATTGCTTGGTTTTACACATGAGAAAGTGTCACTCTAAGTGTCACACATTTGGGAGTAGAATGTCACTCATAATTACTGTGAAACCTTGGAAATAGCACACATAGGCAATCCGTAAACTTGTCAGCTATGCACAGATAATTACCGGGATCTACTCATATGCAAGAACAGAGGGCTTGTCACTCTCAGTTAAGATAAAGTATTGAATATAAAAGTAAAACCAGATAGTGAAGGATTTTTTGGCTATCTTGAGTCTAAGTCCAAAAGGAAATGAGGAAATGTTCCGAAGGAATGGATACGGCTTGAAACGCTGTCCACAAAGTGGTAAGGCAAAAGAACTGTTAGCAATCAATGAGAACTAGCTCTGGTTTAAATTGTTTGTATGTCTGCGGGCGGAGGAAAACCATTAGGTTTTATTAAGGCCCTCACCCACCAACCTAGTTGGTGGCATGCTTCAACATCGAGCCCCACCCGAGGTACCGAGTGTACCTCAGGTGTGCTTCGAAGCCAGATTACTGCGGAGCAGGTTTTTTTGGTTCGTGAGGGTGCTGTGATTGTGCTTTGAGTGAGGTTTAAAATACTGTCCTGGGTGTCCCAAAGACTGTTTTAATGGTGGGCCCCAGGCAGTCCATAAAAACAAAGGCTATCGGACGTGCACGGTAGGCTTATGGCCTTCGACGTCCTGTGCGGTCAACTAGTTTCAGCCAGGCCTTTTCTTCTACTGGCTTTCATCAGGACCATATATGTGTAGGGTGTAACAGGGCTTAGTATGAGTTTGTCAGTGCCCTGTGTGTAAAGCACACGCTACGGTGCTTCCTCTCGAGTTGTACCTGTAGGGGGTAAAAAAGGACAGATATAACATTTAAGTAAAGGCTCCTAGTAGCGGGCTAAAAGCATTTAGTGAGGCTGCGCCGGATGCCTAGAGGTGACCACGGACAAGGCGGCAGTGTTGGCGTCAGTGACGGGTAGTGAAAGTGTTGGCGGTCTCACATTATGCGTTAATATATGTGAAGTTAGGCCTAAGTACTGTGACAACAGTTGGCGTAAAGAGTGGTGAAGGAACAAGAAACATTAAAATGGAGTTGCTTACACCTGATTTTAGCGAACAACTCAGCATGGAGCTCAGCCGGGGGCCAGGACCATGTGCACTTTAATTGGGGGAAAAAGGGATGTTTGGGGAGGAGGGTAGTCTGCACCCAACAAGGTAATGGTAAAAGGTTGCACACACAAACACGGCCGGGGGCAGCATGAATGGTGGCTGTACCGTTAGCAAAGTCTAGTTCAGGTTAGGCGTGGGCGGAAAATCCGTTCCGCTCGCGGATTTTGCGGATTTTCGGGAAATCCGCAATCCGCGAGATTTGCGAATTTCCCGCAAAATCCGCAAATCCGCGAGCAGCGGATTTTGCTCGCACTGCTCGCACTGTTCGCGTGAGTTCGCGCCCCGCGAATAAGTGCAAAATTGCAGAAATACGATCTTAGCAAAACTGAAAGTAACTACTTACCAGGTTCAAAAGTTCAGGCTCCTCATTAGTAGCCATTTCCTGGAGTGCTTCCTGAGGGGCCCCTCCAGAGTTCAGTTGCCAGTTGAAACTATTATGTGACCCTGCTCTGAACCTCAGAATAGTTACACATATGCCACAAAGGTCCTGAATTACAGCTAAGGGAGACAAGCAGGAGCCAGGCTGGAAGTTAAAATCCATTAATCAGCCCCTAATTCATTATTGTCAGTTGGGGCAGGGCAGGTGTTGTAACTAATTTTGCAACAATGAAAGCACTTAGCAAGTGCAAAAGATCACTAATCAGGGCGCACTAAGGAAGCAGGTGCCAGCTAAAAAAATATCCTGTGACACATGAATCAGCCCCAAATTAATTCAGGTCACTTGAGGCAGGGAAGGTGTGCTTTGCTTTGCCGAAAATAATGTACACTGGACAACCAGAGGGTGTGGTGATGAAACAGAGGGTGGCATGGGTGGGCCAGAGGGTGGCATGAGTAGTCAGAGAGTGGCAGTGGTGACAGAGAGTGGCAGTGATGAAGAAGAGTGTCCCAAACAGGCTGGACACGTAGAAACAACAAGTTCGCGAAACTTGCGACCCGACAGGTAAGTTTGCAATTTGCGAAAGTGTACAAAACCCTCGCGAACTGGCAGAAACACGGGCGAACACAAAAAAAAAAAAAATCCGCAAATTCGCGGGAATTTGCGGATTGCGAATCCGCAAATCCGCAAAATTCGCGAACGCGAGATCCGCAAAATTCGCTCATGCTTAGTTCAGGTACTTACTGCACGATGTCGCTGGGCACGTAATGAACCTGTTGTCCGGGCAGAGGCTCTGTGGAAAGTGAGCTTTAGTGTGAAGAGCGCTTAAATACCTGTGGAAAGCGCCAGGTGTTGCTTGTTAGCTGTGTCAGGTGTTCTGGCCTGGGCACGTGTCACGGGGCGTGTTCAGCTTCCTGTTGTCTCGAGGAGATGCCTGTAGTAGAGGAAATAGAAGAAAGACTCGCATGCAGGTGTATGTAGCCCTCTCTATTGTTATTTTCATAGTGCAATTGAAAGTCTAAATTGCTAACATGCGCGCGCAAATGTGCGGTTGTCTAGGGGAGTGCTAACTCATTTAGGGGAGTCGCGCTCCATCTGTGCACTATAATGGATGGGCGCCCTCTTTATTTAGATGTAAAGTGGCAACTAGGCGGGGCTGAGGAGGTAACGTACGCTAATGTGCAGTGAAGTTGCTGCATAGTGGCCCTGCGATAAATGGAGGTGATGAACCCACTGTTTGGGGGCTCATGGGAATGTGCAGGGAGATTACACATGGGGGGTGCACGTGTTCTTCAGTGAAAGGACATCGCGGGTGTGTATACCCTGGCACAGTGTAGTGGGTCCAGGTGGGCCGTGAAGTTTAAGTGCCCTGCCGGGTGCAGTAAAGTTCTCAGGGCATCAGTGGGCGGGATTTGATGTCGTCCCACAGAGTGATGGTTTAGCGCATTTAGAGAAGGGCCTATGAGTGAGTCGTTCACCACCTAGGTGTTAGAGCCAATACGTCGCACTGAGGACGTTTGGTGTTGGGACATGTAACAGGGCATGGTCATCCCTGGCCCTGCGTGGGCCCTGTTGGCAAGATGGCACTGCAAGAGTGGAAATGATGTGTCAGGTGTTGACAGAAGGGGGGCCTCATCTGCTGAGGCTATTCCATGGAATATTATCATTCAGTCCCTCCGTGTGGGTAGACAATCTGTAGATCCAGCTTCTGGTTGTCTGTAGGGTGGACAGGGATCTGTTTGATGACTGTCCATCTGAGGTCATTGGTGTTATGTCCAAGTCTAAGGAAGTGGTCTGTGAGTTTGCTGATAGTCTTCTTGCACCGAATCGTACTTCTGTGTTTAGTGATTCTGGTGCGTACTTTTATCGTGGTCATCCCGGCGTATCGGAGCTGGCATGGGCACTCCATCAAGTACACTAGGTTGGTTGAATTGCAGTTCGTGTGCTTGCGTTGGTGCCATGTTTTTCCGGTTTCCAGATTGAGGGTTTTGGTATGTGTCGTGAGATGGCAGATGCTGCAGTCGCCACAGGGGTAGTGACCTGTGACTTTAGAGAGGTTCCACACTTGTAGTGTGGGTTCCCCCCCCCCCCCCCCCCCCAATTTAGAGTGCACATGGTCCTGGCCCCCGGCTGAGCTCCATGCTGAGTTGTTCGCTAAAATCAGGTGTAAGCAACTCCATTTTAATGTTTCTTATTCCTTCACCTCTGTTTACGCCAACTGTGGTCACAGTACTTAGGCCTAACTTCACATATATTAACGCATAATGTGAGACCGGCCACACTTTCACTACCCGCCACTGCCGCCTTTTCCGTGGTCACCGCTAGGCACCCGGCGCGGCCTCACTAAATGCTTTTAGCCCGCTATAAGGAGCCTTTACTTAAATGTTATGTCGGTCCTTTTTTACCCCCTACAGGTACAACTCGAGAGAAAACACCTCTTGCACATATAAGCACCGTAGCGTGTGCTTTACACACAGGGCACTGACAAACTCATACTAACCCCTGTTACACCCTACACATATAAGGTCCTGACGAAAGCCAGTAGAAGAAAAGGCCTGGCTGAAACTAGTTGACCGCACAGGACGTCGGAGGCCATAAGCCTACCGTGCACGTCGGATAGCCTTTGTTTTTATTGACTGCCTGGGGCCCACCATTAAAACAGTCTTTGGGACACCCAGGACAGTATTTTAAACCTCACTCGGAGCACACTCACAGCACCCTCACGAACCAAAAAAACCCGTTCCGCAGTAATATGGCGTCAAAGCACACCTGAGGTACACTCGGTACCTCGGGTGGGGCTCGATGATGAAGCATGCCACCAACTAGGTTGGTGGGTGAGGGCCTTCATAAAACCTAATGGTTTTCCTCCACCCGCAGACATACAAGCAATTTAAACCAGAGCTAGTTCTCATTGATTGCTAACATATAAGCTGGGAAACTCACTAGCCTCTCTAGTTCTCCTCTCTCTCCTTTTGATTATAACAAGGCAAAAGAACCGCCAGCGCCGTTAGATTGATGTTAGAGCACTTGTTGAGGGTGTTGGGGGAGAGGAGTGTTAAACAGTGATGGGATAATACGCTCCTTGGTGTCTTTAATAAAATCTAGTCTTTCTGACACCAAGGCTAGAAAAATCTCAATTTTATTACAAGACCAGAGGCACATATTATTCTTGTTTAAAGCATGGAAATCACAGAATCGGATAAATAATCAATGGGTTTACAATTAAAGGTCATGAATGTAATAACATTTTTTTTTTGTTTAAATCTTTTTTTTATTGACATTCTCATTTTAATCATACAACATGAAAAATGCCTAGATACCATATATAGTTACTTTCAAATGCTGCTGATGGTGCGCAGGATTACCAGCTCAATAATTCATGCTCACCTGGGCCCATACACCTTCACACCTCTGAACTGGTAATCTTGCTTCTATTTCCTAACCATCAGGATTTATGTTTCAGGTCTTATACCTATACACCATGACTTACCAATCCTTGTCATCTATATTGTAAGTCCTAGGGATCGAAAAGGGAGTTAGAATAAGCGGGAAGGTTTTTTTAACAATTTCTACCTTTCCTGTAAATAACCACAGACTCGGGAGAAGTTTTAAACACTTTATCTATGCAAGGTTTTCTGAGTCAATGGCCACAATACGGTGACCATAAATTTTACAAGCAAGAATATAATCAATAGGACATAAAGTTTGCAAGAAACTACAGCAACACCTTTAGACATTGGTACCTGGGAAGGGTGAGAAAGGGAAATAGCACAAGGACATGCCACATGGAATATATTTACCTAGAATGGTGCAAGGACCAATGCTGGCCACAGGCTGGGACAAAGACAGGGCTCCTGACTAATCACGTGCCCACAGGACAGGTGCAGATCAGGACTGGTGACCTCTGCTAAGTGCAAAGCCAGCGTTACACCCCTATCTTTATACCAATTATGTACCCAGCCTGGGTAATCGGATATATCTCCCTCAGCAACACCTCGATTCTTCTGACAGAGTGCTCCGCCAGCACCTCTGCTCTCGATCTCCTATAGCATGCGTAGGGTCAGTGACAAGTCAGCTACGCGCACAAGTCGGACAATTTTTCTAACTAAGACTACCTTAGTTATACCATTTTCCAGGGCAGTGTATCACCCCTAGATGTTGCAAATCTACGTGTTCCCCTTCAGTGATTGGTCAGAAAGACAAGGAGAGGTCATCACACTGTACTAAGAGGAGGTAATTTCGCATTGAGTTATATTGATCAAGTTCCCGCCCATAATTTATTTTCCCATGCATTTTTATTCCACCCAACAATATTGGTTTCAAATTAAATACATTGTATTTGTTATAGTTCTTTTCTTTTCCTCTCCAGAGGTCAAATGTGCAGGTTCCTAGGAACATCGTGGGTAAGATGGATGTTGACAGGCATTCAATGACAGTGGTTTCAGGATTTTCAGGAAATCTCTGCGCAGGCGCAGCCTTTTCAATATGGAGTTTGGGTTAATCTCAGGCCCAAATACGAGCTAGTACCAAAGTCAAAGAGAAACCTTAGAATACAAAAATAGATGAATTCACTGTATACCACTTATCTCTACGCTAACCCTATTACTTTATTTATACTATAGCATTAATAGATAAGCAGAACAAACAAAGTTTAGTACAAGCAGCAGCAGGTGCTTAAATGTGTGAGACATGAAGCCGCCATCTTGGCACTAGTGCGCAGACGCAAGTCATTTTCCCACCAAAGCTAAAGACGCCACACCACGTAGCTTTGGCGGACATATGCGCAGTTAAGTTCCTGCGTTCTCGGCTGCCATTTTAGGACACTCTGGTTAATGTTAGTAAAAGCACATAGGAAAGCTTCCCCTAGATACTAAATGTCATATAATGCAAATATTAGTAGACAAAACATGTTGATTGATTAATTAATTAATTAATTACAGGTTATTTCGAGAGGACTGAGTCCAAGCAAGTTTCTGTATGTATGAAATCTTGCTCCATCAAACCCCTCTTTGATGATATTTTATATCATAACTAATTACGGAACCAGATGCCAACTTTAGCACTCTCCCAGTTTAATTTCTTCAATTACTTTGGGAGTTCTTTTTTTCACCATTATTCTGGAAAACTTTCATTCTTTTTTATTTATATATATATATAATATATATATATATATATATATATATCACGCTCCATGGAGAAATGTCCAACAGATAGGGAGCACTCAAGCACAAAGAGCTTTTCCCCGTCAGCTTTATTGGGTACATTAATCACGTCAGCCAGCAATTTTCAAGCAGCAGTCCTTAACCCTGACGCGTTTCGAATACTTCTTCTTCGGAGGGCTTGCAGGACAAAGCACAGGTTCACTCCACCTTCCCGTATTTTATTAACATCGTGAGTCCTGATTGGACACCTCAAATGAGTATAAACACGTTGATTGCTGGGAGATGGAGTGCCGATTAAAATCCTTCGATGGACTGTGCCAAAAATAAACTGCATTTTTCACAGCTCTCACTGAGCCTCGGCAGTCGTGACCAATTAATCCATCTTTGACGCCCCACTTCTGAGGCCCCTCAAGGTTAGAAGCCTCGTGGCCCCCCTCTTCGTCGGAGTGGTGCTCCCCTGCGGCAGGACAGCCGCAAAAATATATCCCGCTCCAATTGGGAAATGTCCAACAGATAGGGAGCACTCAGGCACAAAGAGCTTTTCCCCGTCAGCTTTATTGGGTACATTAATCACGTCCACCAGCAATTTTCAAGCAGCAGACCTTAACCCTGACGCGTTTCGAATATTTCTTCTTCGGAGGGCTTGCAGGACAAAGCACAGGTTCACTCCACCTTCCCGCATTTTATTAACATCGCCTTGTGCCTGAGTGCTCCCTATCTGTTGGACATTTCCCCATGGAGTGTGATATAAGTATATATATATATATATATATAATGTGTATATATATATATATATATATATATATCCCCCTTTAACTCTTCCATTTGAATTTCATCTATTTTTTTGTTTCTTTTTTTTCTCATTCACTCTATACCTTTTTAGGTCGAGGGACCCTAGCTCTCACTGTGAAGCAGTGAGGGGCGGAGTCCCGAATAATTAATGTTTTGGAGTTAGGGGCTTTGAACCCGCCTTTCTCCTCCATTCTCCTCCATTGGCTGGCTTCCTAAACGGAGGCCAGCCATTGGAGGAGAAGGGAGTCACTCCAATAAAGCCCCGTCTCTTTCGGATTCGGGGGCGTGTTTTTGGCGTTCTTTCCACCTGTGATGTCATCCGTCACTCAAAACGCCAAAAACACGCCCCGAATCCGAAAGTTTCAGATGTTTGCGGCCACCATTTTGTTTTGTGCCGTTTTGCCTCGCTGCTGCTCCTAACGCGCTGTTTCTAGCTGCGGAGACGCTGACTTGCTGGCGCTCTCTGCCGTCCCTGGAGCTTGCCTCCTCCCTCCGTTCCCCGCGGTGGTCTCTTCCCAGCTCTTCTCCCGGTTTCTCCTTCTGCTCCTGTCTGTCACCTCTCTCCCTCTCCGGGCTGCCCCTTCCCTCGTGCAGCCTGCACCCACCCGTCCCCCGTGAGGTCCCCTCTTCTGTCCACCTTGCAGTTTCCCTCTCTCTGCAGACTCCCACCTCCCTGCAGACTCCCACCTCCCTACTCCCTGTCGCTCTCACCCATCCATAGCTCCCTTCTCCGGCAGGCTCTCCCTCGGCGCTTCTCGCCCTGCGCTCCCCTCTGCCCTGTAACCTCCCACCTCCCTGCACTCACTCCCAGCTCCCTCCAACCAGTCTCCCTCCTCCCTCAGCTCTCCCATCTCCAGCAGTCTCTCTCAGATCTACCCACTCCTCTCCAACCTACAGCTTACCACTCGCTCCCAGATCTCCGCCCTCTCGCTCTCTGCCTTCCATCTCCCCTCCCGTCCGCTGCAGTCTCCATCGCTGGCCTCCAGTCCCCTCCTCCCCGCAGCACCCCGTGCTCCCCCCGCGCTCCCCGCCACCCGGATGGTTGTCTCCGGCGTCGGAGGAGGCGGGCCCAGCATACTCCAGGGATGATGTTGGGCTCCGGGCAGGCTCCGGACAGCAGCAGGTTCCCGCTGCATCACCTGGTCTGGAGGAACCGACCCCTGGAGCTGGAGAAGGAGCTCAGCACGCAGCAGGTGGGTGAGCGCGGGGGAGGGCGGACGCGGCCACAAGGCATGGGGGGGGAATACTTGGGAGGGTGAGTGAAAACAAATCTGGAGAGGGTGAGGGTGTGGGGGTAAAGGGATCAGAGGGTAGAAGGAAAACTAGGGTGAGGCGTGGTGTGTGGAGAGCACAGGTGTAAACAGCATAGAATGTGAAGGCATGGGCAGGAGGGGGGGTAGAGCCTGGAGAATAAAGTCAAGGGGTGAATACGTTGACGGTGCTTCTGTGCCCATGGATGGCGGTGAGGACGTGAGCATCAAAGGCACGAACTGGGTGAGGCAGAGGCTGCAGCGATTCCAAAGACATGTCTTGGTGCGCATCTGGGCTGGGCACACAGGGAGCTGGATAGTCACACAGAGCAGAGTGACTGGTGTTAGAGCTATTTGGGACTAGGTTTCCTGGGGCCGAATGTCTGCCGTGGACCGGGCTAGATGAGAGACTGGGTTCCCCGGGTGGGCATGTCCGGCTAGATGAGAAACTGGGTTCCCTGATGGGCGTGTGTCTGCTGAAGATCTGGCCAGATGAGAGACTAGGTTCATGGCTGCATGTGTGGCTCCAGAAGATCTGGCCAGATGAGAGACTAGGTTCATGGGTGCGTGTGTGTCTGCTGGAGATCTGGCCAGATGAGAGACAAGATTCCCTGGTAGCTGTGTGTCTGTTGTAGGTGTGCCTAGATGAAAGACTAGGTTCAGAGGTTGTTTTCTGTAGGTCTGGCTAGAAGAGAGGCTAGATTCACTGTGTTTGCTGTAGATTTGGCTAGCGAGACTAGATTCACGGGTGGGTGTGTTGGCTGTAGATGTGCCTAGATGAAAGACTAGGTTCAGGGGACGTCTTCTGTAGGTCTGGCTAGAAGAAAGACTAGGTTCACGGTTGGGTGTCTGCTGTAGCTCTGGCTAGATGAGAGTGGGTTCACGGGTGGGTGGGGGTCTGCTGTAGAAATAGTCCAAATGAGAAGCGGGGCGCAAAGTGAGAAGCGTGGAAGGGATTTGCTGGTGTGCACAAGGACCTGTGCGCACTGCTTCCTGGCAGGGTGTCTGCGACACTGTGCACAGCGGGCTGGGGGAAGGGGGGTGCGGTGCCTGCCGTGGAGCTGGCCTGTCTGAGCGGCTGAGACCAGTCCCAGGTGTTGGCTCGTGTTAGAGCCATGCCAGACCTTTGGCTTGGCTCTGTTTCGGCCCTGTTAATGCAGGCTCGGTCACTTCTAGT
Organism: Lissotriton vulgaris; assembly: GCF_964263255.1. NCBI lineage: Eukaryota > Metazoa > Chordata > Amphibia > Caudata > Salamandridae > Lissotriton > Lissotriton vulgaris. Next base: position 195,074,350 of record NC_141690.1, read on the forward strand.
AAATCCGCAGCTGTCATTACTACTGCTCTCTAATGCTCACCTATTGCCATTGTAAATGACAATACCATTGGCATTTATTTATGTTTTAAAAAAAAAATGGAAAAAAAATGCCATGAGCAATGCCAATAGCTCTACCTTTAATAATGCCGAGACCATTGCATTGTAAATGCTTGTTCTATTTCAGATCATTATCACCAAAATTAATAGTCATATTCCCATCATTGGGATCAGTACTTTACCTACAATGCTTCTACCAACATTAGAATTCCAACTACCTATTGAGGAGAGACCATCAGTTAGTCTCTTCCATGCACTATTAACCTCCAGTGGTTTCAATTCATCTTCCAAATGAGTACATTACCTTCCAATTTCAACACTTTTATCAGGTATGTAAGTGCAACAATGTTGCGCCTTCAGCATTTTACATACTCCGCTCTCTTTTGCCAATAATATATTAAGAGCAAGTCAATTTTGTAAAACCATTGATCTGATCGCAACCAATTCAGCATTGATCAATAAGAATCCTCCAGCAGTGTTAGTCGATAAGCGATCCACCACTGTAGGCAATTTACACATTTTTTGAGTGTTCAGAATTACTCCCACTGAAGGTATCCATGCACTAAATCTATAACCTACAATTTCTGAAAAACTAGCTCTTTTGTATTGTTAGTTCATTATCGTTTTCATTGTTTCCAGTGATTCTTTTGGGAATACTATTCCGAAATAGCAACTCCCATACCAATGATCGGGCAGCTTAAAATAAGCCTAAAAATGTTGTATCAGACAACATTAAGGAAGCACTGTCTAAATATAACTTGGCAGTTTCAATGGCCATTGATCATATTGCGCCTCTGAAATCTTTCCCGAGTCAGCCTAACCAACCACAGGCAGTTTGGTTCTCGACTCAATTGCAAGTTCAAAAACAACTCTGCAGGAAGTTGGAGAGAATCTGGCGTGCTTCTCATAATGAGATGGACCGAGATCAGTTTCATTCCGCACTGTCCAGCTATCATAAAAATCTTGGTGCACATTTTGTGGGAAAGAAACTCTCGGTTGACTCAGCAGTGCATGGACATTCTTAGGTTTAAGGGTAATTATAGAAACCGAATATTTATGATGCCATTTTATCTGGATATCATTTGGTCCCACAGCTGTACATGTGAGGCAGTAGTCCAGTTCTCCTCCAAGTACATATACGTCAGGAGCAGTGGTGCAATTTTAAAGGTTTGCTTTTTTTTTTATAACTTGACAAGTTTCAAGCCAGGATTGTCGGATAAATTCCCAGAAGATGGCATTATTTCTCGTTTGTGATATGTATGGACAGTGGAGGAGGGTGTATTTCAGAAAGGCTTCTGGGTACTGACGCACTGCAGAATCTCTACTTCCTAGTACTGACGCTCGCAAGTAGTGCAGAATCTCTACTTCCTTTTTATGGAGAAAAGGAGGCAGAACAGGGGTGATTATCCAGCCACATTAGTGAATCCTATTTTAGTGATAAACAATTAAAATCAATGAAATGTAACCTAGAGCCGTTACCTGCTAACAGGGTCTTGGGTACAGGCACAATACTGCAGTAAATTTGACAGTGCTAGTGGGTTCTTTTCCCTTCACAATCAACGTACCTTTCCAGATATCATCATAGTCTGTTAGCACTCGCTTTTGGAGACTATTGTGTTGTAATTTGGGGTGGGCAGAACTCCGCAGAATCTCGCAGAGTTTTTTTGTAACTCAGCGGAATCCAACGGAGTAAAACTCCCCAAGTTACGCCCACCTCTATTTAGAACACTCTGAGAAGCTGCAGTACAACATAGGGGTATCAAATGATAGGTTGCTCCAAATGGAGGTAAATGTTTTACTGAGAATGTCAGATCTTTCTCTCACATGGCTGAAAAGGATAGTGTGAATTTACAGAAAATATGCGCTCATTTTAGCTTCTACAGCACCTTCCATAAACTTTGCGACAATCCTGAGAAAACAGTTTTCTCTCAAACATGATTTATGAAATCCCAATAGAAGGTCATCATTTTCCACAGGGTAAAATTACATTGAAACACTCCACAATTCCTAAAGTTACTATGGTACAACCAACAAATGATTTATATTGTAACTAAGATCTTTTATCACCCTTTTTGTTACCCTCAAAATCTGCCATTCACTGCAATGCTTTTCAGTGCGGCCATGTCCCACAGTGCTGTAATGACTGCTACAGCATGTTGTAATTGGCCAATAAAGGCAGTGGTCCAATTGGGCCCCCCCTCAAATGCTCTTTGGGGTCATGGTGTGCTCACTGTGCCCCCTTACATATTTTCTTTATGCATTTACAGGATAAAGGGACAAAATCCCTGAGTATTATAATGACTGCCAAGACATACTGTTCCTATTAGAACCAACCTAAAATGATCACCTAATCCCCTTTTATTTGGCCATTCAGAGCATATCTGGGTACCAACTGTCTAGATATGCAATTATTTTTTTATTTAAATTTTGCAAAAACCACCGAGCGGATTTACACCAAATCACAATAAGCACATTTTGCAGACCAAGATATAGCTTCCTGCCGAATTGGGTGTAATTCCATTCATCAGCTTTTGCTGTAGCCCTGTCTAAAGAAGTATATGAAAAATGAACTGAAATGCAGCATTTTGGGACCCCCCTTTTTTCTCGTCCCTCGCTTGATGGATCACCCTGAAACTATCTAGAAAAGATGAACACCAATAAACAAAAACTCAATGCCAGCAAGACAGAGGTGATCTTTTTCGGAAAAAGCCCCCCTCCACCATCTGAACTATGGTGGCCGGCAGAGATGTGACACGCCCCCTCTCCCAGCCACTTAGCAAGAAACCTTGGAGTCCGGTGGGACGACAAGCTGTCCTTTGCTTCACACATCCAGCAAGTGGCAGGTTGCTGCATGAGCAAATTGAGAAATCTTCGCAAGATTCTCCGACTTTTACCAACTAGCTGCCGAAAAACTGTAATCCATGCCACAGTTACTTCAAGGCTGGATTACGCCAATGGCTTGTATCTGGGCTTACCAAAGTATCTTATACGACAACTCCAAATGGTCCAAAATGCGGCTGTGAGACTTTTAATGAGGATTCCTTACAAACACTCTATCTCTCCGCATCTCCTTTCCCTTCACTGGTTACCAGTGGCAAGCAGAATAAAATTTAAAGCACTCACCCTGGCTTTTAGATCTCTGTTCGGCAACTGCCCAAATTACCTGAAAGCTAGACTACCAAGATACACCCAAGCCCGGTCCCTTAGATCCAACAACAGTGTTCGCATTACAGCCTCTAGAGCAAAAAGAGCCAGGTTAGGTGGACGCACCTTCTCGGCCAATGTGGCGGTACTATGGAATTCGCTACCCCCTGCTCTCCAACAGGCTCCATCCGAAGCATGTTTTAAGCGATTACTGAAAACCTGGCTGTTTGCCCAACCACGCTAGGCACCACGTTAGACTCCAGCTCTTCTACCTAAACGGGCACAACACTGTTGCTATAGCGCCGGGACACCTCCTCGTGAGGTAGCTGTTCCCGTTTTTTTAAAACTCTGTATTATTAAAAGAGCTGAGTTTGAATAACTGATAGACATATACTAAAGCAAGCACAACCCTGTGCCAGCCTAGAGTGCCTTTTTACTACAGCACCCATTAACCATGTGTTTGATGAAAAGTATGGTGTATTCAACTTCTACACAGACATCAAAACACTAATCCCAGAAGACTATGATCCATTGTCCTATATGTGCAGTTGGCATAGATGAACAAAGGCTTTAGCGCCTGCCCTAGTTGCGGCCTGACACATTATCACCCTGAAAAACAGCCCAAGAGGTGTCGGAACTAAGTTCCTCAGGAGCAGTACCCTCTAATGCCCACTTTCTGGCAGCACTGACTCTGTGATTATAATACACCAGAGGATTAGAGTGCCCAGATGAGGGGAACGGGTTTGGGGAGGTACTGTGGGGAGGGAGACTTGAAACAGCAAGGCACAATGACTAATGCTGGGTTCTGTTCTTAAGTGCAGTTTTTTAACTAACATATGTATATGATCGTACTGACCAACCTTACCTGTGAGGGATATAAAGATGCAGTGCACTTTCATTCAGTAGTCACTCAGTCTCACAATATTATATTGAGCATTCCTTCACTGACCATATCACTAGAATGCTTCCTCCAACATAAAGATTCGGGGATTACAGTTCAGTGCTAAAATCAGTGTTCAACAGTTATCCGCACTGTTCATATTAATTTGATACTTGTATAACCTTTATCACTCCCAACACAGTTCAACACTTCAAGCACAGTTCTCGTACTGCAGTGCCTCCAATTAGTTCCTGAGTTCCTGTAATGTTATATTTGCTTTTTTGCTATGGCAATCAAAGGTCAAATGCACATGCCTGCATAAGACTCGTGTCATCAGGATTTTGTGCACTCCTCACATGCAGTTCAACAAGGTTCTAGCGCTCAACACAAATGCACTAGTATAATCAGTGAAGGCGTGCTGAATGCACAATCCTTTGTCTGCACAGGAACTGTGCCTTTGCACGAAGTGCTGAAAGGTGCATTTGCCTTACTGTGATTCTGATAGTTCGATACTGCTGCCTGAGATAGCGCTAGACAAGAGCGCCCATTAAAGGGTGTAGCTCTTGCGCAATAATTACACTCTGCGCTGTTACTTAAAGCGCAAAATGCCATTTTATTAGGACAAGGTTGTAACAATTAACATTAACCATTACATCATTAACTATAAAACTTCCCCCTTCATCCTGCCCTTCATTCACTCTCTCTATCCTCAAACCATCACCTGTTGCACTCATCCTGTTTCAATATTTGACCGCCTCCATCTCTTCATTCTCGTCTTCACCTTTCTTGCAACATTCTCTCTTGGATTACTTGCCATCGCCCTCTTGCATCCCGCCCCCCCATGAGCACCTCCGAGGGGTGGATGTGCCCGTATGTGACTCATCACCCCTCCAAAGTACTGCCAACCCAACAAACGCCCACAACCTGTCCTAAACTGGCACGCTCATAACCCATATACCCTGCCCTAAACTTTTCGGTGGGTGGACTAACTTTCTTTATCCCTCCTCGGTGATGCCAAGGTGCAGGAAGAGGCTGAGACCTCCCCTCCTGCACCTTTATACCCCACCCCAATCCCTCCCCTTGAGCCTTCCCCAGCTTGTCTTTCTGCCTATTGTTCGCAGAACCCCAGAGGAAGACTGGTCTGTGACCCTATTTCCCCCGAGGTCAACATTATTAGGTGGTCTCACCCAACGTGGTGGCCAAAATTTTCTGGTACTCTGGGATCTCGTACCCTTGAAACAAGCATTTTGGTTGCATTTGAAACAAGAGAAACTGTCAGCACAAGCAGCAACTAACAACAATTGTACAGTGCACAGCCAGCAGGCATATAATGAGGAAAACATGAAGAGTCTTTTGCACGATACCAATGCTACAGGCACAACATGCTTCTGCAGAGGATCTTCAACACCATATGTGTTGCTTTAAGCACATCATGCTCATGGCAAAGAGTATGCCATGGTCATGTTCTAAGCACATCACACTCCCTACAACAGTGTACAACAAGTAGTTTGAGTACAACGAGTAGTTTGAGTGCAACAAGTAGTGCACTCATTCTGCCACCAGGTCCATTGTTAGAGTACACAGCAACACGCCTGTCCATGCCTGAACGCAGTGCTGGAGAGGGTCTAAGAGATGGGTTGATCACTCATGACAATAGGTGATGAAACCCATAGTAAAGAAGTCCTGGATGATTAGTGTCAGATGGACTGAAGCAAAAGAAGGAGCTGAAGAATACAGTGAATCAGTGGTGTATGTGAACCAAAGGTTGGCAAAAACTATAGAAGCTTTTTTTTCTTGAATTAAAGTCCCATAGACTATGAACAGTCTGTATATCCATCTATCTGTAATATAGAGTATCTCTTTGGTTGACTCTCACATTTAAAAACCTACACGGTAAAACAAACATAATTATTCAATCAAGTTAAGTCATGAGTAAATATAATCAATATATTCCAATCCAACATTAAAAGTTTTGTTCCAAGATTCATTTGTTTTGCCAACATTTTTTGTTTTGAATTCACTTCGTTCAATTTATCATTTAATGTAATTCTTTGTTGACAAATAAACAGACATTCTAATAAAATGATTCAAAGTTTTTGTGTTATAACACTATTTTGAGTACTTCCAGCTTTGACCTTAGTGCAGGTGCCGGAAATTTCAAAAAGGAGTCAGGCATAGTCTTATTAATTTTGGCACTCCTTTAGTAACTCAACTACAAAGTCCTTAATCATAGAGGTGAATGTGGGCTGGTTACCTCAAATAATTTTTTCCCCTTACCTATGTTTATTTTATTAAATACTAGACTTGCCAGTGCAAAACCCCAACACATCTTAAAAGTGCTGTAGCCCTATCGGGGATCCAGTCGAGGATTACTAACTCATCATTGTAATATAATACTCTAATGTGTTCTTTCCTAAGACCAGCTGAAAAATTCCAGACTGATATCTAGGACAGATTCAAGATCGCTGTTGTAATCTTCCTCTTTTCCTTCCCTTGGAACATTCCTTCCTCCCCCTCCTCCCTCCCTCCCCTTGGAACGTTCCTCCGGAGTTCACTTTAGAATGTTGGTGAGCCTGTCAGTTCGGAGAGTGGATGACCGAATAAAGACGTTCTTACCTACATGCCTGAAGTCTTCTACTTCATTATAACACTGGCGACGAATTGGCGAAGGGGGGACATCTGTCATCTCCCCTTTCATTGCTCTCTCCTTCCTGCAATTCTGATGATATTTCTGTCACCAGAGAGATGCCTCTCTTGAGTTGAGTAGATGTTTTGAACATCTACCTTTGAAGTTCTCCTTCTGCGTTGCTGTACCGGGACGGGGTAAGGTCACCCTTGTGCTGAAGATTTTCCTGGATTGATGAGAGGAGGGAACCAACAGTGTTCGCGTCTCATGCAGATCTTGGAGCACAGCGTGAGTCCACCATAGTGCCACTGTCCCCAGCGTGCTTTACGTCCATACCTGACCTGCTCACGCCGGCGAAGATATTGCTGTGCTATGTGTGTCCGCCTCTATGCTACAGTGCCCTGCAGTGCTTCACGTCCATGCCTGATCTGCCTACGTCTGGAAAAGTTTGGTGCGGCCTGTCTGGGAAGACTCAGTACCACAGTGCTCAGCTGCGCTTCATTACATGTGAAGGTTTCCTGATCTCTCACGTTGGCGGAGATATTGTATCGCTGCGTGAGTTCGCCTCACTGCTACAGTGCCATGCAGTGCTTCACATCTATGCCTGATCTGCCTACGTCTGTGAAAAGATTGGAGCAGCCAGTCTGGGAAGATATGGTAGTGCTGCGGGAGTCCGCCACAGTGTTCAGCAGTGCTTCATCGTCCCCCTCCTGCTGATTGCCGCTCACGTCGGCGAAGATAGTTTAGCGGTGCGTGAGTCCACCCCAATGCCACAGTGCCCAGCAGTGCTTCACGTTATTCCAGATCCCTAGCTCATCAGTGTAATGTTACAGATTACCCCAGCAATGATGACGCTGCAACCTGGTAGTGTTTAACCTTGTTTTATTAAACACGTCTCTCTCTGAAGAGCGCCGAGCCTCAACTGCCGATTAACGGTTATGCGCGCCAAACATTTACGCAGCCTGCATAGCCTTGCGCGGGCGCGGCACGTCACGTGGCCCACGTGACGTGCGTACACTATAGCGCGCTACTACATATCTCCCCTTTTTTCCAACATGGAGACAGTTACTCATTGTCCACTGTACAGTTCATAGTCTCTGAATTTTGCTGGTTTAACCACCACCCTGCCACTACGGGTCAGTCTTACCGGGGTGTTGAGGTTCTCACATTCGTTGCTTCCTTCTGACTCCTGCGCAGCCGCGCCTCCTTCTCCTTCTCTCCGACATCCTCGTGCCATCTGCTCCTGCTCGCGTACCATTGTCTCTAGTTCTTGTGAGCTTTCTCCGTTCTCCTCAAAAGCTATCTCCGGAAACTCCTGCTCCCCCAACTCCGTCTCTTCCTCCTCCAAGTCCGTGGTCCTCTGGTCCCAGCTCAAGATTTTGTTACACCTTGCCATGCGGTCTTGCGACCACACGTTACCATCACTCAGTAAGGCCGCCCTGCCCCGTACTTCCTTCACTTGCATGGGCTTGCTGTATTTGCTCTCTCCTTTTCTCTGCGCATTGCCCAACCTCACTCGCACCCACTCTCCTACCTCTAGTCCAGTGTTCCGTACATTCCGTCTGCGATCATAATGTTTGGTGTAGGTTGCTTGGGCTCTCTCAAGGTTGGCTCGCACTACAGCGGGCGACCATTCACTGGTGACCGTTTTCTCCTTCCACACTCGGTTGTCCTGTGTAAATGGTTCTCGTCCTCTTAGTATTTGAAACGGGCTGTATCCTGTGCTTGTGGGCGTGATCCTGTAGGCCCAGATCATATGCCAGATTTCCGCTTCCCAGTCCTTGTCATCCGCTATGGCAGCTTGGATTGACCCCATTACCACCCTGTTGAACCGTTCCACTAAGCTGTTTCCGGCGGGGTGATAGATAGCCGTGTGCTTGGCTCCAATGCCATTTCTGTTCATGAATTTGTTCCACTTCTCTGACTTAAACTGGGGACCATTGTCGCTAAGCACTGTCTTGGGGATGCCTTCCCTCACGAACGTGTCCGCCAGGAACTTGATATTGGCATCTGCGTCCATGGTTTCTCCTATCATTTCTCAGGCCATTTCGAGTACCTGTCCACCATGACACACACATACTTTTGGACTCCTCGCATGTCCAGAATCGGGCCCAGTATGTCCACACTCAGTTCTTCCCAAGGGTTCTTTGGTAGTTCGAACTTGCCCAGCTCAGGGCGGAGAGGTTTAAGGGTCTTATCTGCTCCTTGACACCTGATGCAGTTCCTGACATGTCTTTCCGCCTTCAAGTCCATTCCAGGCCACCAGTAGTCTTGTCTGGCCCTCAGCCTCAATTTGCAGATCCCGAGGTGTCCCTCATGGAGTGTGTCTAACAGTCGGTTGATGAGGTTCGCGGGTGGTATTACTTTCTCGCCCCTGTGTACAAACACTCCCTTGTCACCTATCGATAGTTCTTCTCTGACTTCATAGTAGGGTCTGAGTTCCCCTCCGAGTGTTCTCTTTTCGGGCCACCCTTGCATCACGAACTTCTTCACCTCCTTCAACGCCACATCCTCATCATATGCCTGTTCCCATTCTGTGAGGCTGATGGAGGCCTCCTGGTCCTCTGTGAGTGCCACCCATTCCTCCGTTCCTGCCTTGCTCTCGCCGCTGGATTCCATTGCAGCAGCTCTGCTTAGGTAATCTGCCACACGATTCCTGTTCCCTGGTATATGCTCCACGTCATACCAGAACTCTAGTAGTTTTAATGACATTTTTGAAATCCTTGGCGTGGCTTCGGCGTGCCCGATCGACGTCAGCGCCTTTAGCAGGTGTTTGTGGTCCGTCCTCAATAGGAACCGTGTGCCCCACAGAAACTGCCTGAACCTCGCGGTGGCCCACACCACTGCCAGCATCTCCTTCTCAATTACGCTGTACCGTTTCTCAGTGTCCGACAGCGTGCGTGAGGCGAAACTTATTGTGTCCATCTGCCCTTGTCCTCTGTCCTGCATAAGGACTGCTCCCAGTCCTTTGTCGCTGGCATCCGTGGTCAAGACCGTTCTGCCTTGGGGGTCATACCCCTGGAGGGGAATGGCTTCCGTGATCGCTTTCTTGACATCATCGAACTCACACTGTGCCTCTCCTGACCATTGAAACTCGGTGCTATCCTTCGTTAGTTGCCTCATGTGGTGGGTCCTGGAGGCGAAATGTTGCACAAATTTTCCATAGTACTCGGCCATGCCGAGAAAAGATCTTACTTCATCCTTATTGATAGGCGGGCGTGCCTCGCGGATTGCCTTGACATTTTCAGCCTTCGGGGTCACTCCTTCCACGCCTATTTCATGTCCTAAGTATGTTACTGACGACATTCCAATGCGACACTTTGACCATTCTGCCGTGAGACCTTTCCCTTCCAAAATCCGTAACACCCTTTCCAGTTTTGCGTCATGGTCCAGCTTGTCTCGGCCCATTATCAGGATGTCCTGAAAGTACTGTACACCCGTGGTTTTTTGGAAGAGCTGGTGCATTAATTTTTGGAAGACTGCAGCTGCTGAGGCTAGCCCAAATGGCATGCGGAGAAACTGGTAACACCCAAAGGGGGTGACAAACGATGTAAGGTGGCGGCTCTCCGGATGTAGGGCAATTTGGTGGTAGGCGGAAGTTAGATCGATGGTGGAGTACCATTTGATGCCCCGGGTGCTGGCCAGCATCTCCTCAATTCTTGGCAGGGGAAACTTCTCTACCACTATGTTCTTGTTAAGCTCCCTAAGGTCCACGCACAACCTGACCTTTCCGTTGGGTTTCTTAACCACCACCAATGGCGCCAGCCATTCCGCACATGTGATGGGCTCAATGATCCCTTTCCTTTCCAGATCCTGGAGCTCTTCTTGTACCGCCTCTCGTACTGCGATGGGAATATTCCTGGCCCGGTGAGCCACGGGTACTGCCTTGTCCTTCAGGATGATTCTATGTGTAAATTTCTCTAGCTTCCCCACCGTGCCTCCAAATACTTTGGGGAATGTCTTCCTCCATCTGTCCTGGTCAGGCCACAATTCCTGTTCTGTTAGTAAGATTTTTTCCACGCCTCCGGGATCCAACTTGATGCCCAGATCGCCCTGGTCCATCCACCCCAGCACGGAGGGTCCCTTCTCTGATACGTAGAGCTTGCAGAAGGCCGATCGGCCCCGGAACTCGAACTTCAGTGGTCGGAATCCCGCCATTGGTATGCGGTCCCCGTTGTACGTGACTGGGCGGATGTCCAATCTCTCCAGTTCCGGGCCTAGTCGTGGTGCAAACTTCTCTTCCCACACTGCCCTCTGGACGATGGTGTACGGCGAGCCGGTGTCGGCTATTACACTGATCATGATTCCTCCTATGGCCATTTCCAACACCGGCTTCATGGACCTTTTGCCATCTATGTTCATGACTTGTCCATCCACTCCCAGTACCTGGTTGTATATGCACAGCACCGTGACCACATCCTCCTCCGGTGTCTCCTCCTGTGTATCGCTGTCATGGCTGATTAATCTCACTGTGCTCTTTGAGACTTTCTTTCTGCACACTTTCTCGAAGTGTCCGATTATTCCACAGTACATGCATTTGGCGCGAAACGCCGGACATTTTTTATCATGCGCTTCGTGCGCCCAGTTTCCGCACCTGTAGCATGGCTTCCGGTTGGTTCCCGCTTGCGTTCCTGGCGGTCCGCCATTGCCGCTCCACTTGGCGCCGCTCTTTTCTGCTATCCTTTTCGTTGGGTGATCATTGCGGGACTCATCCTCGTCCACCTTGTTCACCATGACGCCGGACACCGTCTCTTTCTTTGTTGCGTCCGCACACCTCCTCGCCAGCTCTGCCCTTTTGACGATGACAATCACATCTTTCAGGGTGGTTTCTCCACTGGCCCATAGTTTATCTTGTACGGAGGTGCATGTGGTGCGCATTACCACTTGGTCCTTTATGAACTCTTCCTCCCAGTTACTTGCACGTGGCCGCCAGCCGTTTTAGTGCTGCCACATACGCCTCTACCGTCTCCCCAGGGCATTGCTTTCTTTGTTGAAAATTAAACCTGTCCACTGACACGCACACCGCTGGTCTAAAATGTTCGTTCAGGTCACCGATTGCATGAGCGTACACATCATCGTCCGTGCTGTTCCTTTGCTTAGGCACCAGGCTTTTGTATACTCTCAACCCTTCAGGGCCTAGGTTCAATAGCAAGATGCGTTTCTTCCTCGATGGTTTGAATGTCTCTTCGCTCTCGTCCTCTAGAACACCAATGAAGTTGTCGATGTACTCTCTCCAGTCCTCCCACTTCATCAACGGCTTTCCCTGGGCAGGAATTGCACCGGCGCTGTCGCATATCCTGTTTGCACGCTCATTCTTTCGCTCTTGATCGTGGGCTGGTGGCTCGTTTGGCCTTTGGGGCTTCCTGGCGCACTATCTCGTTCTGCTTTGTATGTGTGGTTCTGGGGACCACCTGCGTCAGCCCCCTCGCTCTTTATCAAGGTATCCAGCTCGTTCTTGGCCAGGGGGACGCTAACCTTGTTGGCTCACTGCTCGCCGTGCCTTCCTCGACTTTCGCCGTTTTGACCTCTGGGGAAGCTAAAGGTTGTTCGGCCCTGCCGCGCTCTTCAGAGTGCTTGCTCGGTGGTTGTCTTGGGTTCACTGCGGGGTTGGGGATCGGCTATCCCATCCTCGTCGCCATTGTAATGTTACCGATTACCCCAGCAAAGATGACGCTGCAACCTGGTAGTGTTTAACCTTGTTTTATTAAACACGTCTCTCTCTGAAGAGCGCCGAGCCTCAACTGCCGATTAACGGTTATGCGCGCCAAACATTTACGCAGCCTGCATAGCCTTGCGCGGGCGCGGCACGTCACGTGGCCCACGTGACGTGCGTACACTAGAGCGCGCTACTACAATCAGTTCTCCTGGAGAGCACATTTGGGTCCTTCGGCACCCTCCTGGTGATTGCCGATGCTTTATTGCTTTTCTTTATCCAACGGACAATGCCTGCTCTACATTCTGGCATACAACCTCCTTTAGTCTGTCTCAGAGTGCTGCTCGTCAGTTTCCTCAGAGCGCAGCTCGTCAGCCTCCTGGCGCTCCAGTCCCTCAGAGCGCGGCGCGTCAGTTCCTCTCATAGCGCTCCTCGTCAGTTTCCCGGCGCTCCAGCTGCTTTAGAGCCGGTCTACTCATCCGGTTTTCGCTCCTCACTGTCTATAGTTTTGCAATTCCTAGGATCGTCTCTTCAAGGGGACAGCTGCTCCGGCTGAACTACATCTTTTGAAGCCTCCAACTCTCAAAGTAAGATCTTCCTCCTTCTCTCAGAGCTAAGTTTTTTGTCCTCGGTAACCCTCCCTCCACTTCCTGGCCACCATCCTGTTCATCCCTGTTCGTCTACCTCTGCGGTTATGCACACACCATCCTCGCCCTGCATATCAAACATTCATTACCCACAGCGGTGACACACAGAAGAGACTGCTCCTTCAAGTTACGCCTTCCCAAGCATTCATAGCTTAAGTGTTCGCCAGATACTTTCCTCCTCTGGCATACCACTTTGTGTGCACCTCTTCATGGTGACACGCACACCTTCTCCATTGCACCATTAGACATTTGATACGTAATTGTCCCCCTCTTATCTCCCGTACAGATCCGCATCATCCCATTGTTTAGTATATTGTTGTAATTCATAACTGTGGCGTAAATTTCTAGTTACTTCACAAGCAAGGTTCCTTGCATCTTCCTTTCAATTGGAATCTCCTAAATCAATTTATTACTATGTATATTTTGCTCTGTGAGGCTATCTGTGCATTCTTTGTACTGTTTATGAGCATAGTCTTCCTGCATGTTTTTTCAGGTGTATAAGAAATATTGTGCTTACTGAGTACTGTCTCTATCCATGATCATTATTTTAGAGTGCATTATAGTACAGTTTAGGGATTGCTATCGTACATTGGCAATTTCTCAGGTCTTCTTATTTGTTATAGCTGCACAGTGTGGTTCCTTCCTGTGATCCCAATCTGAGTCCCCTTGTGGACTCCCCATGCTCTGCGCACCTGGTTTTACCCAGCATAGTGTAACCCTTAGGACTATTGTTTCCCTGCTGCAGCCTGTTAGGATAGCTTTCCTCATTGACCATGGCAGGACAAGCCATGAGCCAACCCCCTCCATTCCTAAATTAAATCTGTGAACCAGTAATTCACTGGAAAGAATGGATAAATGTGTTTGCCTCATACCTTATTGCCATAGGCGGAGAGAGGTATTCAGCACTTCGCAAACAACACATCTTATTGCATAACCTAGGCCTACAGGGCAGGAAGACATGACACCTTACCTGAACCAGAGCTAGAAGAGAATGAGGTGGTTGCGGATGAGTTTAAAGTCACACTTTTTTTAAATTAGAGGTGCATTTTGGTGACAGGGTAAATGTAGTTTTGGAGCGGCATAAGTTCTTCACCCGCATCCAAGGTAAACAGGAATCTGTCACCAATTACATAGCAGCACTCAGGCGTAACTCAACTTTGTGACTTTGGTGAACTCACCGACTCACTTACCAGGGGCCAACTAGTCAGATGTATGGATAATAGCCGTCTTCAAGAAAAGCTCCTGGCAAAAAACCGTACCTTAAAAGAAGCTGTTAGCTGTGTGTTCTACCGAGACGGCTATGCTAAGTGTATCAAAGAGATGAAGATCCCTAAGGAGTTAGTTGCCAATGTCCGCAGTAACAGTGATGCGCAGGACAATTGCATTGAAAATGAGGTGCTCAAGGTTAGACCTGGTGAAGTCAAGGATAACCATTTGGTCAGAGAGAAGGAAAGGTTAAAATGCTTTAGTTGTGGCAGCAGCAATCATCTTGCCAATGATGTGCGATGCACTGCCCGTAATGTCACGTGTGTCAAATGTAATAAGAAGGGGCACCTGAGCAAGTTTGCAAAAATAGTGAGAACAGTCAAGTCAAACTTGTGCACAGTGAAGGGGACATGACCCCTAAGTACGACTTTCAAATAAGAGCCAAGGACCACCACATTTTTCAGATTCCTCTGGGGCATTCCAAAGACCACGGATCTAATAATCATCCAAAATGCACCATCCTTGTGAATAATGTTTCCATAAACGTCTTTGCTGATTCCTGTGCCCCGGTTACCTTACTTAACATGGATGGCATAAATGACATAATTGACACCTCCAGTTTCAATATGCTGGAACCTGACATTTCAGCTATTGGGTATGCTGATGAGAATATTCCATTGATAGAGATGATGATGATGGCATCCATTAAATTCAAAGGGAGGACTACATGGGGCAAAGTGTATATGGTAAGCAAAGGTGCCAATCTTCTGGGTAGGCATCATCAAAGAGAGTTGGTGGATGGTCCTTGATCCCAATAATAAAGATCAAGTTCTTTTTAGCTCAGCGGGAGGAGGGAACCAGCAGTAATTTTAAACATTCAACCTGAATCGTTCTCCAGACTTGACCACAATGTAAATGGTACTGCTGGTAGTGTAACTGCCATGGGAGTGAACACCATTACTAATCATAATGCCAAAACCCCAGTAGAAAAGGGGTTACCTCAGCTGCTTCATGTGTGTCCGGAACTAACGCTGTGAAATGTTAGCCTGTAGAGAAAATTTCCACTTTTCCAGATAATCCCACAGCGGTCCCTAACACACCATGGACTGAGTTGGCATTGGAAATAATCGGCCCCACGGAACAATTGGGAGTCCTGAAGAGATTTATATTCGTTCTCATGGACTACACTACTCACTGGATCAAATATAAGTTTGTTTCATGAGTCTCCACCAAAACTCTCATCGACTTCTTAACACTATGGCTGCTAAGGCAATTCCCCTCCTGTGCTGGGAATTGCCATTTTGCTGGTGTCTCGTCATGAGCACAGCTCCAGGCTACCTCATGACGAGCTGAGCTCGTCATGAGCATGGAAGGGGTTAAGAGATTCATTTGCATATGAAGGTGCGCCAGCTTGCATAGTCACCAACAATGGTATTAAGTTCTCTTCTAGTGAAATGATGACATTCCTAAACGATCTAGGCATCAAGCATGAGGAAACCACATTGCAATGTCAAGGGGACAATGAACACATGTGTAAATCTGTAATCTTGATCAAAAATCTCACTCAATTAGCTTTTGTCAATAATATGGATGTAGATAAAATGTTGAGAAGGCATTTGGGCATATCACACCTCTTCCGAATTGATAACGGGTGTAACCCCTTTTGCTTCCATCAGGGGAAGAGATCCGATTGCCAAATCAATTATCCCTTGATTCACCCTCATACAGCCTTCTTCATAAATGTAACCAGGTATATGTTTTCACCTGGCCCTTTGGTCACTGTTGTTATCTCTAACTGCATTGTATGCTAGTTTACTGTTTGTACCTTTATTGTACCTCTTCCCCGGCGTAGGGAGATGTGTTGAAATCTTCCTCCTTTCCTTCCCGTGGAACATTCCTTTCCCCACTCCTCATTCCTATGGGCCTGGATGCCCATAGGAATGAATGGGAATTACCGAATCGGTAAATACCGAATCGTACCTATTCGGTAAGTATTACCGAATCGGTACGGTTCGGTAATACTTACCGAATAGTTACCTACATAGCATTTACCGATTCTAAAATACAGAATCGGTAAAATTGGTATTTTAGAATCGGTAAATCAAGATTACCTACATCTGACCCTTAGTTGCTGAATTTGTGGTTATTCCTCAACTAAATCCAGTTTCTGTTGGATTGCATATGCTAATCATTTCTGACTTGTAAGAAAATAATTTAGGGGACATTACATTGACGCAATTCAACAACTTTCCATCTTGGTCCAGTTTCCCTTCTTGCATATAGCAACTAGTATCGCACCTTTCCACTCATTAGGAATAGTATATTCGCTCACAATTTTTTGAAAGAGGGGAGTTAACATTCAAGCCATTACTGCACATTTTCTTGAGCAGGGTATCAAATGAACTGCCTGGGGCCTTAGCCGTAGAGAATTTATTTGCTGTTATTAATTCGAGGATACAGCTCAACAAAAAAATTCTACTCCATTTTAGGGGACCATCTGCTTAGGAAGTGCAGATTGTTTTAAGGCTGTAGTTGGAAATTTGAAACATATATTTATACTGCTCTGCATCTGCGGATATCAGACCTTCCGGGGGAGCAGGATCAACCTATACAATAAGCAAATACCCTATGTAAATTCCATGAATATTCCTCTTCCGAGGCTTGTGATGAGGGTAAGAACTTTCCTAGAAGTATCTTCTCCAGTTTATTAATGGATGTCACTGCTTTAGGTCTGACATGTGGTCCTAGATCCAGAACCACTAATTTGGGTTAAATTGCTTTAAGAGGTCTGCTACATAGTTATTACATGCTGCCTTACACCGTTCAACAATTTCTTCAAAGAAACGGGCACGGATGGGTGTATTCTGCGACAGGAGTTTGTTTAGTTATAGGCTTTATTGAAGTTACCCAAGAGTCACAATGTTAATGATATGATACTGCTTCTCCATTTTGAAACTGATGGAACTGACAAACTGAATCAATGTCTACATGAACTTGCCTAGTTGTAAATGATTGATTCATGCCCGGGCTGTCACCTGCATTTTGTTTCTTTGTTGCTTCCATGGTGTTTACTTTATACTAGTAGCATAGCACCCGTACATGGAGTTCAATCTTTATCTGCTTGTTTCCAAAAGCTACTGTTCCATTCTTGTTGGTGATCAATTTTAATGCTTTTCTGCCATGCTTTTGGCTTCTCTACAAAACCACCTCCTGTTGGGAGGGTCAGGAGTAGATCTGGATCTGATGCGGTGTAGGCCCACGTTTCATTGATGAGGGCAAAGTCAAGTTTGTGAGTCTCTAGAAATTCATTAAATGCAACTGTATTTTTTATCAAAGATCTTGCATTGATGAGCGCACCTGAGGCTCTAGAAGTTTGGTGTGCCGTGCACTTGGTGTGGGGTTTAGGGTATGGGTCTTGAAGGTATTAACTGGGAGTTTTAGAAAAGTGAATTCACACTAGAAGCAGCGAAATTGACTGTCAGCAGCCTGTGGGTCAAAGCATGGACCGGCACAGCTCTTCCCTCATGGTTTAAGCCTCATAAGGCGGTTCCTCGAATACTTAATATTGGTCAACGGATTTGGTAGATCTGAATCCAAACTGGCAGGGCGGCTGGCACTGAGCACGGTCAGAGCGGGGATGGGCGCAGATGGGGTTACCTTTGTAACCTGGCATTGGCGGGTGAGCTAGGGGTGGGAGGGGGTGTGGCCACAGGCGCTGCTAAGCGCGAGTGCTAGACAACAGTGAGGGCAAAGGAAATATCAAACTGGGGTCCAGCTACCCTGGCTATGCCTCACAAGCTCCCTTGTAGGCCGTAAGTACTGTGAAAGAAAAAACAAGTTAACATAACCATGAGAAAGTTAAAATCATAAAACAAGCAAAGTCTGCCCTTTCAAGAAGGCGGTTGCTGTAGGGAGGCTGGCAACTCCACAGGCACTCTAGTGCCTAGAAGAAAATGAAAGCTACACTGATCAGTGGGGTCCACACTGTCCTAGGAGGCTGCGTGGACACACTTGTGGGCCGGCTTCGTAGCCTATCATCCGAGGGTGAGTTAGGGACGTGAGAGGGGTGTGGCCACAGGGTGCCATTGCTAGACAACAGTGAAGGCAAAGGAAATGTCAAACTGTGGTCCAACTACCCCGGCTACGCCGCACAAGTGTCTTCAAGTGTCTAGAGTCTAGACATAATTAAATCCATTGTAGTTCGAACCAATTCTTTAATCCCCTTTAAGGCAACCTTCAGTAGATTCAGGGGTGAACTGTAATTTAATTTAATTATCTTTAGCCGGTTGGGCCGCCACTTTACACCCTTATTATAGTTTCCTCTCTTAATCTTTATCTAGAGGATTATCTATTAAGTTACTCTTTTTTTCTTTGGTTGGAGGGGTAGTCTCCTTTGAGACTGCATTGGATTGTGAAAGGATTTCTGTAGTTAACGGCTCATTGGATTCACAGGCATTTAGAGTGACTGGATTGGATTCTGTGTCATCTAATCTCATTACACATCCTTCCAATCATCCGAAAAATCAGCCTTAACATTACAAATTTCCCCCCGTTTCTGCACCACTGCACAATGTGCAGATTCTAGTCGAACCTCAGCGTTCGATAACTCTTTTAATGACACCCATAGCATTTGTTTAAAAGGTTGCTGTTGACCTAGGCATTTCACTAGGACCACTTTCTTGGACTATGTGAATTGCCTGTATCTTGGCCTACCAAAGTACCTAATTCAGCGTCTTTAGATGGTACAAAATGCGTCTGCAAGACTGATTAGGCATGTTCCTTTCCGCGAACATGTCTTTCCGCATTTAAAGGAGCTCCACTGGTTACCAGGGGCCAAGAGAATCAAGTTCAAGGCCTTGACACTTGCATTCCGAGCGACACATGTAAAACAAAGACTGCGCAGTTACAAGCAGAGCAGTCCCGATACCTAAGATCTAATTCGCAAAAGCTTCTCTGTACACCTCGCTTTAAGAAGGCTCGCTTGGGGGGGAAGATCCTTCCTGGTCGGGCACCAACACTTTGGAATTCCCTGCCATGTGATATCCGCAACATTGATACAGAACCTCTTTTTAGGGAACGGGTTAAGACCTGGCTCTTTAGGGAAGAATAATTGGGCCGGGGGTTTTTCCATCCAGGTTGCCATCCACGCACTACTGATCGCATTAGTGCTGGGACACCTCTGTTTGAGGTAGCTGTCACGCTCTTTAACCCCTTAAGTGCTGCCTCGGTGCGTTGGCTGACGGCAGCACTACCTCCCCAGTGCTGCGCACGACCATTGGACGTCCATTCAGCACTAGTTCAAATGGACAGCGCAGCACTGGGGAGGGATGTTTACGAGCATCTATGAGGATAAGTGTCTGTATTATTATTATTATTATTATTATTATTATTATTATTATTATTGGTGAGCACTTACATTCTATTAACCCATACTCCAATGGTGACTGAGCAGGTGGAGTTTTGTTGCTGAAACAAGAGATGGGGCCTCGTCCAGCCACGAACTGGGGCATCCGAATCATCTCTTGGCCTAGTCGTCATCCGGGCACGTCCTGCACTTTTGGGAGCGAGTGCTGCTCCTATGCACTCTGATGTCCTCTGCCTCCTGGCAGATGAGGATTCTGGGCAACGGAATCCAGTTGAGCGCATCGTGCTGCAGACTCGCGAGTGCTGCTCTGATGCATCCGCTGCTGATGTCCCCTGCCTCTTGGCAGTTGAGGATTCTGGGCAATGGATTCCAGTTGAGCACGTCCCACTCTGCGGGCTGCAGCTGCTCATATGTACTCGCTGCTGATGTCCCCCTCCTCCTGGCAGGTGAGAGTTCTGTGCAATGGGGTCCAGTTGAGCGCACCCCCAATCAATTTCCATAATTACTGATGTGGCGGAGAAATAGTATGTGCGCTGCATAGGAGGAGGGTCGAGGTGCTGCAGTCCTGAGTTCTAGAGTCCTGGGTGGCCCTGGATGGTTGAAGGGTCTTGATGGCGCTGGGGCTTGCTGGATACATGGATATTCGGTCCTCGCTGAAGATGGTCCTGTTTGGTGTTTCCTCAGTTTGACTGTCGCTGGTGGCAAACCTGCTTCTGGCAGGAGGAGGGGATAGTATGTAGCTTGAGCCTTCCTACACCTGGCACGCTCAGGCTGAGTGAGAAAGGCAGTGTGAGGGATGTGGTGGTAGGGGCCGTGCCCTCCTCTATCTGCCTCGGGGTCCTCTTTGTAATTCTTTTGACCCTGTTGCATGCGACTATTTGCCTACTTATTCTTTTTTAGTATCACTGTTACTTTTTAGGTAAAACTACCATCCTGGTCTTGCAGTGCTACAAGTTGGCATCAACATTTCATAAATAAATAAATAAAGGGGCTCTGAAGAAGAGTTTGCGAGCATTAATCAAATATTTTTTTTAAATGGTCATGACCAAAGGATTTCTCCAGAATTCACTCATGTGAGGCTCATTATACACTTTAATTTAATCATGTATGGAGCAACGTTTGAGACATGATCCAGTTCAAACTGAAAAAAATCCAGATTTTTTTTCCTAGAAAACTGAGCACGGTGCTAGTTCATTTCAAACTGTTGGAGAAGAGTTTCATGTGACGTGTGATTGACTGTAGAAAGGGGTTTGGGAATGGTGGGTGGTGAGGGTCGCTTCTTATTCTTTGGCACACCTGCTTCCCAACAGGCAAAACTATTATTTTGACAAATACTTGGGACCTGATTTTTCCCTGTATGTTTCCAACTAAGTTTTGAGTAAATTCACAACTGTTTTGGAATTGACACAACTTTCTCAGGGGAAGATAGGAATTCAGTTTCCCAGAAGTACTTTAGAATTATTGTATAAATTACATTTTCAGATAAGCAAATAACCATTTGTATATTGTCCACGTAAATGCTCTTAATACATGTTAATATTTCTTTCTTCACTTTGAAAATACTTTTCCTAAATGAAAATCTCTTCTACTGCACTCCCGTTAATTTGTTGGTGTTCTCTGCCCATTCCCACATTGAAAACTGATTTACTCCTGATCTTGAAGGTGGTAAATCTCTGACATAATTTGAGGTCCTAGTAGGGCACGAAATTGTTTGTGCACAAACTTCCCAAAACATTATTAGCAAAAGGCACACTCACTCTGAGCAGAGCTGATTTACTTCCATATAATCTATGACAACACAGGAATGTTTGATTACATTTATGTAGAAAATGAATGCGGATTTTGAGTTTAAATTCTGGTTTTATGAATCCAGAACATGAATTAGCATTTGTAAATTAAGCTGTTTGGGCGTTACGGTATATGTATTTATAAAGCGCACTATCACCTGAAAGGGTATCGTGACAGCAAGCAGGTGTATGTACCTAGTCCTGCCTTTGGTAAAGTTGGTTATTTGGTACACTGGGTCTTCAGCTTCTTGCGGGGCTTAAAAAGAGAGGAGGAGGAAGCTCTGATGTGAAGTGGGAGGCTTTTTCACGCTTTAGGAGTGATGTATGAACATACCCATCCTTCTGATCTGGTTCTGTGTATGCCTTGGATGTTTCCAAGTAGGAGTCCTGGTGAGCAGAAGTGTCTTTGTGGTTGGCGGAAAGTGATGCGACTGTTTAGTAAGGTGGGGGTGAAGATGTGTTATTCCTTGAATGTGAGTGAGGAATTTGAATTAAGCTTGTTTGTGTATTGGGAGCTGGTGGAGCTTTGTGAGGTCTGGTGTGATGTGACTTCTGTGTGGTTGGTTGAGGATGAGTCTGGCTGCCCAGTTCTAGATTGTTTTTAGTCTTCTAGTGAGTTGTTTGGTGATCTTGGCATAGAGGGTGTTCTCATAGTTCAAATTGCTGGTAACTAGGGCGTGGGTGCGTCTGTTCTTGCTAATCTCTCTCGCTCTGTAAAGTGAGAATCCTGAACAATCTGTGTGCGCAAGTAAAGTGGGCCTGCCTGCATTTGCAGATGAAACGCAGGGTCAAACAGACACAAGATGAAACCATGCTCACAAAATGTAGTAACAGTAAAATGTAATCAATGGTCAATACACAGTCTCACAATGTATAACTGCCTGCTGCATTACAGATTGACAGTTTTTCTAGTGTGTCTTTTCCATGCCTTTGAGGATGTGGAAGCAGTATAGAGTGATAGCGTTGACTTGTGAGGTCATGTCTAGTTTGCTGTAGATTAATTTTCTGTGGTTATTTGAGTCCCGTGGTGAAGTTTTCTTGAAGTAGATCGCTACATCTTCTTTGTCGGTCTTGAGCTTGAGACAGTTGGTGTTGGACTTGGCCCTTTTTGCAGGATCATCCCTGAGCTTTTTGCATTCTTCCTATATTTTTTCTGACCTGTTGTTGGCTATTTTATGACTCTGGGCACTTTACCACTGCGGATCAGTGCTAAAGTGCACATGCTCTCCCTATTGTAAAATTGATGTTTTGATTAGTGGTTCCATGATTGGATGTTTGGTGTACTTGTCAGACCCGAGTACAGTGCACTGAGTGTGCCCAGGGCGTGTAAATCCAAATACTGCTAGTGGGCTTGCAGCACTGGTTGTGCCACCCACAGAAGCGGCCTAGTAAAATGTGTGTCAGGTCTGCCATTGCAGAGCCTGCGTGCAGTCTGGTACTGTCATGCTGACTGGGCAAGTACACCCACTTGCCAGTCCCTAAACCTTCCCTTGTCTTCATATTAGTCATCCCTCTGGTAGGCCCAAGGGCAGGGTGCATTGTAAGTATTAGGTAGGACAATCCCTGATGTGTGTGGCATGTCTTAATTGTGAATTTAAGCCATTTTCGTTTTTTAACTATTGCAAGGCCAGAATGAGCTGTTAGAACAATTACATTTTATAATCCTAGCAGACTCGGAGAATATGGTAGAAATTCGAGTTTAGTATGCCTGTACTCAGAATAATAAAATACAGCTTTTGGTTAAGTTTATTTTAAAATTATGTGTTTGCAAATACCACTTTTAGAAAGTAGGTATTTGCTTGCCTAACCATTTGAGCCTGCCTCTGCGAGGTTGTGTATTCCTTTGTCTGGGTTTGTGAGTGACAGGGCTGGGGTATTCCAAGAGACAGGCTGGGGCAGCCCGGTGGTGAATAGGGAGATCTAGATGGGAGGGAGGAGTTGCACCTGGGACCTGAATAGGACTAGGCCTTCCCTCTACTATGCTGGCCCCACCTCCTGTGTGGCGTCTGATGTCTCTGCCCTGCACACTGAAATAAGAGAAGGCAGACTGTCAACTAAGTGTTCCAGGACTGTACTTGCCTTCCACAATGCTGGCTCCCCCTCCTGTGGGGCGTCTGATGTGCCTGCCCTGCGCTGTGAAAGGGAAGGAGAAGTCTGGTAAACAGAGTGCTTCAGAACTAGCTTGTACTGGCCTCAGAGAACAAAGGATTTTGGGGTATAAGTATTGGGACCCTGATCCCATGAAATTAGATCACTTCTGGACTTACAAGACAAAACCTCTGCTGAGGAGAAGGAACCTGAAGAATCTGAGGAGAGACTATTCCCAAGCTGAAGTGCTGCTTGAGAGATTGGCCTGCAGTGGTTGCCTGACTGCCAAAGAGACGAGAAAAGAACTTTGTGGACTTTACTTTCAACTTGTGCAAAGTCCCAGGACCAGTGGACTTCACCAGCCTTTGTGAAGTGCTGGAAACGCTGTTTCAGTGGCTACAGAGGCAGGGACTGACTCTCACGACGGGCCCGGTGTCCTGTAGACACCGCATCAAGCAACGCCTGCCTCGAACAACGAAGCTGTGCGCTCACCGACTCCGTCCTGACGCTGTCACCGAGCTGTAGCCTGCACAGCGCTGGTGGACACTGCAACGTGCAACGCCTCGCTACACCGACTCGTACTGGTCTGATCGAAGAGGTCCCTGCTGCTGACTTCGAAGCCTGTGACCGCACCGGAGTTGGGCACCGCCTCGCACGCTTCGCGACGCACCGACCGACTCGCACCGCTGTCCGGACTGACCGACGCAAGCTCCCGAACTCCGGCTCTGTCGCCGCACCGCAAGCTGCAAGCACCGCATCGAAGCACCGTCTCGCCCTGCAAAGCAAGCCTTGGATCCACTGACTCTGTCAACGGGCCGCTGCCTGCACCGCATCGAGGGACAACGCACCCTGCAACGCTCTTTTCTGCACCCCGACGAACACCGGAACTGGCTCGCACATCCGTGCCGGCCGCCCCAAGTAAAAGGTACTGTGACTGAGTCTGTCGAAATTTGAATGGGCCCGTACCGACGCGGTCCGCTGGAGTGGCCAGATTCTGTGTTATTTTCAACAACGCTGTAGCCTATAGGTATATTTTGTATAGAGTTATCACAAGACCAATAAAGGACAAAAAGAATCCACAGTACTATTAGATTTCAAGGGTTCTTGTAAAAAAGGCTTAAATCAAAGTTTACAGGAACACTCCAGCCCGACTGCCAAGCCATGTCTTCCCTTGAGCCTGGTGAGGGCTGTTAGCCCGAAACTGGTCCCAGGATGCTTGTTTCCGGTCCATGGAAGACCTGGCTTGGCAGTTCAGGCTGGACTGTTCCCATGAGGCAGAGGGTCAAGACTGATTTGTATATAGATGTGTCTGAACTGGGGTGTCGAAGTGAGCTAAAGAACAATGATGGATTCATCCCAGATCTGTGACTGGGGGTGAGAGTCTGAAAAGTTTCAGTGCTCCGTCCATCATTTCCTTGTGTTTGCGAAGTCCATTCTTAGACATTGTAAGTGTAGTATAGCCATAAGGAGTATATGGTCTGGGAGTTGGTCATTATGAACTCCACAGCTCCAATGGTTTTACTAAAAAATGGGAAGTTTGTTAAACTTCTCATCACATTAAACCCACACTAATGCCCGTGTAGGATTTAATGTGAAATGCACTCAGAAGGCATCTTAGAAATGCACCCTGATAAATAACCAGCCCTGGTGTGGTTTCTAAATGGCTGACTGCCATTTGCCACCACCAGACAGGTTTTTGGACCCCTGGGTAGAGCGCCTTCACTCTCTGGGCCCAGAAATAAAGCCCATCCTGGGCAGAGGTGTCATGCCTGGGTCCACAAAGGTGAAGCTTCAAAAACCTGCTGAATTTGGGAGCTGTCCCTGCCACTTGCTGCCTTCAGCAACTAGCTCCCACCAGTTCTGCCCCCGCTTTGGTCAGGAGAATTTGCGGGAAAACTATGATATCATGCTGGAATGTACAGTGGATGACAGAGATGTGCCATTCCAGCCAGCATCTCAATATAATATAACAAATTTATTTATTTATTTATTACTGAGATTTATAAAGCGCATACGTATGCCCGTGGGCGTCTTGGTGCTACAAATACCAAGCTAAGAAGAGGTGTGCCCACCTTTGCCAACCCCACCCCTCAGGTGGGGTAGGAGAGGTGACGCACTCTTCTCAGTCTCTCCATCTTGGAGATGAGGGGGCTCAGCCAGTTATTGAGAGGCTTATGCCCCCTCCCACTTGAGAGTGGCATAATAGGGGGTTAATTCACCCCAAGGAAGGGACCCATTGGACATCCCTTTAAATGCCCCTAAATCTAGTTTTTATGTGCAACCCTGATCTTTGCCTCCTCAGATTAGAGGAAGAAATATGGACCGAAGAGCTGTGCTGTCCCAGGAAGAAGAGGGCGCCAACTACTTTGGCCTAAGCCTTAGTAGCCTGTCCCGACTCAGACCTTCCTACAGCGAAGAAACCAGTTTGTCCAGCAGCTAGCAGCCCCCCACAGCCCGGAGGACCTGCTCTGCACTCACCTTACAGACTCTGTTTCCATTGAGCACCAAAGACTCAAAGACCAGATTCTAGATTGTGACGACTCTGCGATTCTGCACCCAACGCCTACGGCCTGAGTGGCCCAACATCACAAGGAATTCTCCCCAGTGATCCTGACCTGAGATCTGGTGATCCCCAAACTCCCTCAAGCTTAAAGACGATGCCTGCAGGCTCAACCTGAAGGTTTCCAGCGACCGGGGCTGGTAAAGACACCCGTCTCCAAAAGACACCCCTGCACCCGATGCCCCTTGGCCTTGGGTGGTCCAACCGACATGTCCAGGCATCCCCCAAGAACCCAACTTACCTCTTCAACAGTTGGTCGCCTTCTGAAAGCCTCCCTGCCCGAGCCTGCAGCTACTTTGCTGACCTTCAGGTCTCCATTGAGAATCGGAGGGTATCCAACACCTTTTGGCACACTGCACCCGGCCGCCCCTCTGCTGGTGGTGCAGCTCCTGTGGCTGATTGTTGGCCCCTGCAGTGCTGACCTTAATCTCAGGAGCTTTTCTCCCACACCCGAGTTGCCTGCTCATAAGCTGTCCCTAACTGAAGGCCCCTTTAGCCCCATTGGCTAACATTGCACCCCTGCACTCTGAAACCGGCCGCCTCCGTGCTGCTGGTGGTGCGACTTGAGTGCCTATCTAGACCTTGGGGAACCTTGGTCCTAAACCCAAAAATTTCCACTTGTTAGACGTTTACTTACCTGTGAAACCAATAAGCATTTTTCTCCCATAGGAACCCATATTATGAGTTTTGGTACTAAAAAGTTCTAAGTGTTGAACTGTTGTTTTGTATGGAGGAAAAAGTAATTCTAACTTAAACCAAGAAGTCTTACCTTGTATTGTGAGATCTGTCAGTGTGGTTTCTGGGCATACCACCCCCAGTAGTCAAAGTATGCTGAACCATCAACTACTCCCTCGAGACGCCTCCTTCCCCGACGACTGGAAACACGCCGAAATCAAACCACTCCTGATAAAACCCACAGTGGACTCGACAGACCTTTAAGAATTTCAGGCCCACCTCCCTACTCCTCTTCTCAGCCAAAGTCATCGGAAAAGCCATCAACAACCAACTATCTGACTTAATCGAAACAGAGGACATCCTGGACATCTCCCAATCCAGTTTCCAAAGCAATCACAGCACCAAGATCCCCTTCTCGCTGCCACCAATGACATGTGCTCCTTTCTCGACCAGGGCAAAACTATGTCCCTCGTCCTCCTGGGCCTCTAGGCGACATTTGACACAGATCCCACCAGACCCTAGCCACTGGACTCCACTACGCCAGCATCCGCGACAAGGCCCTCGAGTGGATCCGATCCTTCCTCACAGGCAGAACACAACAGGTCAGACTTCCGCCAGACCTCTCGGAACTGAAAAAACACCAACTGCAGTGTGCACCAGGACTCCTCTCTCATCCACACCCTCTTTAACGTCTACATGGCATACCTCGCAGCCAAAGTCGGGAACCGCAGACTCAATATTGTCTCCTGCTCTGATGACACACAGCTGATCCTCTCCCTCACCAACGTACCCAATATCACCAGGCACAACTTCCAAGAGGGGATAAAAGCTGTCACCAACTGGATGAAGAACAGCTGCCTTAAGCTCAATTCCGATAAGACAGAAGTCCTCATCCTGGGATTCATCATCTCTGCATGGAACAATACCTGGTGGCCTTCTGCGCTAAGAACTCCCCCTCCCCACCCTGACGGTCCATGCACAAAACCTCAGCATCATACTAGCTGCATCGCTCACTATGGACCGCCAGATCAACTCAGTATCCTTGGCCTTTTTCATTACCCTCTGCCTGCTGTGAAATACCCTCAAATGGATCCCCACCAAATCCATAAAGACAGTCACTCACATGCTCATCCGCAGACCCGTCTATGACCACGCACTCTACGCTGGCGTTACCCAGAACAATGTGTAGAAAAGACAATTGATAATATAGCCAGGGAAACAGAACAATATGAGAAGCACAACCAATTAAAAAACACAAGCTGAATTTATTTATAAATATACATCGTCATAAAAGAAACAATTAATGCAAAGTCATGTGAACTCAATATTCATAAAAAGCAGAAACAATCAATCATATCTAAAAATTATATTTGTAACACATTTATACAAGAGAGCATGTATGAAAAAAGCATATATAGAAAAAGGGGTGGCGAGCAATATAAAACAGGGGTGGCGAACAATATAAAACGACGCGCGTTTCGGCGTTAACAGAACGCCTTCATCAGGAGCCACAATCAATCTAAAGAACACAGGATGGGTGTTCTCTATTTATTTTCGTTTTAATCCGACATCAATTGGCTTGGCAGGGAAAATTTCTCACCTGACTATAAATATTTGTCCGCTAAAGTTAAGCAAACAACTGATGCGTCAAGATGCGTTGGAAGAAACCAATGTTAAAACCAGGGCATTAGCAAGTTCACGTAATGCCTAGTTCAATTCGAACGGCGCCGCAATTAAAATGTATGCTGGCAATCCATGATATTCACCAAGAAACGAAGTAAAAAATAGGGTGAGCCGTAGCTTCAACCCGACGAGAGCCACAGTCAGTGATTTATACTTGCTTCTCGTAGCCGTTGGTAATCGCTTGTTAAAAGCGGGAAGGGTGCAACCAAGGCTGTGTCATCAACCTGCGGGCGCCGCGTTCTGAGCTTCAGTCGGCGTCCCGCAGCCGTTGGAAATGGTTACCCAGAACAAACCTTTGCAAGCTCCAGAACGCCGCAGCCAGACTGGTCCTCGACCTCACCCGGCACAGCCACATCGCTCCACACCTCCACAAACTCCACTGGCTCCTGGCAGACAGAAGAATATCCTTCAAACTCTTCACCCAGGCTTACAAGGCCCTCCACAAAGCCGGAAGAGCATACCTGAACAGCCGCCTCTCCTTCCACGCACCCAAAAGGCACCTCTGCTCCGCCCAGCTCACCCTGGCCACCATCCCATGGATCCACCATACAAGAACTGGAGGAAAGTCCTTCTCCTTCCTTGCTGCAAAGAACTGGAACACCCTACCCCTCCACCTCAAACTATCCCCCACGCTACCCCAGTTCAGGGTGGACGCTACCCCAGTTCAAGACCTGGCTCTTCAAATGACCCCAGCACTTAGACGGATATGCTCCCCACCTACTCCATTGCCTTGAGACCCTCGCGGGTGAGTATGTGCGCTTTACCAATCCTTGATTACTTTCAAACAATCAATCTAAAAGTATTCTAAATGTAATTATTGTGAAATGTAAACTGCTTTTTGAAACAATCTGTAACTATTGCAAATTCATCTACAACTGCATTTCCTTGTGAAGTCTTGCATTTAAGAGTATATTTTACTTACCTGTGCCAAGTCCTGCTTGGTTCTAAAAATAAACCATAAGTATACCTTATTAGGTTGAGCCTAGGCAGCGCATGCGCCGCTCTGCGAGGTATGCTGTATTTGAGTGTAGACTGGAAGCCTCGCCCACTCTCCACCCATATTTGTCATTGGCTTGTGTCAATGTCCTTCGTAAATGCTGGCTTCCGATTTGTTAATAGACTTGTTAGTCCTTCTTAGTACTGCCTTGTCTTCATTTGTGACCTCCTATGAGGACTGACCATTTTACTTCTGTTGTTACATGCTATGTCTTATTTAGTCTTTTAGCACTATTCTTTGAGTTTCTCCTACTGCAGGCACAACATGCTTTCCTGAAACATTCATAGCGAGTTTGCAAAAACAACAGGTGATGGACCGAATGAGGATCAATGTCACACATTCAACCCAGTCAAAAGATCTGGGTCCTAATCCATCGTTTTTTTGCACTCCACACCACCCTGGGTTAGACAATGGCGATATGCAAATCAGCTCTGACCCTGTGCCCCATGGGAACAGTCCAGTCCGAACTACAAAAGCCATGTCCTTCCCAGAACGGAATCAAGCATCCGAGGACGGGACCGGTTTCGAGGTAATACCTCTCATCAGCCCGGCTAGCTTGACTCCAGTGGTGTGGAGTGCCTGGGACCCACGTCTGGGCATCCCCAGTACACTTATAGCGAGTTTGCAAAAACAGGTGATGGACCGAATGAGGATCAATGTCACACATTCAACCCAGTCAAAAGATCTGGGTCCTAATCCATCGTTTTTTTGCACTCCACACCACCCTGGGTTAGACAATGGCGATATGCAAATCAGCTCTGACCCTGTGCCCCATGGGAACAGTCCAGTCCGAACTACACCTGTTTTGTTTGCAATTCCTGAAACATTCAGCGAGCCATGTGCGCTTTCACTTTCCAAGTCTCTCGTTTACAAGAGTTTGAGCTATTGGCTTTGTGAACGACAATGTCTTTTTATTTGTGTTAATTATCAAAGCAGGTTAAAAGAGGCATTGTCATTTACAATGCCATTAGCTTAAACTCTTGCAAATACGAGACCTATTGCACTGTAAAGGCTTGTTTATACTTACCTAATTGGTCTGGATTCCGTCTCTGAGTGTGTGCCATCAGTCTTGATTGAGTGCATACAATAAATGCTTAACACACCCTCTGGATTAGTCTAACTGCTCAACCACACTGAGAGGTATAGCCTCTGCTATACCTCTGGGAACTCACAGGACTATGTGCACACTATACCTTACTTTGGTATAGTGTATATACAGAGCCTGCTTCCTACAGGCCATCATTAAATAGGTCCTAAGAGGAGGGAAGACCGCAGGGTACTGTAGGCGGGAAAGCAATATTGTTACTTCCTATGACAAAGGATGATGGAAAATGAAGTCCTCTTGCTTGGCTCCTTCTTTTAAATACTGTTTTGGCTTTGATTTCGGTTTGTTTCTTTAACTGGTTTGTGCAAAACTGCTTTGTGAATTAGGTCGGAGGAGCCAGAAAGCAGTTGGGCGACGCAGTGCGAGAAGCAGAAACATAAAATGGTAAAACTACAATTTTTTGTTTCTGCTTCTCGCACTATGAGAAAGCAGAAGGGTTTGGTTGCGGGCAGGGGTGTGGTCTGCTCCAGGGCAGGGGAGGAGTGGCTTGCCCACTGCTGAGGACACTGTTTGGCCTAACCAGTCATGTGCACTCTGCCTTTTCTCCATGTAGGCTGCATGCAGCCTACATGGAGAAAATGGCCTCCCCTTAGGCACCTGGCTGGTCGACCATTGCAGTGTTGTGAGGGAGGGAGGCTTCCTGCTTCCTGTTCCTGCCGGAGGGAGGTAGGAGAGCAGGAAAACGCGGGACCCGCCAGGCCGGTACGTTTTTTCAATTTATTAAACCCCTCTCCCGACGCGACCCCCGTGCGCGATTAATGCCGGCCGCAACTGGAATCAGGCCTTTGCTGACCTTCAAAATATGTATGTGAAGTTATCAAGAGTCTCCATAACTCTGCAATAATTCTCAGTGAATGGAAGCAATTCTCATTGACCCCTTATCTTGCCTGCTCAACAGCCTACATTATGGTATAGTTCTTAAAGTACCATAAGCACAAGCATGTTAACCCTTCCAGGAGTATTACTGCCTTTTGGTTAGTAAAATATCACCCCAGTCTCCCAGCAGTAAGTAAAGATAACTCCTGGCGTGCTTTCTATCATTACCAATGGCAGAGCTAATAAGGGTGCGAGGATGGGGGCACGACCTCCTTGGCTTGCTCTGTCCCTCGAGAGTCTCCCCCTGCCTTCTTGTAGCGCTCTAGTGTTTCTGAGGGTCTTGACTGAGCCCCAGAAACACTCACACACTATGTAAATGTAAATGTATAGGCATTTATATAGCGCACTACTTACCCGGAGGGTCCCAAGGCGCTTCGACCGCTGCGAAACCCTTCCTGGCTTCCCTGAGAGATGGTCCCTTAATGGGTATCTCCAGGGTGAGACCAGGCATCCCCGGCGGTCTGGTGGGGCCGTTAGTGAAGATGAGGCAAGCTAATGCCCAGAGTTGCCGAGTGTGATCGCTGATCAGAGTGGGCACCGAGGCGAGAGAATTATCGAGTCCGCTGACCCTGGTCCAGAAACCTGCCGCGCCGGGATTCGAACCCTGGTCCCGGGCCGTCCTCTGCTCTCGGGTCTGCCGCCTCTAACCAGTGAGCCACACTACTTCACTTCACTATGTATCACCTTCTGGCCAGGGTTGGCCAGAAGGCTATAAATAAATGGGCCGGAGTCGCTCTGGACTTCCGGTCCGACTAAGGAACCTATGTGTGCGTGTGGGTTATTTCACTGTGCCCCTAATGTAACCTATGACCGGAGCCCAGTATGCCTGTATCGTTGTGTGCCATCAACGATCATGAGCCCCCACACTGGCGACGAGGGTGGGATCTTAACAGCTACCCCCAAGATAAAGAAACCGCACCTGTGAAGCCGAGAGACGCCCGAGGTGGAGAAGACGAGCACCGGTAAGCAGCGTGTGCCAGGAGCTGCGTAGGGAGCCAGTGAGCTAAGTACCAGGACGACGCGAGCGCCGGCAGCAGGCCCAGTATCCGAGAGGCCTGATAGGCAGTCGTCGACGTGCGCGCATGCGCAGCAGCAGCAAGGCCCGCCCCAGGCAAGAAAGACACGTGTGAAGGCCCTAAGAAGGCGCCGAGGCGCCGAAATCACCGGCGACGCCGAGAGAAGAGGAAAGATCACGCACACAGCAACAAATCAAAGAAAGGGACAGCGCATAAATAAAACAAGCACGGATACCTACAAGAGCAGAGGCCAAACAAGCACTGGCACCAACAAGCGCATAAACAAGACAAGCACAGACACCTACAAGAACGGAGGCAAAACAAGCATTGACACCAACAAAGCCAACAGCAACAAGTGGTTAGCCAGCCAAAACACGAACACAGCGCCAGGGAAACCCCAACTATCAATAAGGAGCGCAGGAAACGAGGCTAGATAACCAAGGCAGCACAATGTCAGATCAACCAGGTGCTGCCGCAGGGGGGCAACAGCAAGGGAACCCGCCAGGTATTGCAGCAGGAGGACAGTAGCAAGGACCAACCCCAGCAGGACCGCCCCCAGCCCAACAGGCAGGACCACTAACGCAACTATCAGCACATTCACTGATCGAAGCGCTACCACCATTCAGCGAGCTGATTGATCCGGCTACAGCGGCTCCAAGGTGGGCAATCTGGATTGGCTGACTGAATAACTACTTCGTAGCCACCAGAGAAAAGGACGCCGAAGTCAAAAGGTCGCTACTACTGCATTTTGGCCGCAATGAGATCTATAAACTCTTTGCGCATCTCCCAAATACAGGGGCAGCTAACGATTATGACGCTGCAGTTCGAGCACTGAATGCTCACTTTGACCCGTAACTCAACCCGCACTACGAGCGTTTTAAGTTCAAGCAATCGAGGCAGAGAGGAGAAACGATGGATGCGTTCCATGCACGCCTTATAGAGCTGATAAGTACCTGCACAGAGGACGACCAGACGAAAAGTCACTGCACAACTAATTCAAGGGTGTCGCAACAAACCGCAGAGGATGCTGATATTGCGCCAGCCTTGCATCACTCTAGAAGAAATACTACTCCTTGCTCGGTCGCATGAACTGTCGATGTCCGATCCACAGCAATGGAAGCTGTCCTCAACCCCAACGCCGACACCGGAGCTACAGTGAAGGCCGAAAGGGTAGATGCCATCCGCAACTCTGGCCGGAGCGGGCGAGGACGATGGCTGACCAGAACATCGCGACGGGCATCGTGCGGCTACTGTAGACGTGAAGAGCATGCCCCGCGTGAGGGAAGACTTGCTCAAAGTGCGAAGTGCAAAATTACTTCGTAAGTGTATGCAGAGGGGGTTTCCGTGGAAGACATCAATCAGGAAAGAAGACATTATCTGGAACAGTCAGGTCCCTAGCTGTAGATGAGACCCAATCCTCACTCTCCGCAAAGACCCAGCGTCGCCACTACGAGCGACTAGACGATTCCTCTGCTGAAGAGGACGATGAGTGCTACTTTGTGTCCTTCACAAGTGACTTGAAGAGAAGGCGACGGCCACAACCCAAATGCCGGATTCAAATTGATGGATCATCCATGACCGGAGTGATCGATAAAGGCGCCACCGTCAATGTAATGGGTATACAACACTACAAAGCCCTCAGCCCAAAGCCACGGCTGGTGCCGTCCGCGATCCGAATCTTGACATATGGCAGCCAAGAGCCGCTTCCTCTGCGAGGGAAGATGCTGGTACAAGTCAAATCCGAAGGTCGAGAGGTAATGACGACGTTCCACGTCGTCGACAAGGAAGCGGATCTCCTTGTCGGCAGCCACACAGCAGAGGATCTCAACCTCATTACATTCGCCAATGCCGTGAAGACCCTTCAAACCGAAGACATCCTGCACCTATTCCCGTCCCTCTTCGAAGGCCTCGGTACGATCAAGAGGCCACCTGTGAAACTTCACATCGATAAAGCTATTCAACCAATTGCGTTGAGGAACCGGAGGATTCCATTCCACCTGCGGACAGCAGTAGAACAAGAGCTCGTCCAGTTGGAGAAACAAGGAGTCATTGAGAAGGTGACCGGTCCAACACCATGGGTGTCCCCCATGGTAATAGTGGAGAAACCTCGACAACCCGAGAAAAATAAGAATCTGCATTGACATGCGAATGCCCCACAAAGCAATAAAGAAAGAGAGGCACATCACACCCACAGTGGATGACATCCTAGCTGATTTAAACGGAGCCCAATGTTTTTCAAAACCAGATCTGAACGCCGGATATCACCAATTGAGATTGGCCGAAGAGAGTAGATAGATCACTACATTTTCGACACATCTGGGCCTCATAAGGCACAAAAGGTTGAACTTCGGAATATCCTCTTCCGCCGAAATCTTTCAAAACACCATTAAAGAAATCTTGTCAGGTCTGCAGGGAGTATTAAGCGTCAGCGATGACATCTTAATACACTCCAAAACGAGCGAAGAACATCTTTTGAAGATGGAGAGCCACGCTCAAAAAGCTAGCTGAACACGGAGTGACCCTGCACAAAGACAAATGCAAGTTCTTCCAAAAGTCAATAGAGGTTTTTGGGTACGTGTTCGACGCTGAGGGTGTCAGAGTAGACCCCAGAAAGTCTCAGGCCATCAGACCTGCCCCTGCACCAACGACAGCCTCTGAAGTAAGAAGCTTCCTAGGCATGGCCCAGTACTGCGCAAGGTTTATCCCAAACCTAGCCACCATTGCCGAGCCACTGCGAAATCTAACAAAGAAGGAGAGTCCGTGGAGATGGGCCCGAGAAGAAGAAGAAGAAGCATTCAACAAAGTCAAGGAGGCCCTACTGGACGGAACCACCATGGCCTACTTTGACACAGCAAGACACACCGAAATATTGGTAGACGTCAGCCCGGTCGGTCTGGGAGCTTTACTGACGCAAGAAACTGAGCCAGGAGTGTGGGCCCCCCTAGCATTTGCAAGTAAAGCGCTCACGGCAACCGAAGCGAGATACTCCCAAATTGAAAGGGAAGCGCTGGCAGTCAAATGGGCCTGTAACCATTTCCACTTATACATCACTGGACACCCGTTTAGGATGGTCACTGATCATCAGCCGTTAATACCCGTGTTCAAGGGCACTGCTCCTCACCCACCGCCTCGGATTGAACGCTGGGCAATTCGAATACAGCAATATCAGATGGACCTTGTATACAGGCCCGGATCGAAGAATCCTGTTGACTTTTTCTCTCCATCCAGCCAGGAGCAACGATAAAAAATTAACAAGACACACAAACGGAAGAATTTGTGAACATGATATCCCAGTGGGCATGCTCCCAAGCATTGTCAGCAAGCACAATTGTAACCCAGTATGCCAACGACATAATCCTCCAAAGGGTCACCGAAGCGATACGAGCAGGATCCTGGGAAGGATTTCTACGCCATACTCAAAACTGGAGTGAGGCAGAACGACTACGTTTGGGAAAATTCTGGAAAGTTCACAAAGAACTCAGTATCGCGGAGAATGGACTCCTCCTAAGAGAACCTCTAGTTGTACTCCCTGTAACGCTACAAGAACGAGCAACATGCAGGGCATCAGGGCACCCGGAGAATGAAAGCCAGAATGCGGGAGAAAGTATGGTTCCCTGACCTTGAGAAGGACGTTGATACTGTAGTACAGAACTGCCGAGCTGTAGTGTAGTTCCTATATTCCCAATAGGCTCTGCGCATTGGAATAATATATTCAGCAGTGTAGACGTAGGACTGAGGTCGACTAGGTCTCTACTGACTATATTAGACTTAAGGTTTGCCAGCTAGCTCAGAGGTCACTAGAAACTTTCTCGAATAAACGAGGAGGAGTTTAACCTCCCTGGATAGACAAGAAGGGATTAGCTTCCGACAACCATATAACATGACAACTTTGCTCCCTCAGAATAAGAGTATATCTCTAGAGTCGTGTGAAAACAATAGACAGCTATTTCACTCAGTCAATTGTGCGTTCTTAGTTTCACCAGAGTGCAGAGAAGAGAGAGACGGGCGTTTGTCAATAAAAGGTATAATTTATTGAGCAGTCTTCCTTCTCATGCAAGAGAAATGAATTGCTATAATTGCAATACTTAATATAAAGTAAAGGGCGTACAGTAAAAGGAGTATTATGAAATAATACTGTAAAAGCATTGATATGGTTTCTTAGCCATAAGATACTTTCAAATGGATAAAATATATACATACATATATACATTGACTAACGTACTAAACTGGTGCTTCTAAAATACGCCTACCCCGGTGTACCTGACCTAAGCCTACTACGTGGGAAGGAGTAAGTAAGTAGCAGTTTAAGTTAAGTTGGTTTTGCCAAGAATCTGATTCAAGAATTCTCTTTAAAGGTTTAGTCAGCACCGTACCTTGGGAATAGAATGCCGGAGGTCTGGTATCTCTCTTTCAGGACTCGATATTCCAGCAACCCGCAAGGGTAGGCTGGAAACGCCGGAGCTGGATTTTCTCGGCTGGAGAAAAAGACAGCTTTTTTCTCAGCGCGTCCTTGGGCTCTCGCATCAGCTGGGCTCTCGGCAAGTAGATAGCTGCTCTGCTCCAAAACCACCACCGTGTGTTTGCTTAAGGCAACGTTGGTATATTTATACCTGAAAGGTGCCGGGTTTGACATAAGGTTGGACATAAGACGTCAATAAAGATGTCACTAAGAACTGGCAGTGCTCGCAGGAGTTCTATTACAAATCAAAACAAAGCAAACAGGGATTTCCTAGGTTGCTGGAGGTTTGGTGTGTCGAAAGAAATCGTTGTGCTTTCTAGGAATCCAAGGAAGTAACTTCTGCTGTGCCTTAGACTGCAAGGGCTATTTACTTAAATATGGATCTGATTCTTATACCATTATAGGGATATTATTGATTATAGCCGTACAAGGGCATAAAATAGCAATATTGATTCAGGTTCCTAGATAAAAACACAATAGAGCGTGTCAGCTGACGAGTGCCCCTGAAGCTCCAGCGCCTGTCATCACAGAGGATCCTGCACCGGCCCCTTGGTCATGGGTCAGTTTAGACTTTGGCAGCTTCCCCGACGGAAGAGACACGGTAGTGCTTATAGACAGCTACACCAAGTATCCCATTGTGGAGTTAGCATCGTCTACTAGCTTTGTGAAAATCCAGCCGGTTCTGAACAAATCCTTTGCCATGTTTGGCATCCCACAGATACTAAGACAGACAATGGCCCTCCATTCCAGGGCAACGACTTTAAGGAGTTCTTGAGAGGACTAGGAGTGAAGCATCATCGTATCGCACCGCAATGGCCCCAGGCCAACGGGGAAGCCGAAAGGTTTATGAGAACCATTAATAAAACTCTGCGGATAGCTACAGTGGAAGGAACAGACCCCGAAGAAGCACTCCAGCATTTTCTTAGAGAATATCGGAGCACTCCTCACAGCACAACCCAACGATCACCTTGGTCACTTATGCTGGCGGGGCCACGAAGGGATCTGCTTCCCATGGCGGATGACTGGAGACCCGAGCCATACTCTCCTGAGGCTACCCAAGAACGAAGGAGGAGAAACAATCACCAAGCAAGTCGGAGAAGGAGAGCTCATGACCGTGCATTAGCACCCGGAGACTCCGTATTAATCTGAGCCAGAAGGCCAGGCGGAAAATTCTGCACCCCGTATGAAGCAGAACCCTGGATAATTAAGGCGACAAAAGGCACGGCGATAACAGTGCAGCAAAATGGGGAGGAAGTAACAAGAAATGTCTTGTGATTCAAGCGAATACCATCTGATCCTAGTGGTTTGGAACAGGCCAGTGAACCACCAGCAGGCGAGACCACTGAAGGTGGATCAGAACAAATCCGTCCTGGCTCGCCAACAGATCTCCCTGGGTTAACGTGACAATCTCCCCAAAGAGACAGTACAGAAGGCATCCCCGCCAGAGGAAGACAACGATATGACCTCAGACCTAACCCAAGACCCAGCCAGAGGCTTGCAGAATTTGCCTGTTAATTGGTCAGCTTAGTTCTGGTTAAAAGGCAAACTTGGGAAGGGATGTAGCGCTCTAGTGTTTCTGGGGGTCTCGGCTGAGCCCCGGAAACACTCGCACACTATGTATCATGGCTATAAATAAATGGCCGGAGTCACTCGGGACTTCCGGTCCGACTAAGGAACCTATGTGTGCGTGTGGGTTAGTTCACTGTGCCCCTAATGTAACCTATGACCAGGAACCCAGTACGCCTGTATCGTTGTGTGCCATCAACGATCACGGGCCCCCACATCTGCTGACGATGAAATCCGGAACCGTTCTTACATTTTAAAATTGAAATCATGTTGACATTTTCTGTACGTGAGCAGTAACCCTTGCCTAATTTTACTAATGGATTGTTTCATTAGTAAATGTTTCATTTTAAAAGGCAATAAATGCCTCGTGTTGCCAGGCTTGCTTGAAGGGGCCAGGCCAGGGTTACTATCGGTGACAGAATGTTAGTTTCTGCAGATGAACCGGGCCACAAAGAAAGGCAGGTTTCAGGGGTGCAAGGACAGTACCTCCCACCCCAGCCCTAAAAGCAGCGCTGCCGCTTCTTTTAAAAAAAAAAAAATAACTTCATTTAGCAATTTGTAAATGAAAACGTGGCCCACTTTTCAGAGTCGTCATACATAACCACGTTAGAGAACAGTGTGGTAGGGCTATTCATCTCTCGAAAAAAGAACAAAAACGGAGCCTGCGCCAGAGTTCGGGTCACCCTCGACCGCATCAGAAGAAGACATCACCACCACTGCTCCGAAGCCCCGTGTCTTCAATTGTTAAACGCAGTCCTGTTTGACCTGGGTGGGCGCCATGTTGTGTCAAATTTAGCAACTCGGTCTCTGAGTGCCGCGAGCTGCTCCAGGATGGGATGCACAGTCCACACCTTCCTCTAAAGCACCATGCAGGTGCTCGTGCGGTTGTCCCCATGTCTGGGTTCTGCTCTTCCTTGTTGCCAGGAGTAGGGAGCAGCGCTCCGTTTTACACTGGCCTGTGTACTCTCTCTTTCGGGTGTGAGAGCCGAGTGGGCACCAGGCATGTGATACACTTCCATTGAAGTTCTTTTCATATTTATTTTAGGAATGCGCTTTCAACGCACGCCATCCGCAAGACAAAAGCACACTGTGCACAGAACCAGTCTCCAGACCCGCTCTTATGGCAATTATGTAATACTTGAAATGATTTACCAGGAGGAAACAAGTCCCTGGCCCGCCCTCGAACAGAAGGCGGGCTGCATAGTGCACTGCAGCTGGTGCAGTGAAGGGCACCGCAGGGTAAAGTACCCGCAGCTTCCCAACTCCATCTGTGCCTTAATTGCAAACGGAGGATGGGGGTCTATTTTTCGTGCTTGCATTAGGGTCTCTGAGGCCTTGGCTTCTCCACCAACCTCCGCAACAACTTATAAAACAGAGGCCTTGTCGTCCGCTGAGCGCGCAGATTTGCTATTTGGGTGCGTGAGACGCGCTGTGGGAGGGCAGCCAGGCGTGACTCTGTGAGCCACAACATGGTGCTTAAAAACAAGCTTTGTTCTAATCTAATGCATACTTTATTCTCATTCTCTGGATGGTAGGCCACGCCCAATGTATATGTGTATTTTTCGATTGGAAACAAAACATTGAACCGTTCCCAAAGTAAATTATCTTCACGATAAACACAAGTGTTTTATGTTGCACTATTACCCTGCACGAGGTGTTTACCCAAAAAAAGGAATCCGAGCAAAGAGACTACATTGGAAGTTTGTGAAGGTGAATGGTGGAATTTACATGAAATGTGTGTAAAACTAGTCAACTATGACATTTTGTCAACTGTTATGTATATATTTGTTTGTTTATATATTTCAGTTTGTGTGTTTGTGTGTTTGTGCGAATGCACTCTGGCAATATGTGTTATGATATGGAAAACACTACATATATTCCATTATTGCACGAATAGGTAAAGAAGCATGGGACTAGAGTCTGGTGCTTTAATTAAACACTGAGAAGTTGCTGGCTGGACTCTGCTGCTTTACATTTTGCAGCAGTTAAAAAACTTCCCTAGTTTTGGTG
This sequence comes from Lissotriton vulgaris, assembly GCF_964263255.1. Lineage (NCBI taxonomy): Eukaryota > Metazoa > Chordata > Amphibia > Caudata > Salamandridae > Lissotriton > Lissotriton vulgaris. Next base: position 195,114,750 of record NC_141690.1, read on the forward strand.
CTTTACACACTGGGCCAGTATAGCTCTGGTTTTGGTGCCTTACAATTAGGACCAGTATTGCCCTGGTTTTGGTGCCTTACAATTAGGACCAGTATTGCCCTGGTTTTGGTGCCTTACAATTAGGACCAGTATTGCCCTGGTTTTGGTGCCTTACAATTAGGACCAGTATTGCCCTGGTTTTGGTGCCTTACAATTAGGACCAGTATTGCCCTGGTTTTGGTGCTTTACACACTGGGGCTGTATTGCCCTGGTTTTGGTGCCTTACAATTAGGACCAGCATTGCCCTGGTTTTGGTGCCTTACAATTAGGACCAGTATTGCCCTGGTTTTGGTGCTTTACACACTGGGGCTGTATTGCCCTGGTTTTGGTGCCTTACAATTAGGACCAGCATTGCCCTGGTTTTGGTGCTTTACACACTGGGGCTGTATTGCCCTGGTTGTGGTGCTTTACACACTGGGCCAGTATTGCCCTGGTTTTGGTGCCTTACAATTAGGACCAGCATTGCCCTGGTTTTGGTGCTTTACACACTGGGGCTGTATTGCCCTGGTTGTGGTGCTTTACACACTGGGCCAGTATTGCCCTGGTTTTGGTGCCTTACAATTAGGACCAGCATTGCCCTGGTTTTGGTGCTTTACACACTGGGGCTGTATTGCCCTGGTTTTGGTGCTTTACACACTGGGCCAGTATTGCCCTGCTTTTGGTGCTTTACACACTGGGGCTGTATTGCCCTGGTTGTGGTGCTTTACACACTGGGCCAGTATAGCTCTGGTTTTGGTGCCTTACAATTAGGACCAGTATTGCCCTGGTTTTGGTGCCTTACAATTAGGACCAGTATTGCCCTGGTTTTGGTGCCTTACAATTAGGACCAGTATTGCCCTGGTTTTGGTGCTTTACACACTGGGGCTGTATTGCCCTGGTTGTGGTGCTTTACACACTGGGCCAGTATTGCCCTGGTTTTGGTGCCTTACAATTAGGACCAGCATTGCCCTGGTTTTGGTGCTTTACACACTGGGGCTGTATTGCCCTGGTTGTGGTGCTTTACACACTGGGCCAGTATTGCCCTGGTTTTGGTGCTTTACACACTGGGGCTGTATTGCCCTGGTTTTGGTGCTTTACACACTGGGCCAGTATTGCCCTGGTTTTGGTGCTTTACACACTGGGGCTGTATTGCCCTGGTTGTGGTGCTTTACACACTGGGCCAGTATTGCCCTGGTTGTGGTGCTTTACACACTGGGCCAGCATTGCCCTGGTTTTGGTGCTTTACACACTGGGGCTGTATTGCCCTGGTTTTGGTGCTTTACACACTGGGCCAGTATTGCCCTGGTTTTGGTGCTTTACACACTGGGGCTGTATTGCCCTGGTTTTGGTGCTTTACACACTGGGGCTGTATTGCCCTGGTTTTGGTGCTTTACACACTGGGGCTGTATTGCCCTGGTTTTGGTGCTTTACACACTGGGGCTGTATTGCCCTGGTTTTGGTGCCTTACAATTAGGACCAGCATTGCCCTGGTTTTGGTGCTTTACACACTGGGCCAGTATTGCCCTGGTTTTGGTGCTTTACACACTGGGGCTGTATTGCCCTGGTTGTGGTGCTTTACACACTGGGGCTGTATTGCCCTGGTTGTGGTGCTTTACACACTGGGCCAGTATAGCTCTGGTTTTGGTGCCTTACAATTAGGACCAGTATTGCCCTGGTTTTGGTGCCTTACAATTAGGACCAGTATTGCCCTGGTTTTGGTGCTTTACACACTGGGGCTGTATTGCCCTGGTTGTGGTGCTTTACACACTGGGCCAGTATTGCCCTGGTTTTGGTGCCTTACAATTAGGACCAGCATTGCCCTGGTTTTGGTGCTTTACACACTGGGGCTGTATTGCCCTGGTTGTGGTGCTTTACACACTGGGCCAGTATTGCCCTGGTTTTGGTGCTTTACACACTGGGGCTGTATTGCCCTGGTTTTGGTGCTTTACACACTGGGCCAGTATTGCCCTGGTTTTGGTGCTTTACACACTGGGGCTGTATTGCCCTGGTTGTGGTGCTTTACACACTGGGCCAGTATTGCCCTGGTTGTGGTGCTTTACACACTGGGCCAGCATTGCCCTGGTTTTGGTGCTTTACACACTGGGGCTGTATTGCCCTGGTTTTGGTGCTTTACACACTGGGCCAGTATTGCCCTGGTTTTGGTGCTTTACACACTGGGGCTGTATTGCCCTGGTTTTGGTGCTTTACACACTGGGGCTGTATTGCCCTGGTTTTGGTGCTTTACACACTGGGGCTGTATTGCCCTGGTTTTGGTGCTTTACACACTGGGGCTGTATTGCCCTGGTTTTGGTGCCTTACAATTAGGACCAGCATTGCCCTGGTTTTGGTGCTTTACACACTGGGCCAGTATTGCCCTGGTTTTGGTGCTTTACACACTGGGGCTGTATTGCCCTGGTTGTGGTGCTTTACACACTGGGCCAGTATTGCCCTGGTTGTGGTGCTTTACACACTGGGCCAGCATTGCCCTGGTTTTGGTGCTTTACACACTGGGGCTGTATTGCCCTGGTTTTGGTGCTTTACACACTGGGCCAGTATTGCCCTGGTTTTGGTGCTTTACACACTGGGGCTGTATTGCACTGGTTTTGATGCTTTACACACTGGGGCTGTATTGCCCTGGTTGTGGTGCTTTACACACTGGGCCAGTATTGCCCTGGTTTTGGTGCTTTACACACTGGGGCTGTATTGCCCTGGTTTTGGTGCTTTACACACTGGGGCTGTATTGCCCTGGTTTTGGTGCTTTACACACTGGGGCTGTATTGCCCTGGTTTTGGTGCTTTACACACTGGGCCAGTATTGCCCTGGTTTTGGTGCTTTACACACTGGGGCTGTATTGCCCTGGTTTTGGTGCTTTACACACTGGGCCAGTATTGCCCTGGTTTTGGTGCTTTACACACTGGGGCTGTATTGCCCTGGTTTTGGTGCTTTACACACTGGGGCTGTATTGCCCTGGTTTTGGTGCTTTACACACTGGGCCAGTATTGCCCTGGTTTTGGTGCTTTACACACTGGGGCTGTATTGCCCTGGTTGTGGTGCTTTACACACTGGGCCAGTATTGCCCTGGTTTTGGTGCCTTACAATTAGGACCAGCATTGCCCTGGTTTTGGTGCTTTACACACTGGGGCTGTATTGCCCTGGTTTTGGTGCTTTACACACTGGGCCAGTATTGCCCTGGTTTTGGTGCTTTACACACTGGGGCTGTATTGCCCTGGTTGTGGTGCTTTACACACTGGGCCAGTATAGCTCTGGTTTTGGTGCCTTACAATTAGGACCAGTATTGCCCTGGTTTTGGTGCCTTACAATTAGGACCAGTATTGCCCTGGTTTTGGTGCTTTACACACTGGGGCTGTATTGCCCTGGTTGTGGTGCTTTACACACTGGGCCAGTATTGCCCTGGTTTTGGTGCCTTACAATTAGGACCAGCATTGCCCTGGTTTTGGTGCTTTACACACTGGGGCTGTATTGCCCTGGTTGTGGTGCTTTACACACTGGGCCAGTATTGCCCTGGTTTTGGTGCTTTACACACTGGGGCTGTATTGCCCTGGTTTTGGTGCTTTACACACTGGGCCAGTATTGCCCTGGTTTTGGTGCTTTACACACTGGGGCTGTATTGCCCTGGTTGTGGTGCTTTACACACTGGGCCAGTATTGCCCTGGTTGTGGTGCTTTACACACTGGGCCAGCATTGCCCTGGTTTTGGTGCTTTACACACTGGGGCTGTATTGCCCTGGTTTTGGTGCTTTACACACTGGGCCAGTATTGCCCTGGTTTTGGTGCTTTACACACTGGGGCTGTATTGCCCTGGTTTTGGTGCTTTACACACTGGGGCTGTATTGCCCTGGTTTTGGTGCTTTACACACTGGGGCTGTATTGCCCTGGTTTTGGTGCCTTACAATTAGGACCCGCATTGCCCTGGTTTTGGTGCTTTTCACACTGGGCCAGTATTGCCCTGGTTTTGGTGCTTTACACACTGGGGCTGTATTGCCCTGGTTGTGGTGCTTTACACACTGGGCCAGTATTGCCCTGGTTGTGGTGCTTTACACACTGGGCCAGCATTGCCCTGGTTTTGGTGCTTTACACACTGGGGCTGTATTGCCCTGGTTTTGGTGCTTTACACACTGGGCCAGTATTGCCCTGGTTTTGGTGCTTTACACACTGGGGCTGTATTGCCCTGGTTTTGATGCTTTACACACTGGGGCTGTATTGCCCTGGTTGTGGTGCTTTACACACTGGGCCAGTATTGCCCTGGTTTTGGTGCTTTACACACTGGGGCTGTATTGCCCTGGTTTTGGTGCTTTACACACTGGGCCAGTATTGCCCTGGTTGTGGTGCTTTACACACTGGGCCAGTATTGCCCTGGTTGTGGTGCTTTACACACTGGGCCAGTATTGCCCTGGTTGTGGTGCTTTACACACTGGGCCAGTATTGCCCTGGTTGTGGTGCTTTACACACTGGGGCTGTATTGCCCTGGTTTTGGTGCTTTACACACTGGGACAGTATTGCCCTAGTGTTGGTGCTTTACACACTGGGCCAGTATTGGCCTGGTTGTGGTGCTTTACACACTGGGCCAGTATTGCCCTGGTTTTGGTGCTTTACACACTGGGGCTGTATTGCCCTGGTTGTGGTGCTTTACACACTGGGCCAGTATTGCCCTGGTTTTGGTGCTTTACACACTGGGGATGTATTGCCCTGGTTTTGGTGCTTTACACACTGGCCCAGTATTGCCCTGGTTGTGGTGCTTTACACACTGGGCCAGTATTGCCCTGGTTGTGGTGCTTTACACACTGGGGCTGTATTGCCCTGGTTTTGGTGCTTTACACACTGGGGCTGTATTGCCCTGGTTTTGGTGCCTTACAATTAGGACCCGCATTGCCCTGGTTTTGGTGCTTTACACACTGGGCCAGTATTGCCCTGGTTTTGGTGCTTTACACACTGGGGCTGTATTGCCCTGGTTGTGGTGCTTTACACACTGGGCCAGTATTGCCCTGGTTGTGGTGCTTTACACACTGGGCCAGCATTGCCCTGGTTTTGGTGCTTTACACACTGGGGCTGTATTGCCCTGGTTTTGGTGCTTTACACACTGGGCCAGTATTGCCCTGGTTTTGGTGCTTTACACACTGGGGCTGTATTGCCCTGGTTTTGATGCTTTACACACTGGGGCTGTATTGCCCTGGTTGTGGTGCTTTACACACTGGGCCAGTATTGCCCTGGTTTTGGTGCTTTACACACTGGGGCTGTATTGCCCTGGTTTTGGTGCTTTACACACTGGGCCAGTATTGCCCTGGTTGTGGTGCTTTACACACTGGGCCAGTATTGCCCTGGTTGTGGTGCTTTACACACTGGGCCAGTATTGCCCTGGTTGTGGTGCTTTACACACTGGGCCAGTATTGCCCTGGTTGTGGTGCTTTACACACTGGGGCTGTATTGCCCTGGTTTTGGTGCTTTACACACTGGGCCAGTATTGCCCTAGTGTTGGTGCTTTACACACTGGGCCAGTATTGCCCTGGTTGTGGTGCTTTACACACTGGGCCAGTATTGCCCTGGTTTTGGTGCTTTACACACTGGGACAGTATTGCCCTAGTGTTGGTGCTTTACACACTGGGCCAGTATTGGCCTGGTTGTGGTGCTTTACACACTGGGCCAGTATTGCCCTGGTTTTGGTGCTTTACACACTGGGGCTGTATTGCCCTGGTTGTGGTGCTTTACACACTGGGCCAGTATTGCCCTGGTTTTGGTGCTTTACACACTGGGGATGTATTGCCCTGGTTTTGGTGCTTTACACACTGGGCCAGTATTGCCCTGGTTGTGGTGCTTTACACACTGGGCCAGTATTGCCCTGGTTGTGGTGCTTTACACACTGGGCCAGTATTGCCCTGGTTGTGGTGCTTTACACACTGGGCCAGTATTGCCCTGGTTTTGGTGCTTTACACACTGGGGCTGTATTGCCCTGGTTTTGGTGCTTTACACACTGGGCCAGTATTGCCCTAGTGTTGGTGCTTTACACACTGGGCCAGTATTGCCCTGTTTGTGGTGCTTTACACACTGGGCCAGTATTGCCCTGGTTTTGGTGCTTTACACACTGGGACAGTATTGCCCTAGTGTTGGTGCTTTACACACTGGGCCAGTATTGGCCTGGTTGTGGTGCTTTACACACTGGGGCTGTATTGCCCTGGTTTTGATGCTTTACACACTGGGGCTGTATTGCCCTGGTTGTGGTGCTTTACACACTGGGCCAGTATTGCCCTGGTTTTGGTGCTTTACACACTGGGGCTGTATTGCCCTGGTTTTGGTGCTTTACACACTGGGCCAGTATTGCCCTGGTTGTGGTGCTTTACACACTGGGCCAGTATTGCCCTGGTTGTGGTGCTTTACACACTGGGCCAGTATTGCCCTGGTTGTGGTGCTTTACACACTGGGCCAGTATTGCCCTGGTTGTGGTGCTTTACACACTGGGGCTGTATTGCCCTGGTTTTGGTGCTTTACACACTGGGCCAGTATTGCCCTGGTTTTGGTGCTTTACACACTGGGCCAGTATTGCCCTAGTGTTGGTGCTTTACACACTGGGCCAGTATTGCCCTGGTTGTGGTGCTTTACACACTGGGCCAGTATTGCCCTGGTTTTGGTGCTTTACACACTGGGACAGTATTGCCCTAGTGTTGGTGCTTTACACACTGGGCCAGTATTGGCCTGGGTGTGGTGCTTTACACACTGGGCCAGTATTGCCCTGGTTTTGGTGCTTTACACACTGGGGCTGTATTGCCCTGGTTGTGGTGCTTTACACACTGGGCCAGTATTGCCCTGGTTTTGGTGCTTTACACACTGGGGATGTATTGCCCTGGTTTTGGTGCTTTACACACTGGGCCAGTATTGCCCTGGTTGTGGTGCTTTACACACTGGGCCAGTATTGCCCTGGTTGTGGTGCTTTACACACTGGGCCAGTATTGCCCTGGTTTTGGTGCTTTACACACTGGGGCTGTATTGCCCTGGTTTTGGTGCTTTACACACTGGGCCAGTATTGCCCTAGTGTTGGTGCTTTACACACTGGGCCAGTATTGCCCCGTTTGTGGTGCTTTACACACTGGGCCAGTATTGCCCTGGTTTTGGTGCTTTACACACTGGGCCAGTATTGGCCTGGTTGTGGTGCTTTACACACTGGGCCAGTATTGCCCTGGTTTTGGTGCTTTACACACTGGGGCTGTATTGCCCTGGTTGTGGTGCTTTACACACTGGGCCAGTATTGCCCTGGTTGTGGTGCTTTACACACTGGGCCAGCATTGCCCTGGTTTTGGTGCTTTACACACTGGGGCTGTATTGCCCTGGTTTTGGTGCTTTACACACTGGGGCTGTATTGCCCTGGTTTTGGTGCTTTACACACTGGGGCTGTATTGCCCTGGTTTTGGTGCTTTACACACTGAGCCAGTATTGCCCTGGTTTTGGTGCTTTACACACTGGGGCTGTATTGCCCTGGTTTTGGTGCTTTACACACTGGGCCAGTATTGCCCTGGTTTTGGTGCTTTACACACTGGGGCTGTATTGCCCTGGTTTTGGTGCTTTACACACTGGGGCTGTATTGCCCTGGTTTTGGTGCTTTACACACTGGGCCAGTATTGCCCTGGTTTTGGTGCTTTACACACTGGGGCTGTATTGCCCTGGTTGTGGTGCTTTACACACTGGGCCAGTATTGCCCTGGTTGTGGTGCTTTACACACTGGGCCAGTATTGCCCTGGTTGTGGTGCTTTACACACTGGGCCAGTATTGCCCTGGTTGTGGTGCTTTACACACTGGGCCAGTATTGCCCTAGTGTTGGTGCTTTACACACTGGGCCAGTATTGCCCTAGTGTTGGTGCTTTACACACTGGGCCAGTATTGCCCTGGTTGTGGTGCTTTACACACTGGGCCAGTATTGCCCTGGTTGTGGTGCTTTACACACTGGGCCAGTATTGCCCTGGTTTTGGTGCTTTACACACTGGGGCTGTATTGCCCTGGTTGTGGTGCTTTACACACTGGGCCAGTATTGTCCTGGTTGTGGTGCTTTACACACTGGGCCAGTATTGCCCTAGTGTTGGTGCTTTACACACTGGGCCAGTATTGCCCTAGTGTTGGTGCTTTACACACTGGGCCAGTATTGCCCTAGTGTTGGTGCTTTACACACTGGGCCAGTATTGCCCTGGCTGTGGTGCTTTACACACTGGGCCAGTATTGCCCTGGTTTTGGTGCTTTACACACTGGGGCTGTATTGCCCTGGTTTTGGTGCTTTACACACTGGGGCTGTATTGCCCTGGTTGTGGTGCTTTACACACTGGGGCTGTATTGCCCTGGTTGTGGTGCTTTACACACTGGGCCACTATTGCCCTGGTTGTTGTGCCTCTCCTACTGTGTCAGTATTGCCCTGGTTATAGTGCTTTCCTGACCACGCGAATATTGCTCTATTAAGGTGCTTTACCTACTGGCCCTATAGTTTTGTGATGGTTTACTATGACTCTTGACCTAGTAGAATTTTGTAGAAATTGGCCTTGCTTTGGTGGACAAATACTGACCTGGTTGGTCTGTTCTAATTTGGGGCCCTAGTGGATTTAATGTGGTGGTGTAGAATCGGGGGCACTATGGAAATTCGCCCAATCATGCTGGTGCTTAAAATACTGGGGCAGTACAGATCTCAGGATGTTATTGTCCTTCACATACTTGAGGATTACGAAAACTGGTATCTTATAAGTTTTCACATGCTGTTGCACTGGAAATGGCAATGGGGTGATGCTAATAGTGGCGGCCTGATAGTAAGTTCAGAGGGATAACTTGACTGTGTGATGACTGTCGGGCACTGTTCAACTAGACCCTAACTGTGGTGGTTGAGCTTGTTTTCCACTGGTGTCCTGTGGTCCAGCCCCCTATGGCTCTGAAAACTAGGTACAACCCTCTCTGCACTGGTTTCTAAGGATACTGAGGACGAGCAGTCGCAAGCTCTCACGAAAGTACCGACACAATAAGTAGCTATCCAGTCCAGAACTTAGCTTTATCAGAGAGAAAGTACTTATTATCTTGCACCGAGATTTCTGTACAATTCAGTTGGTAAGATGCAGAATGTTACTTTCTGTCAATGAGATGCTACAATCCTTTCCCTTCCTGGTAATTGTCCTCCTTCACCTTGGGGCCAAGATTCCTATTACCATTTCCACCTTCTGAGGCAGATCAGCCCGAGAACCTGGTGTGTTTCTCAGCTTCTGGTGTAGGTTAAGCCTGATGTTTACCTGCAAGTTGCTTCTCAACAATCTCTGGCATCCTGCATATGTAGCTTATACCTTCACAGTGCAGACTCTTTGACGCGGCTCGGTAGCAGAGGCTTTTTTGGCCGACTTTTGACAACAAAGACGTGGGTCTTTGCGGCAGTACCCAGCTCTGCAGTGGCATCCTTCATGATTGGGTGCAGCAGCTGCTCAGCAACGGTAAGGCCATGTCCAGGCCAAACCCTTTTTCAATGATCTATTGGGGCAGTGGCAGCCCCTCTCCAAATGGCGATGAGGAATCCTTTGCTCATCATTGTTTGGCAGAACCAGGTGTTCAAACCTGCAGCTGGCCACCTGGTTACACTTTCCGGTACAAACATAGTGCAGCTCACTTCATGACCTGTGCAAAGGCAGAGGTGACCTTCTTAGAGAATGGGTCTCCACCACACTCTCTTGGGTCATCTGCTTTCTCTGCGGTTCCAGTTACTGTGATGCATGGGCCTCTCCTCCCGCAGTCTCTCCTCTTGCGTGGCCAGGCGCACTCCTTCACCCTCTGTCTCGAGGCAGCCAGGCTTCTAGGCTCTTTAGGGAGACCCTCGGCATCTCCAGCAGAAAGTGCTGCCTTCAGATGTCCCTCACCTCCAGGGAACTGGCTATCAGGCAGGCGCTAGCTGTTGGGACACAATAGTTTGACTACTTTTAACATTCCCTTCCTTAGTCAACAAGCATTTGCAATGCAATAGGTCTCGCATTATTTAAGTTTGAGCTATTAGCATTGTAAATGGCAATGTTTTTAGCTATGTGCTATTGTTATTTTATTTTCATAAAAAGGTACATATAAAATATGTGTTGTACAAAAGTTATTTATGCAGTATTTAAATTTTGTTTGCATAAAAAAGTACAAAGCCATCAGCAGTGCTCACAGACCAGCTGCGACTGGTTCTGCCTCCACCCTGCACCTACAGACAAAAGAGAAAGGTGTATAAAAGATGGGCTGTGACCCCATGAAAATGTTCTTGTTTGCTGTTTGAATCTGCCAGGGGCGTGCTGCTGCTTGGGCCCAGGGGAAGGCTTGCCTCCCCTGGGCTCTGCCCAGCCCCTGGACTCCTGAAGGACTTTCCCTGGACTTTTGGGTCAACTAGCGCTGGGGAGCGCTTTCTCTGAACCCTCTTGACCCCCCTAGCGCTGGGGAGCACTTTACTCTGCCATAGCGCATGGAAAGCGCTTTTATCTCCCCTCTAGCGCTAGGAGCGCTGTAATTGCTTTTCATAGCGCTGTGGTCACCCTTCTAGCGCTGGGAGCGCTTTAATTGCGGCTAGCGCCTGGGGGCGCTTTCTGTTCGTGGCCGGTGCCCACCCGGCACTTCCCCCGTGGATTTGCCGATTTGGGCGCGGCTGCCCACGCCGCCTACGTGCCTTTTTGTTATTTAATTAGAGGCCGGTGCCCACCCGGCATTGCCCCGCTGGAGTGCCACCTCGTGCCACTTATTTAAAAAGGAAAGCCGGTGCCCACCCGGCATTGCCCCGCTGGAGTGCCACCTCGTGCCACTTATTTAAAAAGGAAAGCCGGTGCCCACCTGGCATTTGCAGCTGTCTATCGCCGGGCCGCCGCTCTGCCTACCGCGACCCGGAAGTGCTTTGGCCGGCCGGCCAATGGCAGCGCGGCCGGCCGGAAGTCCCGCCCGCCGCTGCCGACCTCAGGAGAGAGAAGCCGAGTGATGGCTGCCCGGGGCCCCCATGAGGTGGAGAGAGCCCCGGGGCAGCCAGCAAAGTGTAGCCCCTGTGTTGCGAGGCGCCCCCGCAGTGGAGGGAAGTCCGGCTGAGAAGAGCCACCGAGCAGAGGAGACGCGCTACTCCCTTAGAGCAGCCGAGGGAGCATCCAAAAGAACCCGGTGAGTGGCAGACAAGGGAGAGGGGCGTCGGGACACATTGTCGGTGTCCGCCCCTCCCCCGTAGCGCGACCTTGCGCTTGTGATTATTCGAGCCTGAGAAGGGCTCCAGGGGCATTCACAGTGATCTGAGAGCCTGCGAGGCTCTTGACAGCCAGTGCTGATTTAAAGCCCACCAGGGCAAAGGGGGCATTCCTTTGTGCATTTTCGAGTCCCCAGGAGGGGGACTCCAACATTTCGTGTTTGTGAGAATGCCCATTGTTAAATGGTCAGTGAAAACAAACACGCTCTGCTCTAAGACAGGAAACGAAAGTGAAGGCAGAAAGAAACATGATACATTGTAAAAGAAACTGAAGGAAAAAGCGCGTGCACGCAGCTGAATCCAGCCGAGGAAAAGCTCGTGACAGTTTCTTGTCCTTCATTCCCCCGTGTCAGCTAGCTATAAGTCTCCAACCTGGACTCATCCTTCGGATGCGATTTCCAGGCGAGACCTAAAAAGGACTTTGGACTGGAACAAGTTGAGGTGGTTTGGATCCCACTTTAATACACGTTTCCTATACTGGGAGATATGGATCTACTGTTTCAAGCCTCAAAACCAGTTTGGGTTGGTTCTCCCTCAAGTGTCCATATCTTGCTGCTCTCCAGACAGAGCCTTTGCATAAAGGGACAGCTTCTCGCAGCAGCTAGTGCTGGGGCTAGCTATAAGTGGGTGAACGCACAACATAGATACAATGTTTTATGCATCTGACTGTCATCACCCTTCCTGAAGCAGTAATGGGAGATAAACAAAAGGGCTGACCTTCCTTAGTGGAGAAGTGTGGCTCAATGACTAGAGCGGCAGACCCTGATGCAGAGGTCTAGCCCGGGACCAGTGTTCAATTCCCCGCCTCGGCGGGTCTTGGGCTCAAAATTCCACGGACCTGATAATTCTCGCCTCAGTGCCTATTCCAATCATGGAGTCCCACTCTGCAACTCTGGGCAATAGCTTGCTTAATCTCCACAACGGCACCCACAACGCTAAGGATGCCTGGCCTCCACCTTGGGGGTGCCCAGGAGTGGACGCCTCACAGGGAAAGCCAGGATGGGTTCCACAGCGGTATTCGTACAAGTGCCTTGAGACCCTTGCGGGTGAGTAGTGCGCTATAGAAGTATCCATTTTTGTTTCCTTAGAAGTTCCCTCACCTTGAGCAACAGAAACTGCAATACCCCCTTTTCCCCTACTAACAAATGTCAGTGCTCAGGAAGAGCTGGCAATCCTTTACAGAATGTCTGATGGTAGTTTTGTCTCTATTCTCCTCACTTCAGTGTCTGGGTTTCGACCCTCCTGCTATAAGAATGCGTGAAGCTATCTTCACTGTCCATCTTGTACCATGAGACTTTCAGAGGGCATTCAAAATAGATCCCATTAGGTTCAGTACTCAGTCCTACTGTTGCACATGTGTCACACGCTCACTAGGCCCACTGATGCACTCCACATGCACCAGGGATGTCAGCTCAAGATTCTGTCTTTCACATAGCAGCGGAACATGACAATGGGGTCAAACACAGTGTGATAGTGAGCTGTCTAAGATCAAAGTGTCTGCAATTTTGTTTCCAAATAGAACACTCTTGACGTTGTCCACCTTCTCTTGTACCCTTCCGTGATTCCCCTCCAGTGGCGTAATGATAGCCCCACAGCCCCCACAGTGCAGAGGGCCCAGAGCTCCATTGATCCCACCACTGTCACTCTGCACGGGTTGCGGGCCCCTGTCATGCGAGCTCCTGACTGGATCCTGAGCATGAGGGGCCCCCTTCATGCACTTTGTAGGGGGGGGCCACCCTCAAGTTTCGGGAGGCCAGTGCTTCCCCCTCCATCTGCCTTTGCAAGTCTAGGCAGTTGCAACTTTTTTTCTTACAGATATTAGATTGATATTGGGGTATTCTCGTAATTCTGTTTATGGGGAAAATACATTTATTTTAGGTTGTTTGGAAATGCTGCATTTGAATCCTCCCTGTAGGGGAGTTCGCATGATTTACATATTTATATTTTATTTCATGAGTTTTCTACAGTGAACCAGATTCAGGTGGGGTAGAAGAGCTCTTGATGTTAATTGAAAGTAAAGCCTTACATCAGTGAGAGGCAGAAGTAAAGGTAGTTTTATACAAGTACAACCATCATACTGTGCCACAGAAAAGGGTAGTAGGATGGAAAAGTTGCGCAATTGAGCACGCACTAGAGTCGCTACAGGGTAACCAGTGGCCATGCTTGTCTTTGGCATATACAATGAGCGCTGGATAGATGAGGGAAAGGCCGGTGTTGACGCCCTCCCATATGCCAGAAGAATAAAAAGCATTTTTGGTGGCCATCTGCAGCAATTGAATACAACCACTAGAGGGCTCCTTTGGGCTACTCCCTCGCCTTGTGAAAGCATCAGCCAATGCAGGGGGAGGAGCAGATAGGCAAAGGAATTTCCTAACTGGATACTGAGAAAGAAGGGAGCCCTCAGTACATGCCTGAACGGAATAAGTTCAGCTTTTATTACAAAATCTTCACTTGCTGTAATAAAGTTGGTAATGGCTGCAATTATCATGAAAGATAACAGTGGTTGTGGTAGAATAGACTAATGCACTCTGTGCTGTTTTGCCATTTTAATGATATGAATCGAGTTCTTTTGAGATGATCTTTGATTCACATGTGTTTAAAAAAGGAGTAGCCCTTTATGCTTCACTAATCTGTAAGGAGTGAAGAGCAGGAGCATGATCCATGCAGGGCTGACCACAAGTGACATGCTACGTGTAATGAGGTACTGCTGGGATAAATTGCGCATAACTTTAATTGATAAATGTGTGCGTGTGTAAATGAGTTGCTTCTGGATATACGAAAACTTAGAGCGCCACTGATCAACTTTCCATTAAGGTGGATACTACGTCATCATAATTAATTGGTTAAATTTAGATTTTATTACCCATACAATTATCAAGTATAACATACACACGTTAATATAATTTTTGTTAACACTTACATGTGTCTTAAAAAAGCTTCAAAAAAGACAAAGCTATAGAAGTATAAAGCATGGTGGCAATGTTTTGCCAAGTCTAGCCTTTTTCATGTGCATTAGTTTGTATGTGTATATTAACAAAATATGATTGCACTAAAGGATTGGTACCAGATGAACTTCAGGATCAGGCTTGTTCTGTAAGGCCAGCTAACTTCTTGGATATTTTAACATTCCTTAATCCACTCTCTTGTGATAGTACTCTAATGAACACAGTCGTACACAAGCCTGTGGAGGTGCAGCTCTTAACTTCTGTGACTGCATAACTCCTTGTGGGGTCGCTTGCCAGTAGTGCAGCTGGGTATGCACTTCTCAGAAAATGGCATGTGTGTGTTGCATGCACTCGTCAAAACCTGGTTGTGTGTTTTCAAGAGAGGCATAGTAACCAAACTGCTAGTTTTCCTTAGTTGCTGAGGCTCAAAGCAGGAAGGACATCTATGCCTCATGAGGTCTCTATACCACCCATACCTTGATCCACAACTGTTTAGCTACTGAGCCGACACAGTTTTCTCTGGCATTCCTCTTCCTGGCTGCCAATAGTGACTTGCTGGTGCACTACCTGTTTTGGATACCCCAGCTACTGCAATGTTGGGTCTTCCACCTTGTCCTGCATCGACCAAAAACTTTGTTGACCTTTGTTTTTTATTCCTTCTATGGCTGTGTGTGTTCATGGGCTTGATTCTCCAAAACATATGTGTGACTTTTGCTTGGTTCATCTACTAGACCATGTCTCAACATGACTGAAAAGTCCCTTTTGTAGACCATCCAGCAGTCTTTCTTGGCCCACTGCCTTTTTGCATGCTAACTGATAGCTACCTTTATTTTTGAGTTTCATTCCCCTGCTCTCTTTACTGTTCAGTAACCCGCCGTCTCATTTCACTTTTGCAAATCTGGGTGATTTGTTCTGCAAAACGCCCCCCACCCTTTGGGGTTTCTTTAAATTCGTACACATGGTTAGTGTGTTGAGAAGGTGGTCGGAAGCGGGAGGACGGTCACTTCTGAACTAGAGGCTTGCTCACACTAAGTTTGGTTGGAATGCAGACAACAGGATAGTGTTGCCTATGGGTGATCACTCCAGAAAGGCGTAGAATTTTATGGACATGGATTTTGTATCCTTTCATCTTCTGCTACAGATAACTTCTCCAGGGAAAGGCCAACGAAAAAATGGGTATTGATAATTCACTGTATGCTTCACATTGAATGTGATTTCCCCAGTAGAGGAGCTAAAAATTGGTGTGAACACAAAACCTAGCATTGATTGAAGAGAAATATGTTCTGTTGTAGAGAAAGGCCACATATTGATTGGATGGAAACTGATATATCCTAAAATCAACATTTCATCCCACACACTGTCGAAAAAAACTACCATTCTAAATAAAGGGATCTCGTTTGTTCCCACTTATTCAGGCTCTCTATTCGAAAATTAAATTGCTCTCTAAAAGTTTATGAGAAGTCTCAGACTCAGGAACTTCTTTGACTATGTTATCCTTCCACAAGATCATCTTGAAGAATATAAGGAGTTTAAACCCAAAAAGTACATTTGAGGCTCCATTATTACACAAGAATGTTGATTTTTTTTTGAGTCACTAGTACACAAAGATTTTTAAAAAAATTGAATTACAAAAGAAAGAAAAATAAGTCTTGTAACTTTAGCAGAGCAGAAAAGAGCATCCTAGCCCAATTGGCGAAGATAGAGGAAATAACTTTTCAAAAAGCAGACAAAGGAGGAGCACTTGTTTGAATGGATACCAACTTCTATGAAATGAAAGTCAACTTGCATGTAATGACACAGATACGTATATGCTCCTGGACCAAGACCCGACACTTGAGTTACTAAAGCTTTTCCAACAAATCATTGATAGAGCACTGGTTATGGAGTGGATTAATGAAAACACCGCGAAATATCTTATCACAAAATATCCACGCAGACCTAAGCTTAATATGCTGTCAAAAGTACACAAAAACTTGTCAGATCCACCATTCCGTCCCATTGTGTTAGGGTGTGGATCTCTTTTTGAGCCAGCAGAAAAATACATTGAATTTGTTCTTCAACCTCTAGTTCAATCTTGGCACACTTATATACAGGACACTTCAGATTTAATCTTAAAACTTGAGAAATTGGTTTTGGCACCTAACAATAAATGCATACTATCTACGATCGATGTACTGGCCCTTGATACATCTATAACTCATTCAGAAGATCTGGAGGCCTTAGAATGGTTATTACTTCATCAGCCTGAAATTGGAGCCAACCAAATATTTACTGGAATTAATGCATTTTTGCCTACATTATAGTTATTTTGAATGGGCAAACAAATTCTATGTACAATTGAATGGAACTTCAATGGGATTTGCAGGTGCGCCATCGTACGCAAATACATTTATGGCCAAATTTGAGGATGAACATATATATTTAAACAATTGCATTAGACTGAACATCTGCAATTTTTTTTGTACGTATATAGATGATATATTCTTAATCTGGTCTCGTACAGAAAGTAAACTGATAGAGAACATCAACCAATTAGATAGAAAGAACCCCAGGATTCACTTCACCTACACGATTAGTAGAACTAAGATTTCATTTTGGGACGTCTGGGTTGGTATGAGTGAACAGGGAATTTACATCTGTATCAAAAACCCACTGACAGAAATAGTTTGTTACATTTTCAGAACTTCCATCCATCTACGCTGTTAAAAGAAACTTGCCATATTCACAGTTCTTGAGAATCAAGGGTCTGGTCTCTGAAGATTCGCACTGCCTGGAGAGCATATTGGATTTCAAGAATAAATATGTAAAACGCGGTTATTCAGCTGAAGTGTTGGATGGATCAGCAACAAAAGCATTCACGCAAAACAGAAGCGAGCTATTCAAGAAAAAACAAGAAACGCAACGATCTGTTTCTGTTTACAAATTTTCAACTAATTCCCAGAAAACATGTAACATAATTTGCAAAAGATGGGAGCTGTTACAGCAAGAACCGGACTTTCATGGTATTTTTGCCACAAACTGACCCACCAAAGAGTGGCAAACAGTGACATGAGCAGGAATAAAAAAAAAAATAGTCCTGCAACTGAACACATAAACACAGAAGTGTAATGTTAACAGCAATTGAGCTTGTGCTCTGTGGGAGGAAACCAAACACAAAAAAGAGGGACAAAGAGGAAGGAACTACTAGCAAGCGAGCATTTTTGAATGACCATCAAAGGAACAAATAAAAAGGCAATATGTGGGCTGTAAGCCCACAGAGTGAATACAGCATGTCTCGAAGAGACCGCTCATGCACTGCCTAATCTTGACCTTTGTTTTGCTTATTTGCAGTAAATTGACAAACCATTGGATGGTGCTGTAGGGCTACTGCCTTGCCTTGTTGGTAGCATCTGCCATGGAAGAGGGAGGAGCAGCTAGGCAAAGAAGATTTCGAATTACATGCTGAGAAAGAAGTGGACCTTCAGGCAATGTCTGAATGTAATCTGATCACCTTTTATTCTAAAGGCTTTCTTTGTTGTAACAAAGTGGTCAATGGCTGCAATTATCTGGCAAGAAACTAGCAGTTGTGTTAAAGTAAAATAATGAACTGTGTGTCGTCTTTCAACTTTAATGACATGAACCAGGTTCTTTTGGGATGGTCTGTGCTTCTCATGTTATGAAAAAGGAGAACTTTCTTAATGCTTCACTGACCTGTACGGGGGGGAGAGAATAAGCCTCCCAGTCATACAATAATGACCACAAGTGACATATTATGTGCAATGAGTTACTGCTGGAATAGCTGTGCATAACTTTTTTCATTGAATATGTGCGTGCTTTTGAGTTGCTAGTGGATTTACAAAAGTTAGAGCGCCACAGATCAACTTTTCATTAAAATGGGTACTAATTGTCCTAATTATTTGGTTTGTTTTGGATTTGGTTGTCTATTACATCAGCAAGTACAACATGGACTTTTATTTCATTTCTATTCATACTTGCATGTTTCATGCAAAAACAGTAAAATAAGGAATATTAGTATAAACCAAAGTGGCAACATTTTGACAAATTTAGCTTATTTGATGTGCATCAGTTTTTATGGGTATATTGTTAGAAAAAGTTGATTTTCTCTTCACTAGATCATTTTTACCACATAAACATCAGGCTTGTTCTGTAAGGCCAACTAACTTCTTGGATATTTTTAAATTCCTTAATCCACTCTTTTGTGAGTAACCTTGTGAGGACAGTAGTACACAAGCCTGTGGAGGTGCAGCTCTTAACTTCTGTGACTGCATGTCTTCTTGTGGGGTTGCTCGCCAGCAGTGCAGCTGCGAATGCCCTTCTAAGGAAAGGGCATGTGCGTGTTGCATGCCAGTGTCAAAGCCTGGTTGTGTGTGTTTTCCACACGAGGCGTTTTGACCAAACTGCTAAAATTCCTTAGGTGCTGATGCTCGCAGCAGGGAGCACAGGATATATGCCTCATGACAGGAAGAGCAGGCTATATGGCTCATCGCAGGAAGGTTAGGATATATGCCTCACAGCTCATAGCAGGAAGAACAGGATGCCTCGTGGCTCACAGCAGGAAGGACAGGATATGGCTCATAGCAGGAAGGACAGAATATATGCCTCATGGCTCATAGCAGGAAGGACAGGATATGGCTCATAGCAGGAAGGACAGGATATATGCCTCATAGCAGGAAGGACAGGATATATGCCTCCTGGCTTACAGCAGGAATGACAGGATATATGCTTCACAACTCCTAGGAGGAAGGACACAAAATACGCTTCATGTCTCATAGCAGGAATACATGCCTCATGACGTTGATCCACAACTGTTCAGCTACTGAGTTGACTTTTACCCACTTCCAGTCTGCTAATTTTCACCTGCTGGTGCTGAGCCGGTTTCATATTCCCCAGCGGCTGCGATGTTGGATCTCCCTCCTTGCCCTGCATCGACCAAAAGCTTCTGTTTTATCCTTAGCTGGTTTTTCTCTTCAGTGGCTGTGTGTGTTCGTGGACTTTACTCTCCGAGACTCGTCACTGACTTTTCCTTGGTTGATCTATTGGAACTTGTTTCATCATAACTGCAACTTCCCTGTTGCGCACCATCCCGCGGTCTTCCTTGATCCAATGCCTTCTGCCATCCAGCGCACCCTACCACCACCCTCTGCACCTGGACCCCAGTCAGCACCGAAGACACCGCCCGCACAATGAACACCATCCTCTCCGGCTCCCCTACCGACCCATGCCCTCACCACATCTTTAACAAAGCCGACTCCATCATCGCACCCCAACTCCGGGACATCATCAACAGCTCCTTCGCATCTGCCACCTTCCCGGAGAGCTGGAAACATGCCGAGCTCAGCGCCCTCCTGAAAAAACCCACCGCGGACCTCAAGAACTTTCGACCCATCTCGCTCCTCCCTTTTCCTGCCAAAGTCATCAAGAAGACGGTCAACAAGAAACTCTCCGCCTTCCTCGAAATGAACGGATCCCTCGACCCGTCGCAGTCCGGTTTCCGAGCAAACCACAGCACCGAGACCGCCCTCATCGCAGCTACCGACGACATCAGGTCCATGCTCGACAACGGAGAAACTACCGCCCTCATCCTCCTGGACCTCTAAGCAGCCTTCGACACGGTATGCCACCGCACCCTGATACGCCTCAGCGACACCGGAATCCAGGGCACGGCCCTGGAGTGGATCATCTCGTTCCTCGCCGCAAGAACTCAGAGAGTCCGCCTCCCCCCGTTCCGCTCCGCGGCACCGAAGTAATCTGCGGCATTCCACAAGGATCCCCGCTCAGCCCCACCCTCTTCAATGTCTACATGAACCCCCTTGCAGCCAACACACGCAAACACAACCTCAACATCATCTCCTACGCCGACGACACCCAGCTGATCCTCTCCCCCACCAACGACCCAGACACTGCCAGAGCCACCCTCCAGGAAGGAGTAAAAGACGTCGCAGAATGGATGAAGCTCAGCTGTCTGAAACTGAACTCAGACAAGACGGAAGTCCTCGTCCTGGGACCATCCCCCTCGGCCAGGGACGACTCCTGGTGGCCACCTGCCCTGGGCACCTCCCCCAAGCCAACAGACCACGCACGCAACCTGGGCTTCATCCTGGACTCCTCCCTCACGAAGACCAAGCAAGTCAACGCGTCTCATCATCCTGCTTCAACACCCTGCGCATGCTCCGAAAAAATTTCCGATGGATCCCCACCGCAACCAGGAAGACTGTCACCCAGGCCCTTGTCACCAGCCGCCTGGACTACGGAAACACCCTCTACGCCGGACCACAGCCAAGCTCTAAAAAAGACTACAGCGCATACAGAACGCCTCGACAAGACTCGACAAGACTCATCCTGGACATCCCCCATCATAGCCACATCTCTGCCCATCTGAAAAATCTGCACTGGCTCCCCGTCAGCAAGAGAATCACGTTCCGACTCCTAACCCATGCACACAAGGCTCTCCACAACGCAGGCCCCATATACCTCAACAACCGCCTCGCATTCTACACACCAACCGCCAGCCTCGCCCTCGCCCTCGCCACCATTCCACGAATTCGCAAAGCCACCGCCGGAGGAATGTCCTTCTCCTATCTGGCAGCCAAGACATGGAACTCCCTACCCACCCACCTTCGGCTGACCCAGGACCATCTCTCCTTCAGGAAACAACTCAAGACCTGGCTGTTCTACCAGTAGTGACCCCCCCTCCAGCGCCTTGAGACCCTAACGGGTGAGTAGCGCGCTCTACAAATTTCATTGATGGATTGATTGATTGATTGATTGATCCATAACAAGAGCCTGTTCCTCCTTCCTCCGTTTCATTGCCCTGCTCTCTTTACTGTTCAGTAACCCGTTGCCTCATTTCTCTTTTGTAGCCTAGGGGTGGTTTGGTCTGCAAAACAGCCCTCCAACCTTTGGAGTTTCCCTAAATTCATATTTGTCATTAGTGTGTCAAGGAGATGGCTTGGGAAATTGTCTTCTTGGAACTACAGGTTTACTCAAACTAAGAGTTCAGTTGGCCTGCAGGCGATCACTCCAGAAACCGTAGAATTGTTTGGACGAGGAGAAGGGATCCTTTCTTCTCCCGCTACAGATCATTTCTCCAGGGAAAGGCCTAGAGCTGGTGAGCATTCACAGTTCACTTCACACTGGGCATTAAATGTACTCTACAACGTAGAGAAGCTAAAGGTCAGTGCGGGCGTAAAATCTAGCATCGATTACAAGTTACTACTCCTCTTGCAGAGAGAGGCCACGCATTGAGCGGATGGAAGCTTCTAAATCCTAAATTATATACAGTGGCCTTCCCCAAAGTAGGTAGCAGCTAGGTGTTGAGAACTCGCACAAAGAACACTTTAGCAGGACTGGGGAAGTATGGATCGAGTCTAGTTGAGTGGAAAAGACAACGAGAAATAAAGATGCAGCAAGACCTGACGGGATACATGTGTTATTCAACCATTCATTCACCCACTCAGCCACACTTCTAGCATCATCAGTCCATACATCAACAGACATTCATACATACATCTAGCCAAACATACGGTTTTGTATGTCCTACTACTCAATCATGCATACGCGTACCCATGCATTTATCTGTAGATCCATCCATTCATACCCATAGATTCATCTTTCTACCCACACCCTCACCAATTAATCCTCACTTCTTCCAGGCACCCTTACCCTAATGTCTTGAAAAATACGCAGACACATTCATCCATCCATTTGTCCATGCACGCATCAGTTGATGAATCCACCTACATGCCTATGTATCAATCATATCATCAGTATGTGTTTTGTCCGTGGCCGTATAGGAGTATCTGTGCGTCGCATGGTGTGTGTCTGTGTTTGTGTAACAGGATACTTATGCGTTCTGTCCAGATGAATGGTGTCTGTATGTGTGAATCCATCTTGCTCTGTGTGGATGTGTTCCTGTATGTGTGTGTTCCTATGCCGGTGCATTATTGTCTGTTTGTGTATACACTGTATAAAAGTTAAACCGTTTGGCTTTGGCAATGCTTCTTCCATAATACTGTTTTCAGTTCAAGACCAGTGAGCCTATTTAATTGTAGCAGCAGTAACTAGTGTTGTTTTGTGAAGTCTCCTAATACTTAAATTACTGGGCTAATTCATGAGTTATGAACAGAATGGACATGTTTGAGACACGAGATTCCCGGAGCGACCTACAAATTCTATATTTCCTTAATTGTCATTCTGTATTCGTATTCCTAATACTTTGCTCACAAACAAAACGACACATATAGATGTCCCTCAACTAAGTCTACGGGCTTCCTATACATCATTCGAACACACATTTCTTACCTACTACGAGGCAGGGCTAACAGTGTTTCATTAAAACCTTAATAAACAAGGGCTAGTAATGGACATTTTTAGTAACCCCAGAGTTTGGCCCCATATGTGGTAACACACAAGCAATTGGCTTTAAAAACAGATTTGCTTGAATCACTGTATTGCCATTAAATGTCTGAATATGTTGGAGAATAACCGCTGTAGTAGGAACCAATGTGGCTTTGTGGTTGGCTATGTTGTCCAGAGGGCATCAAAGATCCAAACTGCAGTGCCGAAAAATGAAGGTAATGGCTAGAAAAACCTGGGACGGGGGTCATAATCGGCTTTGTATTGCCCATGTTAATGTTCTTGTTATTGCGGTATTCCAAAGTCCCCAAATAACTGATCCTTTGAGAAAAATGCCTGTGGTGCAACATAAATTTGCACAAATATGAAACAAAACGTTTTCATAATAATGAAAGAATCTTCATTTCCACCAAAAATCCCTTCCGCAGCACATAAACTGTGGACCTGGGCAAACATTTCACACCATTACTGTATGCATACTACCACAAAAAAGCAATAGTGCGCTCACAATATGCATGTCCCTGCATCCTCTGAAACGACTCCCAAGAAGAGAGATACAACCTCGATTATGATGGTTCAACCAAGGCGTAGCCTTTTATTCACACAGTATCCGTGAGAAATGAGAACCATAGTTAAGCAGATGTTATGAGAATACAGGATGTAAGATCAGCAAAACAGCTCAAAGATTGTATAGGCAATACAAAAATTGTGTCCACATTCCATTACAGTTTAACACTTCAGATTGCATAGTGCCAGAAGGCCCCTTTTCCCTATCCATTGCCTATGCCTTCAACCAAGGGCATCCAGGAGATTATTGGCAAGCACACTTTAGTAGCAACTTCCCCTCCATCTCACAGGGAGATCGGCAATACCCGTAGCTCTATATCAACACATACACTAGGGCACCGCATAGTGCTCCGTCACTTCCGCAATACCGGTCTTCAGGCAATTCCCCCAAAATGTTCAATTCCAGGCATCTTAGGGTAGTGCAGAAAAGGTCAAGACCACCAGCAGGTCAGTCCCCCCCTCCTGCCAGCCCAGTACCCACACATATCAACACCCATCCAAGGGGTCAGTTCAGTAAATCAGTCCAAATTTTTGGGTAGCCCCCACCCCTTTTTCTGCTGCTAGAAATTCTGCCACAGGGAGAAGTGGTCACTGGCGATCTCACCACCCCCCCCCCCCCCCACCACTGCTGGAGGGCTTCAGTAATCACCCATAAGATTGTGTGAATGCCGAATGAAGAGCTTGTGACAGCTTGTGGCTGCTTCAAGTTATACCTCTGCATCAGCATTTGCCACTGGGTTGATGTTCACTGGCTGACTACATCAGTAACTTAACCCCTTCCATGCTGGTGACGAACCCCAGCCGTCACGCTCTGCGGCGCTCGTGTGCTGATGATGGCTGGGGTTCGTCACGGCCCGCCCTGTTCTTTTGTTTACCGCCCAGCGGCGGAAACGGCCCAGCATGGAAGGGGTTAAACTGTAGGCCATACCACAACCTTAATGTGTACTATCAGACCACTCTAGATACATGTGTCGATTCGATTTGGCAATGTAAATATTCCACCAAATCTGTTTCCTCCCAACTAGAAGGCTAGCCTACCCTTGCTCGACACCTTGGTTCATGGATGGATGGTCCCTTCGTTGACCCTTTGACATCTTCTTGGCCTATCCAGGAATCCAATTCAAATCAATTCATGAAGCTTTATTCGGTACAAGTGAATGACCATAAAAGCACAGGCATAAAATATACAGTAATTCATAAAAAGAATTTAAAAGTAAGAAATGTTACAGATATAATTAACACTCAAAATTCATTGAAGCACATGCTTTTCCTAGAATTAATACACTTGTTTAAAAACGTTGCAATATAAAAACAGATATCCGCAGATTGTAGGTTAAAAATTAAGTCCATAGCCTGATTAACTGTACGTACACCATACTTAACAAACATGGGTTTCAGGAAGGTAGTACGGAAGTTCGTGTACAGTTTGCAGAACAGCATAAAGTTCAAAGTGCTCTGAGTAGACACACCATCACACATACATGGGCCCATCGGATGTTTCTTAATGTTTGGGTGGGCCACTAAATAATGTGCCATACCAAATCTAAGTCTAATGAGCACAAATTTGTGTGACTGCCTAGTCACCATAGTTAGGTAGAAAGGAAATCCTTCCCCCAGGGTGTATCTGTTGTAAAACTTAACAGTGGACAGCAATCCAGAGGCAGATACTCGCTTCTTCTCAACAAATGCCAAGAATTTGCTTTTCATCTCAGCTTTTGGGATCTTCAATGCTGCACTAGGATCAGTTAAAATATTCAGCTCGAATATGTCCGAGAAACAGACAACAACATATTTAACCCAAGGGATCTCAAGATGGTTGTCCAATAGTAAACAATCCTCAATTATGGATCTGGTAAATGATTTCTCCTCCTTAAGCCATTTAGAGCGCCAAACCATCAATGGTCTAAGGCATAACAGATCAGTTAAATAGTTGATGACTAATTCTCTGTGAATTAATTCGGTTGGGGCCGATGTTGGCAAACACAGGAGCTTTTTTAAGAAGTGGTTTTCTTCCAACTGCAGACTATAATTGCAGCTGTGGCCCCACACTCCTGCCCCATAAAGTGCTATGGACACACATCTAGCCTGGTAAATTTTAAGCATATCCAGTGTACGCCTTTCCCCGACCTTTGCAGCAAATCTGAAGACACCATGGGCATTCTTAGCCATTTTATTCCTTATATTTATAAATTCGCTAGTCCATTTTCTGTCCTTGGAGAAGGTAATGCCTAGATAACAAAATTTATCAACCTGTTGCACCTTTTCACTGTCAATAAAAAAGGCGTTTAAAAATTTACTTTTGGCCCCACAGGTCATTGTATGTGTTTTCCCTTTATTAATTACTAATTTTCTGTCTTTAATAAAGGAGGAAAAACTATCCATTAGTCGCTGTAATCACACAGGGGTTCTTGATAACAGTACAGCATCATCGGCATACAATAACACCGGTACTGGGGCACCTTTAATCCGAGGGGCATCTGCGTTAACATTTTTTAAAATAGCATCAATTCCGTTAATAAATAATATAAAAAGGAGTGGGGCCAGGACACAGCCCTGCCTAATTCCCCTTGTAACATTAAATTTCGGAGTGCATTCTCCTCTGGTTCCAAAGCGTACGCTAGTTTGTAGTTTCTCGTATAGCCTTGCCAGGAAGAAAATTATGCCATCTGGAGCTCCTAGCTTCAACAGGTTTGACCATAAAATCGAATGGTCTACCATGTCGAAAGCACTGCTTAGGTCCGCAAAGCAGAGGTAGAGTGAGCCAGGTTTCGCTTCGGTGTATTTCCCGATCAGTAGATCAAGATTGATGCACTGATCAAGTGTACCCCGGCCCTTCCTAAATCCATACTGGCTATCAGCCAGAATGCCCTCCTGTTCGGCCCATTCCTCTAATCTGACAAGCATGACTCGGCTCATAATCTTAACCGACGAGTCAAGAAGAGAGATGGGGCGATAATTTTTTGCATCAGACCTACTTCATTTTTTATAGATTGGCACGATGATGGATTCACCCCAGGTTACAGGTGCCTTAGAGCATACGGCTGCATTAAAGAAGGAGGCCAGAAGAGGCCCCCAAATCTCTGGTGCTGCTTTATATACATCGATAGGCACCCCGTCTGGGCCCTGGGCCTTCCATCCCTTGCTGATACGTATGCCGTGTTCAACCTCACTAGGTGTAATATTCAATGGCATAACATCCCATCCGTTGGGGTCAGTGTCCACCAATCTATTAGAATCAAAGATATTAGAAAAGTGGGCTATTCAGCCGTCACTCGAGACATTAGAGGTTAACTCAGGTGTCTTTTCATCCTTAAGGAAAGAAGAGTTAATCGTGGCCCAAAACAAAGTACTATTTGATAACTCTGCTGCTTGATTGAGGGAATCCCACGCCTGCTGCTGCAATTCCCTCTTCCTCTGTTTAAGTACACATTTATATTGCAGTCTTGATTTAATAATTAAATCATTATCCCTGGGCTTTTTAGCTAAAGCCTGCTTCAGGTCATTTAAAGTGACAGTACAGTGATGGTTGAACCAGCCCGGTTCCTTCCTTTGGTGGGCATTACTGCGTCCAGTGAACTTAGCAATAATAAATTTATTAATTTTGTTAAAAGATACCAAAACCTTCTCATGGCCATTTCTGTTTTCTAAAATGGATTCAATATCCGTTAAATTCTCCTTAACGATTGAACTAGACAATTCATGGGCCCTTTCTCCTGACCACCTTAACCTGACACCATTGGTCCTGTGGGGTTCCACATTAGTGATTGTTAAACCTACATTAACTGTTCTTCCTACCCAGAAAGTAGTATCCAAGATAATACAATTATGATCACTTAATGTAGTTACTATAATTCTGGGGGGAACACAGCAAGAGATAATATTAGAAGACACAATCACACAATCAATTATACAGCTGGTATGCCCGTTATTAAAGGTAGGGATGGGTAGACCATTTACGTCTTTACTATATTCCAAAATTTCCAGGTCATAGCAGGTCGAAGCAGCCCATAAGCTTATGCAATTCTTCCCCGTAACTGTTATGCCCGAAATGCAAGACATCCCAACCGGCATTGTTAGTAACCCCACACACCTTAAGCGATGACAGTTCACATAGTTTAATATTAAAATCCCCTATCCATATAAAATCAAATACAACATTCCTATCTGAACATAAATTTTCGATAGCGCCAGCTAAATCTATAACTACTTTAGCCCTGGTATTGTCAAAAATATTATTATAATAGTTAATCAATAGGATATTACGATCATTGTCCTCAACAAGCCAAAGAATCTGCCCGTGTTCGCCCACGGGCAGATACTTTCTAACCACAATTGGGCGTGAAATAGAGACTAGAGTCAATAGGCCCCCCTTTGCTCTGCTGGTCCCACACCCTTAGCCGGTAAATTGTAAGAGACAAGTCCCTCATAACTAACTTTGTCCCTGCGCCATGTTTCTTGGAAACATAAAATATCATAGGTATTAATAAAGTTTGGCCAACCTGGATCCCTCTCGTTGGTTTTTAGTCCTGCCACATTCCAGCTGACAAACGTAGTGCCTCTATCAATTAAGCCTACACTATCAGACATTAAACACTGTTTTTGACCCAATCCATTTTCCTGAGAGCTAACACTTGTGCCCCGATACTCTATAATCGCACTTCGATCAGCCACCGGATCGGGCCCAAGTGTTGCATTTAACTCGGGAGCCATAGTATTAACTTCAATATTGTCCACACTGGTACAGGTAGTAACCTGAAGTTGCGGCTGACCATTCAGTTAAGTCAATAGTTTACGTCCAGAGCGCTTAATGCCTGAAAACGATTTGGCATAGTAATGTCAAAAAGTGGCCTATAAATAGGTGGATAAGGTCTACTTCTTTTAGTCCTCATCCTGGGATCCACACCCTCCGCCTGGGACGACTCCTGGTGGCCCCCCGCCCTGGGCAGCGCACCCCAACCTACAGACCACGCACGCAACCTGGGCTTCATCCTGGACTCCTCCTTCTCCATGACCAGACAAGTCAACGCCGTCTCCTTGCCGTGCTTCAACATCCTGCGCATGCTACGTAAGATCTTCCGGTGGATCCCCACCGAGACCAGGAAGACGGTCACCCAGGCCCTCGTCACCAGCCGTCTGGACTACGGCAACTCCCTCTACGCCGGAACCACCGCCAAGCTCCAGAAGAGACTTCAGCGGATCCAGAACGCCTCAGCACGTCTCATCCTGGACATCCCCCGGCGCAGCCACATCTCCGGACACCTGAGAGACCTGCACTGGCTCCCGGTCAACAAGAGAATCACCTTCCGACTCCTCACCCACGCACACAAAGACCTACACAACCAAGGCCCGGGATACCTCAACAGCCGCCTCAACTTCTACGCTCCCAAACGCCAGCTTCGATCGACCGGCCACGCCCTCGCCGCCGTCCCCCGCATCCGAAGAGCCACCACAGGAGGACGGTCCTTCTCCTACCTCGCCGCCAAGACATGGAACTCCCTCCCGACCCACCTCCGCCGGACCCAGGACCACCTCGCCTTCAGGAAGCAACTCAAGACCTGGCTGTTCGAGCAGTAGCGGGCCCCCCATCCCTAGCGCCTTGAGACCCTTTGGGTGTGTAGTGCGCTATATAAATGCTGTGATTGATTGATTGAGTGTCTTGAGTCGTAGTGTTAAGGTGGCTGTGAAAAAAAACAAGCGATCGGGCACACACATTATAGTCAGTAATTGGCAAGGAGGCTGCTCTAAGAAGAACTGTGGCTGAGTGTTGTGGATGTTTGAAATTTACAATAACACAGTCTCCCCTGCAGCTCTTCCTAGCACTCCCTATCCAATCAACCCTTCTGGTAGTTAAAATTTGGTCAGAGAATGCAGTGGGGAAGCCACATTGTCTGTTTAACCAAGATACCGTTTTTTTTTTTTTAAAGCATCATGAGTTTCCTGATGGCTCCCTTTCCCAATTTCAGGTACATTAGTTAAGACTACGACGTATGGTGCACTCTCAGGGGGGAGGTTAATAGAGCGCCTTCGCCTTACTTCAGTCCATCCCTCCTCCTTCCTTACTACTGTTGATGCCGCTTGAGTACATAGGGATACTGGAGGGCCGGGGTTCTGAACAGCAGTCTCCCTAGCACATGCCCCTCTCTCAGGGTGGGTGTCTTGGTTTGTGTTACCACTCTGTGCAGGCGTTATTGAACTGCCTGCATTATCCAAGTAATTTTTCAAAAGCCCTCCTAGTCTAGTTACCTCCGCAGACATCTGGTCAAGTTTGTCCACCAGAGGTTTAATAATACCCTTTATCTTACGGTCAATGATGCTGACTAGAAAATTAAGTTGTTCAGAATCCATTTTTACACTGTCAACATTAGTCATGACATCGCTATCCTTTACAGGTTCTGTGGTGGGGGAAACTACTCTTTTTCTACTTATACAGGTACCCCCTCGTTTAGGCAGGACTTTTCTACACGCTCTAACTGCTCTAACCACTGTAGTGGCAGGGGTCGGTGAACACTGTACTGATGTGCATGTGGAATCATCCATTTCAGTTTGGGTGGGAACTGGCCGCTCAGACACTACCTCGACAGACACGTCCAGGTTATTGGGGTTACAAGTGTCATCCCTTACTAATGAGGCAGGGGAAATACACAATGCAGAGGGTGAAGGAGGGCTATTCAATCCCAGTGACGATCGCCTCTCATTATTAATTTTATGGACAACCTTGACTAGATAGTTGTCCAATGTGGCTGATGCTGGTGCTATCTTATTTTTAGACCTATTTTTAAAATAATAATAATCAGATAGAGATTAAAAAGACCGTGTAAGCTATCATGAATTGATCAGAATTATATAATCCACCAAATAGTGGGACCAGAACTATTAATATATAAACACACAATAATAATATGCAAAAGCAAAAGTAAAATTAAAATCAAAGTCTCACTATAAGATGAGGGAGTCCAGAGGCAAAAATCCAAAATCCGTGGCCCTGCCCTGCCTCGATCTGCCCTGGACGGCCACAGACGGCCCGCACGCGTCCCGCGATACGGGAGGCGTTACTCGTTCTTAATGTGCCTCCGGGCGCGTTGGGCTCGTCACTCCTGCTGCACCTGTCCAGGTGGTGCTGGGAGTTGTAGTGCGCCCTGATGCCATTTCCCTCACGGCGCGGGGCTGGGCTGGTGAGACAGATGCCGTTTCCCTCATGGCAGGGATTGTAGAAGATGCTGGGATGTTGCACCGTTCCCCTCACGGCGGTGAGTAACTCTGCTGCTATGCCCACAGACTCGACCGGCGCTCCCCGGTCTTAATGTGCCTCCGGGCACGTTGGGCGCGTCACTCCTGTGCGCCCGCCCAGGTGGTGCTGGGAGTTGTAGTGCGCCCTGCTGCCGTTTCCCTCACGGCGCTGGGCTGGGCTGGTGAGACAGATGCCGTTTCCCTCACGGCAGGGATTGTAGAAGATGCTGGGATGTTGCACCTTTCCCCTCACGGCGGTGAGTAACTCTGCTGCTATGCCACCAGTCATAACAATAGGGCTCTCTAATCAGCAGCCTTCCTTCCCGGTTTTGAAGAGAGGGAGGTGCAGGTCATGCACACGTGCTGCGAGGGGCATCCAGGAATCCATACCCCATGGATGGAGCCCGCCACTGCCAGATTGCTCTGCCTTACTAAACCCGGAATCAATTGTTTGCCCGATGGTACCAATAGCTGAGCCCACAAAGAGACAAATAGTTTGAAAAATAGTCTCTTTATCGCATAATTCACCTTTTTACTGAGTGATACCACACCTTGTGGCATGAACTACTTGGCCATACAGACCCAGGTATGATCTAATACCAATCCGAGTTTACATTCCAGGGGTTGGCGCTCCACTTTTCTGTAGGGCCTCAGTAAATCCCTACCCCCACCCCAATCTATAAGCAGACTTCCATAACATTTGCATCCCGTCTGATGATGGCTTCCAGTACTACACCGGGCTCTTCAATTACTGGATAACAGACTGAAGGTGTGCTGCTGTACATCCCTAGACCTCCATATGCGAGGACCCCTACTGATTCCATGTAAGGTTATCCAATGGATCTTTGAACCCCAAAGTCAAGCAACTGATCATACTAGGGGAACTTGGCTCTCCCCATTATCCCAGAGACACTCTGTTGGGCATAGCCTACCTTCAAGTTGCTGTTGCATACTCCTTCACTTCTCAGTAGCTAGGTCCACTTCCGTCTGGCTACTATGCTTAAAGAATGATGAGACCTCTGCGTCCTTGTTTCTAGGCCAACCCGGCTCTGGCTTAATATTACCTTAATGCCATTACGTGGAGTTCATGCACGAGAGGATGGTGACCTCCTGAAGAGGTCCACAATAAGGCCTTCCTACAACAGAGGTTTTTAAAGCACCCAGTAGGAATAATTGCATGCTGGCACTAGATGACCCACTGGGTGCAGTGGAGAACGTGGAGTCTGGCTATGACCATTTCTGCGGATGGGTAACCAGGGCCCTCGACTCCCTTATCCCGATGGTTTCCAGTAAGTGTGGCTCCCGCGCTCCCAGTCCCTGGTATGATGGCAATCTGAGGGCTCTGAAAAGTGTCTGCAGACGTGCAGAGAGAGACTGGAGGAAGAGGTATGACAGCAGCAAAAAAACCCTGTATATGGCTGCGGTCAAGTCTTATCACCGCGCGGTTTGTAGAACCCGGGCTGAATACTACGCTCTGGAGTTTCGCAACAGTGGGAATCCTGTTAAAACCATCTTTAAGGCCCTTAAAGACCTTGTGGCAAGGAAGCCGGCCGGTAACTCCATCAGCTCCAATACTCATTGTGAAGCGCTGGCGGCTTTCTTCCTGGAGAAGGTCCAGACCATATATAGGGCCTTCCCCTCCTCCACTGCTCAAACCAGTATGGGGCCTCCCATCCGGCTGGATCAGGTGGTGCTAGACTCTCTCCCCTCTCTCTCTTTGGAGTCTTACACGGCCTTGGCTCTCCGAGTTAAGTCGGGGTCGCCGGACGACCCGCTCAAGCCACCTATGTTCAGAGACCAGGTTTTTGCTCGCCCGGTTTGTGACTTAATCAACACGTCGCTATCATCAGGCCAGGTGCCTTTGAAATGGAAGCATGCGGTAGTAATGCCCATTTTGAAAAAAACATCTCTCGACCCTACAAAATCGGAGAACTACCGCCCGATTTCGCTTCTCCCGTGGCCAGCCAAACTCGCGGAGGCGCATGTCAACACCGCCCTCACTGGTCATCTGTCGCGTGCCAACATTCTGGACGACACCCAGAATGGTTTTCGGGCTGGCCACAGTACGGAGACAGCACTGTTATCTATGGACGAGCACCTTCGGGTAGTTCTGGATGCAGGTCAAACGGCGGCGCTTGTTTTGTTAGACCTTAGCGCCGCCTTTGACACGGTCTCCCATGACATTCTCCTGCAACGTCTTGAGGAGATAGGGGTGATCGGCACTGCACACCAGTGGTTCCGTTCGTTTCTCAGGGATCGTTCCTTCTGTGTGGCGTCCCCGCCCTACCAGTCCAAATGTCATCCTCTGTCTCTTGAGGTCCCACAGGGTTCCTCACTGAGCCCCACGTTGTTTAACATCTACGTGAGGCCGCTGGCTGAGGTTGTGAAGCTCTGTGGTATGACCATGGTGTTGTACGCAGATGACACCCAGCTAGCGGTCACGATCAGCGGGGACTCTGGGGTGGATGCCCCAAGATTCAGAGAAGGACTCAGGGCGGTGGCTGGTTGGATGACGTCCAACTGTCTCCAACTAAACGCCAAAAAAACGGAGGGGATGATCTTTGGGAAGCGGACGGACCTATGGGGAGATACTTGGTGGCCCTCTGAGCTGGGGCCGACCCCAACTCCGGTTGCGGAGATCAAAAACCTTGGTGTTTGGCTGGACCCTTCCCTCAACTTCGTTGGCCACACCAAAAGGACGGCGGCTTGCTGCTTCGGCATCCTGCGCAATCTGCGCCCTACCCTTAAATACTTCGATGCCGCAACTCGCCAATTGGTGGTGCAAGCAACGGTTTTGGCGCGGTTGGACTATGCCAGCTCCCTTTTTATAGGATTAAACCAGGCTGAGTTAACTCGACTTCAAAGAGTGCAGAACGCTGCGGCCAGAGCGATCGTAGGTCTTCCTAGGTTTTGCTCGGCCGGTCCATCTTTGCGAGCCTTGCATTGGTTACCCGTTAGGCAGCGGATCCACTTTAAAGTTTTGTGCCTTTCCTTCAAAATTCTGAAGGGCCTATCACCTCCCTTACTGCACCAACTTTTGCGCCCTTACATCCCGGGCCGCACTCTGCGCTCGCTAGACCAAGAATTAGCGGTAGCCCCTCGGTTCAAACTCAGTCGGGTGGGGGGCCGCTCTTTTAAGGTGCGGGCAGCCGCACTCTGGAACGCTCTCCCTTTGAAACTCCGGACCTTTGGTGACCTGCTCTCCTTCCGCAAGGCCGCTAAAACTCATTTATTTTCTGAGCTTTGTTAAATCCTTCACTCCCCAATTTCTTAATAATTATTTCTGTTCCCCAGTTGTGTTGTGTTCGCCACCTTGTCGGTGCGCCGGGACGCTCCTTCGCTGGAGCAGCCGTGCGCAATTCAAATAGCACTAACATAACATAACATAACATAACATAACATAACATAACATAACATAACATAACATAACATGAAGGATCCAGAGTCCGGATACCCACAGCTGCCCCCTGGTTTCGCTATTCAGCCTCTGCTCCAACGTTTCTGTTCAGCAAGCACCAACCTAAGCTGGAGAGAGACGGCAGTAAAGTGACCAAAACAATTCCCTTATTGTATCTAAGTGAGTTGTCCTGTGTTGCAGGCTGGCTACCTCTTGTAAAGTGGCTGAACAGAAATATTACTTGCAGCTGGAGCAGATGAAAAGCATGGCCTGGCAACGAAGCATTCCAGGCTCGCTGTGTTTACCGAAAATTAGAAAGCCTGACAAATTGTCAAGAACTTGACAGAGGCTACTCTTTATGTAGTAGATGGTGCTTTGCCTTTCACAGTTCAGATTCTTGGTTCAAAGCCCCTCCGGACTATAAAATGGCAGACCCTACTATGCTAATGCAATGCATGTTGCATAAATATCCAGCACCTGTGGTGGAGCCTGTAATTTGTACCTCACTACCGCCTACACCACGAACCACTCCAGGGGCTGGACCACTTGTCTAACCTCAATCATACTACGACATATCTTGTTATCCTGTTCAAGACTGGGTGGTTTAGCTGAGGCCTTGCTAAAGTATTCAGTTTTTGTCCGCTATGGGATGTTGTATTTTATGTTGCTCTGCAGACTCGCATTCTGTCTCCTAAGCATGTTCTTTCCTGCCAGACCTAAGGGCCCTCATCTTTACAGCATGCAAAGGCTCTATTGGCCTTATCAGGGGCAGGAGCTGTAGAATGTGTTTAACCGTCTCTGGTGACTAGCCAGACTTCTGAACCAGCTTTAAAGAATTCACCGGTCAGCCAACATTAACCGGATACCCGGATATATTTCATGCCTTTGGTAATTAGCCCTGATCCTCGCTAATGTGCTCATGTGCAGACATTGCCCATTGTGGGGTGGCACAGAAAGTGCCCACAGCTGTCCATTGAAGAATGCAATAGATTCCGTTCTTTACAGTCTCAGATTGTAACTCAAACTGTTTATTTCAGACATTGGGGGTGGAAGGCATCCTATTCCCTGGACCCTAAAATAAAAGGCATACTTTACACCTCCAGGCCTGGGACCACAGGGACCTTAAATTATGCAAGCAGTGCAATAAACTCCCTCTTAGACCATGCCTCCTATTGTGCACCTGGGAGTGCCAAACATGCAGCATCAGCTAGACGTAATTTGACTTTTCTTCAGGCATAATTTAGTCAATCCTGCTGCATAATTTGGTCTTTTCCTGCTTCAGAATTCCAATGGCCCTGCTGTGTGGTAAGGATTCTGAACCAGCCAGATGACCCTGAAATGTGTCTGCCTTTGCCTCAGCCCTGCAGCATTAATGGCGAGCCTTCAGTGGATCTCGCACAGGCTCTGCAGACTTCACTTCTTTTATTGAGCCATGAGAGACTGGCTCTCCATGCCAGAATATATTCACTCTCGTTGTTACCACCCATCACCGTGGTTAGATATAAACATGTATATGTAAGTGATGCAAGAGGTTCCCAGCAGGGCCGTTTTTGTTACAGGGCCGATTTTGCAGCATAACTGCAAAATCGTCCCTGTACTAAAATCGGAAGAAAACCAGCCCTGGTAAAGACATCGGCGGCACCTCCAACTCCCCCTGCGAGTGGGGAGGGGCGGAGGGATGGGGGGGTGTCCGGCCAAGTACTTTGCCAGGGCCGGTTGTGGTTCCCAGTCCGGCCCTGGTTCCCAGAACTGAACAAACCGCAATAGTTTCCAGATAACTGGAATTCAATGAAAGTTTCCAGAAGTGGATGACTGCTCGAGCACCAGATCCTGAAAGAAGTATTTATGGCCTGCTGCACTATCTGCAGCTTCTTACTCATGGGAAATGCTACTCGGCGCCACAGGCGGAAGGATTTGCACAGAACTTACTCTAAATAAAAGCAACCAACCGCTGATCCGAGTGCAGCATGGCACGCGCCACAACCGGTGAATTCAGGGAAACAGACGTTTTGTATGGTCTTTTGCAACATGGCAGACTCAATTGGCTCTTGAGGTACACCTGTGATGGTGTCAAGGGTAGCGATACCAAAGGGGATGATGGACGGAACGTTGGAGCAAATCAAACACTCACCCCCAGTCAACTGATCTGGGTTTAATCCATCATCATTCTTTAGCTCACTCCACCACCCCAGTTCAGACATGGCCATATGCAAATCAGTCTTGACCCTGTGCCTCATGGGAACAGTCCAAAACAAACAAGATGATGGACGGAAAGTTGCACAATGGCAAAACATTCTCCCCCAGTCACAGATCTGGGTTTAATCCATCGTTATTTTGCTCACCAAGCTACCCCAGTTCAGACATGGCCATATGCAAATCAGTCTTGACCCTGTGCCTCATGGGAACAGTCCAAAACAAACAAGATGATGGACGGAATGTTGCACAATGGCAAAACATTCTCCCCCAGTCACAGATCTGGGTTTAATCCATCGTAACAGTCCAGCCCGAACTGCCAAGCCATGTCTTCCCTGGACCGGAATCAAGCATCCTAGGACCGGTTTCTGGCTATCAGCCGTCTTCAGCCAGGATAGCTTGACTCCAGTGGCGCAGTGAGCACGGGACCCTCGTCTGGGCATACCCTTCCCACACAGGGTGAACAGCAAAACAAACAAGATGATGGACGGAATGTTGCACAATGGCAAAACATTCTCCCCCAGTCACAGATCTGGGTTTAATCCATAGTTATTTTGCTCACCAAGCCACCCCAGTTCAGACATGGCCATATGCAAATCAGTCTTGACCCTGTGCCTCATGGGAACAGTCCAGCCCGAACTGCCAAGCCATGTCTTCCCTGGACCGGAGTCCAGCATCCTAGGACCGGTTTCTAGCTATCAGCCGTCTTCAGCCGGGATAGCTTGACTCCAGTGAGCTAAAGAGTGATGATGGATTAAACCCAGGTCAGTTGACTGGGGGTGAGTGTTTGATTTGCTCCAACGCTCCCTTTGTCCATCATCCCCTTTGGTATCGCAGTGTCAATGGTAGGCCAGGGCCTGAATTGGCTGAATCCAGGAAATACTGCACAGCCTGAGTTTTGTGTTATACTTTGAAGCCCCTGCGGTCTTGGCCCTTCAAACTGGTTGGTACCTAAATACCATCTGACATATACCACCCTCTACACATGATCGACAAAAAACATCACCAATAGGAGTTAATATTGGATAACATAAACTCAATGGGATGATACCTTTGTAAACAGTACTCAGAACATCCTTTGTCGGACAGTATTCCTTTATAGGCTGTTTTGATATAAAACTGTAACTTGCTAATGGTGCCTTTTTTGACCAATTACTGGTTATTTGCACACTGTATAATTTGGCGGGGAAGGGCCGGTGACCTGCCACTTTTGGGAGTTCAGTATCAACTGTATGACTTGTTAGCGCCCTTTTTTGCTCTGAGATGACATCCATTGTTTGTTCATAAGGAGTATAATATAAACAGTACCCCTCTGTGCTCGAGAGTGGAATAACCCAGCCAGGAGGGCCCATAAGGACAAAGTTGTCAATCGTCTCTTTCATCTGAAATGTGATGCGAGACATAAGCTGCTCTTAAATAATCAAGATGCTGAGAGCGCCTAGAGGCACCCCCACATCTGAGGCGGGTATTTGTAGGGTTGTCCTATGGAAACATATAATAACCAAATGCCTCCTTTTATTGTGGCCTTCTACTGATCATGCTTCCTGGCCGCTTTTCATGTACCAGGTCAATGATGCCAGGTCCTTGTAGCACTGGCATCCGGGTAATAGTAACGTGGCTGCACACAGACCTTTCCGCTAAACAGTGAACTGGCTGGAGGAACCTCACAGGAAAAATACAGACATGACACATATATGCAACCTCATTGACAGGCTTCAGAGCACCTGCAACCGGGCACCACGTCATTGCGACGGTAGAGTTTGAACCCTGTCCTACTATTTGGGAACAGGGCATCCTACCCAAGAGTAGGCTCACGCCAGATGTCTGTTATGATGAACTTCCCTTTATGCCCTAAATCCTTCACAAGCTTTAAGTGAGACCTTGGGGTCCCAGGCAGAGATCTGTCCGCACCAGAAACCAGAGCTCTGCTGGAGGCTGCCCCATGTCCTCGGCACCCGTCCTCTTCCTGATCAGGGACCTCTCTGCAGGTCAGGGCAGCGGAATTTCGGATTTCAGTGCTTGTGCACCCAACAGATATAATACTCCACATTAAAAATGATTAATTGCTTCAGAAAAATGCCAGAAATATTGTTTGGAATTAAAGTTGTTTTTAAATCTGTTCTATTATTTTAGGTTCAATTGCCCAGTATGTGCTGACTCCCATTATGCACTGTTTGCCGAAAAAATACGTGGGCGTGCAGTAACAATGCAAACAAATGAATATGTGATGTTACACCGCAAGCAAATACCACGTTGGAGGTTACAACGCGGACATTAGATCGTCTGTGTTGTTACCACGCATGGCTATACATCGCAAGTCGTTTCTACGACTTGCGCTAGATGGTGCGCTGGATTTAGGAATAGTATAAATTAATATTCCTACTCCAGTTAGCGCAACAGCAGGGAATGTGTTTGATTTAAAATCCAACACATTCCCTGGTCTTGCGCGCCATCTAGCGCAAGTCGTAGAAATGACTTGCAATGTAATGCCATGTGTGGTAACAACTCGTAAGATGTAACGTCCTCGTTACTTACCCCCGTGGTATTACCAGCGTTGTATTACGCTGTTTCCCCAAACAAATAGAACCCAAATGGTTGATGTACAATGGTTGATTAATACATTTCCTGCTAAATTATTACAATTTGCAGTTTCCATCATTGCATGTTATTTCTGGCTAAATTTCTGAAATTCTACCTAATTACTCAAGTAAACAGACGGATGGCAACAAACTGAAAAGCAATGCGTGACCGGGGGTGCCTTTGACCCATTTATGCTGACACAGTGATTTTCTTTTGAAAGCTCCTGCCATGCTTATAGGGCGGTAGTTTGCAGGATCTCGTAGTGGTTTCCCAGCCTTACGGAAAACAACTCTTGCTTCATTCAAGGAGTTAGGGAAGTACTGGTGTCGCATACACGCATTGAAGATCTCTGAAAGGCGATCCACTGCAGCATCTGGGAGCATGGGCCAATCCCTCGTCTGTCGACTACTTAAATGGTCCTGTCCCGGGTCCCTCCCGATGACGTCCCAACCTTCCTTCTTGGAGAAATGGACACGGACTTCCCACCTTGGCTCTTGCCTATGGAGCGACTTATGGTACCCCTCCACTATTTGCAGGGGCACCTGGTCTTCAGCAGCTGGTGTACTGTGCTTTTATTTTTCATACCTTTCTATGCGTTTGGGCTGGAACTTTTTTGATTGAAATGTGCAAATTATGCAACTGATGGTGCAACATACATGTGCATCAATCCTCATATGCAGAAAATACAGTAACCATAGAATACTCATCTGGTACCCTACTCAGAGTACGCATACAGAGCGCTGCCTACTATTGGGGTCTCACCAAAGTGTCTCACTTGACTGTTTTTCTCTGTCCTAGTCATGAGTCTCAGATCACTGTGGTTAACCCAAGTTGCACTTTCCACTCCTTAGATTCATACCATGGGATGATAGTTTGTTATGACGCTATTTAGTGTGATTTGACACTGTAGAAACGAGCGTTTCGAATAGAACTGCTTCATACAGGGCTAGGACAGTGAGAATCTTGGCATCCCATGTTGGCACAAATACGTATGTACAGACCTTCAGGACCCAAAGGCTAGACAGACCATGATGTGTAAAAAACTAATTCGTTCTGCCCATTTGTTGACTGTGACCCATTTATCCTTGCTTTGACCTAGATAGAGCGAAGCAGCCTTGACTGGAAACATTTCCTCAGGGTCCTTAGTGAATAGTAAGGGTGAAGGAACGAGGAGACAAGTAATATAGGCTCCAATAACCCTCCCCTCACACATATCAGGAGGCTGCAGATTCAACATAATGCACATTTATATTTGGCGGTTCAGGGCACCTCGCCACTTTCTGCAAGCGGACGCCGTCATTTAGATTGCGTCATTTATAGTAGGAAGAGAGAGGCAGGTTTAAGGTAGATACATGCAGTGACGGTTTCTGCTCTAGGGCGCCAGGCCTGTACCTCTCTGAAATTCCTGCATCTTTTCTGCATAAGATATTAAATGCATCAATTTATATTGGTTTGGGCTGCCTGCCCTGCTTTGCACATGGAGCGGGAGCCAGGCAGTAAATCCGCTTTCTGCAATGTGACACACGTGCAGGTCTTACCATTCTAAAGCTTTTCCGTGCCATGGAAGACTTTTGTGATGTCCATTGTAGGCCAGTGTGACTGCTAACATCATGGTTTTGAGCTTTGCAGCCTGCTTCCCTGCATGAGGCCAGGTGTCATTCACAGGCATAGATCCCACCTTTTCCCATTCGTCTCAGGGTAGGATTGGATGTAAGTGCTGGAAGTAAGATTTGGCACTTTGTCCTTTGCAATGGTATTTGCTCATGCTAAACTTGTATTAGGTGTATTGTGCTGAGACACCTGGTCACTCTGCCTTCCCCCAGTATGACACCCCAGCCGTGGCTGTCGGTCGCTGGCCTCTTTAGAAGTGGAGCTGCTGTATTTGTTTCCCAGGGAAGTCTAGCCAAAAGTTGTGCAGGGCTTTTGCTCCCCGGCAAAGCTGATCCAAATAACCTCAACTTTTGGTGGAGTCAAGCATAAAGGGAGAACTATGTGCATACTGGTTGCTGAGTTGTAGAATTCCAGAAAAATGTCAAAGCCATTAAATGTTATGAGTATGCATGCCTAGAATATTTTGCACGTATTTCGTTCTTATTAAGGTTGTGGTTTATCTAGATTGACTAGTGCAGTGGTTCTAGAACATTTAGATTTTAAAGACAAAATGTTTTGTCTTTAAATTGTTTGTTCTTGTGTAATTCTGGGCGCTGGCTCTTTTATATGACATTAAACAGACATTGGAACAGGTACCTGTCGGGTCCCATATTCATGTCCTTAACAATAATGCCAAAATCACTGATTGATTTCTGAACAATGATTGTTAAAACGATAAGCTAATGCATGTTAGCAATTTAAGTTCCTGCATCCATGTCACATGTTTTACTTAAGCTTGCATTCCCTAAAAGTGCTAGCTGTTTCCCGTATGTTGTTTCTTTGTTTTTTTGGTGCATCTTAATACTGCATGCTTTGAACTGGTTCGTTTCCAGTGTTTGATGGGCTGCGATTGAAAGCTCCCAGGTTGAGGCTGAAGGCAGTGAGTTTCTCACAGCACCTGTCAGTGGGTTGGCCTTTCTGCAGAGCACACAGAGCAGTGGTCAAGTATTACAGTTGCAATAAAAATTCGTTGTAAATGTGTGTAAGGGGGTACACAGGTGTCAAAATATTAACAAGCAAAAGTATAAAAAAAATAAAGGGCTTACATATGAGTGCAATGTATGTTTGAGGACAGTGAAGTTAAGAATATGCGGGGAAGACAATTCAGGAGAGAGTAAAGATGGTGCTGAAGAGGAAAGAGATGAGGTTTAAGAAATGGAGATGGACGAGATGTGGAGAGAAAAATGGCGTACATGTCTAACATAGTGCGCATAGCTGAAGACCAGTACTACTTAGACAGGCCTCAATAATATTTTAAGTACAGTCTCCATTTCAGAATTTGAAACCTGTTCAATATTTATTATAACAAAATCATTGTTGCTCACTTAAACCGCTAACAACCATTGACAAAGCCAATATCACTGGCAGGTTTTAGGTGTATTTCAGTTGTTATGTTCTATATCAGGATGCAATAACAGAAAGCTCAGGGAAAAACCGAAATACCAATCAGGGTGGCACTCCGTGGGAGTCAGACATTTAGTTTACATGTTTAAGACACAGCTCTTTTAGAGACCATCACTTTTTTCACTCCACTCAAAGCCCTGTCGACACATATTTATATATGACTTATTGCAGCCTCCAGCTGTGAGTGCTTCCCCCAAGGCTGGTTGGAGCATTGTTTTCCAAACTATATGCCCAACGCAATTTAAGACACTGGGCAAACAGACTTTAAGGAGCCTGCAGGTGTCCCGCTGTACAATTTGCACACTACAATAACTATTGAACTTATTAATGCATTACGATATGGGGCAGTTTTTAATCTGTTTAAATATTTCAAGACTACATTGTTCACAATTGCTTTATAAACTATCTTGTTTTCTCACTAAATTCTTTATTAATAATTGCTTTAAAATGCATTATTTGGCAATCTTTTTTTCACATTTTTATGGGGGAAGGCCCCCCCAGTCCCACATTTGTCCATCAAGCCTGCTCACTTTGCTAGCAATATAAGATTACCTAACGTTCATTTATTTATTTATTTATTTATTCATTATTGGAATTTATAAAGCGCAACGCATGCCCGTAAGCTTCTTGGCGCTGTAACTTCAGTTATAGTCTATGAAGGCTAGCAAGCTGTCATTGATGAAAGGGAGCGGACGCGTTACTGGTCAAACAACCATATGTCTTCAACAGTTTCCTGAACTGGAGAAGAGAGTGACTTAATCTAATCGTTAATGGAAGAGAGTTCCAAAGTTTGGCTGCTGTAACCGTAAAACGTCTGTCTCCCCAAGTGACAGTCCTTGTGCGCGGTACCGTTAGTTGATGCAGCGTCCTAGATCTTAACTGTCTAGTCGGACGGTAAGCAGAGAGCTGCTCTTTGAGAAACTTCGGCACTTGTTTGTGAAGCGCTTTGAATGTCAGGCATAGCGTTTTAAATTTGATCCGATTTTTAATCGTCAGCCAGTGGTAGCTTCTGATTATTTGGCTAATCGGTT
Source organism: Lissotriton vulgaris (assembly GCF_964263255.1). NCBI lineage: Eukaryota > Metazoa > Chordata > Amphibia > Caudata > Salamandridae > Lissotriton > Lissotriton vulgaris. The sequence continues at coordinate 195,157,325 of NC_141690.1, forward strand.
TAAATTTAGGGGTCCTAGAAAGCAGTCTTGCCGCCGCATTCTGAATCGTTTGTAATTTGGAGACCACCCTGACTTGGGCATTGGCAAATAAGCCATTGCAATAATCCAATGAGGAGAGCACAAGTGAACTTACCACAGTTTTACCAGCGCTTTCCAGAAGAAAAGGGGTTATCTTTTTTATGAGCCTGAGTTTATGAAATGCATTAGATGCTGTTTGGTTTGCATGGGTGACAAAATTGAGCTTCTCATCAAAGGTAATTCCCAAATTCCTGACCCTTGGGACTGGATTTGGGAGAGCTCCAAGAGATGGAGGCCACCAAACTGACGCCTATGACGGGGAAATCTTCCCGAAAATGACCACCTCCATCTTCTCAGAATTAAGCCTAAGGCAGTTAGCGTCATCCAGTCTTTAATCGCCAGCAAGCCTTCTTGGAAGCGTGCAGCTACCTCTTCTCCATCATTGTTAACGGCGAGCACAAGCTGAGTATCATCAGCATAGGAGGTAAGGCTCATCTGGTAGGTTTTGATAACCCTTGCTAAGTCAGACACATAGATGTTAAAAAGTGTCGGACTTAGAGATGAGCCCTGGGGAACCCCACATGGTAACGCCAGTTCCGCCGATTTAAATGGTCCTAGCGTTACGGCCTGTGTTCTACCAGATAGAAAAGAGGCAAGCAGGCCCTTTGCTCTGAATTGAATGCCCATATTTCCGACACAGTCAATCATAATGGAGTGATTGACCGTGTCGAAAGCCGCAGATAAGTCCAGCAGTATAAGCACTGCTGTCCCCCCCTGGTCCCTGATGACTCTGATGTCATCAGCGGCTTTAATAAGAGCCGTCTCCGTGCCGTGGAGCTTGCGAAACCCAAACTGTGTGTCATCTAACAGATTGTTTTCTTCGATGTAATTGGACAACTGACCATTCATTGCCCTCTCGAGCACTTTGGCTAGAAACGGCAAGCTGGCTATTGGTCTGTAATTCTTCAGCACGTCTTTGTCTAAGTTAGGTTTTTTGAGGAGAGGTTTTGGGAGAGTGTTCTTCAGCATGTAAGGATAAATCCCTGATGTAAGTATCACATTACATACTTGAGTAATGAGTTAGCTGACCGAATCATTACAGGAGGGTAAACTTTGGGAGGGCACAGATCTAACGCCGATCCCGTTTTTATGAGTTTCATGATGTCCATTATTTGTTCCTCCTCGAGTTCTTTAAATTGAACCAGTGAGCAGTTGGGGGGTGCGATGTAAGTATCGAACATAACAGGTTTGTCACTAGCTGAGAACTCTGCATAAATATCATTTACTTTGGCAAAGAAGAAGTTAGCCAAGGAGTCACAGAGAACCTGAGAGGGAGAGGGAACCATATCTGGAGATTCATGAATTCATGTATCTCCATAATGATTCATTTTCTTTGAGACACTTCGAGAGACGCCTGCCTAACTTTAGTCTTAAAATAAGTGCACCCAAGCCTGGTATCTGGACAAAAGGGGGTGAAGTTTTTGAGAGAGGCGCTGTTTTGGATCCTCATTACAATTTGGAAATTCCAGTATTGAGTACAAACACCCGTTGCTCTGAGGTGTGTGGTTTTCTCCACACGGATGCCTCCAGTTATTAGCTACATAAAAATAGTGACGCTCTTCTGCTGTGATGGAGGAGCATCGCCCCACTGCTCAAAAGGAAAATACAATGATAACATACCATTATTATCATTGTATTTTTCCAGTTGAATTCAGTGGCTCCAGGGGCGGGACAGGGCTGGGCTGAGCAAGGAAGGAGTCGTTTTCACTCCTTAAATGGGCATGACTGCTTGACCGCCCTATCGGGATGGCCAAACACACATGCACACTTTCCATCTTCCTCACCTGGCTGCATTACACAGCCTGGTGAGGAACATGCAAACCCTCCCATTCACTGTCTGAGCGCCGACCTAAGGCACTCCGACCAACCACAACGGCGTTGTGATTGGCTAGTTGCTGGGTGATCCCTGCCCTCCAGCCCCACCACTCCCGTCCAATAGCAGTCAATACTGCGTGAATATATGCAGGCAAAAGGGGTTGTAAAGTTGGAAAATCTTCAGAAAATATCTGTTAATTCAGATCCTGTGGCTTATCTGTCTTTACTAACTAAGAAACCGAAAAACGGGCAGCATTTTTTTCCCAGGTTGAAACCACAAGATTTAAGGTGTGGTATCACATTTAACTGTGGCGATATAGCTCTACAATAAATCCTTTGACAGTTGTAATAAGGTCCGAAGAGTTTGAACAGCAGCTCGTTTTAGCATTGCTTTTCAAGGTCATTCCTAGGACAGTGGTGTTTGAGGGTGGTAAAAGCTCATGTGCAAATACGCGTATCAAATGGTGCTTTTTCCAGTGAGGTTGTACCTCACCAATCCTTTAACAAACTTTTCCTTTGCACTAGAATCCTTCACACAGGGACTCACGCTATAACGGGGAAATTAGGAGCGATTCCTTGCTGGTTGTTTTTATTGCTTCTGACAAGCAATACCTTGTGGAAGAGGTGTTTGCCGCTGGGCAATCATGCTTCCTCACGAACTAGTAACCCTTTTTTCAGTTTATTCCATATAGGAAATGGATCACCATGAACGTGGAAGAGCGAGTTCAACCAAATATCTGTATGTGCTTCAGTCTTATTTCTTGCATTCTTTATAAACATTAAATAGTTGTCTAATGTCCATGCTAGTAATTTGCTGGAAGAGGAGAGGATGGATTAGACAACAAAGGTCTAACTGGACCGGATCTATATCTGATTTTTAGGATATCCATGTTGGATACAGTTTCATGCAGTTTGGGCAAATTTGTGCTAGTTACATAGCCTGTGTTTTTTTTTTTTTTTTTTGGTGCAAGACGTTTATTGCGTACTGTCAAGGATACACAGCGTGATGCCTACAACCCGGAGGCCGGCCGCTATCGGTGTGAATCAGCAGGAGAAGTAAATACAATCACAAGGCAGCATAATCATGTCTGTATAGATAGCACATCAACTCATTGACGAGCACAAACGTATTATAAGCATATCAATTCGTCTTACATTTTTTACATTTTTTTTTTATGGAAACTTAAACATGTGCAATAACCTAGTCACATAGAGGGAGAGGCATGTGCGCCAGCCGGATGGCGCAATTACATCCATAGTCAACATGAAATAAGAGCGAGAAAGGGAGAAGCAAAATGATACCGTGCAATGCATGGAGTGAGGTTCTCAAGTAGGTCTTACTAAGACAACAAATCGCATGAGCTGACCAGCGGAGTCCAGACGGCCAAGGCAGAGGGCCGGAGGCACCATATCGCCACCCACCAAGGTAGCGCGACAAGTGGGGAACTGAAGGGGGTCACCAGTGTGGGGAGGGGGGTACGGGGGGGGGGGGGAGTGGGTTCTATGACCTCAGTAACGGATCTCACAGCAGTTTGATACATCCCCACATCCCCCCATGTGCAGTAAACCTCAGATCAACGTCTCCGCAATCAAGCCTTAATCATCCTCCGCCACCGGAGATTCCGTTATCAAATAGCAGTGCAGTGGGGCCCATATGTCAGTGGGCCTGGAGGGTGGGGGGCAACAGTTCAGAGTATGTGTGTAATTGTTCTTGGCAGTGCATCAAGTCCCGCATCCACTCCTTAAATTTGGGTGCCCTTCCCCTACCCCACCTGCAGGCTACTCTACGCTTGGCCAATAGCAGGGCCATCGCCACATATTTGCGGTGGGCTGCCTGGAGTGGTTCGACATAGCCCAGCAGAGCCAACACCGGAGACGGCTCCACTGTCATATTTATCATCTTGGAGAGTGCCTGAAAGACCTGATCCCAATAGTGGTATACCTGCTCACACCCCCACGCTAGGTGCAGGAAATCAGCCCCCTGAGCCCCGCATCTGTCACAAGTGTCAGTGGCCCGCAGCTGGAATCTGTGCAGACGCGCAGGAGTATAATATAATCTGTGAATGAATTTATAGTGAATGATCCTGTATCTGCTGCTGGATGAAATGCGTTCAGTTTGCTGCAGGCAAAATGTCCATTGTTTATCAGTAAGGGGCACGGCCAGTTCTTTATCCCAGCGTTCTCTAGCAGGCAACTCAGCGTATTCCACATTGACACGGATCGACCTATAGAGCGTGGACACAAACTTGTTGGGGTTATCGAGTTGAAGTATGTGTTGTAAAGGGAGTAGTACAGGAGGTTTGTGCGGGAAGTCTGGTGTAATTGCCTGCAAACCACGTCGGAGTCGTATATAGTAAAAGACCTCTAGCGGCGTTGGGTGTAGTCCCTCATAGAGTTGGTCTTTGGTACGGAAAGTGCCGTCTCTATACAGATCTCCCCATGTTCGAACATGGATTTTTGTCAATAACCTTTGAAAGCCAGCTTCTTGTAGTAGCGGCAACTGTGGGTGGTAGGTCAAGGGCAGTAGAGGGGCGTATATCAGCCGCAAATCAAGCTTTGAACTAATATAATTCCATGCCGTCACTGTGCTGAGGACCGTGTTTGGGGTCTTGTCTCTACCCTCTACTGGGGAGTAAAGTGCTCCTTCAATCGGTGTCGGGTGCGCTAGCCAGTGTTCTGCCGCCAGCTGGGGCATGTATCTAGGTTGCCGTACCCAGAAATAAGCGAAGTGGGCCTGGGCAGCTCGGTAATAGAGCTCGAAATCGGGAGCCCCAAAACCACCCTGGGCGTAGGGTCTTGTAAGGACCTCCCATTTAAGCCTGGGCGTTTTCCCACCCCAGATTAGCCGGAGCAATTCCGAGCTACATAGCCTGTGGTTGTCCTGAAAATCTGGTATGTTTTGGGCCAACATTGGATGCCCTTGGTGTAAATGTATCTCAATGGAGCAAGGAAAACATGTTCATTTGCCCAGGATGGAAAGAAGAAGCAATAATGGATGTATGAGTAATGAAGCCACATAAACGCAAGGAAGGCTGGTTTTCCGTGTGCAGTCACTTTCCTGGAATCCTGTTAGAACATCAGGGTTGTGACCCCCAAAATACTCCTGCAAAATGGTCTCAGTTACTGGGACCACAAGGGTTGTCTCAAGTCAAAAAAGTAGCAAAAAGCAAAGACTACAGTAAAGGTCACACAACAAAATGTCCTTTTCTAACCATATTGGCATTGTTTAGCGTACATTTTCTTTTGGTTATTCCATAGCATCTCTGTGTGAAAGAAATAAAATAAAAACAAATAAAAACAAATTCATAAAGTGTGCATTTCACCAAAGGCATCAAGCGCTAAAGCCCTTAAACCACCTAAGCTTGAGATCACATCCACACCCTGGAGCTCGTAACCAAACCTGGAACAGTAGAAGGAAACACACCAGGTTTTAAGAGCCTTTCTAAAGGTCAAGGGATTTTTGGAGCTTGTAAGATATTGGGTAAGAGTGTTCCACAGCTTGGCTCCGACCACTGAGAAAGATCTACCTCCCCAACTTGCTTTTCAAAATTTTGGGATCACCAACAAAATTATGTTTAGTTGAGCGAAGAGATTTGGTTGTCAGATACCAATGGAATATTGCTGTAATGGCCTCAAGCTCTAACATGTGTAAGGCATTATGTGCAATGCACAGAGCTTTAAACATGATTTGCTTTCTAATTGGAAGTGTTTGAAGCTTAACTAGCTCAGCTGAGATTGAATGATTTGCAGGATGTTTTAATATCCGTCTCACTGCTGCATTCTGGACAGTTTGAAGCTTTTTAAGAGAAGATTTGTTGATGTTTAAATAAGGAGCATCACGGTAATAAATCCCTGATTAAATCAATGCCAGAACAACTGACTTTCATGCTGCCACAGGGACATAAGAGAAACCTTTCTGAAGTATCCGGACAGTATTCAAGCAGGTTGATACCATTCAGTTCACCTGCATATCAAAGGAGAGATGTTGGCTCACAATAACACCAAGGTTTTTTGCCGATTTGGTAGGCGAAGGCAGAGTTCCCATTGTAGTGTCTTGTGAGTTTTTATGACGGACCAGTTTTGATTTCTACCAGTTTCTGTAGAGCTGTGACATAAGTGTTAGAGAGGAATACAATGAAAGCTTGGTATAGAATGTTGAGTTTGCAGTTGCACGCAGAAGAATAAAGACGTGCAGTATTAAGCTTGGTGTATGACGTAGTCATTGTCGGATACCCAGGCTGGGGTAGTTGCTACAACTGGCGATAAGCTAGGGGAAGTAACCCAAAGAATGACCATGCTCTCCCAAGGAGTATGCCATGGTCCAGGCAGACTGCTCCTGCATGCCACGTGTGCCGGTGTCAAAGTATGGAATCAACGCTTCATGCATGTGGAGTCAAAGTGCAGCTCCAGCCTCTATTAAACAGTTGAAGATTACTAAAGCGGTGCAAAGCATCTACATGTCTGTTGGTCAGGCCTTTCATTAAGGTACCGCTGCCAGTCAAGATAGAATTGTGCATTATATGGAGTTTAACGGTAAAGGCAGGTTCAACCAGGTGGAAGAAATACAAACTGATGTTCCAAAGAAAACAAGCAAATGACTTACCATTCATTGTCATTGTCAGTCATTGTACCACATCAGGCAGTAAAGTGGCTCAGAAGGAGGGCTAATGGTTGTGTTTATGGAGCCGTCCATACCAGAAGTGGGTGTCCAAAGTGTATTTCTCAGACAACTTCGAAGGTCTTAAAGAAATAAAGAACCGAGAATGCCTTTCGGAATAGTGACGTTTCTCAGATGGCTGCGTGGAAAGTCATTTTTGGCATCCATCATTAAAGATGAATTAAAGGCCAGCACATCACAAGTCCTCACCGATGAATTTCCCACATCAAGTCCTAGTAATCCACCAGGGGTGTCATTAAGTTCTGCACTGGAGGCAGGAGGTTCTCTGTGAACGTAGCCAAGATCTGGAATGATCTTCCTGCTGCTCTCCGTCTGGAACCCTGTCTCCAGAAGTTTCGGAAATCTTTAAAGACCTACCTTTTCCCACGAGACATATGAGTTCCGTTTCCGAGGATCTTGGAAGCTAGCTGTGTGCATCAGCGCTGGGACGCTCTTGGGCAGCCATGCGCTTAAGAAATCTAATTTCATTTCATTTCATTCATTTCATTCACTGGTCTACAACGCTGCCACTTCCTCAAACTACCACTACCGTTTGAAACTGCCAAAAAGCAACATATTAGCGACAGATGGACTTCTTAGATAGACATTTGAAGTATTCATTGATGCACTTGAAGAGACTGATAACAAAAAGATTATCAACGATCTCAAAAATCCGGCTGGTGTGACAGAGTTCCTAAAGAAAATGCTGTGAACTAACTGAGAAATCAGACGGTCAGAATAAATAAACGCTGAATCTCCAGTTTAATCTAGTACAAAATGTTGATTAGGAAAATATATTTTCAGTCAAGAATGACAAAGAGTTTGTCCATTTTATTCTAAAAAAAGATATGACAGAACACAGACTTCTGGTCAGACACCTTGGCTCAATTATATGTGGAATGTAGGCTACTGGGGAACGTCCCAGACTCTTTGAGGGGTTAACTGCTACAACCAATAAATAAAAAAGGGCCATACACTGACCCTGGAAACTACTGAATGATCGCCCTGCTGGACATTGAGGCAAAGGCCTTCGCAATCTCACTTTTGGTGGAATTAGAGGACTGGGTTGAAGCGGAAGGTCTCCTGCCCTTTTATCATACCGGGTTTAGCCCAGGGGGCTCAACCGTGGATACAATTGTTGCCCTGTCATATCTAGCTCATCAAGCGGTGTCCCATCACACACCTTCGCTTTTTGCCTGCTTCATCGACTACTCCACAGCCTTCGACGGTGTAGACCGATTCATCCTCTGGCAGAAACTGGCACGCTGGAACATCATTCAGTCCACCCTTATTACAAGCTATTAAATCACTATACTCGCGTACTTGGGTAAGGGTCAAACTCACCAGTCAGTCTGCTACAGAGAAAATTATCACGGACCGGGGCTAAAGCAGGGATGTGTCCAGCCCGCGATGCTTTTTAATCTGTACACTGCGGATATGCGCCAGGCACTGTATGGAGCCTCGCTAGCCATGCCCAGGATTGGCCACACAAAGATGCAGCTGTTGCAGTATGCGGATGACTTGATTCTCCTTAATCATATTAAAACAGGCCTTCAAAAATTGCTTGCGGCCCTTTCGGTATACAATGTGCAGAACAAGCTGGTCGCCAATTCAACCAAGTCCAAAATAGTAATTTTCAGGTACTATCCGAAAAAAAAGTGCCAAAGTGGGGGTTGGGCACGCTGACTCTGGACTGCTCCAATCTTTCAACTACCTGGGGGTTTGGATCAGCGAATCGGGTTGCCCACGGGTGCACCTCCACAAACTGCAGCAGAAGGGAAAAATGGCCTCATATGCGCTTTGCAAACTATACGTGACTCTGGATAGCCCAACAACAACGGCCATACAAAGAGTCCTGCGGGGCAAACTTTTACCGTCCCTCAATTACGCACAACAGGCATTCCCAGGGAAACTTGTGCAAGATGTGGAAAACATACATTGCACCGCCTACAAAAAGATATTCCGTCTATCAGCTTGCACCGGAAACACCTTAATTTGCTTGGAATTTGACCTCAACCAACTAGAAGAGCTGGCAACTCGCTCAAAATACTTTTTCTTAACAACGGCGCCCCCCACACACTCCATGAAGGCTGTTTGAAAACCGATTTTCCTACAAACCAGCAACCCTTGGTCTGCCTGTCTTGCTTTAGCTAAAGATCTTCTGCAGCTTGCCACAGAGAATTGGGACCCCAGCTTAACCAACTATGCTACCATCAAGGCAACAATAAAAAAGCAATTGCGGCTACGCTCTCGCTCTTTGGACATGGAATCCCTGGCAGCAAGAGGCTTTCATGAGACTCAAAGTCTCCCCCACACATAGTCCAGTCAGAAAATCCATTTTAGGCAGGCCATAAGGAGGCAAGCCCTACACAGGATTTTATTTGACAGATTACACACCCTTCCTCTAAAAGAACTATATCCAAACGCGAGCACAGGGTTGAGTATTAGGGAGGGCCGCTTCTGCAACTACAAACGAGAATCCCTGGCCCACAGTCTATTTTGCTTTCCAGCCCTTCAGCCAGCTCGTAGTACCTACCTTAGACCAATTTTACCTTCAACTGGGCACCCGTACAGCAAAAGAGGCAGTCCAACAACTCTATACCTTGGACATTGTAAAGCACATGGCGAGCTTTGGGAAATTTGTTTACCTCACCCGCACACTATTGAAGGGCAACTCTCCACACGCCGTGTCATGACTACCCTCTGGAGTTTTTTGGAAAGCAGGGCCTGGGTTGTGGAGGCTTGGACAATACTGAACTTTTGTCTTGTTTTGCCCATAATAGGTCTTTCTCAAATGACTTTCTTATTTTATAAATAAAAGCAAATGGAGATTTTTAACAATTTTTTGAACATATGTTTATTGTTTTATATTTCTAAAAGTGGTTTTGTTCTTTTTAAAATATGATGCGTTTTGTAATGGTTTGATTAACCGCACAAATAAAGTATTCATTCATTCATTCAACAGTGGACATTGTATATATAATCATGGGAAAAAGTTAGACCAAGTAAATAATTGGATGGGTAAATATAATGTAGAAATAGTTAAATATGTTATGTATATAATATGCAGAATGGTATATATATGAGTGATGGAAGTTCATGAAGGGTATAGAATTGCTAAATAATTAGGTTAAGTAGATAAATGAATAAAGGGTAAATAAATGGATAAATAAATAAGTGAATAAATATTTGAGAGAGTGGATGAGTAATAACGTGAATAAGGAAATGGAAGAATGGATAGACAAAGAAATGAGAAGAAAGAAATGAGAAAAAAGAAAGATGTGAGAAAAAGGAAAAACAGAAGTGAGACCTGCTAACCCAGAAAGAAAAGGAAGATAAAAATAGGACTTCAGGAAGAAAGAGGAAATAGGAAGGGAAGAAAAACAATTAGAGGGAATTATTTAAGAAACTCGGAGAAAAGGAGTCCATACTTGTTGAAATATTTCTTCTTGGTCTTGTAATTTGTATATTATATTCTCAAATGATGCTGTCTGGATCGTTGCAACCATCCAGTACTCCTTAGATGGGGGACTAGGTGATTGCCACAACCTTAAAATACACATTTTGGCTGTGGAGAATGCTGTATCTAAGAGTTGGCGCTGAGGACGTGTGATATCATATGAACTTCCAGATCCTAACTCTTAAATGCAAGGGACCAATAAATTAAATATAATCCTCAACATCCTACTCATACGTTTTACCACAAATAGGGGTCTTTTGACTAAGTAAAATATTTGATATGATCTGCCTCACGCCTTCACCCCTAATACAGACAATTCTGCTTGCTAATGTAGTTTGTTACCATCACCCACAAACGCCCAGAGTGAACATCACCTAATCACAGATACATCTACTAAAGCACACGCACTCTCCCCGTCTTAGTCACTCTGACCCAGCACTCCCCGTCCCCCTCGTCCCTTCCGTTCACCCCACCCCCACCCATCCCTTCCTCTGCCACTCGCCACACTGTTCCCACGTCTCTTGCCAACCCGCCGCTCTCATCACGTGATCCGTCTGGCCCCCCTAGTGTCCCGGATTCATCAACTACCCTTGTACTCCTTCTCCGCATAGTACTCCAACATGCTCCCCTTCACCCACTCCCCAACAACCCCCCCCGGGTCTAGGCCCCGCTTTGCCGATACAAGCTCCCTCTTCTGCCTCCCCTGATTTGTTCTTTTTGCCCAGCAGCACTTAGACTAAAAACAACCATGTCCTGATGACGATCCCAAACAATTGAGGATCGAAACACCGTCGACTCTACAGCACATTTATTGGCGCATTCTCTACTGTGGCTGTTGCTTAACCGTGAATTGAACACCTAAGTCACTTGATTTGTTCCCTTCGCCCAGCCACCCACTGTATGATATCTTCACTTATGCTCACATTGCGCCGTTCACGCTGTCCTCCCCCCACTTGCGTCGCCACTGTTCACTTATACACTTTTTAAGCACTAAGTATAATTTTGGTTGTCATATGATTTGTCTAATACAGTGCTGCTCCAACTGTATAAATATGACCCTGCACATTATTCGTTTCTAAATATAATTTGAGTAACCTCTTAAGACCAATTGAGTTATTGTCTCCTTTATTTCAGTTCTTGAAATGCTTTTTACATACCTATGTAACTGCCTATTTAATATTACCTGTTGGGATATTGTCCATTGTTACACTTCCTTACCCTGATCCCGACCAGGTCTATAGTTTTGACTCCTGTTCTACTTTACCCTACTTTAAGGAGAAGTGTGGCTCACCGGTTAGAGGAGGCAGTCCCTGATGCAGAGGTCAGACCCGGGACCAGGGTTCAATCCCCGACGCGGCAGGGCCTTGAGCTCAAAATGTCCACGGACTCGATAATTCTCGCCTCGGTGCCTACTCGAATCGTGGGTTCACACTCTGCAACTCTGGGCAATAGCTTGCTTAATATCCACTACGGCCCGACCGCGATGGGATGCCTGGTCTTCACCTTGGGGATGCCCAGTAGGGGTAATCTCGCAGGGAAAGGCCAGGACGGGTTCCCAAAGAGAGCGCCTTGAGACCTTACAGTGAAAGGCGCTATATAAGAATGTATGATTACGATTACCCCAAAAAAGTAGTGCAGGAAGAGACCTAGATTAACAACCGTGTAGGGCCACACGCAGCAGGGGCAGTCTGGTGGGAGGGTCTGAAACACGAAAAGGCAGGACTAATTTATTATACTAACCAATCCAAAGCAGGCATGTATAATGAGCAGGAACAGGAACAAATGGAAAAGGAGGTGCTGCAAACGTAGCCAAGGCTCGACCTAAAAACCAAATTCCATTGCATGCTACTGCAGACAGGGACTGGTCTTGTGTGACTCTGGGTGTGCACTGTCCGTAATCTGCTCCTTTGTCTCACTCTGTCCACTTGCCATAGCCATATATATATCCGTGCTCCTGACAGGCAAGAGAAAAGAATGTGTATTTGCATTTCAAATATCCGATCGTGCAGCAGCACACTTGCAAGTCCCATACATGATAATAGACCCGATTCTGGCCTCCGAAGAAGTCGATGGGAGAAATTGTCTCCCAATTATTTTTCGTATATCTCCCATTTTCCTCTTCTAAAATGTTGGCATGTGTTATATTCGACCCTGCCAACGGCTGCGTACATACGTCTTGATTATGTAAGCGTGCAATATGGGAAGGGGGATGAATTCAGCTTGAATAAAACAGATAGTTAATTTCTGTTTGTGTGTGTTGCTTACAAATAAGTAAAAAAAATGCGTTTCTCGAGTCGGTGGTTGCCAAGTAAACGTCCTCCAAACACAATGAGGAGGTCAAGTTGGGTGCACACAACAATTACTACAGGACTTTCAGAGGCACCACCCTGTCTTCAAACTCATAATTTCCCCATAGGTCAATGACCTCCAACTTTATGGGCTCATTGATTTAGGACCAACTAGTCCCTGTAAAGATCGCAACTTCCCTTTAGTTAGTAGGGAAATGGGGAGAATGTCAGGAAGGGCCTTGTTTTGTTTCTAAAACTCAGCCAAAACAGATATTTGGTGTAGATTATATATGCACATAGATTAGCCAAGTGAAGACAAATAGTTTGAACACCTGCTACAGTGAGGGATTTAATGTATATTCTGTATGCAATAGGTTTGATTCCTTAAACTGCTTGTTCAGCGTTTCATCCTCCTAAGGATGATACAATCAACACCATCGAGTTAGATAATAAGAATTATTATTTAAGCACTTAAAGGTAATTCAGGTGATGGTGTGTGCTAATAAAAGTGATTACTTTTATAATCTGCAGGCAGCCTGACGATATCATGTATGTAGATATTAAAGGTGCGTGCAGTTTTTACCTCGTATATGTGGCGGGGGGTACTGACTGGTCTAACACCTGCATGAAAACCTGTAGTGTGCATACTCCCTTGAATGTATGTGTGCACATACAAATTGCAGATGTAAACATTCTATACCTTTGTAAGTGGTCCTACCATTTTTGTCTGTGCCCCAATGTGTGCCCCCTTTCGTAAAACCCGGGGCATATGTGATCGGTTCAATCTGATATTCTCTATCTGGTAAATGAGCAGAATGGCCTTGTCTTTTATCTCCAGAGTCTTTATTCAGTACCAGCTGAGCTGAATAGTGTGCACTGCATTTTCCATTCTACATAAGGATGTATTTATAATCACATTAGATCAACAGTGTTTTTGGTGAACTCTGCAAGTATTACCACGTAACATCAGAGTAGAGATCTATGAAGGTTTCCTACTTTTGATTTTATAGATTCGTAACAAATTACGGTGTGACCTTTTTTCTAAAGTTTAGCGTTGGTGCAAAAACTGAGACAAAAATAATTTGCATAATTTTTTCTTCCTGTGTAAAAAGTATGACACAAACCGATTTGGCTTAAGTTTTAGCATCAGCCATATTATATTAATTTTTGTGCTAGCGCAAACGAAAAAAAGCCCAGATTTTACATTTGGCTTCACTTAATTAAAGGGCGATATGTTTGAGAACAAGTCAATTCAATTTCAAAAATGCTTTATTCGGTATGTATAAATACAACCATATAGCAACAATCAAAGAAAAATTACAGTACATCATACATTTATATCAATTCTGGTTTACCAAATGCCATCCTTACTTAAGTGCAATATACATTTAGCAGCGCATGTCCAACAGTCTTAAAGTGCTTATTAGTGCATTCGCCTAATAGTATATGTGCAAATTAGCAATATAAAGTGCTAAAGGTACTCAATTTCTGACACGTGCAAATTTAGCTATATTAAAAGATGTATATCGATACATATAAACAGTTAATCATGTGCAAAACCAGCAATAATAAAGTGCATATAAGTCGCAGTCATGTATTGAATTCATACAATGATTGATTTCCGTACTGAGATACATTTTAAAATATAAGTGGCCACATGAAAACATACATCTGGGGTCTCTAAATTAAACATCAGTTGCATCGTTTTCTTTGTACTGCGCATTTTATATTTTAAAAAGATGGGTTTCAGATAACATTTTCTAAAAGAAGTATAAAAATAACAAAACAGCATAAAATGACAGCCACTCTGTTTCGATGTACCATCACATGGGCATAAACAAGTCCCGGGTTTCTTAACACCTTGGCTGCTAGGGGGTTTTCCCCTCCTGTGCTGATCGTGGATGAATCTCATTGTTCATGACAAGGTCAACTCGTCAAACGCACAGAGCAGGTAACACCCATGACGAGCTGACCTTGTCTTGAGCATGGAAGGGGTTAATTGTTGGGAATGCCACTAGATGGTGCACAATCCCCAACCGTAAACGGGTTAATACAAAACGGTGGGAACTAGTGCTAACAACGTTAAGGTAGGTTTGAAAGCCTTCTTTAATATTATATTCTAAATAAAAATTAAACGTGCTTTGTTTTATATATTTGTTCATTCTGGTACTACCTGTATATTTCAGGAATGTGACTTTAAGCTCCTGCTTTGACAACCCTGTCCCCATTGTTGGATCTTTAAAAATGTCACGGCCATAAAGTGTCTTATACCAGAGTTGTATGTGACATAGCCAGGGAATGTTTGAGCAGCGGTCGAGCTTTAGACAATCATTAATCACATCCTGAGTAAATTTTGTCTCTTCTTTTGACCAGATTGAACGCCATAGGGACAGGGGGCGTAGGGCAATTAAGTCATTAACATGGTTTAAGCCGACTTCCCTATGTACTAGCTCATTTGAGGCTGCAGCCGGAGCACAAAGTAATCGTTTCAAGAAGGCATTCTCCTCACGCTGAATTAAGTTGGCACTCTGAGAATAATATACCCATATCCCGGCCCCATACAGGGCTGATGTTATGCATCTTGAATTATATATTGACAGCATCTCGTGGATTCTACGACCCCCTAATTTCGCTGCAAATCTAAAAACACAACTTGTGTTCCTTGCCAATTTGAAGTGGACACTATCTTGTTCGTTGGCCCATCTCCCATCTCCTGAAAAAGTGATGCCTAGGTAACAAAAACTCCTTACGGATTCTAATTTCTCCCCTACTAAATAAAAGGACCTGCTTTTTCTTGGCTTCTTGCCACATGTCATTTGGAATGTCTTTCCTTTGTTAATTTCCAACTTTCTACTCTCAGTGAAAGTATAAAACTTGTTAATCAGTCGTTGCAGGCCATTTTGGGTCCTGGAGAGAAGAACCCCGTCGTCCGCGTATAAAAGAATTGGAATTGGGTTACCATTAATAGTAGGTGCAGCTGCATTAATTCATCTTAAAATTTGGTCTACCTGATTTATAAAAAGGGAAAATAGGAGTGGGGCAAGCACAAATCCTTGTCGAATACCTCTATTAATTCTAAAAAAGGGTGTCACTCTCCATCGATCCAAATCTGACTTTACTAGACAGGTTTTCATACAGTCTGGTCAGGAGATGTATGATTTCAACTGGGGCACCCATTTCCAGCAAAACTGGCCAGAGCAGCGTGTGCTCCACCAGATCAAATGCTGAACTCAAGTCAGCAAAGCACAAGAATAGGTTACCCTCTTTAGCTTCAGTGTACTTGCTGACTATGAGTTCCAGGTTCACACACGGCTCCATTGTTCCCATCCCCTTTCTGAACCCGTACTGCACTGGGGATAAGATGTTATTTTCCTCGACCCAGGCTTCCAGTCTCACTAATAGGACTCGACTGAGGATTTTAATTGACGAGTCCAGAAGTGAGATGGGACGGTAATTTCATGCCTCTGACCTGGAGCCTTTCTTGTAAAGCAGCACAATTAATTAATTATGTGCTTATATAGCGCTGGAATCACTCCCGAAGGGGTACCTCCGCGCTTCGACCGCTGCGAAACCCTTCCTGGCTTCCCTGAGAGATGGTCCCTTAATGGGTATCTCCAGGGTGAGACCAGGCATCCCCGGCGGTCTGGTGGGGCCGTTAGTGAAGATGAGGCAAGCTAGTGCCCAGAGTTGCCGAGTGTGATCGCTGATCAGAGTGGGCACCGAGGCGAGAGAATTATCGAGTCCGCTGACCCTGGTCCAGAAACCTGCCGCATCGGGAATCGAACCCTGGTCCCAGGCCGCCCGTTGCTCTCGGGTCTGCCGCCTCTAACCAGTGAGCCACACTACTTCACAATAATAGACAACAAGTCAGATCACTACTTTTTTTATGCTACATTAGCAGCCAAAATAGTGCAAAATATACCGGTACCAATATTGCCCCATAGAAAATCATTTAAGATAGTTGTCATCAGATTCTTGAGGACCCAAATCTGGAAATTAAAATTGTGTGTAAAATTCTATATTTAAACCTATACCTTTTATTCAAATTCATCTCCAAAATGCTTTAAAAGCATAATCTTGCACTCTATATCTTAAGATGTTCATGCAGGACAAAAGAAATTCTCCCTCACAAACCCACTTTGTGACAAAATAAGTGCGCCCAAGTGACCCAGTCGCAAACCACTTTTATGCCTCACCTCTTTTAAAAGTCACCAGCCACTACCCCCGAGGCTCTTCCTGGAATAGCCGTTCCGGATGGGGAACCCCTCCGGGATCCCCTTTAGATTGCGGAGAGCTTTGCCACTTACTATATAGAGCTATATGCCCCCAGCAAGTGTCTACATGAAGATGTGATTGGCCGCTTCCTTGACGATCTCCCGCCTAAGGTCTTGACCAGTGAGGCCAGCGCGGGACTGGATCTTCTTGTCACGGAGAAGGCGCTGAGTGCCGCCCTGGGGGACCTAAACTCTGGTAAGACCCCGGGTCGAAATGGCTTTCCTTGTGAATATTTTAAGTAGTACTTCTCGCAGCTGGGGCCCCACTTTCTTAGAGTAGTGGATGAGGCCAGGGAGCGGGGGCGTCTCCCTCGCGCCTGGAGACATGTGGAAGTGATGGTGTTCTACAAACTGGGCCGACCTCCCGACCTACACGCCTCATACCGCCCTATCTCGTTACTGCATGTGGAGGCAAAAATCTTGGCCAAGACCTTGGCCAATCGCCTTCGATCCTAGATCGCTGCTCTGGTACATCCAGATCAGGCTGGATTTATGACCCAAAGAGCGACTTGTCATTATATTCGTAGAGCACATGTTGCTATCGCAGCTGTTCAGGAGTCGGGTGAACAAGCAGCATTGCTATTGGCAGACCTGGATGGGCATTTGATTCCCTTAGCTGGTTATATTTATTTGCGCTCTTGCGCCGTCTGAATTTTGGCCCATGTTTCCTGTCTTATCTGACCCTGCTCTTTACTGTCTAAACTGCTTCGGTGCGCATTGCTGGTTCTACTTCCTCCACATTTCCCATTGGGCGGGGCACTAGGCTTAGGGCTGCCCCTGTCACCATACTTATTCGCCTTGGCTATGGAGCCCCTGGCAGCCTGAGTATGAATGGATGCACAGATGATGGGGTTTGAATGGGCGCATGGCTTATCGGACCGCATTGCGCTGTACGCCGCTGACGTGCTATTCTTTCTTACATCAATAGGACCAGGCCCTGGCTGCTCCGAATCATGCGTATCTTTGGGCAGACGCTGGGATTTTAATGAACCCCCAAAGTCCACTTTGTGGGTCCTGGGGGATACTGCGGACCTGGGCTCATGGGCTTCAGCAATTCAGGTGGCCAACGGAGGCTTGAAGTATTTGGGGGTATTCCTGTCAGACTCGCCTGACGTGTCTTGGGATAGAAACCTTGCTCCAGTATAGGAACGTGTTTGGGAAGACTTTAAGACCTGGTCCCATATGTCCTTGTCTATTAATGGTAGGTCGGCCATAAATATCCGATTCCTCCTACAGGGTTCCGACAGATCAACGTGGCCCTGTGACAGTTTTTATGGGCAGGAGGGGCAGCTAGAGTTGCGCTCTGGACGTGTTTCCGCTCTACATACTGTGGGGGCCTGGCGACATCTGATATTACATGGCCTCACACCTGCTTGTGTTAAATCAATGGTGATACAGGGATAGGGCAGCCCCTACCTATGCAGTTGAGCGGTGGTATATGGGGAATTCTACATTGCATACTATACTGTATTCGGCACCGCTCCGCAACTCCTTGCTGTCTGCTACGACGATCATATTCCAGTTATGGAGGCAGTCTCTTTGGAAGATAGGGTGGTGGAATAGACTGACGAGGGAGACACCCATTTGGAATAATGGGCGACTCCCACAATTGGCTGCTCTGTCTGGGTTTCGGGGCTGGGAAGTATTGGGATTTCTACTCTGGGGGATGTAATGCAGGGACCGGTACTGAAGTCCTTTCAGGATCTCCAGCGGTAATTTAAGATGCCATAAACCCAATTTTTTAGATCTCTTCAGTTCCGGCATGCCATCTTCCCTAGCTTGTAGGGGTTAGAGTCACTTGCTGAGTTTAGCCCAATTGTAGCGAATGTATTTATGGGAGAGCTCCTGGACCATAAGATATCTAAAATTGTTCAATCCCTAGTTACACATAGCTCTTCTACACTACAGAAACTTAAAGAGAGGCCTGGGAAGGTGATCTAGGCCCACTGTGTGGAAATTAGCCTTTTTAGGTGCCCACCGGTGCAGGGGTTCACCTTTATCTGTCCACTGGTCCTTAAATCAAAAGAATAGAGATTGGCATGGAAGCTGGAATATCAAATAAGTTTATTAATCACTCATGAGTGGGACTACATCAATACAACACCCTTTGGCACTGTATGAGGTAGTACAAGGAATACAGAAACCAGGGGCCTTTTTATACACACTTTGTAGCTGTGTAAGCATGTAGACTCAAATAGAGGGTACAGGCACAGGCATACACAGGAATAGCTATTGACAAACATGGGCAGACAGAAACCACTTTGTCAGCAGAGTGGGAAGGGAAACAGAACTGCTTACTTCAGTTGGAATAGCCTGACACTTACTTTCTAAGACAGGTGCATTCTAGCAACTACATACCTTTCTGAGCTTACACAGTGTTCTGGCTCAGTACTGAAGGAGTGAACTACAGTTGATGACTCAAGCAGAATAAAAAGGCAGGCAACAGTGAAGACGGCAGAATCACATGGCTTAAAAAAATGAATGCCACAACTTAAAATGGCTTCAGCTTATGCTAACGTCAATTTCTGCGATTTCCACAGACTGCCCTTTTAGTATTAGCTGAAGACATCCGCTATGCACAGTTACTAGTCGGGCCTTTACATTCTTTGCATTTCGTTTGGTTGGTATACATGAGGTACACGTAGAAATACGTAGGGAACAGAGCATTCGGCCACATTGTATACAGAGGCAACAGGAAAAGGGAATTGCAACAATTATACATAGGGCTGATAATAACTTCCAGCCCCAGACAGAAAACAGTGTCCATAGCCATCCAATCCAAGTCCATGTCCCTGAATCCTGGTGGATTTCAGTGGCTATTTTATGCAGTTTAGAAATAGCCAACAACACATGTCTGATGCAATGTCTAAATAAAAACATTATCTTGATAGACCTTCTAGTGTTCTTCTTTATTAGGGCTAGAGTACCAATGATCTGTTTGGGGGGGCAGAGTAGTATTTATCAAAGTGTGCACAAAATATTTTCTTGCAGAAAAAACAGTATTCCAAATACGAATATTAAAGCAAATACACATATTGTCACAAAAACAATCTTTGATTTGGGGGACCAGGAGGACCAAATGAAGCCAGGGGAATTAGGACGAGGAGCTGCAAAGGGCTGCTCCTCCTCAAAAATGGGTCGACCAAAGAGGTACATTGCTAACAAAAAAAAATTATTTGGAAATTGAAAACACTGTACAACCAGCCAGAGGTGAGCCTTCTCCCTGTGTCCGTCTGAGCCTCACAGGCAGGCTCTTATCGTTCATCAAGTGTTCACTTCTCCCAGGGTGGAGCTGTACAACTTGCAACCCAGAAAAACAATCACAGCCCAGGCTAAGGAAAACGTTTTTCTTTCAAGATAGGGTAATCACCCTCCAGGGCAAATACCCTCAACGATTCTGTCCAGTGTCTCAGGCAGTGCACCAGTATTCTTCACTCTAATCTAACAGGAACCAGAGACACAGCACCTCTACCCTAAACTCAAGTCCTTCCCTAACTCCTGTGTTGCTCCGCTGGCGCACTGCTCTTTCATCAGGGCGCAGCTTGTACCTAGTGTACCCATGCTCCTCCTTATCAACAAACAAAGGTGCAGACTTGCTTTCACTTGGGGACCTGAACTCAGAGGCCTGATGCACAGAACCCAGTGTATCCGAAGCAACCCTTGTTTCAGAGGGGGTCACCACAGGCAAAACCTCCTTGCCCTTGTTATCAGTCTGTGCCTCTCTCAGCTGGGAATCAAAAAACATGAACAAAGTGAAGAATCCGCTTTCCATCCTGATTTGTGACCCTGTCTTTCACCCAAGAACTATCCAACAGTGGTAGGGGTACACGTTTCACGTCACTTTCATGGACCCAGTGAGTCCGGCTTTCTACCTTCACTGCAGTCCTAGTTGCCAGCAGCACCTGTGCTGGTTCCCTTCACCTCAGCTCCAAGCTGGACTTGCGCTGAATCTCCAGAATGGATCTGATGTCCGGACCCCCCTGGCAATGGTTGTAGGGCAGCAGATATCTGTAAGTGAACAGAAACGAAATCTTTAGACAAAACATACAAATAATCAATCAAGAGGATATTCAATTTCAGAAATGCCCCTATATTATTCTTCTGAAGAACCTAAAAAAGGAATTTCAAAACAACTATTCTTTTTCACGATACAGCTTTGTGAGCTTTCACTATTGCGCAAAACTGCAAGCCCCTCTAAAAGTATTTTTCTTGCATAAGAACAGCCATGTTTTTCCCTTTATGACCATGCTCTCATATTATAGGGGTTGCGGGTAACTCTAAAACTGTGAATGTAACAAAGATCCATATTACATGAATAACTGATAAATTAAACATAACCTACTAGGTACATGAATTTTCCAGCAGAACTTGTTTGTGACAGACAAGCAAAAGAACATTTTGTTCTTAAAAATATGTGCTAGGGGCATATGGGCATCTTTCCTAGCACTGTGAACCATATGCATCATACTTTTCATGATCTGTGCCATGTAATATCATATTCAGGGGAAAAACATATTCACCAGCTCTAGCAAGGGTTGTCAGCTTAATTACATAGACTAACTAATGAGGAACTTGTGATGCCTTTGTGACTTATGTAGTGCTGTAATAACATCAACAATAATGGTCTTGCCACCTGGGAATTTGGAACAAAAACCTCTAACATATAGTTCCCTATAAATGTCAAATAAGGGAACATCGCTCTATTCTACCCATCCTTTCATCCTTATCCAATTCCAACAGTTTACAGACAGGATGGGCAGTAACATTGCGTATTTATTTATTGATTTTATTCGAACAATTTGTTCAAACAGTATTACTTAATAGCCAATTAGACGTGCACTAGTGAGATGCTTTGTCTCTATTTATTCAAAAACAAATTCACAGCAACCTGTGAAATGAATGACTGAAGCGAACCCAACCAATTGTCTCATGGCCGTTCCTCGACAGGAGAGTGAGAGAGAGGGTGTGAGAGAGAGGGTGTGAGAGAGAGGGTGTGAGAGAGAGGGTGTGAGAGAGAGGGTGTGAGAGAGAGGGTGTGAGAGAGAGGGTGTGTGTGAGAGAGAGGGTGTGTGTGAGAGAGAGGGTGTGTGTGAGAGAGAGGGTGTGTGTGAGAGAGAGGGTGTGTGTGAGAGAGAGGGTGTGTGTGAGAGAGAGGGTGTGTGTGAGAGAGAGGGTGTGTGTGAGAGAGGGTGTGTGAGAGAGAGGGTGTGTGTGAGAGAGAGAGAGAACAACAAACTAAAACAAAAAAAACAGTGTGTTACTTAATTTTGCTTACCCTTAATTTGCTCAGGAGCTAGTCTCCTACCCCCCTTCGACAGTCGGTAGCCTAAGCAGGTGACCTCTTGTCGACAATACTTACCCCCGTTGGCAGCTGGACACAAACAGACTTGTAGGAGGTAAATAGCTAGGAGAATCCATACCAAGGAGGCCATGTCCAATACAATTGGACTGTACCACTTTGTAAATTTTACTATACAAGCACATTGAGCTAACTAAAAAACATGAATCCAATAGCCAACAACCAATTCCTTTAGCTATTGTACTGTTTTACCGTGACGGCACATGAATGCAAACGTAATTTTATTGCCTCCTCATCTTAGCCCTGGCACAGTAATCTTAAGTTAAAACCATTATTTCTGTATGCATGACCCACAGACGCTGCTGCCCTGCTTTCTCTCTTGTGACTTAATAGAACCTGCCTTGTCTTTTGCCAAAAATAATAAGCAATCTCTCTCTCTCTCTCTCTCTCTCTCTCTCTCTCTCTCTCTCTCTCTCTCTCTCTCTCTCTCTCTCTCTCTCTCTCTCTCTCTCTCTCTCTCTCTCTCTCTCTCTCTCTCTCTCTCTCTCTCTCTCTCTCTCTCTCTCTCTCTCTCTCTCTCTCTCTCTCTCTCTCTCTCTCTCTCTCTCTCTCTCTCTCTCTCTCTCCTCCCCCCTCCCCCCCCTCCCTCCCCCCCCCCCCCCGCTCTTGCCCCCTTCTTCAGAATGTTTACCAAGGTCGAAGTGCCAGAGCAAGCTTGTCAGAACGAAACCCTCCTGTGTGAGGTATTTTACTTTCAGCCGTGCTAGTTTGCTAAATACAGACCTTGGCCTCTGACCCTTAAACCTGTTGCCCCTCGTCTGAGCAAAGTCATCCCATGTGGCTATTACACGTAACTATTTGAGAAGCATGACTAAAGGGCATCCCTGCTCCGTGCCTGTGTGCTCATAATTTAAAGGTAGGATGTAACTTTGCTCTCTATTTTTTATTCTTGTACACTGTGCTTTTCTAGCACCTAAAGAACTGGCTCAAAATTTTAGTTTTCAGAACGCCATAATGCGCCCAGAACTATTATGCATTAAGGCGTGCGATGTAATTCACGTCTCTAGAGCTACTCTTTTTGTATAACTTTTAATAGTATTTGAGACTGCATCCATTAGGCCCTTCTAGAAATCATATTTTAAGTGTGTCACTAAGATACAGTAATATTGTCATTGGTAGAGAAACTAATACTCAACTTTTTAAATTTAATGCACAATATATTTAATCATTTAAACATTGGAAACTTAATGGATGGACAATTTGCACAGGGTAATTTTCTACAGTGCTAAATAGTATTGAATTTTCACAGTAGTGTTATTAGACATTAGACATTATAAAGATCATAATAATGCAAAAACGATTTTAGTGCAATGACTTTTAACAATTTTTTACATTTAGTCATTTTTTGAATAATTATTACTAACCCTTTTATTGTTTCTACATATGAAAAGCAAGCCTCATTCCTTTCCTCCTTAAATGCATTTATTTATAACACACTAAATTGGAACCTCCTGAGGCGTGAGCCGGGAGTAGAGCGGAGACGCTGACAACTTTTAAAAAACCGGGAGTAGAGCGGAGACGCTGACAACTTTTAAAAAACTGAATTTGCTTTGTTTTAATACAGCATCCGCTGCACTTACTCACCCTGAGCACCTCGCGCTGCACAAACCCCCGGGAGGCCAGCTGAGCAATACGCTGCCACCGGAGAGTGTTTGTTACTTCGTCGCCATTGTGACCACATAGGCCACGCCCACCGGACAGGCCACGCCCCCCTCACTCGTTCCTCACTATAAAAGCGCGCTGAATTGTAGCGCCGTCATTACTAAAATTGGAACCTCCTGAGGCTTGAGCCGGGAGTAGAGCGGAGACGCTGACCAGTTTTAAAAAACTGAATTTGCTTTGTTTTAATACAGCATCCGCTGCACTTACCCCCCCTGAGCACCTCGCGCTGCACAAACCCCCGGGAGGCCAGCTGAGCAATACGCTGCCACCGGAGAGTGTTTGTTACTTCGCCGCCATTGTGACCACATAGGCCATGCCCACCGGACAGGCCACGCCCCCCTCACTCGTTCCTCGCTATAAAAGCGCGCTGAATTCTAGCGCCGTCATTACTAAAATTGGAACCTCCTGAGGCTTGAGCCGGGAGTAGAGCGGAGACGCTGACAACTTTTAAAAAACTGAATTTGCTTTGTTTTAATACAGCATCCGCTGCACTTACCCCCCCTGAGCACCTCGCGCTGCACAAACCCCCGGGAGGCCAGCTGAGCAATACGCTGCCACCGGAGAGTGTTTGTTTACTTCGCCGCCATTGTGACCACATAGGCCACGCCCACCGGACAGGCCACGCCCCCTCACGCACTTCCCGACTTACTGCCTATAAAAATGTGTCCATTCAGGAAGCGCAGCGGACGAGCGCGACGAATGCGCGCCAAAGGCGCGCATAAGGCAAGCTCGTCTGCACCGAGTCCGGGCCAGGGGCCACACCACTTACTACCCAGGCAAACCAGACCCTGGCCTACAGCTCGGCCGCCCTCCACGACCTGAGACCCATGGAACATGACTGTCGAAGGTACGCTCTTGATACCACACCCCTTCCTGCCAACTGTCCTAAATGCAGTGCTCCCCTCCCCACAAGGCAGAGAAAACCCCCACGCCATGAATACCGCATGCTTCTTTTAAACTGTAGATCCCTCCCCAAACACAGGTTGGAAATATCCCTCCTACTAGAAGAACGCAAGCCAGACGCACTGTTTCTTACGGAAACCTGGTTAACGTCTGACTCCGACCCTGATGTGGTTGCCGCTCTCCCCGCTGGTTATCAAATCACTCGTCAAGACCGCCCAGATGGCAGAGGGGGAGGACTAGCAATCATAGTAAAAGACCAATATCGCTGCCGACTCATTATGGAAAACATTCCAGATTGTGAAAACTTAGCTTTCGCGCTGGAGTTTTCCCCCAACCACTGCCTCTCGGGCACCTTGATATACCGCCCACCCGGCCCTCCGAAGCAATTTCATAGTGGTCTCTCAGCAACAGTAGCACCTCGCATCTGCGCTGCTGCCAACTTCATTGTGTTAGGCGACCTTAATTTACACTTTGACTCACCATCAGACGCAACGGCCACTATCTTGACTGACGACCTGGCCGCACTACAACTTACTCGACGAGTGAACACTCCTACCCATACGAAGGGACACCTCTTGGACCCAGTATTTAGCAACTGCGCGGAGCTATCAACCGAACCCCCTCTCCCCCTCCCCTGGACTGAGCATTCCTTGGTGCCCCTCATCTGGCTTACTGAGAAACCCATTCTCCCTACCCCCTCGATGAGATACGCGAGATCATGGGCACGGATACAAGTGGATGAGTGGACAAACAAACTAATGGAAAATCTCCCCTCAAATAATGAAGACCCTTGTCTGGCAAACCAGGAGTACGAAAGCTGGATTCTGCACTCCCTTGAGACCATCCTCCCCTTCAAGAATTCATCGGCTAAACGTTCCCACAAAACAGCCCCATGGTACACGGAAGCCCTTAGAGACAAAAAGCGACACTGCCGAAAAGCAGAAAGAAAATGGCGCTCAAACTACTCTATGGAGGACAAAACCCGATATCGGGAAGAAATAAAAACTTATAAAGAGGAGATAAAAACTGCTCAAACAAAATACTTCTCGAATAAAATTCTAACCTCAAATTCCAAACCCAGGGAAATTTTCCAAACCCTGCAGACCCTGATTAAACCACCCCCTCCCAGTGTTCACGAGGAGAAATCAATTGCCCAATGTAACGACCTGGCAGAATTCTTCTCGGCCAAAGTGAACAAGATATACACTTCCTTCCCAACCAGCATTGCCTCCCCGTCACCGCATAACAACAACGGAGGGTCAGACCCAGAGCTAACCCCCCCACCCACACTTGATCACTTCCCCTGTATGGACCTAGAAGCAGCTGAATCCACAGCTCGGAAAGTGAAATCCGGCTCACCAACCGACCCGGCCCCCCCAGAGACAATGTTACTTGCATCCCAGACGGTTCTACCCATCATCAAGAATCTCGTGAATGCATCCATTGACTCTGCCACTGTTCCTCCTGCCTGGAAAAGGGCAATGGTTCGAGCATTAATAAAAAAGCCTCATCTAGATCCCTCGGACTTTGCCAACTACCGCCCGATCTCACTACTCCCCTGGGTAAGCAAAATTGCGGAGAAATACATCAATCTCCAATTGGTCAACTATCTGGAAAACAATCAGCTGTTAGACCCTACCCAGACAGGATTCAGGCCTAAGCATGGAACAGAGTCTGCCCTCCTTATGGTCGTCGAGGAGTCCAGTAAAATCACTGATCAAGGAGGATCAGTGGCAGTGGTCCTCCTTGATCTTAGTGCGGCGTTTGACACGGTCAGTCATAACACCTTACTGAACCGTTTATCAAACGTCGGCATTGTGGATAAGGCCTGGCTCTGGATAAAATCCTTCCTAAGCAACAGGTCGTTCCAGGTGTTCGACGGACAAGCCGTCTCCTCCAGCATACCCATGAACTGTGGAGTCCCCCTGGGCTCCTCTCTAAGCCCTGCGCTTTTTAACATCTATATGAGGCCACTGGCTGAGGTAGTTCGTCCGTATGGAGTTAAGATCATTTCCTATGCGGACTACACACAGCTGGTGGTCTCCTTAGCGCAGGGAGCCCAACACTCTCCATCGGGGGGCCTAACCAAATGCCTGGAGGAGGTGAAGTCCTGGATGACGCTGTCCTCACTAAAGCTGAATGGGGACAAAACGGAGCTTATGCTGTTAGGCCCGGCCGATCCGACCCTCTCCAAGTCATTATGGCCCACCTGTCTAGGCCCCCCCCGGTTCCGAAAGATAACATCAAAAGCCTGGGGGTATGGCTGGACAGGAATCTTACCTTTAACACCCAGGCCACAAAGCTCTCCGCCACCTGCTTTGGACTCCTCCGGACATTGAAGAAGGTCCTCCCCTTGCTCCCAATGGAGGCTAAACAAACAGCTATTCAGGGCATAATACAATCACGCCTGGATTCAAATAACGTCCTTTACCTGGGAGCCCCAGAGTACACATTGAATAGATTGCAACTGGTGCAGAACTGTGCGGCTCGTACCTTACTGCAAATTCCACGAAGAATCCCAGTCAGAGAGGCACTGACCAGCCTTCACTGGCTGCCAGTACGAAAAAGAGTCACCTTCAAAGCAATGTGTATCGCCCATCAGGCCTTCTGGGACTCGGGCCCAAAAATCATGCGCAGCCTAGTTAGCCAATACCACCCAAGCCGTGAACTACGCTCTAGTCAGGCTTTTATGGCAACAGTCCCCAGAATTAAAAGGTCTAGAGCAGGCGGAAGAATGTTCACCTTCAACGCCTCAAAAATCTGGAACTCCCTTCCCCTTCACCTGAGATCTAACCCCAATCTTGCCTCTTTCCGCAAGCAACTTAAAACCCATTTATTCAAATCCCCGTAATCATTTCAGTTCCCTCCCCCTCTTCCCAGTCTCTGTCAGCCTCATTACACCCCCTTCTGGTTCCCTAGCGCTTGGACGCCCCAGGGCAGCAATCGCGCTGTAGAAATGCATTTTCATTCATTCATTCATTCACTTACAAAACTTCTTTTGAAACGAACCACAGAAGCATTACTGAAACATAGAATTTTTTTTCACTTTTTTAGAAAGTAGTCCTTATTTACCATCAAATCCATAGATGTGCCTCTTAGGAAAGCAACAAGAAAGAACGTCCTTACTTTTATCCTTTCTCTTTTATCCAAATAATGAAGCTGTATTTCTAACTTTCAAAATTAGTAGTCTTTAATACACATGCTTTTATGCCATTTTGTACGAACTTAAAACCTAGTTGCCACAGTGTATATTTGTAGCTTGTGCCTGAGTAAGGCCTGTCTTATTTATGTAGCTGTGTTTTATGACTGGCAGGTGTTGACTTCTACACTCTCTCAGGAGAGAAGGCCTTGTGCTCTAGGACTGATAAATCCTGTCTGACATTTAATGGCACAGAGCCCCTTATAATGCTAAATGTTTCCAATATGGCAGCAATGTGCTGTACTCTAATGTCCTCACAGAAACCTAAAAAGTTGATAAACCACTCATTACTTCCCTCTGCTCTGACAGACTACTTCCTTCGGACAGGTAGCTTGAGCAGCTGTTAAAAGCTCTCTTTCTGGTGCTGGGAGGCATTCCAAGTCAGTCAAAATCTATCGTTTGCAGTGTGGTAAAAGGAGGATGCTTTTATTTTAGCAGCAACAAATTACTCATATAATATGAATGCCTTTTAATATTGAATATGATGTATCTAAGGATAGTGCTGTAACATTTTGCCCAGCTGATAGGCAGTACTAACAAAATGTTGGGCATCTATTTTTAATTTTGTTAAGTCCTAGTTGTATAAAACACAGAAATCCGTTTTTCCCTATGATTCCACAGATCCACATACTTGGGCTGAAGGTAGTGGTAAGCAATAGCTCCAGGGTTGGAATGCCCTTTTGATCTGTGCAAACCTACTAACTTGCATGTTTTAAGGGTTTTCAACAACTCTTCTCTAATTTTTTCCCATACTGAGAAATGTTGGAAATTCACTCCTGAAAGTGGTAGATGTAAACCTTCTTCCAGAGTTGGGAAAAAGTGGTTGGAGGGAAAATTAACTTGCAAACACTAAGGTTTTCGCATGAGCAAATCTACACATGCAAATTTGCTCAGGCTAAAATTCAGTTCACAAATATTTTCTAGGAGTACTATTTCTTGCCCTACTTCTGGAAATTATTGTGAATTCACGAAAGCCATATAGCTGCACTTTATGTAAGGACATATACCAAAGGTGCAATTTTTAGACTTTCTTTAATAATTGGGCCCCACATTTTGGTCTGGCGTTAACCATGATCTTTTTATGTGTATTAAAATTCTCTCACTCTCTGTATCGGCTGGATTCACTGAGAGTGACAGCAGTCTGCTTTTTCACAAGTAGTTTTGTTCAGTGCCAGTAACTAATTTGGCAGCGTGTGCTTCTTTGAGACCAAAAATAATTTTTGCTTTTGCCAATGTTTGTTATAATGGCGAGGGCCCGGCAGCTCTCACATCAATAGTGTTTACAAAAACCATGCCAAAACAAGTCACGCATTGCAAAAATAAAAAGCTGAGCATCAATTTCAGATCTACTAGCTTTGCCAATGCTTGTTTAATTTAGTTTCCCATAATCTTATAAAAATTGGTTACACTGATTTGCCAATATGAATTTTTTTGGGAAATACGAGCATGCATCAACACATTTTAATGAATGATACTGCAAGGAAATGGTACCTGAAATCTTACAGTAGTTTAGCAAATTGTTTTTTTTCCTTCTTTAATTTTTTGGGGAACATTTTATATTTAAAGTAAAGAATCATTAATCTTGCTTTCAAGCTTCTGCAAATAATTGCATCTAATCAGAGAACATTCTGGGAGCAATATGCATAGCCTCATATTGCCAAACTTTGAAACCGTTTGTACACATTTTTATATTGGAGCCACTGTCAGCAGTGCATCAGAACTTACATTTACTTAGAGCGGTCACTCTAAAAATAAAGGCTTGCAGTTAATAAGCCATCAACACAACTATCAACAGCATAAACATATGCACACAAATATTAACTTAACTGCAGGCAATGCCCTTCCCTGATCCTTAATGTGGTACTGCAAACTGGCAGCCAAAGGGTTTGTGCTGCAAGGGGTTGGGCCTACTTGTCCCAAGGACAAAATACACATTAAGACTTGTTGCCCTTGACCCCAAACAATATGTCCTGGGCGTCAGGCTTTGGGAATTCCACATCCCTGCATCCTACATTAGCTTCTCGGCATGGCCAGTTACTGTTCACAGTTCATAAGAGACTTTGCTACTGTAAGCGCTCCCATTATGAGAGTTGACGAAGAAAAATGTTTAATTTGAGTTGTCGCAACACTGCGTGAAAAGTTTTAAGAAGTTTAAACATGCCATTGAAAGGGCTACTGAAATGTCCTTCTTCAATCCAAAGCCTCATACAGTTTGTTGCTGTTGATGCCAGTCTTGTCCGGTTAGGCGCAATTCTTGTACATCCAAGGGAATGAAGGCATATTGTGGCATATGCCAATTGAAATTTGTCCTGGACAGAACATGCTTACTCGCAACCTAAGAGTTTGGCTGAGGTATGGGCTTGTGAATACTGTCCATGTGTTACTTTTTGGAAAACCTTTTACATTAGTAACTGATCATCAATCTTAACTGACTATATTTGGAAATGGAAAAGCCAAGATGTCTCTTTGCATTGAAAGATGGCAATTACGAATCAGAATACTGCTGACTACTTTAGGAGAGTGCCTGTACAAGTCGAGGGAACTCCATCCAAGATGGCTGAGGCTATTATCAGTTTAATTGTCAAAACAAATACACCAGCTGCCATATCATTAGCCCACATTAACACTGCCACAAGTCATGATAGTGAGATGCTGAAATTGAAAGAGATAATTACACATCAGTCATGGAACAGAAACACTGAACTACTCACCAATGATGGTGAATATAAAAAATACAAGAACAGTAAAGATGAACTATCCATAACTCAGGGAGGAGTCATACTACAAAGGTCAAGAATCCTAATTCCGAAGAGTCTGCAACAGAGAATGATCAAAGTGGCTCACGAAGGCCATCCTGATATAGTTGCCACAAAGAGAGCTCTTTGAGATAATTTGGTTCAAATACCTAGATGAGCAAGTCGAAAAGAAACTCCAACTTGTCATCTATGCAACTGCCTTTCTACAAATGTGACTCAACGCACATTGAATGTCTGAACTCCCTAAACATGCTTAGGAGAGAATAGCAACCCATTTCTTTGGTCCACGAACATTTGCTAGTAATTGTGGATGAATATTCTCGCTTCCCACTCGCAAAAAATCTTTCATCCACTACTCGTAAACAAGGTATTGAGAAACTGGATGACATATGTGTGACAAGGGCATTCCAGTTATTGTAAAGTCTGATAATGGCCTATCCTTTAATAATCAGGAGTTTAAGGATTTCATACAGCATCTGAACATTAAGCATTAAAAAAAGTACACCTCTGTGGCCACAGGCCACTGGACTCGTTGAGCATTTTTTGAATACACTAAAGTAATTGGTACAGCTTGTAACTCTAGAAGGGTCAAGTTGAAAACTGGACTGAATTCTACCCAACGAGCCTATCTTTCAACTTCACATTTTACCACCAATGAAAGTCCTGCAACTTTGATGTTCAGGCGAGTAATGACATCCTAGTTAACTCAATGAAACACTTAATGAGAAAGCAGTGAAAGTACCACTCGCATAAGGTCTTGGTTAACAAGCAGAAAATGAATTACCTAAGCAGACAGGAGGCAATGGGCAAAAATCCTCCTGTGTCAAGGAGGAGATCTCGTGTTCGCCTGGCAGATGTGAGGAAGGAACCCTGATTCTCCCTCTGACGTTGAACCCTTCTGTGTGGGACATATGGTGACTGCCTAGTGTCCAGGGAATTCTGTAACCAGAGACTCTTCTAACTATAGGCATTTAACTCATTGGTCTCCGGATTGAATAGGTGAATGAAAGACTGAGTCTGAAAAACCACTGACTGTTGTTGTTTTTTCACCGTCTATGAAGATTGGCACTGAAGACTACAGCTCCCAGCTTTCAGTAAACAGATCAGGCTGTATGATTGAAACGCCAAAAAGACTAATTGAAGAGATGTAAATGGATATATGTAAATGTGTATATTAAATGTTTTTTTTACAAATCAATATATATGTATATTGATCTGTAAAAAAAAAATTATTTAAAGCGCATATACTTATACGCAAACTTTTATTTACAGATATATATATATATATATATATATAGCTTACAGATTCTCTCTCTCTCTCTATTATAATTACCTACTGGCGGTCACCAGTAGGTAGTTATAGTTTGGAACAACTTTGGCGCCGGTTGACGAATCTTCTCGAAATTCTCCAAGAAGATGGGGTGCTCCGCTCCTATCCTGAAAGTTTCGGGGTGATTCATCAAGCGGGGGGCGAGAAAAAAGGGGGGTCCCAAAACGTGTTTACCCCATGCAATATTCCATAGGGACCTTTAAGTGAGGCTATAGCCCGAACTGCTGAACGGAATTACACCAAATTTGTCAAAAGGGTAGAGTTTGGTTCGCAGATCACGCTTTTTGTTAAATGGTGTAAATCCGTGAAGTAGATCCTGAGAAAATCAAAAGTAAAATCATAGATATATCTATGGACGAAGTAGGGATTCGTGTATCCTCCGAGGATCATACGCGTACCCTTACGAGCGCGAGTTGCATGCTAATTGGCTGTCAACTGTCTGTCAACACTCCAAATCAGGAAGTGTTGGCAGCCATCTTGTGTCTCTGTAGAACCGAGGCACAAGAAAGCTGAAAAACAAGTGCGCAAAAGACGCAAAGGGGGCAGGGTAGAAACACCCTGACCCCCTAGGCCTGCTCAGGGGGTCCCACAAGGAGCCCCAAGGCCCCCCCAAAAAAAAAAACGAAGCCTGTCTAATTTGTAATTAGCCCCTGGGGCAATGTGTTTTATTATAATGGGGGGCCCCGCTGGGCCCCCCAGCCCCGGGACCGCCACCCCCGTGGCTTTAACATTAGGTATGCGGGGGCTCACGGCCCCCCGCAGCTCCGGGGACCACCACCCCCGGGGCTTTTTTTTAATAATAATGGGGGGGCCCATAGGGGCCCCCCAGCCCCAGGGACTGCCACCCCTGGGGCTTTAACATTATGTATGCGGGGGGCTCACAGTACACAATTATCCCCAGAGTCAGCAGCAACAGCGGAGCACGGTGCAGGGCGAAATACTGGAGTTCTTGGCAAAACGTTTGTATCCCTGAGTTTGCAACAAGAGGCCAGCTCTTCTCAGGCCATTGGAGACTAGTTCACTTCAGAAGGACAAAGCACACAGCACAGTTCCTCTTCAAGTAGGGGGACACATCACACAACTGAAAATCCCTTAGTCCTCTTCCTTAGCAATAACAGCAACTGCAGGTCAGCTCCCAGACACACAGTAATGGCAGCACTTTTCCTCAGTCTTCCTAGCTGTTCTTCTTTGGCAGGGATTCCTTCTTGATCACAAAGTTTTTCCTAGTCTAAATATCTGAGCTAAAACCCCATAACTTTAAACCCCAAAAGTATTTGTTCCTCATGTGTGAAGGGTCCTGGACCCAGTCCAAACCAGTTCTGGGTGTACTCTGCCAGTGCACATCATCTTCCTTTGTGAGTGTGGGCCAGGGCCATCAGACGCACCGCAGGAGGTGGATCCAGCATTGTGGAAGGCAGGCACAGCCCTATTCAGACCCAGGTGCTACTCCTCCCACCACTCTACATGCAGATAGGTCTATTCAGCCTAGTGCTGACTCACCCAGCCTCCTGGAGCCACCCCAACTCCTTTCACTCACAAACCAGACAGTCAATCCACAAACAGGCAGAGGGACACAGAAAGGTTGAACAAGAAATAGCCACTTTCTAAAAGTGCCATTTCCAAACATAGAATTTTGAAACCATCCTCCCTAAAAGATGTGTTATTAAATTCTGAGTTCAGGGATACTAGATTCCAACTTTCTATCTTGCTGCTATGGGAAGATATGCAGGTAAACATGTTACACAGCATTCCCAATTCTTCCCTATGGGCAAGATAGCCTTTTAATAGTGAAAAACGAAATTGGCGGTATTTCCCCATCAGGACATGTTACACACACTGGTACATGACCTACCTTTCACATACACTGCACTCTGCCCGGGGATGGGGGGTGCCTTGGGCCTACCATAGGGGTGTCCACTGTGTAAGAAATGGGAAAGATCAGCCTGGCAAATGTGTACACCGGCCAGGACAACATGGCAGTTTACAAACTGCGCACAGGCACTGCAGTGACAGGCCTGAGACACCATTTTAGGGCTAGTCATGTGGTTGGCACAATCAATGCTGCAGGCCCACTAGTAGCATTTGAATCACCAGCCCTGGCACACTCAGTGTTACTAGGGACCTACTGGTAAAACAAATATGCCAATCATGGATAGCCAATCACAATAATAATTTAACCAGGGAGCACTTGCACTTTGGCACTGATCAGCAGTGGCAAAGTGACCAACGCATCTAAACCAGCAGAAACGAATTCCAGCACAGTGTTAAAAATACAGGAGGTAGAGGCAAAAAGCCAGGGGAAACCACACCAAGGATGCCAGGTCTAACATGTGTCCCCTCCAGCTGAAAAGTGGGGAGAACTACCCACCCTCTTGGGAGTTCTCATCACTAAGGCAGAAAAACCTGGACAGACCATCAGCATTGATGTGTTCTGTACCAGGGGGGGTGTTCCACCGTAAAGTCCATTCCCTGTAGGGAGATGGACAACCTCAACAGTTTTGGGTTCTCACCCCTCATCTGCATTAACCATCTGAGGGGCCTGTGGTCTGTTTGAACTCTGAAGTGAGTCCCAAACATGTAGCGCCTTAGCTTCTTGAGTGCCCAGACACAGCAAAAGCTTCCCTTTCAATTTCCCTTCACCTCTGATCCCTGAGAAGTCGCCTCCTACTAATGAAAGCTACAGGTTGGTCCAAGGCCTCGTAGATCAATTGTGAGAGTACTGCTCCCACTCCATGCTCTGAAGCATCTGTCTGCACCACAAACTCTTTGAAGATATCAGGCACCTTGAGCCCGGGTGCCGTGCACATGGCCGCTTTCAGGGCATCAAATGCGGTCTGGCAGGCATCGGTCCAGATCACCCTGGGCTACTTCCTTGAAGTCAGCTCTGTCAAGGGGGCAACAATGGTGCCATATCCTTTGACAAATCGGCGATAATACCCTGTGAGTTCTAAAAAGGCTCTCACCTCTGTCTGGGTCTTGGGGGGCTCCCAAGCCAGAAAGGTGTCAGTTTTCGCTTGGAGGGGTGCCACCTGGCCGCTCCCTACCTAGTTTCCCTAGTACACCACAGATCCCTACCCTATCTGGCACTTACTGGCCTTGATAGTGAGGCCTGCCCTTTGCAGAGCCTTCAACATTTCGCAGAGTTGTTGCAAATGTTCTTCCCATCTGGAGCTGAATACAGCAATTTCATCCAGGTATGCAGCGCTGAATTAATCCAGCCCGGACAGTACTCGGTTGACCAGTCTCTGGAAGGTGGCAGGGGCGTTCTCCAACCCACGGGCATGACACGGAACTGGAAGTGCCCCTCTGGCATTGAAAACTCTGACCTCTCCTTGGCCCTCTCAGTTAAGGCAATCTACCAGTACCCAGATGTTAAATCAAACGTGCAGAGGTACTGGGCAGCGCCCAACCGATCTATGAGCTCATCAGCTTGAGGGAATGGGAAAAGCGTCAGTTTTGGTGACCGCATTGAGCCCACGGTAGTCCACACAAAACCTGAGTACTGGG
Organism: Lissotriton vulgaris; assembly: GCF_964263255.1. Taxonomy (NCBI): domain Eukaryota; kingdom Metazoa; phylum Chordata; class Amphibia; order Caudata; family Salamandridae; genus Lissotriton; species Lissotriton vulgaris. The sequence goes on from NC_141690.1 coordinate 195,192,613, forward strand.
ATGGTACCGGGTGCAGCAGCTTTTGGTACTAAGACCACTGGGCTAGCCCACGGGCTGCTTGAGAGCTCAATTACCCCTAGCACCAACATCTTGGAAACCTCTTCCGTGATTCTGCCCCTGACCTTGTCAGCTACCCTGTAAAATGTCTGTTTCACAGGGAGACTGTCCCCAGTGTCCACATTATGGACACACCAATTGGTGACTCCTGGTGTCCAAGTGAACAGGGAGGCAAACTGACCCAACTCCTGGCGACAATCCCTTTGCTGTTTCTGGGTCAGTGTGGGAGAGAGGTTTACCCGATCCACTGACTCGACCTGCTCCATTGCTGACAGGAGGTCAGGAAGAGAGTCACTTTCCTCCTCCATTCCATCATCTGTAGCAAGGAGCATTGTCACATCAAACCTCTCAAAGTGTGGCTTGAGGCGGTGTACATGTAGGACCCTTCAAGGGTTCCTGGGAGATTGAAAGTCAAACCAGATAGGTTACATCGCTCTTGCGCTCCACCACCTAATATGGCCCAGTCCACTTGTCTTGGAACGCGCAAGGCTCCACTGGCGCCATCACCCACAACTTGTGCCCAGGTTGAAATTCGACCAGAGTGGCATTCTGGTCGTACCATCTTTTCATTTCTTCCTGGCTAGCTTCTAGGTTCGACATGACACATAAAGAATTGCAAGTTAGCAGGGTAAATCAGCCCATACTTTGGAAAAATTTGCAATGGATTGGGGTGTAATAACTGCCCAAACAAATATAAGTAATGAATATGGAATAAATAAATAACAAAATCAATAAAAATTATGATAATAGCGCTCCGATCATTATAATAGATATCGGAGCGTATTAGTTATTGTTTGGACATAAAGATGAACAGTGATACTATGGGACTAATTTGACATTTACGATAATCAATTTGCAACAGTGAGCATTTATAGTATAGTGAAGAAATGGGAAGCGAGTTTAATGATCATGTAGTTAAGGACCAGAATTGACAGGAGTCGTATGGTCATATTATGGAAGTAGGTTAGCCATATTGTAAACAAATAATATTAAGTTTATTCCGTTCCAAGATGGCCCCCCTAGCCATAGTGCTTCAAACTCCCATGCCTCAAAACGATAACATAAAGCATATTATAACTATAAAAATGGGAGGCGTTAAATGAAATCGTAGACAATGCAAACTGCATGCGTAATGTTAATAATTTCGCTTATTTTTAATAGATTTAATTCACTAACTATTATTAAAACTCTGTAACGATAACCCGTTCCAAGATGGCCCCCACAGCCACAGTGCTTCATAAACCCGATGCTTTAAAAGTACAACAGAAAGTATATTATAACTATCAGAATGATTGTCAACAAATGAATAATGTAGAGAATGGATATTGCATGTGCAACGGTAATAATTGTGCACATTTTTTATGGTTTCAACTTGCAAATTGATACCAAGGCCCTTTGACCTATAATCCGCGCCATCACGTGCTTAGGCATTATGACAATTTTAATCAAAATTATAGTAGAAAATAGAAATGAGTCACAATATCATTATATTAAATGAGTTGGAGACAGCATAAGTTCTATGCGGCAATAGCTTGAATTTTAAGAATTTTAAAGACGCGAATCTGGGGGGGGCGTGGCTTGCAGCCGAACATGGCGGCAGCTTGAAAGGCTAGCTCCGCTGAAGAAACGGCCTCTCCGTAGATCCGTGCACTGATCCGTGCTCATTATGGTCTCTGTGAGAGGGACCCGAGGCCCAGGACCGGGCGGAACAGAAGGCAGCAACTCCGGCCGAAATCCGGTGCCGGACACTGAAGCTCGGACTGGTGGCGACGGCGGCCTAGCTGAAGGTGCGGAACAAGGGAGTTTCCTGTGCGAGTGCCCGTCCGGAAGTGCCGACGATCCGGCCACCCTGGACCGGAAGCACCCGGTCGAAGGACGAAGGGAAGAGGGACGTCCGAAGTGCAGCCGGTAACGGTGACCGGAGTGCTCAGAGCCTGGTGGAAGGCTACTGTGAGGCGAGAGGGAGCTCCGCGGCGCCAGCGTATACAACCGGAGGCCGGCGGACGCAGAAGGCGGGTCTCCGGTTTGGAGCCGACCGAGACGGACCCCCGGGGCTGAAGTACTCTGATACCCCTGTTGTGAGGTGAGCCGGCGGTGAGCACACTGCACGCGCCTGGACCCGGGGGGCTCATAGCGCACCACACGGCAGATCGGATGCGGCGTGCGGCCGGGTGAACCCTAGCTCCCCAAAGTTGCGGGGTCACACAAAGACGCAACACTCACCGGGGGAATTGAGGAGGAGGACCCAAACACGGCGCGACTGGCCCCCGTTTGATATGGTGGGACCCAGGCCGGAGTGGCTGCACAGTGAGAGTGGAGGACAAAAGAGGTATAAACTGGCACAGTACCCCATGGCTGCTCTGGAGAGCTCGACTGGGCAGTAGCTACCGCACAAAATAACGTGGGGCCCTTGCAATTGTCCGTGGGTGCCCCTCACGCCCTGGGGCTGACAGTTGCGAGCATCACGTGTGTGGCTTGCCACACTTACAGTAAATACACTTTCCAAGAGGAGGAGCCCAGGTGGTGGCGGCGTGACGGTGCACTCATCAATAAGTGGGTCCCACGCTGACGGACTCTCTGCTTAGGGGCCACCGATTAATGGCCTGCCAACGCATCAGTGAGCAAGTTACTGGCACCCAACGCCCGATTGCCAGTGTGCTTACCATTTAGCACACCAAGTGACTTAAGGTGCGACAAGAACGGTCCGCTGTACAGACTCCTCGTGTGCCACTCCAGAATCACTTGACGTGACCCACGCTGTTCCTACAAGTCGGCCCGCGGTGTACAATCTGCAGCGGGGATCCAGATCACTCATCATGGCAGGCAGAGGTGGGAGAGGAGGCTCCACGCAAACCCGGATCGAGAGGTTCACCTGTGATAAAACTGTCTCTCCCTCGGCGGATGGGAGGCTGGAAAATCGGCGGAGGCCAAGGGCGGAAAGAAGGCGACGTTGGACGACGTGATGCAGGCCCTGGCACAGGTCCAGGCAACAGTGGGCACCATTTCCACCGAGATCACCCTCATCAGGGCGGACTTCCACAAAATGTCCGAAAAGGTGAGCTCCATGGAAGTGGTCACAAAATCTCTGGTAGAAGACGTCTCAGAGCTGCAAACGGCGATGGAGAAGATGTTGATGGAGAATAAAGTGTTGCGAGAAAGACTGGGACGATCAGGAAGGGCGCTCTCGGAGGAACAATGTACGGATCCTTGGGGTTCCGGAATCGGAAGGTACGATAGCCATGGACCTCTATGTTGAAGACCTGATAAAGAACGAACTCAAACCCAGGGGCCTGTCCACCTTCTTCTCCGTCGAAAGGGCGCATCGGGTCCCAGGGGGAAAACCAAAAACTGGCGCCAGTCTGCGACCGATCCTGGCTAGACTGTTCAACTTCCGGGATCGAGACGCCATCCTGCAGACAGCCCGTGTGGCTCCGCCGATAAAAATCCAAAACTCAACGGTGGCCTTCTTTCCGGACTATACAGCCGAAGTTGCACGTCGCAGGAGAACGTTTTTGGATGTCAAAAAGGAACTCAGAACACGAGAGATTCCGTACTCGATGCTGTTCCCAGCCAGACTGCGTATAGTGGCGGATAACAAGACTTGGTTTTTTGATACTCCCGAGTTAGCACGAGACTGGCTGGATGCCGGCAGATCAACCGCGCTGATCCCAGAGGACGCACAAACATCAAAGGGCCGGAAACTCGCCGAACTCTCAAACATCAGGGCATGACATGGGGGAACGCTCGCCGGTGAGAAGAACCAAGGCAGAAGAGACTGAGGAGGAACAGTAACGGTCCGGCACGCACAGGATGTTGTAATCCCTTAATGGACTGCCTGATGGACTGCCCTGGACACTGGCTGAGGGACTCTGAAGAGAGAAAGAGAGGCCGTCGTCGGCGGGTAGCCCTTCACCCCAGCGAGCAAGTATCTTTAAGTGTGGGGTGGGGAACAAGCACTCTGCTAAGTTGGGGGGGCGGGCAGTTCAAGGTCCGTATGGCAGGGAGGCAGGGTGGGGGGTAGGAGGGGAGAGGGTTGTGTTTGCTTTTCAGTATTGTTTTGGTTCTATGACTCAGTGACATAACATGGCACACAACTCCCGCGGGAGGGGTGTATAGCTGTAATAAGATACCTAAAAGCAGCGTCGGTATATCACACGCTCCTCATGAAACTCGAATTACACACCATACACCACACGGACATGGGCTCCTCAAGCACCACCGGTTCCCGTACGCATGTGGTTGGGACGGGCCACCCCACTTCCTAAATGGCGGTTCCACGACAGGCAGACACGACTAGTGGGATCGATCGATCAGCTCAGGTGACCCCACTACAGATAATGTCTTGGAATGTTAGGGGACTGGGGGACAAGATCAAACGGGGGCTGGTTTTACAGGGAATCAAAAGGGTGGGGCCTACGTTAATCCTTCTCCAGGAAACGCATCTTACGGGCGCTGCCAGGCAAGCCCTGGATAGGAGGGGATACCGTATGATAGCACACTCTGAGTTCACCTCTGGGTCACGGGGGGTTGGAATCTTACTGCGTAAGTCCTCACAATTTATAGTCCAGACCACTAAGGTAGATGATCAGGGCAGATTCGCAGCCGTACATGGACAGTGGGAGGGTCAGCAGTTAAATATAGTATCAGTATACATCCCTCCAGCGTTGCATGCAATTGCCTTGCCGGACTTAGGTAGGTTCCTGTTGGAACTACCCGAGGGCGAGTTGATTATAGGGGGAGACTTTAACGCGGTTCTTAACAACGAGTATGACAGGTTCCCACTTGTCCGCAGCCGCTCGCGGCCTCTCGCTTTGGTAATTTCTTGGAGGCGCAGGGGCTGATTGATATTTGGCGACACCTCCATCCAACTGAACGGCAGTATACATACTACTCAGCTACACATGGTAGCATATCCAGAATTGACCACTTCTTCACCCCGGGCACCGGTCGTCTCACAATAGAGGAGATACGCATCAGCTCGAGAGGCATCTCGGACCATTCCCCGCTGACTTTAACCCTATCCAGTCCAGAGAAGACCCGTAAACGTGTGTATCCGATCTACCCAGGGTACCTCAGGGTACCATCGGTGCGCAAACACCTAGCAAAGACGACGCAACTCTACTTCGCGGAGAACCAGACCTCCGTTGACTCTCCCTCGACACTGTGGGAAGCATACAAGACGGTCCTGAGAGGGCAGGCTATATCTAGTATTGCGAATCATAAGCGCGCCCAAAGGGAAGAACTAGTGGAGCTCGAGCTGGAACTCGACAGAGCCAATGCGGCTCACATGGCGGACCCCACAGACGACACACTGCATCTCTTTCAGGTGCGTCAGCAGCTCCATGATAGTCATCTAAGATGCCAAACGATGGAAGATGTGACGGCCACAGCCCAGCGAGTGTATGACATAGGGGATAAGGCTAGTAAGCTTCTGGCGTGGCTGGAAAAGAAAAAAGGGGGAAGTAGAACTATACTACAATTACGAGACGCAAATGGTGTATTGCGCTCGCGTCCAGAAGACATTGTTGACACGTTGGCAGACCATTTCCAAGGAGTGTACTCCCCAACGGTAGAGGTCGCTGAGGAAATGGCGACGGCAGCTCTCCACGATGTGCCAACACCGATTTTATCGGCGGAAGCAGTGGAAGAACTAGACGCAGACTTGACAGAGGAGGAGATTCAATTGGCCATAAACGCGATGCGGTCAGGCAAGGCTCTCGGGCCCAATGGGATACCAATTGAATGGTATAAAACGATGTCTGAATCCCTGTGTGCACCTTTGTTGGCAATGTATGAGGAGAGCCGGGAGGTGGGCATCTTGCCACCCGATCAGCGGGTGGCAACTATTGTAGTGATCCCGAAACCAGGTAAACCCCCAGACGCGTGCACCTCCTATCGGCCGATATCGTTGATCAACGCAGAGGGGAAAATACTGGCGAAGGTTCTGGCGAATAGGTTACTGCCCCATATGACACATTTGATTCATCCTGATCAGTCAGGCTTTATGCCGCATAGAAGCACTGCGCTCAATCTACGTAGAGTACATGGGGTACTGGCACGTGCACCGTTGCTGAAGGAACCGGCGGTCATCTTGTCCCTTGACGCCAGAATGGCGTTTGACTTGGTTGAATGGCAGTACCTCCTAGTGGTGCTGGCACACATGGGTTTTGGAGACAAGTTTATCTCATGGGTAAGGCTGCTTTACACGAGCCCGACGGCTCGAGTGGTGGGTAATGGACATATCTCCCGTGAAATACCGCTGGCGAGGGGGACCAGGCAAGGATGCCCCCTCTCTCCGTTGCTCTTCGCGCTGGTCCTGGAACCATTGGCAGTGAAAATTAGGACATCTCCGCTGCTGAAGGGGATCCGTTGGACCGACGCCTGGGAGGACAGAGTCTCCCTATATGCCGATGACATGCCGATTTATCGGACGGACCCGGCGGAAGGAGTCCCCAACCTATTGCAAGTATGTGACTCGCATGGGGAGGCATCAGGGTATACTATAAACTGGGCGAAGTCGGTCATATTCGGATTAAACAACTCCTCGCTGACCTTGCCTGAAAACTGCCCATTAACTATGGCAACGACCTCCTTCAAGTATCTGGGAATCTATGTCACCCAGGATGCTGCTGAATTTTTTGAAAAACATCTGCAACCCCCGCTAACTAGACTGCGGAATGATGTCCAGCATTGGAAAACCCTTCCATTGACGCTGCTAGGCAGGGCGGCGTTATTTAAAATGATGGCGCTGCCGCGCTTTCTTTTTGTGCTCGAGAATACACCAACCTTAGTACCCCCGGATTATTTCCGGAAGGTAACCGGAACGTTGACAGGCCTGTTGTGGGGAGAACGCCCCGCTCGAATAGCACATGTCAAACTTAATAGGAGCTGGTACGACGGTGGAATCGCCCTGCCAAATCTCCAACTGTGCTACTGGGCAGCACAACTTAAGATCATTAATCAATGGCTGCATGCTCCACAGGATGGCCCGGCGTACCTTGCTGACAGGGCACAATTGGGCACTCATAGTTTGTTGGCACCTCTATATCATAAGGGAATAGCAGCCAAATTAATAGGACCTACCAGACACACGGTAGCATTGTGGCACCAAGCCCAAGTGAGATTGAAATGGGAGGGAGTCATAACAAAGCTGACACCGTTGTGGGACACAAAGGCCCTGGGACACTTGCGATACACTAAAGGTTTCACCCAATGGGACAATATTGGGATTTCGACGGTGGGGGACATGTGGACAAGAGAGGGAGTGGTCCCATTCACACACCTCCAGTTACACTACAATCTAGGTCCTACAGAAACATATAGATATGTACAGATTAGGCACGCACTACTGGCGGTTATCCCAGCGAATACCACTCTGCCGGAATCCTCACCACTCGAAGATCGCCTACTCACTGATTTTATGCAGGAAGGCGCTACATCCCTTACATATCGTAAACTGTTGAATAATTTGCCAGACCCCCTAACTAAGCTGCGTGAAAAGTGGGAGGAAGAAATAGGGGACATAGATGACTCAGACTGGAACGCAGCGCTGGCATTCCCGCGTGAAGCAGGTATTTCAGCTAGGTCCCGCCTGGTGCAGCTAAAAATTATACATAGGATCTATTACACCCGAACGATGCTGTTTAGACTACACAGAACACCGCACCCACTCTGCCTTAGAGGGTGTGGAGAAGAGGGCACCTTCTTACACACGCTTTGGGAATGCCCCACTATGGTAAGATATTGGCAGCAGGTGATGCGCACCATTTCGCAGACACTGGGGGTGTCCCTGACGCCCGACCCGCATCTTTGCTTATTGCACATATGAGGCCCAAATGACCTAACACATCAGGGTAGACTGTGGGTAGTGATAGGCATAATGATAGCCAAGAGGGACATTGCACAGAGGTGGGGGGCGGCAGAACTGCCTACACTGTCGCTGTGGTGTAGGAACATGGATGCGACTATGATTACGGAGCGAGCAGTGTACCAAATGAGAGCGAATCCCCGAAAGTGGAATAAAGTATGGCTGCCATGGAACACCTACAGGGGCGATCTATGTGACCCCTTGGAAGAAGAGGATCTAGATAGCTCGGGGGAGGACGTGGAAGATGTTTAATGCACGGGGTCTGACCTGTTAGGGAGGGTGGAGGGTGGAGGGAGGGCGGAAGACGGCCCAGTTCTTTCATACAATGCTGGTTCCAGATGAGAATCATGTATGATGTGTGCGAGAGTAATTGAAAATGCTGCAGGGGCTGATGTTAAACAGCCCATGGAAGTGGTCACTCATTTAACTACTGAGTCATAAGTTAAGTTATGTTATTAAAATTACAAAAGCAGGACTGTAAATATTTCGAAATAAGAACGAAGCATAAACACGACATAAACGTTGAAAGATCCGCTGCCGGACCGTTGGTTGTCGGCTGAATAGCTGTGTACTTTATGTATGGTGAACTATGTGCTGGTAGTAGCCGGCCCCAGGGTTGTAGGCGAATTAATGTAGATCAACCAACTGTCAATAAAGTCTTGCAAAAAAAAAAAAAACTTGAATCTGTACCTGACCCTTAACCTGCGTCGCCACGTATTTAGGGAGCTTACCGACGCTAACCGCCCACTCCACAACAGGAAGGGACCACGTTGGGCGCAGGGAGGCCGCTTCATACTTTGACGGTAAGCCTGATAAGTGTAGCGTGTTATTAATATGCACTAGGACATTGATAGACAGGAATTATTGAGGCTGAGAGAGTCTCTCTCAACCAACTTAAGCTCTATAAAGATAGGAGCTTTGTTTCTGTGTAGGCAGTTATGGACAAAAGTCCGCCACATATATTTCAGTGGTACATAGGAAGGACAATGGTGAGGTACCTGCATAGTTATATTTAATGTAATCCATGAGTCTCTGACATAAATTATGGACAAATACTGGCAACACTACCATTAGGAATATGTACAATTGGACATATATATTATTAACTTTATGCAAACGCGAATATAAATAAACTCCTAATGACAATGAAAAATTAACGGTAGGATGTTTCATTGATTTGTCATGTTACAGACCCATGCTCTTAATTATTAGATAAAAACGCCGGTGGACATTATTGTTTGAGGTACATGATGATAATCCTCAACCTAGGCATACACATGTAATAATGATGTTTTGTAATAATATACTATGACCACATTAAATATTATCACAACTTGATATAAAGGAAATAAAATTGTTAAGATAAAGGTACAAGAATCGTTAGTAACAGAATTAGGACGGATTTTAATTTAATTTCATAACTTCTGATGATGTTACACAGAGGGATATTCTAACATCCGGTCTTATCCTATTTTTCACTAACAGATCTGCTAAGAAATTAATAAATCTACATAGTGAGATTGCCATATTTCAAGAGCAGGTAATACGTTTGATTTTACTGATATTCGGAAAGGATTTAATCAACATAATAGAAGTAATCGTTTTACTAACTCATCCCCAGATTTTTCGATTCAGAAGAATAAAACTCATGGTGATATCTTAAGCCCAGTCGATATCCAGTTGCGATTTGCAAGTAGTCCTAAAAACGGGCTCCTTGACAGCTTTTTTAGGCAAGTGAAGATTTATTAGTATACCAGATAATGAGAATCTATTGTAGTGAAGTGTTATTGAGCCTTTTTCATCTTGTGTCACTCCAACAGCTTATTACTTTTTATTCCAAATAAGACGGTGGCTCCAATGAAGGTCCTCAATTTTTTAGTATTTCTCTCATCGGTACGTATGTAGGACTTCTGTCATCTTGACCTACCTGGATAATAACTGGCCTTTGATTAAAAATCTTCTCATACATTATAGGTATTTACCCTGGGAGATTTTAAGAAAAACGCTACCTCCACTTTTCGATGCTTACATCAATTCTAAATCCAAATTGGAAGTAGCCATAGCTTTGTGAGAAAGAAAGGTACGATTATAGAAAGAAGTTTCCTTTAATGTTCTAGTCCTATGCTATCTAGAAACTAAAAGGATATACACTAAATAATTAGGGATGTCTAGTGAATTCCTTTGTTCAAATCATTGTGTAAATCATTGTGTTTTTTTGTATTGCCTGTTATGACATGTTTTTATAAAAAGATAGGAGTGCCAAGTGTGACACTTCAATAAGTCCTATGCTATCTAGAAACTAAAAGGCTATACACTAAAGAATTAGGGATTTCTAGTAAATTCTTTTGTTCAAATCATTGTGTAAATTTTTCTGTATTGCCTGTTTTTTTATGACATGTTTTTATAAAAAGATGCCAAGTGCCAATTGTGATATTTCAATAATGTATGATTATCCGGTAGCTAACAGAGGGTAACAGAATGCTTTGTCAATTAAATAAAGGTTGTCGTCAGCAACACATGATTGTAATAATAATATAATTGTTCTCCATTGTCTAGAAAACTGTCCTGAAGGTGAACATCCTTAGAATCACCGAAACGCAGCGTCAACTTTGTTTTCTTGTAACATCATGAAATGTTTTTATGGATAAATTGTTTTTAACCTTGATATATGTAATACATTGAAAACTTGTTTTTTTTATATATTATATTTTTTTGGTTTTTATTAGAGTGTGTTTGCTGACGTACTGACCCTCTGGTAATGTAATGTTAATTGAATAGTTGGTTGTAATTAGTGGTTTTCCCAAGGCGTAGGCACATTTGTGCTTGGAATTTGGGACGTTTCTTGTTCTTGCACATTAGCTTGTAGGTTCACCTGAGCGAGTTTCCTAAAGCTTTGAGTCTGGTTGCGGAAGGCCAACACATAGCTGACCACATCCTGGGGGATCTTACCAGGGGATTTCTCCCAACCCTCCTTCACCAGACTGACAGATCCTCTAACAGGGCAACCATAAAGGAGTACAAATGGACTGAACCCTAAGGACATCTGAGGCACCTCCCTGTAGGCGAACAGGCATGTTAAGAAGAGGTCCCACTTCCGTCTCATGGGCTCTTCAAGATCCATTATCATGGCTTTCAGGGTTCGGTTGAATCTCTCAACCAACCCATTTCCTTGAGGTTGGTAAGGAGTGGTAAACTTGTAAGTTACTCAACACTCCTCCCTCAATGACTTCATGTACTTCGAGATTAAGTTGCTGCCCTGGTCAGAGACCACCTCTCTGGGGAACCCCACACGGGAAAAGATCCCCATCAATGCATGGCCCGCCACAGGGGCTGTGATCGTCTGCTGAGGGACATTTTGGGAGTACCTGGTGGCATGGTCCACCAAGATCAAGAAAAACTTGTTGCCTTAGGCTGTTCCAGAGGCCCCACAATGTTGATGCACGGCCGCTCTAAAGGGGTGCTCACCACGCGAAAGGGTTGGAGGGGAGCCTTGCACTTCCCTCCACTCTTGCCACTTCCCTGGCAAGTCCTGCAATGTGTACCGACGTGCGTATTCATTTGGGGCCAGTAAAAGTGGGTGACAAGCCTTTGGTCGGTCTTGTCATGCCCAAATGACATGCGATAGGGACGTCATGAGCCAGACCCAATAGGAAGGTCCTGAAGCACTCGGGTACCACCAGCACACAGGCTTCACCGGGCTCAGCGACCTTAGGCTCACTATAGAGTAACTCATCCTCCCAGTAAATGAGATGATTCTTGGACTTGCCACCTGCTGCCTGGTCTGCAGCCTGTTTCCGCATACCAATGAGAGAAGGGCATTCTCTCTGCGCCTTGCAGAACTCCTCCCTGGAGGGACCTCCTTCTTGCTGCCTGGGTCAGCTCAGGCAGGTCTCCTATCTGTTCCCCCTCTGGTTCTGCCTCCTCCTGGACTGTGGATATTGTGGGGGCTGGTTTTGAATGCCCCCTGCCCTTTTTCTTCCTGGCAGGTACCTGGGCCACTGTTTCAGGCTCCAGTTCCGCTTGGTTACCCCTACTGGCTGCTATTGACCGAGTGGTCACACAAACCCACTCAGGCAGACCCAACATCTTCAAATGAGCCTGGCGTTCCACCTCTCTCCATGGGGAAATCTCTAGGTCATTTCCTTGCAGACATTCTACAGGCATGGATGGACTAACTAAGACCTTCAGGGAACCGGAGAGCACCCCACTCAAAGGAAACTTACGCCACTTTACTGTTGTCTGTTGCAACTACAGGGTGAAGTGCATCGGGAATGACCTGATCCTCAGACACCCACTGGCACCTCACGGATGTCACACTGGCTCTTGTGTCTCTCAGAGCCTTCACCCTCCTCCCATTGATGGTCACCCACTGCCTGTATTTCTTAGTTTTCTCAAGCAAGTAGGTCTCCTGGACCATCTTTCTGTCTCCTGAAGAGACAAGGGACATGACTGCTTGCTCCTCCCCTTCACTGGAAACTAATTCCTCTCCCAAAGCTACACTCACTAAACCCAGTGGGTGCTTGGGAGTTCTTGGGGCACTTAGGGGCAATGTGGCCCTTCTCTCCACAATCGCAACACCTGGGAGGACCCTGAAAGTTACGCCCGCCCTTAGGGGGCTGCAACGTCTTAGGCTGGGGGGCTGGGACTCCTTTCCCACTGAACTGTTTTGGGGCCCTTTAGAGAATTTCTTTTGATTAACTTTGTACCCCCCACTCTTCTGCTGGGGACCCCGCCCACTTTTGGCTGTGGTACCCACAATCCCCTTGCGGACCCTGGTGCTAGTCCAGCAGTCTGCCACCTTAGAAAGCTCACTGGGATCAGTTAATTTACTTTCCAAAAGATGCTGGCGCAGCACTGGAACACACAGACTGCTCAAGTGCACCCAACTAATTAGATGGCACAACCCCTCATAATCAGTAACTTTGCTGCCCTTCATCCAACCTTCCAGTGCTCTGGTATACACTTGCACATTCCACCCAAGTATCTGCATCATTCTTCTTGGAGTTTCTGAACCTTACTCGGTAGTGCTCTAGGGTGAGCCCATACTTGAGGGCTAAAGCCTCCTTCATCTTGCCACCCCCCTTTTCTAAAGGTGCCAAAACTGCTGTCCCAGAAGCCTCAAAAAGTTTCCACAGGCCCGCCCCCAGTACTTTTCAGGTACCTCATACATCCTCAAAGACATCTCATACGTTTCAAACCATGCATCAATATCGCATCCCTTCTTGAAATTCTGCACTAAATCCTTGGGTATGTATACCTTACCCACTTGCAATGGTTGTGCGCTGCCACCATTTGAACTGGACTCCAATTGCTTGGCTTTAATGTCCAATTCCCTCATGCTCAACTCATGAGCCAAAAGCATTTTCTTTTCTTCCAAGGCACGGGCCTGCTTGCCTTCCTCTGCCTTGGCCTGTATTTTTTTTCCATTTCCAATTGCTTAATCTTGAGCCTTATGACTTCTAGTTCATATTCCCTGATCCTTTGGTTCTCTTACCGCTCTTCCCGAGAGAGACTCCCTGCTGAATGGATGCTTGCAGCCCTGGAGGCTGCCCTCTGAACAGGCAAATCCTGTGGCTTAAACCCATTCTCATCCATATTTGCATCATCTCCTTCCTCAGCTTCTTTGGCCTCCTACCAGACTTTCAAGGCCTTTTGTAGCTCCTCCTTTTTAGCGCTACTCCTTGTGGGACATCCCAAATCCTTGCAGAATTGTTTAAGCTGGTCAACTTTGTAGGAATACAAATCCTCAATGCAAAACTCTAATTCTGCCTTCTCACTTGCTGCTTTATCAGGCTGAGACATGATCCTTGGATATGTGAAGAAACAAAAATAGAACCAAAATGAGGAAAAACAAAAAATAGTATGTGGTTGCATAGTGGTCTGCACTAATCTGGTGATGTACACCAATTGCTGTGGGTCAAGTACAAATACAAGTTCAAATCCTCACCGCTGACCACCTTTGCCAGAGCTGGGGGGTCTCTAGTTGGCAGAGGTAAGTACCTTTGTCCAAGTAGGGACCCTTACTTCTAGTCAGGGTAAGGGGGCTAGACACTGTTGATAACCCCTGGTCACCCCCTTGGTAACTTGGCACGAGCAGACAGGCTTATCCCCAAGGCAATGTGTAAAATATTTGTACCAACACTCAGAGTAAGATAGTGGATCACCACAAATGGACGCCACACAAGTTATTTATAAAAATATAAATCTCTTTATCTTGTTTTGGCAGAATCAAAACGACATAACACCAACATACACAATAAAAAGTTGTTTTAAAAGCAAAGGTTTTCTTCTAGGGTTCTTTGGAATAATCTTGTAAAAATAAATGTCCCTAGCAACAGTAAAGAAACTTGGAGAGTCAGTAGGGCTATAGACTCGATTTTCAATGTGGGGAAGTGACTTTGAAAATGTGCTCCTACCAACTGGGCACTTGTGGGAAAGAACGCTGTCCTTCACGGACATCAGTATGCCCTGCTGTACTGGTAACAGGGAAAGCTGCACTTTGTGAAAACAACATGGCTCCCGCTTTTACAGACGTCAGTATGCTCCACTGTACTTGTAACATGGAATGCTGTACTTTGTGAAAACAACAAGGACGCTGTCTTTTACAGACGTCAGTATGCTCCGCTTGATGCGTTTTCTCAATAAGATGCCCCCGCTGCACTGTCAGCACAGAGACGGATGCACTTTCCACCCACAACGCCCCTGCACAGTCACAGGCAGCCCCACTGGTTCCCCACTCGCTCCTGACCTCGTACAGACAACAGTGCGGCCGGGAGTGTATTACCTGGGGCTGCTCTTCTGGTGACGGTTCTCTCCAGTCGATCCTCCGGCGGGAGCCCTTCTCATCTAGCGGTGACGCGCTGGTTGGGACGGGACATCCTTCCAGCGGCCTTCCTGCTCCCCGTAGTGGTGACGTCGGTGCAGGCGTTCTGGTTACCTGGCAACCCTCCCGCTTCGCTCGCACTGCAACACGACTCCTCTGTACAGCAAACCCGGCGGCGGGGATTTAAAAAGAACACATAGCAATCCTGGGGATCGGGGGCCGGTGGTGATAGAATACCGGCTCTCAGTACTTCACTCCGGTCCCGGGTCGGTGGCGATGATGCACGCAGCGCTCTTGATGCTTCTGGAGATCGGGAAGGTGTGGGAGCCAGGCAGGCTTCACGGCAGCACCATCGATGTCCTGTGGGTACACAATTATCCTCAGAGACAGCAGCAACAGCGGAGTACGGTGCAGGGCGAATTACTGGATTTCTTGGCAAAACTTTTGTATCCCTGAGTTTGCAACAGGAGGCCAGCTCTTCTCAGGCCCTTGGAGACACGTTCACCTCAGAGGGACAAAGCACACAGCACAGTTCCTCTTCAAGTAGGGGGACACAGCACACAGCAGAAAGTCCCTTAGTCCTCTTCTGTAGCAATAACAGCAACTGCAGGTGAGCTCCCAGACACACAGCAATGGCAGCACTTTTCCTCCGTCTTCCTAGCTGTTCTTCTTTGGCAGGGATTCCTTCTTGATCGCAAAGTTTTTCCTAGTCTAAAGTTTAGGGGTTTTAGCTCAGATATTTATACCCCAAAAGTCTTTGTTCTTCATGTGTGAAGGGACCTGGACCCAGTCCAAAACCGTTATGGGTGTACTCTGCCAGTGCACATCATCTTCCTTTGTGAGTGTGGGCCAGGGTCATCAGACGCACCGCAGGCGTTGTAGTCAGCATTGTGGAAAGCAGGCACCGCCCTATCAGACCCAGGTCCTACACCTCCCACCACTCTACATGCAGATAGGTCTATTCAGCTTAATGCTGTCTCACCCAGCCTCCTGGAGCCACCCCAGCCCCTGTCACTCACAAACCATACAATCAATCCACAAACAGGCAGAGGCACACAGAAAGGTTGAACACGAAATAGCCATTGTCTAAAAGTGCCATTTCCAAACATAGAATTGAATAACACATCTTTTAGGGAGGATAGTTTCAAAATTCTGAGTTCAGGGATACCAGATTCCAACTTTCTATCTTGCTGCTATGGGAAGATATGCAGGTAAACATGTTACACAGCATTCCCCATTCTACCCTATGGGCAAGATAGCCTTTCAATAGTGAAAAACGAAATTGGCAGTATTTCACTATCAGGACATGTTACCCACACTAGTACATGTCCTACCTTTCACATACACTGCACCCTGCCCAAGGGGGTACCTTGGGCCTACCATAGTGTGGTATTGGGTTCTCCAGGCCTACATACTCCGCAGAATACCCTCTACACCATAAGAACTGTTGGCACGGAAACTAGAAAATGCAAAAGACAAGTTTATTAAGACCCCATGGGGTGGTGGTACATTCCTACAGCACCCTTCGGCAATGCAAGAAGTATCACACCGAACATCGGTGTAAGTCCTTCTTTTATACAGTTTTACAGACATTAAAAGATGGGCGGTACATGGTTACAGAGTTTTAGGTACATATATGGTCATTTTTGGAACACAGCCAACTCATGGGAGGGGGTCACAACACCACTGGTCAGTTTGGCGGAACATTCCGAAGTGATGACTGGTCAGTCGGAACTGCGCATGTGCGGGCTTGACCATTACTAAAAATAGCCTGTTGCTGGGCAAACTCAAGTGGTCAATGGTGCGGAGAAAGGACTAAAGGGCATACTGACCACGAGGCGACGCATTCTCTAAAATGGCCGCCGTAACATACAAAATGGCGTTTAACAACTATGGTCAAGATAAGGGAAGAATGTGTAGCAAAGCTTAACGCTAACCCAGCCATTGTCAAATTACGACAGACGACCCTTTTAGCGTTTAGCTGAAGCTACCTCATAATGGACATAATTGGGATACTCATCTTCTATACCGATAGACATAATCTGGGCCACCTCTTTATGACTCATTTGTTCATTTTTGACAAAAGCTCGTCTAGATGGAATACAAGCTGATAAACACATAGAACACAATGCAGGGCCACATTGAATACATAAGCACAAGAAGAATAAAATCCCAACTATTATACATAAGATCGTCAGTAACTTCCAGCCCCATGTACTAAGCATTGACCAGAACCACCCAGAAAAGGTCCATGTGCCATTGTCAGGATGTATTTCAGCAGCAATTTTATGCAATTTGGATATAGCATCATACACAGATGGTGAATTATCAGGCACGTAAACACAGCAACTACTTCCGATGATGCGGCATGCCCCCCCTCGATCGGCTAGAACTACATCTAGAACCATCCGGTTCTGAAGCGTTACAATTCTAGAGATCTGAAGCTCCTCAGTTAAATTCCCTAATGCAAAAGCAGTATCATTGGCAACAGCTTCAACAACACGAGTTAATCGTCGTATTTTCCGGCTATTCAGAGCAGCTCCCACAAAAGAAAACAAACCCAAATTAAAGTCAACATATTGTTGCAGTGCGGTATCTGTTTGATCAATATCGTCAAGAACTACTGCTCTTTTAACTCTGTTCAATATAAAATCGTGATACAACACATAATCATTATGGTACATGGGCGGAGCAATGTATACAGGGGGCAATACAAAAGAGATGTAGCATGTTCCTAACCATCCTAAAGGAAGACGATGATAACCTTTATTACCACATATAAAGTACGTATTTCGGGAGGCTATAAATGAAATGCCATTCGGGGTATCAAAGGTAAGAGTGGTGTTACATTCACTTCTGCCAACTGGGATTGTGCCTTTATTACGTATACAGAGATCGGCTTTTGTATCAATAACATTAATAACATGGGAATTTGACATGTTAATATTTCGATGATTGCTGTAAACTCGTGGTGCAGACACATTGTCCGGGCGGTACTCTTCCCATTCAAACTTAGTACCTTCAGCTTGTGGATAGCCGTCTCGATCATTGAAACAGATTTTGTTCAAACGGAAAAGAAGCCCCCCTTTTGTTGGCCAGCGCAAAGTGAACAGGAGAGTGTACCAGGCGTTACAAGACCCATTATGAGAAAACGGGAGTGGGATAAGCGGTGTGCCTCCTTTCTTCTGGTGCCCAGGCAACATCCCACATACCCAACAGTTAGAAGTGTTCGTCATATTATGAGTGTGGTGCAGAATTTGAATGAAGCTATTGTTCAAATAAGTCTGTCGGTGCCGTTCTTCATGGTATGGTAGGGTGAAATGAAAATGTTCAGATGGAGCCGGGGTAGTCGGCAGCAAATGTTCTCGCACAGGCACCACAAGTTCCACTACCCAGGCTATCACAGCTATTACTACAATTGTCAACACGAATAATACAGCACCAAGGATTCTTTTGTCTCGTGCTGTGGAAGATGCCATAGTTCCAAGTTCAAAATGTCTCAAAAGTACAATCTAAAAAATAAAAATATGAGTGCTGAGCTCCGAGGTAGCCGTTGTTTTCTTCTCCGGGGTCAAGACGGGTGTCGCTACACTTGGCAGAACTGATCCCCCCCCCCTTGAGATTCCCGGCTTCCGTTTCACAAACCCCAGAGCGGTAACTCAACCAGTCTCGCACCAAAAAAAATTCTTCTTATCGTGGTCGCAGATTATATCTTTCACGTCCAGAAGCAGTGTGGTCCGGGAAGGCTCCCTCCGATTCGGCAGACGTTACAGCTGGGCTCTTCTCTTCGTCCAAGATGTCTCGGTAGTCAGACAGCGCAGTCGGGCTCACCAGATCCGGAGAGACACGACGGCAGTGAGTAGAGTGCACCCACCGCTTCCTGTTGGTAACTCGCACAGCCGTTCGCGTTGCGAGCAATACCTGCTCGGGGCAACGCCACCTCGGTTCCAAGCTGTTCGTCCTCTCAAACGAGCGAATCATCACATAGTCACCAGGACGAAGATTGTGAGCCTCTCCAATGGAGTTGTCGGGGAGCGCTTCTCGAACCTGTTGGTGAATAGAGAGCAAATCATTTGTTAATCGTGCCAAATAATCGTTCATCATTATACAAGGCACATCATGTAACAATCGAGGCTTAGGAACTCCCCATATATTCATCGGCCTTCCAAACACCACTTCATAAGGTGTGAGGCCAGTTCGAGAATGGGGCACTGATCTAATAGAGAGTAATGCTAAAGGCAAAGCATCCGGCCACTTCAAAGACATGGATGCCACAATCTTTGCTAATTTTAGTTTCAAAGTAGCATTGTATCGTTCAACAAGACCCGCTGACTGAGGATGGAACACAGCATGAAACTTCTGCTGGATTCCCAATCCCTTCAACACGTACTCCACAATTTTCCCAACAAAATGGGGACCATTGTCGCTCCACAAAAATTTGCAAACGCCATATCGAGGGAAGTACTCCTTGAGCAAAACCTTAGCTGTTGTCAAAGCTGTATTATCCTTCGTGGGGAAGGCCTCAACCCATTTGCTGAAAGCACACACCACCACTAAGACATACTTAAGGTTATTGCAGCGCTCAAGCTGGATGTAATCCATTTGCAGTACCTCAAACGGTGCAGTAGGTGGAACGAACCCTCCTTTCGGAGTATGCGTCCCTTTTGCAGGATTGTGCTGTAAACATATCAAACAGGTCTGCACTACTCTCTTAGCCGTATTGGCAATCTCAAGATGCTCCCAAACTCGCGTTAGCAATCGAGTAATTGCCAGAGCTCCAACATGTGCCAACCCATGTGTCATCTGGACCATCGCTTGCAAGTAAGCTGCAGGCAATTTCCATCGTTCCATATCTTTACTTCGCCAACAACCCTCATCATCCAGCACTCCCTCTGCTGCCCAGGTTGCAAGTTCTGCTTCAGTCGCCGATTTCTGAATGTCTAATATCTCCGCTCTAGCATCGTGCCATCGCTCAGCCTGCGACTTCACTACATACATTGGGGAGTCATTTCGTGACATAGCCGTTTGTCTTGCTATACTGTCTGCAAAGGCATTACCTTGTCCCACTTTGTCAGTGACCTTTTTATGTGCCCTGCATTTTATTATCGCCACTTTCTTTGGACAAAGTAACGCATTTAAGAGGTCACGCACTAGCTCTCTGTGCATAATGTGTACTCCATGCGAAGTCAAAAACCCACGTTCTCTCCAGAGTAGGCCAAAGTCATGCGCTACTCCGAAGGCGTACCGGCTGTCTGTGTAGATGTTCACACATAAGCCAGCACTCAATTCGCAGGCTCTTGTCAAAGCTATCAGCTCCGCTGCTTGAGCCGATTTCTGTGGTATTCGTGCTGTTTCTACCACTGTCTTAAGTGTCGTGATCGCATATGCTGCAGAAGTTGTCCCATCTGGGTCGCCAATTTGTGGTATTGGGTTCTCCAGGCCTACATACTCCGCAGAATACCCTCTACACCATAAGAACTGTTGGCACGAAAACTAGAAAATGCAAAAGACAAGTTTATTAAGACCCCATGGGGTGGTGGTACATTCCTACAGCACCCTTCGGCAATGCAAGAAGTATCACACCGAACATCGGTGTAAGTACTTCTTTTATACAGTTTTACAGACATGAAAAGATGGGCGGTACATGGTTACAGAGTTTTAGGTACATATATGGTCATTTTTGGAACACAGCCAACTCATGGGAGGGGTGGGGTCACAACACCACTGGTCAGTTTGGCGGAACATTCCTAAGTGATGACTGGTCAGTCGGAACTGCGCATGTGCGGGCTTGACCATTACTAAAAATAGCCTGTTGCTGGGCAAACTCAAGTGGTCAATGGTACGGAGAAAGGACTAAAGGGCATGCTGACCACGAGGCGACGCATTCTCTAAAATGGCCGCCGTAACATACAAAATGGCGTTTAACAACTATGGTCAAGATAAGGGAAGAATGTGTAGCAAAGCTTAACGCTAACCCAGCCATTGTCAAATTACGACAATAGGGGTGTCCACTGTGTAAGAAAAAGGAAGGGTCAGGCCTGGCAAGTGTGTACACTGGTTAGGACAACATGGCAGTTAACAAAATGCGCACTGACACTCCAGTGGCAGGCCTGAGACACCATTTTAGGGCTACTCGTGTGGGTGGCACAATCAGTGCTGCAGGCCCACTAGTAAAATTTAAATCACCAGCCCTGGCACACTCAGTGCACTTTACTAGGGACCTACTGGCAAAACAAATATGCCAATCATGGATAGACAATCACAATAATAATTTAACCATGGAGCACTTGCACTTTGGCACTGATCAGCAGTGGCAAAGTGCCCAAAGCATCTATACCAGTAAAAACGAATTACAGCACAGTGTCAAAAATACAGGAGGTAGAGGCAAAAAGTCAGGCGAAACCACGCCAAGGATGCCAGGTCTAACAGTGTCGATTGCTGCATATAAATCCAGCACGGTCAGTGCTGCAGCCTGACCCGCATCGACCAGCATTCAAATCAACTGCAGAGACCAGAGCACTTTCAGCACTATGGCAGTTACAGAACCAAATTGAGAGGCATCCAACAGCTCATTCAGATGACTTTCTGCAATTTTTGCAAGCCTCAGAAGAAGGAATATTGGACAATCGTTCTTTTGGTTGTTAGGCCCCTTTCCTGGTGCTAGGCCATTTCGTTTTTTATTATTTATTTGTTTTTTTTATGAAAAAAAGGGAGGGGGACAGGACGGCCCTCCTCCTAGGCCATTCTTGGCCCTGGGGACCCCATCCCCTGGGGCATGGCCAGCTGTTTGTGGACTGCTAGGGTAGCATGAAGGCCCCTGCTGGCCTTCCATCTCCCACCTTCTGCAGGAGCTGGCATTGCTTTTTACCCCCAGGGAGCTGCTGACATGCAACTCCCTGGGTGTAAAAAGCTAAGTGAGCGGAATGCTTTTCCTTGCTCAAACCAGAGCACTTTTTTGCCTTTGGGATGGCGGGAGCAGTGCTCACACTATCCCCTAGCAACTGCAATGTCCCGGGGTTGGGTACCCCAGAACATTGTTGGAGCTGGCACTGGGGGTTGGCGGTCCCCAGGGCCATTTAAGGCTCCAGGAGGAGGGCTGCACGCCCCCTCCACTTTTGAAGAGGTGGTGGTCCCTGGGCTGTGGGGGGGGGGGGGGGGGAGGCTTGAGCTCCCCAAACATTATTTTGAACTTAGCCCCGGTGAGGTGGCGGTCTCGGGAGCTCTGGGGAAGGGCCGTGCGCACCCCCCAGATTTAACAAACCTAGGAGTGGCAGGAGGCCCCCGCATTTTGTTTTTTATCACTATAGCCCTGGGCAGGTGGCGGACCCCAGGGCTGCTGGGGGGGCTTGTAGCCTCCCCCCAGCATTCAATGAATAAGCCTCGAGGAGGTGGCAGTCCGTGCGTCATGCGGGTGCCCTCGCATCTATTTTTATCATTGCCCCTGGGTCCTGGCCTACGTGGTGGCTTAAAGGAAACAAATTGCGGAAAACGGCGCTTCGTTTGTAAAAAAATAATTAATTAATTAAAAAGAAATTCGGCTTCATTTGCAATGCTCTCTTTGGCCCGGAGGGTGCCTGTGGGACCCCCTGAGTAGGCCTACGGGGTTAGGGGTTTCTACCCTGACCCCTTTTCTTGGTTTTTCACCTTTTTTAACTTTTTTTCTTGCGACTCGGTTTAACCAGGTCACAAGATGGCTTCTAACACTTCCCTGTTTGAAGTGTTGGCAGCCAATCCGATTGCAGGCATGAGCTTGGGAGGGTTCGCGGATCCTCTGCATCCCCACTTGGATATCTGAGAAATATTTAAATTGCACATTAATTACTGAACAAATTTACACCATTTAACAAAAAGAGTTCTCTCTGAACCAAGAGCTACCTTCTTGCCAAATTTGGTGTAATTCCGTTCAGCAATTTGAGCTGTAGCTGTGTCTACATTATCCTATGGGAATTCATATGGGGAAAACACGTTTTGAGACCCTCCTTTTTTCGGCCCCGCTTGACGAATCACCCTGAAACTTTCAACACACCAGTTGACCTGTAATGTGTGGGGGGGTCTTTCCCTATAGAAAGACGCTGGGTGCTCGAGGCTTATAATTTCTAAATGGTTTATTTTGAATTCAACGTGCAACCTAACGCTTATGAACGCGTTTCGGCTCGCTGGCCTTTGTCAATGTTAGCTACCCGCAGTGACAAAATGTGTTCTATGTTAAACCAACGTAATGCGATCAGAAGAGTCTTTGAACATGCACAAGTCCGTCCTTGCGAGCTGCGAGCACCCGCTGTGTGGGGAGCTGTAACCATTGACGGAAAGGGTGGATGACATGTATATAAAAAATGGATGGCAGAGCAATGCATGGTAATTCGCAGCCTAGTAATGGCCTACATCTTTGCGAGGCATTAATTTTACTAGTACAAAAATCCGATTTTTCCTCTATATATGCTAATTTATAGTCCCTGATCAAGGCTCTGTGTTTAATATTTCCTGGGAGTCCTATTTTCCCCCATACCTGTACTTCAGTCCGATATGCTAGTCTTAAAGTTCTAAGCTGATCAGAGAAACGTGGGGCTGTTGGCAGCTCCCTGGGATTCTGAGTTGCCTTTAAACCACAGACTGTGGGGGCATAGACAGGATGGCGCCAAGGCAACTCATGCCTTGATGACTCTCTTGCCGGCCGCCATCCCGCACAGCGCTCACCGATCCCAAGACGAGGCATACAGAGTACCGGAGGGTCCCCTGTCCTTTTGAGTGTGGGTGGCTGCGGTGAAACCCTGAGTAGAGCCGCCAGAGAGCCGTGGCAGAGTCCTGCGGCTGGCAGCGGGGTGCCCGAGTCGTGGCAGCCGAGACGCGCGGGTCCAGAGCAGGGCCGCTCTGCACGAAGGCCACGGCCTCAGCGGCCTGATTCCAAGGGGCGGGCCATGTCCATGAGGCCCGGACGCATTGCGCCCCCGCAGCACCCCTTTGTGTACCAGGAGGACAGCACACTTAAAGTGAGGCCCTGAGTGGCCATAGCAGCTAGCCGGCCAGGGCGGAGGGACTCTCCAGGGCCGAGGGGAGCGGAGGACATCCTTGACTGCACCTACTTCTGCTGGGCTCAGGAGTGGAGCGATTTGCTGTGTGGCCCGATTAGTGCGCTCCCCGTAGTTGGCCAAGTTGGCGGTGCGGAGTTCGTGGGACTGGAGGAGCGAGCAGGCTGCTGAGAAGGCCAGGATGGCTGCAGGGAATTTGGAGGTGGGCTGCGTGCGGCGGAGCCCCAGCGCCCACTTGCCCCCTCACCTGCAAGAGGGAACCGAGTGCACTCCCTGGGGGGCGGTGCTCCAGCCAATTACTCGTGCCCTGGGTGCGGGCCAAGACAGCCTGAAGTGGGGGACAGAGTGGGGCCTTAAACCCCGGGAGAATCCAGCCAGCGGCCCGCGCCCTCCTGAACGTGCTTCCTCCCCACCCTCCCCCGGTTTTCAAAGGGCACTTCGCCCCTGGGTAGAACAGAGCTGCCGTTGGGAGGCGGGGGAAGGCCCGGTGGAGCAGTGGGCCCCCCTTGGCGCGACGAGGGGCGGATTCTGGGCCACGCAGAAGGAGCAGAGCTACTGCCCGAAAGAGACACCTAAGCAACCCAACCTTCGCTGTACGCCGGCCCTGGAGCGCTGGCGGCGGATCACCCAGGCAGAGCCTACGCTGTAAAGAGCTCGGGTGAGTGGCCGCCTCGCAATCTCTTTGCACAGTCAGGGAGACCTGGAGTGTTTGTGCTGCTTGTACCGGCACACGCAAACTGTAACGTGAAGGACTGGGAGGCATCAGGCAGGTGACAGAAACAATCTCCCTACCATGGCGGCCGGACGCCCTAAGATAGACCGCATGATCAAGGACCTCCTCTCCCGACACGGGGGAGCAGAACGGAGGACGCAGCCGTGCCTCCTGGAGGATCGGGTCATCCACACAAGCACAATGTAGAGGAACCAATGACCCATGCATTTATGGAGGCGCTGTTCACCTCCCTGAGGGATGAACTTCACTCCCTTAAGAGCGAATTTGCTCAGGAACTTAAGGAGACATGGCGAGATGTAGATGATCTGGGGGAACGTGTGCCGGATCTTGAGGAGAAAGCTAGGAACAGAGAGGAGGTGGAAACTCTTCAGCAAGTAGTCATCCAACTCCGGGAGCAGCACATAGACATACAGGCACACCTGGAGGAACAATGTGCGAATTAGGGGAGTGGCATCCAGGGCAGAGGGGGGGGGGTGACATTTTTGGGTTTACCCGTGAGCCCTTTCATCACATCCTGGGGGCCCTCCGCAGTCCCCGATCCAACTGGACAGAGCACACAGGGTGGGCCTCCCTAGGCAGAACTCTTCCTCCCCACCAGATTTCCTGGTCTGTGTGCATGACTTTCAGGTGAAGGAGGAGATCCTTAAGAAAGCACGCAGTTCTCACCCCATTGTTTTCCAGGGCCATTCCCCTACTCTCTTTCAAGACCTTGCGGCCGTCACCCTGCAGAAGCGCCGGTCATTCCGTCCGGCGACTGCACATCGCCGAGGTCTTGGCATCTCCTACTCGTGGGGTCATCCCTTCCGTTTAATTTTCCGATGGGAGGAGACCTGCTGCGTGCAGGGTATAGCACTTCCATAGAAGCAGCGTCCGGGGGGGGGGGGCACGCAGCCACTGTCAAAAAACAAAAAAGAGTGGTTGGCAGAGAGTGGGGCGCCGCCTTACCCCTAGTAAACCAGACCTTGAAGAGATAGCTAAGGGTCGGAAGGCAGCCCTCGAAGCGGTCCCTTCCACTTTTGCTTTGGCTAAAATTGTTGCCCCGTGAACTGGGTCCCAGATTCTATGATATGTACGCCTAGAGCGGGGCGGCGGGCGGGGGAGGTCGTGCCTATGACCGCATTCCAACCCCATTGGACTCACAATGTGGTTTTGTCATGCCACAGGACTAGATATTTGTTAATCTTTCAATTTTTTCTCACATTGGTTGCTGGGTTTTTTGCGCTGGATTTTGTTAGGGTCTACACTCATCTACACAGGGTTTATTTTATCTGCACATTTTGTAGGGATTCCTCTGGTACACTGCTTGAGGAGCATGGAGGGCACGGGCAGCAGCCAGAGACTGGTAGAGCCGTAATGACTTCACCCCATACATGACCAGTCTAGGGCCTTCCTGCAGCAATTTTTTTCATCTAGGCCTTCTAAGTCGGCAGGAGTAGCGATTCTGGTAAGCAACTCTTTGTCCGGGGCAATTGAACAGAAGGTAAACTAAATCAGGGGGCGCCTATTGGTGTACAGGATCACCATTGCACACAGGTCACTTGTGATCATTTCCTATGTGCTCCTAATGAGAAGCAAGAAGAGGTCCTGGACGGAGCACCGGACAGGGCACTGGGATCGAGGGATCAACTAGTGTTAGTGGGGGGAGATCTCAACCTGATATTCGATAACTCACTGGACAGATCGGCGCAGAGGTACGGCCATGCGGGGGTGCTGTCTGCGGATGGTCTGGTCAGTCTGAAACGACTAGGGGTGGTTGATTTATGGAGAGCAGTGACACTATCTCCGCACCCCCCCCCCCCCCAGATCCTGGCGACTCCGGGACTCCTTACTGCACCGCACGGAGGTTAAAAAGCAAATCCAGCACGCTATTGACGACTTCCTCCACCACAATGCACCCCCTGAGACGTCGAAGGCCGTCTTGTGGGTAGAGCTCAAAGCTGTCAGCAGAGGGGAATTTAGAGCTATATCCTCCGCAGATAATCAAATGCGCAACGCTAAGAGAGAGGACCTCACCGGGCAAATGAAGGAACTTGAACACATACATCAGTGGACGGGCGCCCCAAGAGTATGGCGCTAATTATCCAGCACCTGTGCCCAACTTGCGGTACTGGACCTGGACAGGGTAGAATACTCCGCCCTCCGCCTGCGTCATTCCTACTATGTTGGAGGGGACAAATGCCGCAGGTGCTTAGCCACTACTCTTCGTGCCAAACGCAACAAGCAAGGCATCTCTGAGATCTTCTCACCCACAGGGACTCTGGCCACAGAGGACCCAGACATAGCGAATGCCTTCAAAGTTTTTATGAGTGCCTGTATGACAGCCAGCAGCTCGATCCAGAAGCTGGTTCTTGCTACCTGAAGGGGACTAAGCCCTCGGCTCTCACCTCAGATCAGGCCGAACTCCTGGATGAGGGCATCCGTATAGAGGTCATATGGGCAACCGCGCGCCTCAAGCTGGGCAAGTCCCCGGGCCCGACGGGCTGTCGACGTTCTTCTATAAATCTTTCTGCCCCACAATCGCCCCTATTCCTACGAAATTATTCAATTCCTTCTAAGACCCTGGGTCTACCCCCCTGAAATGTTAAAGCCTCGATAATTGTCCTACCCAAACCTGGGAAAGACAGGCAACGATGCAGCTCTTACGAGCCCATTTCCCTTTTAGACATTGACTTTAAACTATTGACGAGCATAATCGCCCACAGACTCATTGATTATATGCCCTTCCTAGTGGACCCGGACCAAGCTGGCTTTGTCCCTCATCGGCAAGCAAGCGATAACACCAAGAGAGTGTTCCATCATTATTGATAAGGCGAACAGGTTCCAGGGGGGTCCACTGGCCATACCTCAACCAAGTGCTGGAGCACTTTGGGATAGGGGACAGATGCAGGGCTCGCATTCTTAATTGTTATCGCGCCCCCCACAGCAGCAGTCCTGGTCAACTGCTTCATCTTCTCCCCCTTTTCCATCCATAGAGGTATCCGTCAGTGCTGACCACTCTCACCCTTATTATGCGCTCTGTATATGGAGCCCATGGCGCAGAGGGTCAGGGATCACCCGGACATCGCCAGGGTTCCCTTTGGCGGTGCAAGACACATTATCCGCTTGTATGCCGATGATGTCCTGGCATCTCTGGCGTGCCCAACTGTCTCCCTTCTGGCCATCTAGAGGAACTGCAGACCTTTGGATCGGCTTTGGGGTTCAAAATCAACTTCACAAAATCTCAAGCACTCAACCTCTTGGTCCCTCAGGGCACAGTGGACCTTCTTGCGTCCCAATACCCGTTGAAGTGGGCCTCAAGGACTATCTCGTACTTAGAGGAACACCTTAACCAATTCAATATCGGCAACGATAGATAGTAACTATGGGGCACTCCTTTGGCAGATACGGAGCGGCCAGGGAAGATGGAAACACCTTAACTTCTCCTGGCTGGGTTGGATAGCGACTTGGCTGGGTTGACAGCCTTCCCCAAAATTCTATACCTTTTCCAAACCATGCCCCTTACTCCTCCACGGGGTATGCATGCTAAACTTCAGTCAGAATTAGCTCAGTTTATCTGGCAGGGTCGTAAGCCTCATATGAAGCGGTATCTGAGTTACCTCCCTCCAGAGGCAGATGGGCTGGTAATCCCGCACCACCTACTCTACTTTAAAGTGACACAATTGAGATACTTAGTAGAGTGGAGCCGCCCAGAATCGGAGTAGCCCTGGCTCTTCCAGGATAAGGCGGTGGTGGGCACCGATCTCTGGAAGATTCTGTTCCTTCCCATAGCACACAGACCCAGAAGTCTGTGCGTGTCCCCGATAACCTGGGTAACACTAACTGCCAGGAATAGCACCAGTACTAAACTAGGTTTGACCACTTCTTGTCTCCACTATCCCCTCTCTGTGAGAACCCGGATTTTACTCCTTGATTGACGACCTTGGATTTCGCAGTCTGGAGAGAGTCAGGATGCTGCTCCTTGGGCCATTTCTTTGATGTGGAGAGCCTGCTTTCATTCTCGCAGATGCGGGAAATCTTTGGGATCCCTGAGGCGGAACGCTTCCATTACCTTCAATTGAGGCAATGGATCATGCACTCCTCCAATCACGCCAAAGGGCAGCGCCGCCTGATGCAGTTTGAAAGGTGGCTCCTAGCTAAACCATCTGACAAAGGCATGATCTCAGAATTATATGCGCTCCTTCTCCAGACCCAGGTTCATACATTCCACGCAGGGTGTTCAAGATGGGAAGAGGAACTGGGACGGTCCTTAAGTGCAAAAGAATGGGAGAACATAGTCTATCATGCTCGCCACATAGCTCGCAACATGGCCCGCTCAGAGAAACTGACTAAGATTGCCTCACATTGGTACTAGACACCAGTTAGAATACACAAAATCAATCCCTCACACAGCAACAGGTGTTGGCGGGGCTGCGGGGGCAAAGGGACCTTGAAACACATCCTGTAGGAGTGCCCACAAATCCAACATTATTGGACACGAGTCCTCGATGATATAGACAAGCACCTAGACACTTAGCTCCCACGTTTTCCAACCTATGTGCTGCTGGGTCTTTCAAATCCTTTGATTACCCCTTAAAGTCTGTCTGCGGCAGACAGATTGGTATGGCGCTGGGAGCGGCGGTCCAGGACATTCTCGGCCATTGGGGAACAACGAATATCCCCACCCACACAAACTGGCTGCATAAGATTTGGCACATATTAGGTATGGAGTGGATATCTATGTCTCTTGCAGGGAAGGGGGCGGCATTTCAGAAGGTATGGGAACCATATGTGACTTTACTCTCACAGGATTTCAACGAGATGACCTGCCAAAATAACGCAGGCTCCTGCGCCTCACTGTGACCCCCAAGCCGGACCAACACATGGCATAAGGACAACATCTACAGTAGTGCTATATATGTCATTGGGTGAGTGTGGATGTGGAGGGGGCTTGTAATGCTGCACTTGCATTAATCTATGTGTGACTTGCTACCGGGGAACTGTCTCCTCGAAGTGTTCAATTTGCTGCCGTATCTGTTTGCCCTTCTTTTCAAAATGCTAATAAAACATCTAAACCATTAACCACAGACTGTAAAGTCTTGTTGGGCCAAATTGACATCCTTAGTCAGTTCTTTCACTATTTTTAAGGGCGATGGAAAAAGATGTATCTGACAGGCCCTTCGAACCTTGCTTAACCAATTTCTTATTCGCATTTTGACTTCTAGGAGCGCACAAAGCTGACTGCATGATGATCCGACCGGCTAAGGGCAGGTTCCTTGGTAAACCGCAACAATGAATCATTAGAAAAGATTCCATCCAATGTGTGCCCCCCCCACACACAGTGCGTCGGAGCAGTGACTAGTTGGGAGAGGTCAAAACATAACATTGTGTCCATAAGAGAAACCAACTCTTTGCACATGAGGTCCTCTAAATGAAATTTAAAGTCCCCCAATATGGTAGAGTTTGTTTTCTTTAGTAAGGTTCAAACAATTGACCTGTGAGTAAAGATGAGCCTGGGGCCCGGTGGTATATAAACCAGAATGCCCGAAAAGGATCTTGTGTAATGAATTTTCAGACTGAACTTTAAAGCCTCACAGCGAAAAGTGCACGTTATAGGTTCAGTGGAGAAATGGAACGAGTCTTTATAGATCATAGCAAGACCGCCTCGTCTTCTGTTTTCTCCATCATGTCTAATAACGGTGAATAGTTTAAACAAAATAATATGCAGTTCCTGAGTAGGGGGGGGAGAGAAAAAGGGCTGGGAGAGTGCCAAGTGGAAGAAGGGGAGATGGGAGCTCCAAAAGGAGCAAGGGCCCTCACACACCTGAGGGGTGTCATGCTTCATCATAGGGCAGCTCCTCGTTTGGCCGGCGCTGCAATGCCCAACCGGCCCCACAGGGGAGATCTTTGCCGGAGGTCTTTTGTGTTGGTACTGATTGTAGGGCAAGTATGCTGGACCTAGATTATTAAAGCTCTGGTCCCTTGTTGGTTTATAATAATGGTGAATCACTTCAACCAAGTATGAGCCACAAGACTCAATGTATGGACCATCATGCACTAAACACATTTCCTTTGTCTTCACATTCAATGGAGCCATTCACATGCACTGGGAAGGTCAGAGTAATGCAAACAATTTTGGCTTCATCATCACATTTAAATAAATTGACACTCAAATTGGGTAGCGCTGTAAAACGTTAGAATGATCACCGGAGTGTTTCAGGAAAGTCGAAGCAAGTACATTCACATGTTAACCTTCCTGTTATTCTTGTGCATGCATTTAGCTGCTGTCACAGGCGGGAGGAGAAGTGGGTGTCATGGTAATGGGAGACATATCCAAGCTGCTTTAACAGCTCAATATCTTTTGGATGATCCTGAGTTGGGCAGCTCACCTCTGCAGTTTCAGCCCAGCAAGTAAAATATGTGCAGGTAAAACACATTCATGATAGGTACTTTCAATGAAAACGAACACAAGTTGTCAGTGTTTTATTGACTCACCAGTCACTGACTTGGGTGCTCTGATGCTCCTCACAGTCTCCATCCTCTTTGTGGGTGGTTGATGATTGGAAGGTCTCCACATGAGCATATGTACCTGAATATTATTAGCCCAGACAGCTGGCATTCACCAACATCCATAAATTCGCAGCACATCAAATAAGAGCAGATCCAGCATTTGAGACAATAAGTGTTTTCTGTTCAGGCTGACATCTATAAATGTAGTGCGACTTAAGAGTGTTCAGGTTTTCACAAGGATGCCTCCTGTTTGGCACCATGAGCCAATTCAATTCATAAGGCTTTATTCGGAGGATAAAAGAATGTCCATAAAAGCATACATAACAATTAAAAACAGGTCACAATTACAATACAGTTTACATAATTGGTTAACAATCATTAATAAAAAACAAAACATGATGTACAGCAGGGGCAGAATAAATATTTAAAAACTCATGCTTTTCCTAATGCTGATAGCTTCAATCATAAAGGTAGAAATAAAGAAACAAACGTCAGGATGGTGCAGGTTAAAAAGCAATTTCATCGAGTCCTGGATTGTCCTAACACCAAACTTGACGAGGATGGGTTTTAAAAAAGTTTTACGATAATTCCCATATAATTGACACAACAGAAGTAAGTGCATAGTGCTTTGTGCAGAAGTGTTATCACATAAGCACGGGCCAACGGGGTGCTTGTTCATGGAGGGGAAGGCAACTAAATTATGCGCAATCCCCATCCTTAACCTAGTCAATACATATTGATGGGATGCTCTAGTCACTAGTGTCGGGTATTGCTGATAGCCCTCTACTGCATTCATACTACGGTAGAAAACACAGGTGGACAACTTCCCCTCCTCCCTGAACCTCCTGTCTGCTTTACAACTCAGAAACATGTTCTTCATTTCAGGTTTAGAAAAGACCGCTGTGGCATATCGGTCATTAAAAATGTCAAGACCATAAAATTCCTGGAAATTTTCGATAACAAATTTAATCCAAGGGATCTTTAGATGGTAATCCATATTGAGGCAATCATTGATAATAGCCCTGGTTAATGATGTCTCCTCTTTTAACCATATAGAGCGCCACAACAAGAGAGGTCTCAAAAGAATCAGATCACTTAGATATTGGATGCCGAGTTCTCTGTGTACTAAATCATTAGAGACAGATTTAGGCAGACACAGTAATCTTTTTAAAAAGGCATTCTCCTCTACCTGAAGACTCCCTGCTGGGGCCTGACCCAAACACCAGCACCATAAAGAGCAACGGAAAGACATCTGGACTGGAAGATCTTAAGCATGTCTTTAATCCGTTTACTTCCAATTTTGGTAGCAAAAGTGAATACCCCAGCTGCAATCCTCAGCATCTTGGTCTTAACATTCTTATGTTCGCTGGCCCAGCTACAATTTTTGGAGAAAATAATCCCCAGGTAGCAAAAATTATCCACTTTTTGAACCTTTTGACCCTCACCATGAGCCATTCATTCCTGGGCACAGCTTTTCAGTGTCTCTTTCCATGTTTGGGCCTTACAGTCACACTGCATTCTTGGACTTGTAGTTTCACTTCTGCATTTAGTGTGTCTAAACTCTCTAAACAGGCAGTATGTGTCACAATAAAAAATATGCCACTTGGCTACTAAACATTCTTTAACATATTTATTCAATCAATCAGCATTTGTAGAGCACAGCACTGTATCTGTGGGGTTTGGGTGACCGGTCTCAGTTGAAAAGCCAGGTCTTAAGGAAACATCCGAAAGAAGGAAGAAAAGAGCTAAAAAGGCAAAACAGAGGGCAGAAAAACAAGCGAGCAGAAAAGGCAAAACACATGGCACAGAAATAAGCAGAAAAGGCAAAACAGAGGGCAGAAAAACAAGCGAGCAGAAAAGGCAAAACACATGGCACAGAAATAAGCAGAAAAAGCGAAACAGGGCAGAAAAACAAGCAGAAAAAGCAATAAAGAGGGCAGAAAATGAGCAGAAAGACAAAACAGAGCAAGGAATGAGCAGAGGAGGCACAAACAGAGGGCATCAAGGAGACAGGCAGCAAAGGGTAGCAGACTGCTGGCAAGCTGGACAGGAGAACATTCATAGGGGGAGCAGGCATGAGGACCTGCTCAATTGGGTCATGCTGCAGCCGCCATTAAGTAGTTCCTGGGGGGAGGGATGGGGCGCTGGGTGGCGAAGGAGGGAAACTACTGGAAGAGGGAAGAAAAAAGAAGGCAGCAAAACAGAGGGCAGAATAACTAACAGAAAAGGCAAAACAGACAGTAGAAAAACAAACAGAAAAGGCAAAACAGGGCAGAAGATGGCAAAACAGAGGGCATAAAAACATGCAGAAAAGGCAAAACAGACAGTAGAAAAACCAAGCAGAAAAGGCAAAACAGGGCAGAACACTAACAGAAAATGCAATACTCAGGGCAGAAATACGAAGAGAAAAAGGCAAAACAGATGACAGAAAATTTGCAGAAAAGGCAAAAAAGCCAGAAACTAGAAGAGGAGGCACAAACCGAGAACAGCAGGTAACCAGGCAGCAGAGGGTAGCACGCAGGTGAACATTCGTAGAGGGTGCTGGCACGAGGACATGCTCAACAAGGACATGCTCAACAATACTTCCTGGGGGAGGGCGGGGTGCTGGGTGGCAGAGTGAGGAGAACGGCAGGAAGAAACAAGCAGAAAGAAAAACGAGCAGGAAAGGCAAAATCATGCAAAATGAGCAGAGGAGACTGCGGGCAAGCTGGATAGGAGAACTGTGGCAGGGGGAGCTGGCACGAGGACCTGCCATCATAGTTACAGCCATCATATGTGATCAAGGATGTGAACTATAGACAATAAAGTAGAGCAATGAAAGCAAGACCTGCTGCACACTTATGTATAAGTTCAAGCAAAAAGGATGTCACAGTGGACATAAAGTTCAAAATCCATGAGCGAAGATGTGGAACATCAGTATTTCGGTTCCTCTTTTATTATTCAAGTAAGACAGCCGACACGTGTTTCGTCGCTAGAAAACACAGTTTCCGCGACTCCTCAGGGCTGTGGGCAATGGATAGAAAACCACAGGTCGCGGTGCCGGTGATAATTCCGACCCGGCTCCGCTCAAGACCGGGTAAATGTAGCTGTCGGTATACAGGTTGACTTATCCAGAAGGAAAATTCTCCCACGGGGGTGCGGAGACTCTTTATAGGGCAGTATTATTGTGTATTTAGATCGTTAGCGAGAATACATCAGGGGTGCGTATCTGTCCACGTGTATACAGCGTGGGTAGAGTGGAGGCTTCTGGAGTGGATAGTCCCCGTGGTGCGGGGAGATTTCAGCGACGTGATCGCTGGGTTTCTGGTTTCACCCGGAACCGAAACCAGAAACCCAGCGATCACGTCGCTGGAATCTCCCCGCACCACGGGGACTATCCACTCCAGAAGTCTCCACTCTACCCACGCTGTATACACGTGGACAGATACGCACCCCTGATGTATTCTCGCTAACGATCTAAATACACAATAATACTGCCCTATAAAGAGTCTCCGCACCCCCGCGGGAGAATTTTCCTTCTCGATAAGTCAACCTTTATACCGACAGCTACATTTACCCGGTCTTGAGCGGAGCCGGGTCGGAATTATCACCGGCACCGCGACCTGTGGTTTTCTATCCATTGCCCACAGCCCTGAGGAGTCGCGGAAACTGTGTTTTCTAGCGACGAAACAAGTGTCGGCTGGCTTACTTGAATAATTAAAGAGGAACCGAAATACTGATGTTCCACATCTTTGCTCATGGATTTTGAACTTTATGTCCACTGTGACATCCTTTTTGCTTGAACTTATACATAAGTGTGCAGCAGGTCTTGCTTTCATTGTAGTCAGTGTGTCTTTCTAAGCACATTTTGAGGGGTTCCAGGGACTTGCCCCTTACCTACATGCACCTTCTGCATTACAGCATCTCTTCTACGTGTAACCTGAGCAGTGCGCCTAGTATTTCCCTCAAAACTAAAACCCTGTTCTTTTGCTGAATAAAATAGAGCAAGTTCAGATTCATTGGCTGCTGCTGAGTGTTATGCATGAAGTTACTAAATAAAAACTTGTTATGGCTGCTTTATAATGCAAGGGCTGTCTCATGGCAGCAGTCCTGCTTTTTGTATTCCTTGTATTCTGGTATTTGTAGCTGTGCTTTTCCTGTTATGGATGCAGAACTACATGTATCATAATGCAAAAGAGACACGGCAACTAGACTCATTGAGCACCCTGAGTCCTAACTGGAAGATCAAATGAAGTATTTCCTGGACATATTAGTGATCCATAATCCTTCTCCTGCAAAGTGGGAATTAGATATAATCAAGAGCACCAGGGCACAACCCAATAAATTACAGTAGGTGGTCAAACAAGGCCAATAGGTATATTTTCTTCTTTAGGTTCTCCAAGTTCTTCTTTCCATATAAAAACAAATAGCCACAGCCAACACATTTTGTTCTATTGAACTTCTTCAGGGCTGTAATTGATGTATTCAAATACATTATTATTAACAAAATATTACACAAATAAAACATACCACACTACATAACAATTACATTCGAACATCCCAATAAAATATAGAACATTAATGCATAACAAAAATATAAGCTAAGAACTCTAAACCACTATTTGTCATACACGAACTATAGATCAATTAAAAAAAGATATATGTGTGTGTATATATATATATATATATATATATATATATATATATATTCATTTTATTTACTTGTATGCAAACAAGAGAGAACAGCAACAGGACCAACGTTCAACAGTATACGCATACTAAATCCTCAAACTCCACACCACTAATTAGATTATTGCAAGGAGACCTGGTCAGATCTAAATATGCTCAGTCCAATCATATATTTTATAAATAATAATTCATACTGAGCAAAGAATGTGTCAACATTGCTGTCACGTATTATAACTAATACCACTGCAAATATATTCCCAAAGTTCACTCAAGGTTGGATATGGTTCATGACTTGTTCACAACAAATCTTCAGTTGTATTCATGAGATGACCATTTCTTAAAATTCCAAGAATACAGTAAAAGCCTTTGTACATAGAAATGTGACATCACCAGATGCTGTCAAGTTAATGGGCTCCATAGCGTTACTAATGTACATTCTACATAAACACTTAGTTGAGTATTACCGGATAGGTAGGTTTGAGAACATGGGGGATATAGTTTCAAATTCCCCATACTTGCATTTTAACCTTGTATGCACCGTAATAAAATAGTGAAATATAAAAGGAACATAGTGGATTTTCACCCAATACTTAAATCCGGGTTTACAACCTTTTCTGTAATAATAGGTACTTACGTTCAATAAAAATCATCCTGGGCTACTAATATTAGCATTGTAATGGTGACCTCCCTGTGAGATTAGATTAGTGGCCACCCCAGGTAAGAGTAACAATGGTCACCTTTTTGTATCAGGCATGGTTGCCAGCAGTAATAAAAAAAAAAAAGGCTTTAGCAATTTGGAATACCTCTAACATGGCTAATATATGCCAGCGAGAGCTGCAATTCCCCAGGTACCATGGTAGTATTAGTACTAAGTCGCTCCAGCGTTGCATGATTTATCACTCAAGCATTGTTGTTCAAATGTATTTTGGAAATCGAACCATTTTTGTCCAGTGTCTTGGGTGAGGGTCAACGTCAGCGTGGGATGGGTCCCTTTTCATGTGTA
This sequence comes from Lissotriton vulgaris, assembly GCF_964263255.1. Taxonomy (NCBI): domain Eukaryota; kingdom Metazoa; phylum Chordata; class Amphibia; order Caudata; family Salamandridae; genus Lissotriton; species Lissotriton vulgaris. Next base: position 195,229,276 of record NC_141690.1, read on the forward strand.
GCCCAGTATGGTTGATCTGTAGGATTTAAAGATGTTTACCTCCTCCTCTCAGGGGGTGTTTCGTAAACCGTGTGTTGCATATTTACATAGTCTTGCATTACCTTCGAGCCAGCAGAGGTGGATCACCCAGCTGTACTTTAATGCTTGGGCATAAACCATTTGTAAACCTGAGGTGACCGTTGCCAAATTCCATGTGGCTACGGAGGGTGCGCCCCGATACACCCTGGTTAGTGCATAACTAGTCACACAGGCCGAATGTAGTGACTCGTGGCTAGCCTCTTTAGAGGAGCCTAGAATTAGCTCATGTCTTGTCTATTTGCTGCGTCTGCAACATGTATCAGATGCTACTTGCTTTGCAGCATGTCATTTTGCGGGAGACCAATCAGTACCATTTGTGTAAGATTTTTTTTAAATAGATATTTCAGTCAGGCTTCTTGTAGATCTTTGTGAGGTATGAAACATAGGGATGTACAATTCTCTTCTGTGTACTCTTCACCTGAAAATTAAGACCAATGTAAGCGCGCGTCTCATAACCTCCGTGGAATGCACAAGTCAACCGGATGCAGGATAGTCCTGAAATCAAACCCCTGCATTCACGCCAGTTATGTGAGTGGGTAAATTAGGAGAGTAGAAACTAGTAAAGGTGAATGAGCTGATCCTAGTACTTGTCTAAGGCAGTGAGTAGAAAGGATGTCAGTATTTCCAGATTTAGACATTGGAAGCCCTTATTCATGACATAGAGTGTCAAAAAGCTTGAGAGCAGCCCCTGCAAAATGATCATTGATAAATAATCCCCACTGTCAATGTGGATGTCAGTCTGCTATATGTAGGCCTCCGCCTACACTGTGACGGGGACAGTCCTCCAGGGATGCCTCTTGTCTGTTGATGAATCGGCACCTATAGGGGCGAAATCACCCCAATTCTTGAAGGAACTTCATTGGGTCCCTCTCCTTGACTCCATCATCTTAAAGACCAGCTACGTCACCTGCAAAGTCTTCTGAAATAACACACTCTTGCATACCTGTGATTTCCAAGTCTGTCATTTGAAAGTGTGGTTATCCATGGCTAATCTTGCATTATGTCAGGGTGGTGCTGGGTCATGTATGTAAACTTATAGGCGCAGATGTTTATGGGACCTAAACCAAGCCCGTAATTGAGGCTTTGATGCTCAAAGAAGCAGTGAAAGAATTGTGTTATGAGCCGTACTTGCCAGTAAGTCCGGGTGCATTACCTAGGTAAGTTCTTTCAATAGTTAACCATATTTGGGGCGGGGAGCTGATCAAAACTAGACAAGCTGAGAACATTGATGAGCTAAGTGATACAGAGACATATCTGGTAGTGTGAGGCCCCCTTCTGTTGTATCTGTATAGGATGTAGAGACCAGGCCTCCTGCCTACCCAAACAAAGGTTCTGATTGCTTTGTTCATAGTCTGGAGATTTTATGGGGAATTAGAAGAGGGGGGCGGGGACATTTCAAATAGATTGTCAAAATGGCGATGGCACCCAGATTTAACAATGATGGTTGTAGAGCAGACCTTTGTAGAATGTCCGTATCAATTTTGGCCATGAGCAAATTCCAGTGATTGATGTATGTGTCTCTGCGTGGGTGACTGAGCACATACCAGTGATTTGGCCCATGGTTTGCAAAATCACTTGCATGGAACTGTCTAGGCAGGCCCTAAAGTAAGAGGGTCATATTATTGGTGGGTGCAGTGAGGAGACCTACACGGCACTGTGTTTCCTAGGACGAGGGGCTTTATTGCCCCTATGGATTTTCTTAACATTAATATCTTTCTGGGTGGCTATGCAGCACTACCTCCGTGCTCAAGTACCATTCAGATGAGGTGAGCTGTGTTATCTTGTTTAGGGTTCAACACTCTCTGCTGATTTCAGTTTACAATCCCAACCTCCCCACTTAGACTTTTCATTGAGCAAATTGTGATTTTGATTTTGCCCCAAGCTCAATAATTCAGGCTTGTCGGCAAGGTAGAAATGGTGCTGGTAGACCCTCAGTAACACTTATTTTGAAGTCTACCAACCTCGTGGCATGGGAGAGTGCTTTAACGTTGAATAGTGTGGCAAAGGAATGCAGCTAGAAGGGAAGGACTGCAGTGGGGCTGCCATGCTGGAAGTCATTGGTTTGGGCTGCGGATCAAGGCTTTCTGTATCCTTGAAGCAGAGGTTTGTTGGGAGGATTGGGATTACTAATCTGGCAGGTGCACTGGTGAATGACTCTGCTGTGCTATTCAGGAGGGGCAGTGTTACAAAAGGCAACCCATAGTTTGCAGGAGCACTGAGCTCCTGGAGCTGTTATCTGCAGGGTCCATGTGGCACCTTCCAGAAGCTATCCAGTCTTTGTCACTTTCTCTGTAATTCTTCATAATCCTACAGTCATTAATCGCTCTAATAACTCTGTTCCTGCTATCTCACTTTTCCTCACCCTCTTCGTGCCCTCGTTATATCACTCTGTCCTACCATTCACTGATCCTTTCTTCCTCACTGTAGGAAGGTACCTCCTGACTATGGTTGCCCCCAACTTTTTGCCCTGTGTTTTAGCTGGTTTTGGACATAGTCGACCTGGGACCCTGCCAATCAGGACCCCAGGCCTACTGCTCTCTCTTTAAAATGGATTCCATGTACCCTAGGTACATTTCCAATTGGTACTGGGCCACCCTATCAGACCCTGGCACTCAGGGCATGGGTGTACCCAGGGCTGCCAGGGGCTGCAGCATGTATTATGCCACCCCTGGCTGGCCTCCTAAATTTGACACAACTGGCTGCATGACAGCTGGGGCAAAGTCGTGTAATCACCCTTTGCTGTAGGTGTAGTATACCTATACCTAACACTAAAATGGACACACAGATTCCTATCAGTCACTCCTATGGCAGGCCTTGACAATCCTGAAGGCAGAGTGCTTGGAATCGTGTGAGATGGTGCTCTGGCATGAGCTGAGCCTGTCTGCAGCTTGCGGAACCAAGTCCTAATAGCTGTTCCATGATATCGCATACCATATACTCTTAAGTGCATTATAATCCTCGCGGTTAAATGCTAACTTTGGTATTGCTTTATCAAAACATGTCGAGTAAGGTGTCATACGAATTGGAATACTAACCCCTCGCCAATTCTGGCGACGGGGTTAGCATTCCACCCTTCTAGAGGGACACGACATGTATGTAACTGTGAACCCCGGTTAAAGTTAACTGAAGCCTCAGCTCCACAAAATGGATGCTGCCACCACAGACACGAGTCTGACCCCCTGCAGCTGGGAGTCCTTCCAGCGAGGGGAGCCTGGACAAAGGGTTTCCTGTCAGGGGCGGTGCTAGCACCGTCCCAGACATGGTTTTGTGTATCCTGGGTAGGCAGGGCTTTTCAGGAAGGTGACTGCTGAGTGGCACCCCGGTGCTCACTACGCATAGGCCGGTCTGAACCAGTTCCAGGGGCACACCAGCCCCTGGCCTGGGGAAGTCCGGCATGGCAGAGGGGTGTAACCACCCCCCTCCTAGTCCCACCCATAGGCAGGACCTAGTCACCGGGTCAGCCCCCTTTTTTAGTATAAAGATGGGAGCGGGCCCCCTGTTAAAATTAGATCATCTTTGGAATCAAGACACGACTTTCTTCGAAAGGACTTCAAGATTTCTTCCTCAAGATTCTCCCTTGTGGCTAAGGAGTAGTCACCCTGCATCAAGCGGGCACCATCCTAAAGAACACTGCGGTCTGCTGCAAGTCCTTCATCACGAATCCGACGACCCAGCTCGACGAGACCCGGCTTCCCTGGCACCTCTGACCTCTACTCACCTCTACAGCAAAGCTGAGAACCGTGAGTGCGACGAGACCTCGAGGGACCGACAATCGCCAAGACTGCACGACATCTTTACTGCAAGCCCACCGTGTCCTCCACGGGTGAGTGCTTTGGGGTCCGAGAAGCCCCGACCCTGCGCAGCTCCAGCACCCAAGATCAGCCTCCCTGCATCTCCACGATCTGCGTGGGGCCCTTCTGCTGTTTGCTGTGCACCGCGTTGTTTGGCTACTAGCCGGCTGGCTTGTGGCCTTCTGAACGACGCCCGACGACATCACTGCTGCTGGTCTGGTTGCTCCAGGCGGGCCCTTGCTTCCTTCTTGAAGAGAGGCACCCCGGACCCTCCTGGTCCACTCCAGACGCCATTTTAGGTCCACCGCGTGGGCTTGAATTTGCCAAGGCTTTGTTGCCCAATCCTGGGTCCAGCGACGCCGACAGCTTCTATCTTCGTGGGACAGCTCGATCCTCCTTCCTGGTCGCCGACAACGCCTCCTGGTCCGTGAGATCTCCGAGCCCAGCGTCACCCACACGCCTTGTCGAGGTGGCTACCATCCGGTGCCCTCCTGGTGCCCACTGACTACTGGCTAGTAGTCTCAAACTTGGTCCCCTCTGCTTTCAGGTGTCATCTTCCATCGATCCAGGCTTGGATCCACCGAACTTTCTTCACTGGTCGCCTGCCAGCAACTTCTTTCTTCCAGGCTCCTGGTCCGTCAACGAGGATTCCCGACGTCTTTTGAGTCCTATGCAGCTGCAGCCCCTGGGCTAGGTAACTTCGGCATTTCGGTGCCCCAGCATAGCCTCACTATCCAAGGGTTAGAATCTACTTTCGTTTTCTCCCTACCAGGTCGGGTTCGCCCGAGAACACTAACTTTGCAAATTCTAGCTACCATAGACTTTGTCCCGCATCTCGCGTGAGAGTGCACACACTGCACCCGAGTCCCCTGGGTCTCCTAGAAGTAATCTAACGATTCTATAGTCAAGTCCTAGCGATTCCAAAGCCTATTAGTACTGTACTTACCTGCTAGTAATTTCGCATTCCACTTTTCAAGTATATGGTTTTCCGTGCCCCTCGGGCATTTGTATATACTGTGCTAACTTAAGTATTTTTGTAAGAGTTTTGGTTTGTGCTTAGTACCCTGTCCGCATAAAGAGTACAGGGCTGTTGTGATCTTTAATAAATAACTGTTTATTTTCATAACACTTGTGTGGTGTCCTTTCACTTGGTGTTCAAGGGGTATATGTGGTATAACAGCTGGCTTAACACGCCCTCCCGAGTCTTTAGCCTTAGACTGCTCGTATCCACGCTACTAGGATAGCTGGTCTATAAGGTTGACTTACAACCAATCATCAATAAGGGTTGCTGGACTGATACATAGTGTTCACTAGAATAGTGAGCACTGCATATCAGGCCACCTTCTCACACTCACTTTGAATCTGCCTTTCACTCTGTTGATAAGCCCGCTTTGCTTTTATTCTTTTTGTATCCTTTATTTTTTGCTTCCAGACAGTACTCTTAATTTCTCTAACCTTGCTAGTTCATTTTAGTCTACCCCTATGCTTTGTCTGTCCTAATCCCTAATGCCGCTCTCACTCTGACCACCCAGTCACTCAGCACTCGCTCACCCATATTTTGCTTTCTCTGCTCCTACCATCTTCCCCTCTGTCCTCTCACTTCCTTGAGGATGCCTCGCACTCTGCCCTTCCACTTCACTCTGACCTTAAAATTAGCATGTCAGCACGTATGTATGTATGTACGTACGTATGTATGTATCCATGTATGTATGTGTTGGTAGTGGAGGTCCTTCTCCCTCACCGTCATGACCAAATGCTGGCGGCTGGAGTCCCTGTCCCACACTGCTGTTTCCAGGAGCGAGTTCCGAGCCCCCTGGTTTCAACGTTAGGCTAAGTAAGAACACCGTCTGAGATAGCCCTGCTCACCCCCTTAGTAGCTTGGCACGAGCAGCCAGGCTTATCTCCAAGGCACGTGTGTACAGCATGTGCAACCACACTCACAGCAACCCAATGATGTCACCACATATAGACTCCACACAAGTTTTTATAAAATTAGTATAGTCTTTAATTAAGAAGATATAAAATATGACCACACGATACAAAACGAACATAGAAGAATGGGTAGTATTCCTTCCGGTGGGTTGGTAGGTTTAAATCCCAACCACTGCTTCTAACCAACAGTTAAGCTTACTTCTAACCGTTTCCAAAAGGTTACGCAAGTCGTATTGCTAGAATCACACATGTTGCAAAAGAAAAGAAATACTGCAATGCGTAACGATATACTACTGTACTGTGCAATAGAGAAACAATGCCATACATAGCGCCACAGTCATGTACTGTGCAATAGAAGGAATAATGCAATGCGTATCACTACCAGCATGCCCTGTGCAAGGAAGAAACAAAGCAATGCATCACTCTACAATCATGTACTGTGCAATGAAGAAACAATGCAATGCACCATGTTACAATCATGTACTCTGCAAGGGAAAAATAACTCGGTGCGTAGCGTACCAAGCATGTAGTTTTTCAGGCACAAATAAGGTCAGGCGTTATACGACAGTTCGATAGTTCGTTAGCAGCAATAATGCACAGTATAATACCACAGTTTAGGTGCTCCGTTAACAGTGCCCCCAATATGGATCAATGATGACACAAAAGTACCGCTTCTCACTCCGGCCACAGTACAGCCCCTCCTTGGCCAGAATGGGCCTAGATCCGAGCCGAAGCAACAGGCTTGCGCAGCTGACAGAAGCGAGAGGCAGAGAGAGTGTCCCTCCGGCCCCACACCCCACCCCAGGTAGTGATCCATATTACCTGGGTGGGGCGCGACCCCACTCTCCTCTCCTCCTTCAGCGACTTGGGCCTTAATCCAGAACTCCGTCAATGGGCACGGTGAGCTCGGGCCGGCGGCTCAGCTCCTCTGTGGCTGCCATCCCGGGCTGCTGCTGTTTCACTCCAAGGGCCCAATGACCTGGCCCTCCTTCCGGCAGTCTCAGTAGATACCAAGACCCACCCTCAGCACTATGGAGACTTACTTCAAATTCGGTGCACACAATACCCAGACACTCCTCAGCAGCGCTTCTGGTTGCACCTCGACACGCACTCTGTGCGTCCGAGACTCGCCTCTTCTCTGGGGCACACGATGATCAGGCGCTCTTCACCAATGCCTCGGCTTGCACCACAACATGCACCCTGAGCGTCCGAGCCCCGCCTCTTCTCCCGGTGAACACGATGACCAGTCGCTCTTCACCAGCACCCTGGCTTGCACCAACGCAGGCACTCTGTGCGTCCGAGTCTCACCTCTTCTCCCGGTGCACACGATGACCAGGTTCTCTCCCAGCTCCTCTGACCTTTCAGATCCAGATAGTCAATCCACATTCAATAGAGATACACAGAAATGCTTAAAGCACAAAACTCAGCCACTTTCTAAAAGAGTGGTTTCTGAACGCACAGTGACAACACCACTTTCATAGGAAGCTGTGTTATGACACTGTGAGTTCATACATACTAAACTTCACCTCTACATTATAAACTTATAGGAAACTAGGCTAACAAACACAACACCCAGCCTCCCCATTCTGCTCTATGTGCAGGATGGTCTTTCAGCAGTGAAAAACTAAATGGAGTGTTTTTCACTGCCAGGACATAACACACACCTTATTACATGTCCTGCCTTTTACTTGCACTGCACCCTGCCCAGGGGTTACCCGGGACCTACCACAGGGGTGCCCAATGTGTATGCAAAAGGGAAAGTAAGGCCTGTCAAGTGGTTGTACTTATCAGGACAACATGCTAACTTACCAAACTGCGCACGGCCCTACACTGCAGACCTGAGTTCCCTTCTCCTCGCACCTTTGCATTACTAGCCCTGGCACACGCAGTGCACATCACTGGGGACTTTACTAGTAAGGCAAGCATACCAATCATGGCCAACCAATTACCATTACTCTTTACATAGGGAACACTTGTACTTTGACACTGATCAGCAGTGGCAAAGTACCCACAGCATCTAAAAGCAAAAGAGCCAGAGGCAAAAAGTCAGGGATAATCACGCCAGGATATGATAGGTCTAACAGTATGTATATATACTGTGGTAGTATAATAACTGGCATATTTGTTTGGAGACTGTCATGCAATTGTGGGGATCTCACAAACATTTATGGCAATGTAGGCAGTAACACTGTCATGCCAGTGCATGCTTCATGTATTGATGCTTCATGTATTGATGCATCTGTAAACTGCAGTGTGTTTTTGAATATTGGGTCAATGTGGCGACTAATATGTTAGTTTATGCTTTTTATATTTGACACATTTTGACAGCGGTATTGCATTGTGTGAAAAATGTCTGACATGGTAATAACCTAAGGAACACAACTGATAATTTAAAAAGTCTCCCTTCGTCTCTCACCTCCTTTGATAATTGGCAGTCCCTGGTGCATTGCGTAGGTCTGGTCTGTATTGCTTAATTTCGGACTCTTGCCTTTGTTTCTATAACCTACCCCTGAATTGTTTCCAAATTAATTTTTGCCTCCACTACTCTTGTTTGACTAATATTAATTCACTCACTCATAATATATTGTAACATCCATGGTAGGCTTTTTGTCACCCATTGGTAATGTTTTTAAGTATATACCTCCTGGATCACAATGAAATTCTTTCAACATGTCATGAATGAATATCCGTGTGTTTGCATTTGACTTGTGAGAGACACCTAGTAATGACTAGTGGAACTGCAGGTTCATAAAAGAATATCATTGCTTATGCATCTGACTAAAGAGTGAACACTTGTAACGCCTTGAGAAACTGCAGCTCTTTGAAAGAATTTTAAAGTTAGCATTGTACTGGAGCAGGACCTCTAGTAACTATTTTAGGAATTGCAGGTTTGTAGCATTTTACTGGGAGGCCTATATATACTAAGTTGTCTTCACAAGTGTTCCAGAGAAATTAAGACGTGTATTAAAAGTTGCAATATTGATTTCTGAGCATATATCATCATTGGCATATTTACTTAACCTATTCAAATCAAGCACTCTTTATTAGTGTAGCAAAAGTGGTAATGTACGTTTTATATTGAAGCCACAACCCCTCAACTTTGTGAAGGACATTTGAAGTAGATATGTCTTACCAAAGAGGGACATTTAGTAGCAACATGAGTTATTGCAGCTTTGAGACAGGCTTGTTAATCATTTTTTTCTGACTTGAGATGGGCATCCAGTAAAGTTTGGAAGGGCTGCAGTCTTAAAGAGTTTACGCTGTTTATTCTGACTCGAGAAGGCTATCTATTCATTATTTGAGGTACCGTAGCTATTTAAAAGGCCAGACCGATTGGCTTTGCCAGTGCTTGTTATTTTTCTGCAAAATCCACAGTCGATGGACAGAATGCAGAACAAGGTCATACATTCACCCCAGTTCAGAGATCTGGGCCTAAATCCATCGTTTTTTTGCACTCCACACCACCCCAGTTCAGACATGGCCATATGCAAATCAGTCTGACCCTGTGCCTCATGGGAACAGTCCAGCCCGTACTGCCAAGCCATGCCTTCCCTGGACCCGGAAACAAGCTTCCGAGGACCGGTTTCTGGCATTCCAGCCGTCTTCAGCCCGGCTTGCTTGAATCCAGTGGTGTGGAGAGCATGGGACTGACGTCTGAGTATACCCATCCCACTCTGGGTGACAAATGCAAAAACCACAGTCGATGGACAGAATGCAATTATTTTTCTGCGGCTTATACTATTTTAGACAACAAGATTCTTTTGAAGAGCATCTGGGAATAGGCCGGGTATCTGGTGCAGATTTACAGTAAATGCCGGCATTTGTAGAGCGCACAGCTACCTCCAACGGAAGTGTCCCGGCGCTGTCCGTATGCCGCTTAGGAACCCTTCCTGGCTTTTTCCCTGTGAAATGTCCACTCCTGGGCACCCCCGAGGTGAAGCCAGGCATCCCAGCGCTGTTGGGGTTGTTGTGGAGATTAAGCAAGCTATTGCCTAGAGTTGCAGGGTGGGACCCATGATTAGAATAGGCACCAAGGCGAGAATTAACAGGTCCGAGGAAATTAAGCCCAAGACCCCGCCGAGGCGGGTATTGAACCATGGTCCCGGGCCAGAACTCTGCATCAGGGTCTGCCGCTCTAACCATTGAGCCACACTTCTCCACAGTGGGTTTCTTTCTTCCACTGTACATTTCTTATATGGGTTACAAGAATGTGATTAATATTTACTTGCACCCACCGGCACACATGCCAGAGCATAGACAAGGTAAATTTCCAAAGCAGAGTGCTTCAACTTTACTTTCCACTGGATAAAGAGACCTTTCCCTGTCTCATTGTATTTATAACAAGAATCTTCATATCGGCAGGACCTTGACAAGGTTCCTTTTGATTTGCCCAAGAGGCTTTGTACCCCATTCCCACACCTCAGAAGCAAAGAAATCTAGGGGTAATCTTCAACACTGATCTGTAATTTGCTCCACATTTTAACACTGCATTTAGTGGCACTAACTTGCGGTTGTCCTTGCTTTGGAAGATTCTGCCTCTAATGCTCAACCAATCATTGAGCTAAAGTGACAAGCTCCATTATAATAGTTGTTTACTATAAAATGGTCTACACTTCCAAGACGTTTATTGGCAGATGGGAAAGATTGCATAATCACCCAGCCAAACTTTCTCTCAACCTTTGAAATGTGATTATGCTAAACATCTGATCAAGGAAGCACTTCATTGGCTTCACATGGAATGCAGAAACAATTACAAAACCGTTTGCACTGAGAACCAAACCTACTAAACAAAACAAACCAGCTACCTTTGAGGCATTACATTCCATCCTGCAACTTACATCAGAATCTTCTCCAGCAGGGACCCTTCAAATTTCAAAAACATGAAAGCCGGTCTGTAAACCCTGGCATGTTTTGAACCTTAGCCTGAAAGTCAACTGGGCCAAGTCATCCTTATACCCCTTTTAACTCATCCACCGCAGACCCAGGGCTATCCATAACCAGGCAGCAAATCCGCTGGCAGCCAGTCGGTTTCCATTATCTTGGTATCCGGATATACCATCAATTCGATGACCTACTGGACAGCAATGTCACACGTGCGACATTTGCCATACAATCACAAATGTCATTTTGGCGCACCCTACCACTAACGGTGATGGCCTGTATCGCCTTGCTGAAAATGATGGTGTTACCTAGGGTGTTCTATTACTTTGCAAATTTACCGATTTATATCCGCCTCCCCAACGTTTCACTTCTTCTGGAGTATGATGCGCAAGTTCATCTAGAATGGCTCTTCCTACCAGGTCGCACTATCCAAACTGTCACTCCCAGTGGACATGGGGGGGCTTGTGGTGCCCCATATAGAACACTACTACCTGGCAGCACAACTCCAGTGGATCGCCAGATGGATGAGCAGGCAACACACACAGGAGACGGCCACTGAGCATCAGGCCTGGTCGAGTTCATCCATTCTACGACTATTCCGCCCGGGTAAGACCCTGCGACAGCTAATGCTAGCAGTGACCCATAGATGCTTTCAGCGTGTTTTATTCTTCACCAAAGACTGCATCCCATATGCGCCTGCTCTCCCCCTGCTGGGCACACTGAGAGGACAAAACTACATCACGAGCGCGGACCTCCCCACATGGAAAGCAGTGGGGTTACTAACATTGAGATACCTCTACATTCTGGCTGACTTGCTCTCCGTCTACGCTCCTTCCCGTCATCTTCGTTCAGCAGGCCAACACCTTGCAGTTGTTCCTCGGGTTAAGAGGGCCCGCGCCGGTGGACGCTCTTTTCACGTTCTAGCAGCTAAGCTGTGGAATGCCCTGCCTGTCTACATCGGAGTATTGACAACTACCTGACATTCCGGAAGGCCCTGAAAATGTATCTTTTCCCAGCCCTCTAGGAGTGGTCGCCTCTTAGGCTTTTCTTCTGCTTGTTGTTTTTTTTTTTTTTTAAATCTTTGTTGTTAGCTGCCACTCTCCTCTAGCGCCGGGACGCCCCTTAGCTGGGGCAGCTGTTGCGCTTTATAAATCAGCCTAACCTAACCTAACCTACAGGGAGGGACAGCTGATTCCTTTCCTGACACTAGTGTTGGATGAAGGACTCCCTCAAGGGCAGTTCCTGCTCCATGCCTCCCGAATATCGAAGTAGAGGGAACGCTGGGGCGACATGTCACAGGAACCGGCAATACACCACACTATACAATACAATACATTCACAGATTGGGCACAGGGAGGCGACTAATTAAATGGTTGGCTGACTCACTATGCATGCACAAGGCCCACCGGCTACTGTCACTCAGAAATGACTGGGACACCGCCTTACAAAATCCCAGTACTGACAAAGTCTGGGAGGCTGTACTACAGGGACCAGTTTGCATACCCAGAACCGCACGGTTCTGTCTCATACAACTTTACATAATCCATAGGGCGCACCTCACACCGTAGGACATTAACAGATACTTTCACCGCACAGATGCCCGATGCCCCTGTTGCCATCTGGTGATTGCAAACCTGATGCATATGCTCAGGGGCTTCACTGCCCTGGTCGATTGTTGGCACACTGTCACCATCCAACTCACAGACTGCACTGAGCGCCCGGTGCCAAACACATAGGAGGGATGCATCCTGTGGCACTGCGATAGGTCTGCGCCAGACCCCACTGGCAACAGCCTGGCATGCCATGCCAGGGACTTACAAAACGCCCGCCAGATGCCTACCTCCCTGCATCGGACCCACAATCTGAACCCAGTATCCACTAATGCTCCCCTCCTGCGCCACCACTGCACTTATACTCCCACTACACAACAACGAGCCTATTTCTCTACTGGGCGAGTGGTTGGCACCAGAGCTTTAGAGGCGGGCACAGTTGCACAGTGAATAGCTTGGGCACATAACTCGATACGTTTGGAGATTCTGCGACCCCAATTCAACCCCCTGCCCCCCAATCCCTTCCTCATGCACGTCCAGGTCAGTCTGAGGCCACTAAGACAAACAAGGGCTCCTTCAGTCCCAACTGTTATACCACGGCTGTAGCCTCGCTACTAGTAATACAATTTGTACTCCTGTTTTGTTGTCCCCTCAAACCTATAATACATGTTCTAAACTTGGATCATGACTGCATGTATGCAACACCCTGTTTGTAACAAAAACAACGTGAATAGAGAAATGCAAACAAAAAAAGGCTAAGAATACAAAGAATGAGTTATAGAGATGGAACATACAGAAATGTAGCACATCACCTTCATTAACAGGCAAACATCACTGTAATTGAATATCCTTCATGACCCAGAGGAAGAACCTGGTGAATGCCCTGACTGGAGTCATGTGTCGAGCGTCAGTGGGTCTTGTTGTTGTCATCTGACTTCTGTTTGTGCTGTGAAAAGCAGGACTGTTAAAGGGAGGACACAGCCTGAGGCCTGTGTTACAGGAAGGACGTAGCCTTGCGGTCAGCCTGTGTTTGAGGTTGCATGTTTTGCTATCCGAGTTTATAACTCAAAGCAGTTGGCAGTGTACCGATTTCCAGTTTTCTGGGTTTCTTTTTTTTGTTTATTTTGTTGGGTGACCCATATACAGTGTATATGCATGTTTCATACACAATGTATATGGAGAATACGGAAGGCAAAATAAAGCTACAGTTTGTGTACAGGAATTCCCTGACAATAATCGTGTGGCTAGAGAAAGTTAAGTGGGCCACATTTTGGGATTCTGGGACGGTAATAACGTGGGGTAGCGACATGCAGGCATTGAGCCCGGTACTCCTCGACGTGCAGCACAGCAGAGTTGCCAGATGTGATGAGCAGTCGGCAGGGTCGGATTGGGATCACAATTTGGCCCGGGCACTGAAGGAAAAAGTGGCCCACATTCGCGGGCATGCCCTTTAATGAAACACACAAGGAATGTAAGTGGGAGGATATTGTTCATGGGTATGACACAGGGCCAAGGTGACAATGTCCTACAAGCTGAGCACCTGAAAAACAGCCAGGCCCCTTTCTATTACCAAATTATTCCCCAGCCCTCCAGGGCAGGAGAATCTGAAAACAGCGAGGCCCCTTTCTCTTAAAAAATTATCCCCCTGCCCTCCAGGGCAGGAGCATCTGAAAACAGCGAGGCCCCTTTCTCTTAAAAAAGTATCCCCCTGCCCTCCAGGGCAGGAGAATCTGAAAACAGCGAGGCCCCTTTCTCTTAAAAAATTATCCCCCTGCCCTCCAGGGCAGGAGCATCTGAAAACAGCGAGGCTCCTTTCTCTTAAAAAATTATCCCCCTGCCCTCCAGGGCAGGAGAATCTGAAAACAGCGAGGCCCCTTTCTCTTAAAAAATGATCCCCCTGCCCTCCAGGGCAGGAGAATCTGAAAACAGCGAGGCCCCTTTCTCTTAAAAAATTATCCCCCTGCCCTCCAGGGCAGGAGCATCTGAAAACAGCGAGGCCCCTTTCTCTTAAAAAATTATCCCCCTGCTCTCCAGGGCAGGAGCATCTGAAAACAGCGAGGCCCCTTTCTCTTAAAAAATTATCCCCCTGCCCTCCAGGGCAGGAGCATCTGAAAACAGCGAGGCCCCTTTCTCTTAAAAAATTATCCCCCTGCCCTCCAGGGCAGGAGAATCTGAAAACAGCAAGGCCCCTTTCTCTTAAAAAATTATCCCCCTGCCCTCCAGGGCAGGAGCATCTGAAAACAACGAGGCCCCTTTCTCTTAAAAAATTATCCCCCTGCCCTCCAGGGCAGGAGCATCTGAAAACAGCGAGGCCCCTTTCTATCACAAAATTATTCCTCAGCTTTCCAGCGCAGGAGCACCTGAAAAACAGCGAGGCCCCAGCTATTTGTAAATTACTCAGCCCCAGGGCCGGACTGGCCATAGCGGGCACCGGGCGTTTCCCCGGTAGGCCGCTAGGGTTGGGGCCGGTTTTGGGCCCCTGGGGGGCCGTTTTTGTTACCGGGGGTCGGCAATGTCAGCCCCGATAACAAAATCGGCCGAAACCGGCCGTCGCAAACTGCTCACCTGCACTCCCCCTGACCCCAGGGGGCCCAGCTGAGCAGTTTGCCAGGGCCGGTTTCTGTTCTCAGTCTGGCCCTGCTCAGCCCTCCCCAGCCTCAGGGCAATGGCGTGGCAGGAGAGGGGCTAAAGCAAAAACACAGCTTCTGGGCCATCCATGGGTGGGGGGGGGAGGCTAAGGTGAAGATGGTGCGAGTTCCCCACATCACCTGGCCCCCATAGTGAGACCCATTCTTCCTCGCCCACTATGCCCTGAATCAAAAGGGCTGTGGGCAAGGACTAATGCAAGCACTGTTTCTGGACAGCGTGGGCCCCAGGGGGCCGAGGTGAAAATGGATCATAGGCCTGAGCAACACCTGGCCCCCTGGGAGGCAGATTCTGGTACACAATCCCCAGCCCACCATCAGCATGATTGCTTGGCAGGAGGTCAAGAAGAGGCCACAGCTGATCCTCGCTGAATGGCTGGCCGCACAGCGAAGCTGCTTTCCTCTCCCTGTCAGTGCTCTCTGTGGACTGGTAAAGGGGGAAAAAAACGGCCCACAGAATGCACTGAGACACCGGCCCTTCGGCCCATGCCCAAGCGCCCGCAGTGCCAATCCGCCTCTGGCAGTCGGTACCTGCATAAGAAGTGTTTGCTAGGAAGCCACCCAGTCCAATCCTTCAGTCCCCCCACTGACTCCTGAGCATGCAGCAGGCACAGTGACCCTCTCAGGTGTCCGAACTTGGAAAGAGAAAACTAAGGAGAGAAGTGAAATGAGCAGATACACCTAATTAGGGTCGAGAATGGCTGCTGAGAGCTGGACCTAGGCCACTGCCTGACTGGAAACCAAAATTAGCCATGGCAACATTTTTTGCAGTCCGCCTGGAAAATGGCAGGTGGTGCAGTAGCCAGTTGGGCCCGCTTAGGACATAGACATTGTAGAGGTAGTGAGGTGTTCACGAGGGAGACACAGTACTAATTTCACTTATGTTATGAATATTCTGCGTAATGTAAATAAATACAGCAAGTCAAGTATGCTGCCCTCTCCCTTGGAACTGGTCTAAGAAACAGTAATATTATTTTATCCTCTCGTTTCTGCTCATTTTACCTTTCTTACCTGCAGAAAATATCAAACTTATACAAGGTTTTTAAACATTTTTCTGTAGGATTGTGATTTTGTTAATTAGCTAATTATGAGCAACCAGGTGGCATGCAGTGCAGGCTAGCTTGGGAGAACTAGTGAAAAGTACTCTCTTGAGGACAAGCCAGGATGGGACTAGAGAGGAGGGGAAATGAGGCGCGATTATTTGGAGATTGGAAAAGAGCAGGAGCTGCAGCTGGGGGCACTGTGCATGTTGTCGCAATGTCCCCCCTGCCCCCAGCTATCATTCAAGTTACTTCTGAGCTGCAGATAGCGATGATGAAGATGCAGACATCCGTTTTTCTAAGTTTAAAAAAGCTTTATTTGAGTTGCAGACATTCTGTAGCACAGTTCAGATCAAGACGTGAGATTTGAGGCCCGACACACTGGTGCATTTGCTTTCCCGCATACCCTAGGAAGTGGTATCACAGAGGTGTGACCTGTGGCAGATGGCCTGTCCACCATGAAAGGAGCATCTGACAAGAGACATCCTGTTGAGATAAAAGCTGAATAAGAGACTACTAAATGTTCCATGGTGTGAGTCCACAATGATTCTGATGAACTGCAAGAGAAGAGCGAATAGAGACTTCGTTCTTCCTAAATATGGAGACACTCAGTGTACTTTATTAACTGTACAATTAATTAAAATCATTACAGTAAAAAGGAAAGAAAAGAGAAACGACGATTCATATATACACACTATAAAGCACACAAAAAATTAAAAATAATAATAATAATTACAGACTTCTTTGCTTAATAAAATATGGTACTTCTGTACTAAATAAAAGTTCAGCACCCCTATCTGAGTCCCGCATAGTTGGCCTTTCCCCAACTTTTGTGCCCTAAGGTTGGAGACACGACACCCCCACAGCATGATTCACTGTTCACTTCTATTGCTCGCTTTTGTTGTCTACTTGAGAGATTAGCCAAAATGTGTGGCCTGCCAAAGGCGACAGTTGGGAAAGTTTACTGAATATTTGACTCCTTTGAACAGCCTAAAAAGTCAGTGAAGTCTATCTAGATCCTGCACTACATCTGGAAAAAAGCATCACCTTTATTGTAACACCCCAGAGGAAGGCAAGAACTGTATACCTTTCACTGTCTTGGCAATGCCTTCATACATATAGTCTCTTTAATTTACAGTGCTGTCCAGGCCGCCATCAAACTCATCCTGTGCATGTGCAGTCCCAAGCTCCAGATGTGTTCTTAAGTCAACTTCATCAGTGTCAGAGATACAGGTCTTTGGCAAGTAAAGCAATGTGGAGAGTGGTTTATTAAGTCCGAAGTTGAGGGATATAGCTGAGATATTTTTATGTTAATTTATTAATTAACATTGTGACATTAAAATGTTTTTCCAGTCTGTGGATACGGACTGGGATGGGCATTTGTTAGAAGAGAGTAGTAGAGTGCTGTCTTCTGTGAATTCTACATAAGTTTCATATTTGTAATAAGGGAGGAGATAAAGGCCTGGAGGCTGTTTGAACATTTGATCCTGGTATGTAGCTAGGCATCTGCGGCATGTGGTAGAAAGAGGCTCCCCGCTTTAACACCTCACCTAGTGGTTCTACATAAACACTGATGAAAACTGAAAACTAAGCTGTGAGGGATTCCGAAAGAGTTCCCAAAGACAGAAATACTAGTATTGATACCTTGCTATTTGCTGTTGGATAGGGCTGCAGAGGTTAGCATTGCCAGCCCTCCCTGTGATCAATCAAGTGACAAGCTCTAGAACTGTTAAAAGGAAGCACTTAAGCAGAGGTCATTTGTGTCGCAGGTTTGTAGAAGGTTGCTGGTGGATAAGGTGTGAAGAGGAAAAAAAGCTGCCTGTTTGCATTGGTATCCAAACTTACTTCTGCCTGTTTTACAAGGGCCTAAACAAACTGAGCACTGCACTTCCAATACCTATTGAGTCTTGGGAGAATGCCATGGTCCGTGTGTTAAAGGCTGTTGAAAGGGTGAGCTGCAGAAGATTCCACAAAGGGCTTCATCTACAGGTCTAAGGATTGAGGTTTTGGTGCTCTGCCCAGAACCCAGATAATTACTAGAGTTCCCTTCTAGTTGCATGGCAACACAACTGTTCCTGAATCTTCTAAAGGGGAGGGAGGCCTGTGGTGTCACTTTCTAGTTATCCAGCTGATTAAAATTATGCTTCTTGAGAAGAGTACAAACGTGTCCCATCTAGAGGCACTCTGAAACAGTCCTGGTACTGGAGCACTTTGATTTGTAACAATAGTTGGGAGAGGACATTGGAGTGTTCCTTGACTAGAGTGGGTGGGGTGGAGGTATGATGAGAAATTTTAAATTTTAGTGTTCGAGATACATTTCTCTTTTTTACCATCTGCTCAGTAATATGTTTTTTTTTATTTCAAAATATTTTTTATTAATTTTTAATACACAAGAACAAAATGAGACTGATGAATAAAGAGAAGAAAATAAATGAGGTATACAAATAATTTGTGGGTCACTGTCACTTAGGAAGAAAAGATGTGTTACTATAAACAATGTAAACTTTAATCCATACATAACCCTGGAATAAATGAGTTGTTGAAATTAATACATAAAAGAGAATCCGTGCAAAGGGTAGGCACAAATGAAATGGAATGGTCAACTTTGGAGCTCGGAGCATCCGTATCACACATGGGTTCTGCCGCATTTCCAGATTTACGAGAAATTGAAACCCTAAAAATGAGTGAGAATGCTACACCTCACCAGGGGAAGCGTTGAGAGGCGCAACAAGGATGTATCTTTTCAAATGCCTGCTTTTATTTCCTCTTTCTATATATGTTACATCCTGCATAAACACATAGGAAAAGGAAATCAACTCTTGTGATTGCATGTGCAGGAAGGTGACCCTTCATGCTCAAAAACTATTCTCCTTCAAGAGACAAGAATCACGGACAAGGAAGCCAATACCCTTAAAAATAATTGGGTCTCTGAAGTTTACTGCTGCCCTGCAATACACAAAAAAACAGGGTTATTACCCCAATCTGTAAATGCTCCAACATTATACTCTAAACATATTATAGATGAAGAAGGTAGATGAATCACTAGTACCCTACACAGAGGGTAGTCCCTATTTCCCATAGTTAATATATATGGTCCTAATAATGACACCTCCTTCTGGAATAAAATATCAGACAAGATTGGGCGTATAATCTCTAATGAACTTATCATTGTAGGTGGTGATTTCAACCTGCCACTCGACACGACCCTCCAGCTCCAATCGAACTGTTGCTATCATCCACATAAAGCTCATCCCGACTTCAGGGATTATACTTTCTTCTGCACTGTATAACTCCTACACAAGACTCAATTATATTCTCATTTCTGGATCTTAATAGATCAAAAAAAGATATCACCAAGATTGCTGTCTGACCACTCCAGTATTAACACGCTCTTGGCCGGTATTAATCCTAAACCCCCACAAAGATTTGGCACTTCTATAATGATGTATTAACCAATGCGGACAATTTAAAGAAAATCGAAGAAATTATATCAAATTACGTCCTTGACAATACTTCACCAGACACAAACATACAGAATTTCTGGGACTCTCAAGGAAACCCTGAGAGGAGCCCTTATTGACATGAAAGGCCGCTCACTTGCTCCTTCTTGCCTGAAACTTTTCCCGAGGAGATTTGTTTGCTGCTCACGGAGGAACCTCCAGTCTACAGGGGCTCATTTGGCAGGTCGCGCTGCTGGTGGGAGCAGTTCCGCATTCGGCGGACACCCTGCACGCTCCCAGCGTGCGCTTGACCCAGTAAAAACTACCGCTGACCACACCGGGGGACTGCGAGGACCAGCAGCCTCTAGCCCTCACAGCTGGTGCCTCTTCCCCCGGCGGCCACGCCCCCCATTAGCTGCTAATAACTTTTCGCGACACCCGCTCCGCGGGTGCCGCTCACTTGCTCCTTCTTGCCTGAAACTTTTCCCGAGGAGATTTGTTTGCTGCTCACGGAGGAACCTTCAGTCTACAGGGGCTCATTTGGCAGGTCGCGCTGCTGGTGGGAGCAGTTCCGCATTCGGCGGACACCCTGCACGCTCCCAGCGTGCGCTTGACCCAGTAAAAACTACCGCTGACCACACCGGGGGACTGCGAGGACCAGCAGCCTCTAGCCCTCACAGCTGGTGCCTCTTCCCCCGGCGGTCACGCCCCCCCCATTAGCTGCTAATAACTTTTCGCGACACCCGCTCCGCGGGTGCCGCTCACTTGCTCCTTCTTGCCTGAAACTTTTCCTGAGGAGATTTGTTTGCTGCTCACGGAGGAACCTTCAGTCTACAGGGGCTCATTTGGCAGGTCGCGCTGCTGGTGGGAGCAGTTCCGCATTCGGCGGACACCCTGTACGCTCCCAGCGTGCGCTTGACCCAGTAAAAACTACCGCTGACCACACCGGGGGACTGCGAGGACCAGCAGCCTCTAGCCCTCACAGCTGGTGCCTCTTCCCCCGGCGGCCACGCCCCCCCATTAGCTGCTAATAACTTTTCGCGACACCCGCTCCGCGGGTGCCGCTCACTTGCTCCTTCTTGCCTGAAACTTTTCCCGAGGAGATTTGTTTGCTGCTCACGGAGGAACCTTCAGTCTACAGGGGCTCATTTGGCAGGTCGCGCTGCTGGTGGGAGCAGTTCCGCATTCGGCGGACACCCTGCACGCTCCCAGCGTGCGCTTGACCCAGTAAAAACTACCGCTGACCACACCGGGGGACTGCGAGGACCAGCAGCCTCTAGCCCTCACAGCTGGTGCCTCTTCCCCCGGCGGCCACGCCCCCCCATTAGCTGCTAATAACTTTTCGCAACACCCGCTCCGCGGGTGCCGCTCACTTACTCCTTCTTGCCTGAAACTTTTCCCAGGGAGATTTGTTTGCTGCTCACGGAGGAACCTTCAGTCTACAGGGGCTCATTTGGCAGGTCGCGCTGCTGGTGGGAGCAGTTCCGCATTCGGCGGACACCCTGCACGCTCCCAGCGTGCGCTTGACCCAGTAAAAACTACCGCTGACCACACCGGGGGACTGCGAGGACCAGCAGCCTCTAGCCCTCACAGCTGGTGCCTCTTCCCCCGGCGGCCACGCCCCCCCATTAGCTGCTAATAACTTTTCGCGACACCCGCTCCGCGGGTGCCGCTCACTTGCTCCTTCTTGCCTGAAACTTTTCCCGAGGAGATTTGTTTGCTGCTCACGGAGGAACCTTCAGTCTACAGGGGCTCATTTGGCAGGTCGCGCTGCTGGTGGGAGCAGTTCCGCATTCGGCGGACACCCTGCACGCTCCCAGCGTGCGCTCGACCCAGTAAAAACTACCGCTGACCACACCGGGGGACTGCGAGGACCAGCAGCCTCTAGCCCTCACAGCTGGTGCCTCTTCCCCCGGCGGCCACGCCCCCCCATTAGCTGCTAATAACTTTTCGCGACACCCGCTCCGCGGGTGCCGCTCACTTGCTCCTTCTTGCCTGAAACTTTTCCCGAGGAGATTTGTTTGCTGCTCACGGAGGAACCTTCAGTCTACAGGGGCTCATTTGGCAGGTCGCGCTGCTGGTGGGAGCAGTTCCGCATTCGGCGGACACCCTGCACGCTCCCAGCGTGCGCTTGACCCAGTAAAAACTACCGCTGACCACACCGGGGGACTGCGAGGACCAGCAGCCTCTAGCCCTCACAGCTGGTGCCTCTTCCCCCGGCGGCCACGCTCCCCCATTAGCTGCTAATAACTTTTCGCGACACCCGCTCCGCGGGTGCCGCTCACTTGCTCCTTCTTGCCTGAAACTTTTCCCGAGGAGATTTGTTTGCTGCTCACGGAGGAACCTTCAGTCTACAGGGGCTCATTTGGCAGGTCGCGCTGCTGGTGGGAGCAGTTCCGCATTCGGCGGACACCCTGCACGCTCCCAGCGTGCGCTTGACCCAGTAAAAACTACCGCTGACCACACCGGGGGACTGCGAGGACCAGCAGCCTCTAGCCCTCACAGCTGGTGCCTCTTCCCCCGGCGGCCACACCCCCCCAGCACGACATAAGAACTAGCTCAGTCCCTCCCGCAGCGCGGGACGAAGCCCGGGCCAAGGGCGGGCCCGTTAAATCCCGTTCAAGCCTGTGCAAGTCTGGACTGGGCCATTTTATTTCTGGTTGGTTTTCTATTCCCCTGCTATTACTGCTGTAACAGTATTTTAAACTGTATATCTCTGAACTTGCTTCTCTTAATTCCACCAATAGTAGTGAGGCATTAGTTTTCGTTCAACATGTCGCCTAGAAATACTAGAAACACTGTCAAAAAACAGGCCCTGGCCGCTGCCGAGGTCATCGGTCCGATAGACCAATTTATAACTAAGGCCAACGATGCCATCGAGCAGGGCATTATTCTATTGAATCGACGAGTCTCACAGGACCTGGCTATTGCGAGACGTTCTTCTATGGGCCTACTGGCCACCGCAGTAACCCCTCAACGTTCAGTAGAATTTCCCTTGCCAGTGATAATGCATGCAGAGGTACACACTGTCCCTAGTACGGTGGACCTCTCGGCAACTTTGAATTTGTCAGAATCTCACCTGTCACTTGAAAAATCCCCACTTATATTTGCTACTCACAGTGCCCCTGACCCCTCCCCAGCTAAAGATAGGGGTATACGCGAAGGTGCCATTCCCAAAAGAAAGTCTAAAAGAAGGAAAACTGCTAACTTACAGCATATCGCTACTTCTCCATCTATGACTACTCCTAAAACCTCTTTTACCACGCATCTCCCCTCCCAACCCACAAATCCTGTTTTAACTTCCTACCAACCACTCTCTCCTGCGCTAGCACCTGCAACGATTCTTACTGTTGACAATCTAAATCTTAGCAGCTCTAGTAGCTACGACAGTGACAGTAGCTTGGACGATAATGGTAATTTAACTACCAATACCTGCGGTAATGATAGTCTATTGCTCAGCAAAATAGGTGAACTATTCAAGTCACATTTAAACCCCATCGAAAAGGCACTGCACCAGGTCCAATCTCAATTAGCCCAATTAACCCAATTGTCCTCAGCTCTTGATTTAAGTAAGGGTAGTACAAAAAATCCCAATTTAGCCCAAGGGAAATCCCTTCCAAATAACACCAAAACCAGTAAGCCCAGTTTGGAAAAAACGACTCTACCCAACACTAACCTAAAGGCCCCGCAGAAACCTATTAAAAAACAACCATCATCAGCTCAGCGTAAGCCCCAAGCCCCACCGAAGCCACCCAAGCCTCTACTACCCCAACCTTTGACTAATCCAAATGATCAGCTGCCCAAGCAACAAAAATCCCTTCCTCCGCCTCCCCTTCCCACTCCGGCCCCTTCTCTCTCTAAGCAACAATCGGTTGGATTTAACAACGCCCCGAGAAACCGAAAGAGAGGAGGCCGTCCTGTACATCTTCCACCTGAGGCATCCCCCTATGTGGTAATCATGACAGGTGTTCCGGAACTCCCCCCCAATCAAGACGAGCCAATTTGGTCACTAAAAAATAAAGTTATATACTGGTTGTCCAATAATAGACCTCTACCAACTTTTTTGGACAACAGAGTTACCACCGTTCGCAGAGTGCCATGGCTCGGCACTGTGCCCAAAAACATCCAGGGTGACTGCATCATAGTGAACTTTGACGACCCTAATACGGTTGAGCACATCTGCTCCTGGGGTGACCGCACTTCCGTTGAAGGGATAGCCACCCATAACCTGTCATATTTCTACCCCCCGGCTCCTCGTCACAACACCGGTCCCCCCTGGAGTTGGACGAGAGTGGGCAATTGGGATGGGAACAGAGACCATGGTCACTGGGCAGGTTATGGCTTCTCCAACTCTGCCTCTGGACATTTTTCCAACTGGAGAGGACCACCATTATCCAACAGATACGAATGTTTGGATATGGTTCACTGACCATCAGTCCCCTCCGACAATACCCAAGATATAATTGGTACCCAGACCCATACTACTCACTCTTCCAGTAAAAATTGGGTGGCAACGCCCAATCAGTTCTCACCGCCCGGTGCTGGCATTGAGTCTCTTACTTCCCTGTCAAATTTATCCTCACATCTGCCATCTTCACAGGTTTGTGTTCTCAGCCCCGCTCTTTTTATTGTTTCCGAGGAATCACACAAAAGACAACAAAATAGTTCATCTTCACCTCCTTGTCTTTCTAATAACACTGCCTTTTCCCTTATCCCGTCCCTTCACACCTGTGATCCAACACCCCCTGATAACCCCCCGACCTCATACCCCCTCTTACCTTCAGCCAGGGACCTTTCAATCATGTATTGGAACGTAGCGGGCCTTAGATCTAAAACCCATCTTCAGTCTTGGATCGACCTGGTTAATAGGCACAATATAGTCTGCCTCCAGGAAACCTGGGCTATCGAGCCGATTCATATCCAGGGCTTTAAAACCTTTCATATGTCTGCTATTCCATCTGTTCAAGGAAGACACAAGGGTGGCCTCGCTATCTACGTTTCCAATCAAATTCCATTTGCTATGACCGAAGTATCCCCAGTGTCCCCAATTTTTCAAATCCTTAAGTTACTTACTGATAAAAGTTCTATTTATTATTTTATTAACATGTATAATAATGTTCCACCTGCTGACTGTGTAAAGTCATTGACGGAAATCATTTTATTTCTGCATGATCAGAAAGTTAAAAATGCACAGTCACAATGTTATTTTGTGTGGGGTGGGGACTTTAATGTTTACCTATGTAGTAACTACAACAAAGGTTTATGTGGCCTCCAAGATGAGCATGACTCCCCCATTACCCATTTCATTCATTCTAGCCTAGGGTCAGCTTTTAATGCCTGTTTATTTTCACTGGAACTTGAATTTGCGAATGAACTTGTGACACCTGTTGTCGACTTTAAGCCAACATTCCACGGTAGAGGATTGTTGTCCACGATCAACTTTATATTGTGCTCGCAGACTCTAGGAACCAGATTGAAAAACTTTTTTACTGGCACAGACCCCTCTAGTGACCATTTTCCCAACAGCATTACCATTACTCTTACTACCGTTCCCCTATCTCGTACTAAGTCCAGCCTCCTAACACAGCAATCCCTGGAGATGGGCAAAACTAACGGCTATACAATAAAGTGGTCTAAGATCAACCCCAAAGAGGTCACTGAAAGGGTCATCCAACAATCCCTCCCCCAAATATACACCTGTTTAGAGGAGACCTCATCCCCTCAGTTGATCCTGTCTAGTTTCGCTAAGATCCTAGCAACTACGCGGCAGGGGCTTACCCGCCACCACAACAAGAAGGTAGATAAAGACAGTCGGGGGTGGTTTGACTCCGATTGTCGTAGGGCCCATAGTGCACTTAAACGAGCCCTTCATAGCCAAGACAGGGATACAGCCCTAATCTCACTTCTAAGAAGACAATATAAATTGGCCCTAAAAGCCCGTAAACGGGAAATAAAAAACAACCTTTGGGCCCAACTCCATGAGAGCATAAAATCCAAGGACAGTACGCTATTCTGGCGAACAGTCAAGTCCCCATTCTTGGCAGATGACGCCGCTTCTTCTCATTTAGACGTGGCGGTACCCGCCGAAAAATGGGTAACCCATTTCTCTCAGATATTTGGGGATCCGACACCAACTACCGACGATATTACACCTGGGGAGGCCCTTTTCATCAGTGATAACATCTACCCAATTGACATTTACTTCGACCTTGGAGACGTGAACACAGCACTAACGTCCTCCAAGACCGGGAAAGCTCCCGGCCCTGATGGGGTTCCACTAGACATCTTTGTGAATAACCTTGAACTATGGTCCCCAATAGTCACTCAAGTCATGTCCGCAGCCTCTCAGGTCGGCTTAATCGATTCCTGGTCTACCTCTGTGCTTCTCCCTATTTTTAAAAAGGGAGACCGAGATAATCCAGCTTGCTACCGACCAATTTCCCTCTTGGACTCGCTGGGTAAGGTCGCTGGGAGACTCATCCTGGAACGCCTCCAGGATTGGGCAAAGGAGAACAAGATCATTACAGACCTCCAGTTTGGGTTCCAAGAGGGACTGGGTACGGTGGAACAGGCTCTTAATCTCACTTTACTTATGGGGAAATACGCCAGGGCTAAAGGTGGCAATCTTTACCTGGTCTATGTGGATCTAAGTTCCGCATTCGACTGCGTAATCCACTCCAAGCTATGGGAGATCCTTAGTAAACTGGGAGTAGATCCCCCAATCCTGAAGTTTCTCCGAGAGCTTTACTCGGATGCCAAAGCCTGTGTGAGGTATGGCATCAACGGAGAGCTAACGGACTCATTTAGAATTACAAAAGGAGTTAGACAGGGGTGCGTCCTTGCTCCATTCTTATTTAACATTTATACTAATGGGCTGGAACAAGCGATGTTGATAGGGAACAAGGACCTCCCCTGCATAACTGCCCGCCGATTCCAGCACTGCTTTATGCCGATGATTCGGTAATCTTAGCAAGGACACCTAACCAGCTCCAGTTGCAACTCGACAAGTATTGCCATTACATGCTTTCTCTTGGTCTTAAAGTCAACAAATCCAAGACTTTTGTCATGCATATTGGCAAGAAAGCCCAGAAATGCAAACCTATTTACATTGAGAACACCAGGTTAGATAGCGCTAGGAACTACCCGTATTTAGGAATCCTCATTGATCACCAAATGTCATGGAAACCTGCTATCTCCAGCAGGAAACTGCAGCTTCAGCGCACAACATCAGCACTGACCTCATTCTCAAGGAAGCTGGGCAAGCCCGCTCCGGCAGTGATATTACAAATCTATCAAGCCAAATGCATGAGTGTGGCAACCTACGGAGCAGGCGTATGGGGCTACGCTCCTGTCAACGAGCTCCAAGTAATTGAAAATGACTTTTTGAAATACGTATTAGCTCTCCCCCGAAGTGCCTCTAATTACGGTAGCCATACAGAGCTCGGTTGGGACTACCTATCTGACATCATAAGGTACCAACCGATTCTCCTCTGGCACCGTATATGGACCAAGGAGCAATGTCTCCTAACCCGGTCGCTAATAACAGACTGTCTGACTCTGACCCATTGGAAAAAGATTCCTTGGCTATTGTACGTTTTTAATTTTCTGAATGACTTGAACTGTCCAGAGTTTTTCACAAATCCTATGTCACTCATGACCATATCAAGAAAGTCTTTAAAGAACTTATGTGTCTCGCATTTGAGTGATTTACGTTCGTGCTCTGAAATTGGCAAACAGTCGACTATCCACCTAATGATGATCCAACCCTCTTATGGCCTGCAACCTTATCTGTCTTTTTATTTGTCAAATTATGATAGATATGTTTTAACCCGATTTAGATTTGACTCTTTTTATCGTCTTGTCTCATTTCCTGTGCCCTCTGACTGGTCGCGCGAATTGATCAAATGTCCCTGTGACGATTGTTCTCCTCAGTCTACACTACATGTAATTTTATTCTGTACTTTTTATGAAATTCCGCGCAAACGTTGGTTGGTCCCTTTGCTTAGATTATTAGGACTGAGAAGATGCAGACCTGCCCTTCTGGCATTACAATGCTTAGACTCCCCTTTTGTTGCAAAAACAGTCGCTTATTTTTTAAAAGCTTGTATGAAAATCCGCACCCAACTCGCGGCCTCTGCACAGTAAATATTTATTTTTTTATACTGCTCTCATTTTGGGCACCATCGTAAAGCCAACTCATTCTACGATTAAACCGTTGTTTTATTGTACATAACAGCCAATTCTTGTTTATATGCACATTCCTATACAAAAACAAAATGTTGTAAATATTTATATATGTACTTTTATGATTGTAAATTCAATCGAATAAAGTTTCTTTTGACTTTGACTTTGACATGAAAGCTAGAATCGACAAAAGAAATAATGCCTTACTACTGAAACTCGAAGAAGAAAGTAGATTAAAACCCTTTTCCCTACTTGCATACAAAAATTATGAATACTATTTTAAGTGGAATCTACTTCCACGTACCCAAGAGAAACCTCCAATCCGCTGCCCTCGCCGAAACTCCGTGCATTCGCAGAGCCAGAATGGGTGGAACAGCCTTCTCCTACTTCACAGCTAAGACCTGTAACGAGCTCCCGATCGGCATCAGGCGCGTCTCCTTTCTGAACATTTTCAGGAAGGCCCTCAAGACTTGGCTCTTCGACTGAACAGAGCTGAAGATTTCTACATAATTTTGAAAATCGGGTTGCGGGTTCAGTGTAGCTCCCTTGATGTTGGGAGTGAAGGTGCAGTGTTGTAGGTTGTTGCTGCCCAACAGGAAGGATATGAGAAGGGATCAATAGGTGTCTTCGTTCTTTTCCTAGTGGAGGTTGATTTCTCCCAGGAAAATTGGACCATAAGAGATGCATAAACCACAGTTCATGGACAGAATGCAGAACAATGTCATACATTCACCCCAGTACAGAGATCTGGGCCTACATCCATCGTTTTTTTTCACTCCACACCACCCCAGTTCAGACATGGCCATATGCAAATCAGTCTGACCCTGTGCCTCATGGGAACAGTCCAGCCCGAACTGCCAAGCCATGCCTTCCCTGGACCGGAAACAAGCTTCCGAGGACCGGTTTCTGGCATTCCAGCCGTCTTCAGCCCGGCTTGCTTGAATCCAGTGGTGTGGAGTACATGGGACTCACGTCTGAGCATACCCATCCCAGACATTGTTCTGCATTCTGTCTATCAACTGTGGTTTTTGCATTATGTGTATAATCACCATAGTGACACATTAGAACAAGGAGGATTAATTTAATCAATTTGTTTTGTGGAGCTCTTTGTAGATAAGGGAAATCCATTTTTTTTTCTGTTGTAGTGGAGTATTGTAGCATAGTGTTCGAATTACATCAAATGCTGATAATAAGGATGAGCCGAACCAGGTCTTTGTGAGTGCAGTAGCATCAAGGTCACAGTTTTGGATGAGGGTAAATATGGAAGTTACATTATAGCCTCAGACATACAGATTGTAGTGGCAGCTTTGACTTTGCTTTTGATCTGGGTTGAGAGGAGATTCGGAGGTTCCCTGGGAATATTGAATTTTGACTGTATTTTGAATATTTAGCTCCAGAGATTGTGGGAATAGGACGTACTGTGCAATCGATCATGGAGTATTGTCTGGAGCGTGTTGGTGGTAATGTGTATGAAGGCATGCTGTCAGTTTTTGGGGTTGGTGTGCATGTTGGACTCTTCAGATGTAGGCATATCTTGTGAAGTGTAATGGGGGAGGCGGTCAGGAGAACAGCCCCTGGGAAGAAAACATGTGTTAAAGATAGCGCTATAGAGTATTTGTAGCCTTTCAATTAGTTCATAGAGTCGATCATCATCATTTAGATAATAAGCAGTTTATTTTCCAAAGGGATAAGTGGTATTTACCCCTCTCTGAAGAGATTGTAATGAAGTATGGAGTGAGCATGAGGCAAGTAATAGCACCTCTCTTTATTTGTGCCATGGATGGTCAGTTCCTACTATGGAGTCTGTGCTGTGCTGTTTTGGTGTGGGAGGGTGGTTGAGAGAGGGACACTATTTTTAGGGGCAATGATGACTACGAGGAGGCCCCTGGATTTCATCCCTGACAGTATTTCAGTCTGTGTTGTTTAGGAGTAGCTTTGTTCAAAGTTATGGCCCCAACTACCCTTTTGAGATGTGACCTGCATCCAGATTTGCATTGAAGCTCTTTGTTTTAGGTTTGATGGTCATATTATGACCACACACAAAAACTTATTGATGTATTCTATTGATAAGAAACAGTTTCGGTTTTGGACAGTTGCAACATGCAGTACATAGATGAAATGCAAGAATGATATGTTACATTTGGTGTAAAGGGTGAGTATCGTTAAGACATCAGTCTTAGTTGACAGCAATTTAAAAAGTAAATCACCCTTGGTGCAGCATCAGAAGGAGTGTAGAGGCTTGTAAGTGCACTACTCATTTTCTTTCATAATTGGGTGTAAAATCACTTTAAATACAAAACTGCCCTTGGAGCAATATTGACATGAGTTGGAAGAACATTTAGGTGCAGAAAAACATTTAGGTACAAGATCACCCTCAGGGCAATGTAAATAGACGTGTGGTCAACTACCGCAAGCATCCAAACCCCCTCCCTTCCTCCACATCCACCCTATATATAAAGCAGATCTATAATTGTTCTCAAATTACCAAAAATGATAATCAAATGTATATTTAAATAAGGTCTTAAATATTTAATAAAGATGTTATGAACTTCATGTCTAACTCGTTTACATAGCTTTTATTATTACACTTTGGAGTGGAAAATGTTAAAATAAATTTTAAAAAAATCATTATTTTAAAAAAAAATAACGTTAAGCAAATGTTTGTTCTACCGTTTCATATTTTATACTCCAAAAATGCATTGTAAAAATAAACGCATAAAGGACTTGTATTTTATGTGATATCTTTAACACACAAAACTCCACCGGTCCCCAAGTGGCACTGCAATCGTAGCAATAGAGCAAACTGTTCAGCCTGGGAAGTGTTTTAGAAAAATATGGAAAGGTTTCTGGGGTTGTGGTTTTAAATGACCCAGGAGACTTTTGGTAAATCATTTCAACTGATGGGCTGTAGCGTTGTCTTTAGTTCCAATGGAAAATTGAATGAAGAAAATGTATTTTGAGACCCCCCCCCCCCATTGTTCTTGGGTTCCCGCTTGCCTAATGACCTTGAAACTTTCTATGCGCAAACTAGTCAAAAAGTAGCATTTTTCTGGAAAGTTTCGTGGAGATTCTTTGAACTACGCCAAAATTATTAGCAACACAATGAGTTTCCTATGGAAGCAAGATGATGACAATAACTAAATAGCAACCCCCACTAGGATAGATGGATAGATGGATAGATGGATAGATGGATAGATAGATAGATAGACTACAAGAGTTCTTTGAAAGGTAACAGCGTGCACCTAACCACCACTAGTGCTCGGCAAGAACCTGACCCCCAGCATGTTCTTTTTAATACAAATTGCGATTTCCTCTTCGTGAAGAAAGACTCTGTACTCCCACCAAGTGCACTTCAGTCAAAGTTTAATTCACTGACTACAATGCGTTTTGGTCCAGGCAGAGCCTCCGTCATGGTATACAGGCTCACTTCAATCAATGGTTTTTACATACCAAACATAAACAAAGGACCATGACGACATAACTCTAGATAGATAATCACCACAGCTATTTTAACCGGGGTATTTTACTCATTATGTTCTATCACTTTACGATGAGCACATTTTAAACAATACAATACAGGGTAATAACACACAAATAAACAGGATTACAGACCCACATTGTTCATAGTGCTAGGATCAGCCACAAGGCGTTTGCCAAAATAATACACAATAATTCGGCAGAAAAATCAGAGTGATAAAAATCAGCTGTACCTTTTCCACATACCTAATCACGCTCTACCTCCACTCTGCATACCAATACACTCACGCCCAAATGAGCAAATGGTAAATGCGGACATAAAACCATAGCTAAAATAAACCAGAAAAAATCCATTACCCAACTGGGTTATAATCCTTCCTGCCCTATACTCTTCACACCAGGCTTGTCCCATGTGTGTAGAATTGCCTTAATTGTTCTGAAAACAAAATATAAGACAATACATGTTAAAAACAAAGCCCTGAATTCTTCAAGAGAGAAAGCAGTTCAGATGAACCCATACAATTCATTGTCCACATTCAATCCACTTGGTTCCAGAAAATCAAACCTTATAATGTACTTGGCTTCTAATCTATGTAGGCATTTTTCTCTATCCCTGCCACTGTTTTTTTTGTGAGGGTGAGGGGCGGGGCATTATCAATTACACAGTACAGCAACTGGTCAGCATCACCCTGATGTGCAAATTAAAAATGTCTTTCACATGTTATCCTTGTTTTTTATGACCCTTGGGTGCAGAAGGACTTTTTTATGAGCTTGTAAGACCTTGCTACCTATAAAGATGTTATTACAGTTACACTTCACTATATATATATATATCACAAACCCAGTTTTGCCTGTTAAATACTTGAAAACTTTGATATCCTTGTCAAAGGTAGTCAGTACAGATGTAACATTTATGCCATACCTGCAGGCTTTGCACTTACCACATCTAAAAATCCCGCCCTCTGTTTCAGCCACCCAGTATTGGTGCTTCTGATGACGTTCAGCAGTAGTTTGTACCCAAAGGATTTTGTTTTCCTATAAGTAACTAATGTTTTAGTGGGAATTAGATCACCAATTGTGCTGTCACCCCGTAACAGATACCAGTGTTTCTGCAATATGTTCCTAACAGAGAAGTGATCTATGTTGTAGATTATTATAAATCTCACAGTTCTTCTGCTTTTAGGCTACTTTTTAGCAGGGTATTCTTTTTAAATGCACCTCCTCATGTTTGAGTATGAATGCCGGTAAGAGTGTTGCATCAAGTATTTTCTTGCTATATCCTCTTTGTCTAAACATTTCAGTCGTTTCCGCGCAAGTGTTCGTGAAACTCTCATAAGTATTACAAATTGTACTGGCTCTCAAGTATTCTCCATGCTGTATACTCTTTATCAAAATGGTAGGGTGGCAACCTGAGGCATGTCAAACACTGTTACCCAAGGTAGGCTTTCTCTAAATGTTGGGTTGAATTTTACCATCCCTCATAGTGCGAATTCACCCTTGGTGTCACTGATCTTACTGGTGAATTCCAAATTCAGGTTATTATTGATGACTGTCACAAACATGTGTGCTGATGCCTTGTTAACCCTTTCCAAATCATAATTAATAAAACATACCCATATCATATACTTTGTCTGATTCTTCAACTGCTAAAAGACCACCTGCTCCTCCTACCATCCCATATGCAAATTAGCATAGCTGGGGGCCAAGCAGGTGCCCATCACCCTTCACTGCTGCTGTTCAAAGATGTGCCCATTAAAGAAAAATATGTTTTTCTTTAAACAAAACTCAATCATTTCAGTCAACATCAAATTATGTCCATAGAACTTTATTTGTATTGCCTTTAACCCTTTTGCTGCTAGTCCTCTCCCTCCCGTCCGAGGCGAAGTATTTTTTTTGGCTTTTTGGGGTAGCTCGTGCTTAGGTCCCTGTAACATTTGGTCCACATAAGGTATCCACATCAAATTTGTATCCTGTTCTGCCAACATCCTGAGGATTCTAAAGGTACCAAGGGTTTGTAGATTCCCCTGAAGGGGTCAGGGAATAAGGAATTAGCCAAAATACAGCAAAAAAAGATTTGGGGGATGGGGGAAAAGTGCTGCAGAAGAAAGGGTCTTTTTCCCCCCTGCAATAGTTATCTACAAAGGGCTTTCAGGAACAGGTAGACTCTTGTCAGAAACCCAAAATTTTCTACACAGTTTTAACATTTTAATTTTACTGGGACATAGCTTATTTTTCCTATTTTTTGTTTTTGTTTTTGTGTTCACCGTCCTTCTAGTTGGTAGTAGAAATAGGTGTAAAAGCAATAATGGATCATGGAGAGCAGACGTAATTCTGAATTCAGCAAGGGGTCATTTGTGTAGATCCTGCAAGGTTTTCTTATAGAAACTAACAGTTGAAATAAACAAATATTGAAATTTAGTTGAAAAAACAGCCATTTTTGCCAATGTTTTCACCTGTAACCTCTTTTAAGTATGGCAATTTTTTAAAAACCATATA
Source organism: Lissotriton vulgaris (assembly GCF_964263255.1). NCBI lineage: Eukaryota > Metazoa > Chordata > Amphibia > Caudata > Salamandridae > Lissotriton > Lissotriton vulgaris. Next base: position 195,262,790 of record NC_141690.1, read on the forward strand.
CTGTTACGTCCGCTGGACCCTTCTGGTTGTGGTGATATATGGAACTTGTAGGTTCACCAAGAACCCGCGGTACCTAGAGCCAATAACTGAGCTGCGCCTTACAATGGTTTTCATTGTTATACTGGGTATATAGCAATCCATTTGGTAAAATATAAAGAATGAAAAAAGGTATCAAGGACACCTATGTATTTCCGAAATCGGAATAAAATATAGAGTTTAGAAGCAGTAATCATTTTCACATCTTTGAAATTGTGGGTACCCATATAAGCATGTGAATTAGAGGACTTTTTTTCGAAATTACTTCTTTTTCTACACATTGGCTTACATTTGGAAGGCAGAAATGTATAGAAAGTGAATTGGTAATAACACTTGTTCTACAATCCTGTGTTTCCCGATGTCTCCTGATAAAAGTGGTACCTCACTTGTGTGGATAGGCCTAGTGCCTGCGACTGGGAACGGACCAAAATACAACATGGGCACATTAAATTTTCCCAGTGAAAACTGACTCTTTTTAGGGCGAGCCTGTAAAAGCGCGCATTCATTGTTCTGGCGAAAGACCTCATGTAGGGGCTTCTAAAACTAACCTAAGAATTGCACACGCTTGTGTGTGTGCTTTTCGTTTTGTCCCACACTATTGGCCTTTGCGTGTGACTTTTTAACAAAGACAGCACACAATTGGCCAAAAGCAGGCGCATTGCTCCACCCACGGCCTATTGGTGTCAGTTATCCCCAGGCCCGACATTGGTTTTGCATTATCTTGCCCGATAATGCAAAACAGATGTCTCGCTGTGGAGTGCTCGCGCCACTTGCGTGCTTGTTCTGCTTACAAAGGCTGCACGACGTGCGCAGCCGAGACAGGGGCTTTGTTAATGGCGGCCCGTGTTTATTTTTTGCATCGCGATTTCACTCAAACTGGAAGCGCGATGCAAAAATAAACTCAGACCCGCTTTTACCTATTGTTCCCCTTGCAATAAATGTTCCTGCTGAATGAACGCTTGAAGGAGTTGCACTGGTTGAAGGGTGAGCAGTGGTGGATCAGGAAGGTGAAATCGAATATCGCTGCGGCAATGGAGAGGCTCATTCAATGTATATTGGTGTTGAATCCGTTGCCTGTGCCTGACCTTTCTAGGCAATTTCATTACAGACCTCAAAGCGGAAGTTGGCCTTGAAAGGCCATCACAACCTTGAAGTGTCGCCTGAAAAATCGAAATGCCGCTTCCGTCACTGTTACAGGTAATCTTCCTCTCAGAGCAGTACTGTTTATTGCTAAAAACCCATAGAAGGATCTTAAGATGAGCAAACACAAGCGACTCACATAGGAAGTCAAAGCGATAATTAACATGGGTCAACTAGAGGTCTATGATTAACCTGCTTTTAAATATGACTGAAGATGGCTCTCTTTACTGAATAGTAAGATTGCATGTAAGTCCCACTGCTCATTAAGTTTCTTGAACTAACATATGCAGCCCTAACCTGCACTGGAATTTGTACTTCAGAAACAGTTCATTGGTTTATAGCCCCAAGAAAAGAAAAGGGTCTAATGGAGCACAGTAAAAGGGATTTTTTTTGTAAATATATTTTTCCCAGTTTCGAAGTCAGCAGCTCTGACGTAATGCTACAACCTTTTAAATTAATTATAGGTATAAAAGCACGCTACAAAAAACTTTGTAAATCACGCATGATAATGCCCTTACGCTTGTAAAGTGTCCTCACGTTTTTTGCACTGTACTTAACTAGATTGTATGCTTGACATATTAAATGACGATGGCACTGAACGTGAATCCTTTGAGGAAAGCCTACCCCCTCCCCTCGGTACGTGCTACCCTTAGACCTGCTAATTTATTACAGATAATGGTGAACTGCCACTCTGTTTTGCTATAAGGAGTTATTTTATCATATGTAATCTATAGGGTAAAACTCCATAGGCTACAAGTTCAGTTTTATACATCTCGCAAATTCATTAAATCCATTTTAAGACAAACCAAGCATTTGCAATGCAATAGGTCTGGCATTACTGAATGTTTGAGCTATTGGTGTTGCTTATTTATCAGCAATGCCAATAGCTCAAACGTTTATAATGCGGGACTTATTGCATTGCAAATGCTTGTTTTGCATTGTGCCTGGTTGTGGATTTTGGACCGTAGCACAGCCGGCACCTAGGTAAATCTAGCAAACCTGTATATTTTTGAAAACTAGACGTCCAGGGGAATCCAGGATGTTAGCCAGAATCCCTTGCAAACCTCATACTTAGTAAAAAATAAAAACAACATTTTCCTCATTTCTGTGATGGAAAATTCTGGACTCTGCAGGAAGGCACAGACTTCCACCCACCCAGCATTCCCCCTAGTCTCCCGGTAAAAATGGTACCTTACTTGTGTGGGTAGGCCTAGTGCCTGTGACAGGAAACTGCCCAAAATGCAGCATGGACAAGTCACATTTTTCCAGTGAAAACTGACCCTTTTTTTGCTTTGATTCCAGCTGTGGATTTTGGACCCTAGCTCAGACAGAACCTAAGGAATTTTAGCAAACCTGTACATTTTTGAAAAATGGGTGCTGAGGGGAATCCAGGATGGGGTGACTTGTGTGGCTCTCACCAGGTTCTGTAACCCAGAATCCCTTGCAAATCTCAAACTTTACTCAAATAATCCACATTTTCCTCACATTTCTGGGATGAAAGTTCTGAAATCTGCAGGGAGCCACAAAATTACAGCCACGCCAGCATTTCCCAAAGTCTAAAGATAAAAATGGTACCTCACTTGTGTGGGTGGGCCAAGTACCCACAACAGGAAAGGGCCGGAAACATATTGTGGAGACATCAAAATGACCTATCACAAACGACCTGGTTTTGCATGGCAGTCACCTGGATTTTTGGTCCCGGGCTCGGAGGCCATCTAGGGAAACCTACCAAACCTTGAGGGTTCTGAAAACTAGACACCCTTGAGAGTCCAGGGAGGTATGGCTTGTGTGGATCCCTCAACATTTTTGTTGTAATCTTCTTTCCGATATTTATATTCGGGTAGTACATTCCACCCCCCTGTACCCATCCCCTCTTGGTATGCCCCACTAGAGTTTGACTTAGAATGTTGGCACCTCTTCAGGCAGTCCTGGAGAGTAGGTGACAGAATAAAGAATACTCCTACCTTCTCATGCTTCTGAGTGATCTTCTTTGTAACAGTTTTCCTACCCAGAATCCCAGGCAAACCTCAAATTTAGCTGAAAAAAATAAAATATTCCCACATTTATTCATGGAAAAATTGTGAAACCACCGGGCTGACAGAAATTTCCTACTACCCAGTGTTCCCCCAGGTCTCCGTATAAAAATGGTACCTCAATTGGGTGGGTCAGCCAAGTACCAACAGCAGGAAAGGCCCAAAATGTATTGTGGAGACATCAAAATTACCTATGACAAGATGACCTGGTTTTGCTAGGGAGTCACCTGGGTTTTTGGCCCAGAGCTCTGCAGCCAGTTAGGGAAACCTACCAAAATCAAACATTTCTGAAAACTAGATACCTGGGGGAGTCCAGGGAGATATGGCTTGCATTTCCCTACCCAGAATCCCCTGCAAACTTCTAATTTAGCTTAAAAAAACATATTTTCCACACAGTTTTGTCTGGTATCACAGCACCATGACAAAGGTCCTACCACCCAGCTTTCACTTTGGTCTCCTGCTAAAAATGATACCTCATTTGTGTGGCAGGATTGCTCCGAAGAGACATCAGAGGAAAGGGAAACCCATTTCTTTCCTCCGATGAATCTTTCCTCCGATTAATGCATCTTTCTCCCTTGATGTGCTGGAAACAAATGGCTTCCAGCGCGTCGGGCAACCTCTAATAACGTCAGCGCGTGGTGCGTGCTGACGTCATTCGATGATGTGAAGGGGGGCCGTAGAAGCTGGTGGGGCCATCCACAAGGGCGGCCCACAGCGGGAGCGCTAGTGCAGCCCCTCCTCCCCCTTTGGGTGTGTCCTAGGACGGCCAGGAGCCGTCCGATGCACACACAACCAGTGGCGGCCGAAGGCTCCTGGCCGTCTGACATACACAACTGGTTAAGAAATGCTTTGCAGTCCTGAGTCCATCCTTGTTGGCTATACTCGTGTAAAGGCAGGTGACATCAAGTGTCATCATTAAAATGTCCTCATCCCACTCAACATCAAAAAAATTTTTAAGAAAATCAGTGGGGTCCTCCGGTATGAGGGGAGGCTCGAGACAAAAGATCTCGGGTAGTAATCTACAAATGTATAGGTGTTCTGTAATAAACTACCTTGCGCAAAGAAGATTGGTCTCCCAGGAGGTTTAGTAGCCTGTGAATCTTGGGTATTAAATAAAAAAAATAGGGAGCTTTGGTGAGGTGTTCTTCAAAAAGTTCAGTTCTTCATCATTCGACAGCTCTCTTGCATGCCACTCCGCGTTCTGTGGTATATGTTTATTGCGTCATTGGAATCTGTTAATAACATACTCTATCATTAAGGTGCTGCTATGCTCCTCAAGATCCAATTTCCTTGGCCATAGGACAACATTGCCCCCTTCATTTGCCTTTCTGATTACACAGTTCGTGTCATTCAATAATTTAGTCAGTAATGTCTTGACTTCCTTGAGCATCTGGGTATTGTACTTGGGTACTTTATCTTCTCCATGCTTTCAAATCTTTGATGACCAGAGCCTCTAAAAATAGGCTTATGTTATCATGTATCATAGGGGGGGGGGGGGGCAAAAGAGGATTTTGCTCTAACCTGGCAACCACCCCCTGATGACAAATCCAAACCCATCATGCCTTCCAGAGATTCTGAGGACTCCATTTGCCAAATCTAACAGCTGTTGCTAGAGCTCTACATGGTCTACCAGTCTACTACTCCTTTCCTCGAGGGTTACTTGGAGATTTGGCTCTAAGGGTGAGACCTTTCCTTTGGACAACGGAGAAACAGCGGCCCTCATCCTCCTCGACCTCTCCGCGGCATTCGACACTGTCTGCCACCGCACCCTAGTACAGCGCCTCAGCAACGTCGGAATCCAGGACAAGGCGCTGGAATGGATCATCTCCTTCCTCGACGGAAGAACACAGAGAGTCCGCCTACCACCGTACAAGTCAGAGGCCACCGAAGTCATCTGTGGCGTCCCTCAAGGTTCCTCACTGAGCCCCACCCTCTTCAACGTCTACATGAGCCCCCTCGCGGCCATCGCACGCCAACACAACCTCAGCATAATCTCCTACGCCGACGACACCCAGCTGATCCTCTCCCTGACCAACGACCCCGCCGCCGCCAGAGCCAACCTGCACGAAGGGATGAAAGAGGTAGCCGAGTGGATGACGACCAGCCGCCTGAAACTGAACTCAGACAAGACGGAGGTCCTCATCCTGGGCTCTTCACCCTCCGCCTGGGACGACTCCTGGTGGCCTCCCGCCCTGGGCACCGCACCCAAACCGACCGACCATGCACGCAACCTGGGCTTCATCCTGGACTCCTCCCTCTCCATGACCAGGCAAGTCAACAACGTCTCCTCGGCGTGCTTCAACATCCTACGCATGCTACGGAAGATCTTCTGGTGGATCCCCACCGAGACCAGGAAGACCGTCACCCAGGCCCTCGTCACTAGCCGACTGGACTACGGCAACGCCCTCTACGCCGGTACCACCGCCAAGCTCCAGAAGAGACTCCAGCGGATCCAGAACGCCTCAGCCAGACTCATCCTCGACATCCCACGAACCAGCCACATCTCCGGACATCTGAGAGACCTACACTGGCTCCCCGTCAACAAAAGAATCACCTTCCGCCTCCTCACCCACGCACACAAAGCCCTACACGACCAAGGCCTGAGCTACCTCAACAGCCGAATCAACTTCTACGCTCCCAAACGCCACCTCCGATCAGCCAACCACGCCCTCGCCGCCGTCCCCCGCATCCAAAGAGCGACTACAGGAGGAAGGTCCTTCTCCTACCTGGCCGCCAAGACCTGGAACTCCCTCCCGACCGACCTGCGCCTGACCCAAGACCACCTCTCCTTCAGGAAGAAGCTGAAGACCTGGCTGTTCGAGCAGTAGCGGCACCCCCCCACCCCCAGCGCCTTGAGACCCTACGGGTATGTAGTGCGCTCTATAAATGTCTTTGATTGATTGATTGATTTTACGTTCTTCAGTTTCATGAGCCTTTTTTTTACTAATGAACAAATGTACCCTTGACTGTACATAATCACAATTTGCTTTCCTGACACAACGGCAGTCCATGAGTCAATAGTTGTCCCTGCTAATGACAAAGTAGCCCCTGTTAGATTTATTGCCGTATGTATTTCAATGTTCATTTCTTGCTGCTCCTAGTTTGTCAATGGTTGGAGCCCCCTACATTTGTGCTTTCCTTTACCCCCTCTTCTGTGCTGCCTTTTCTGCTTCTCCTGCCTCTTCCTCTCCCTGGTCGATGGTTAGTCCTTCTGGCTGACGTTAAAATAATGAACTTGTCTGAAATTGGAGGTTGTGAGTGGATGTCCATGCCTCTGCTTGTACTAGCTTGGTCCAGATCCTAACTTACATCGGAACCGATGTCACTTAAGGAGACTTCTTGTCCTGTCTAATTGTGCTCATATTTCTGCAGAGATTTTGACTCCCACCATTTAGACACTTCCTGTCTCGATAATTTCTCCAATGAAAAGAACAGTTGTTGAAGAGTGTTCACTGTATTTGTACTGATTGATTTCACTTGTTCTCCATTTGTGTCCTTTTTAAACAACTCCTCCGCTGCTCTCTTGCTTCAAATTCATCCTCCGCCATAACGTATTATACACTGGCTCTGATATCGCCAAAGTGCTTGCTGTGCAATGAACAACTTCCTACCAAACAAAGGAAGTATCAATCCGCTCACTGCTGCGGTTCCCGCTTGCTTCACACAGCTTGCGCGTACCTTGGGCATCCTTCAACTCCCTCATTCACATCGCTGTTGTCGCATCCCCACTTTGTGTATTCTTAGCAGAGGCAGTGGGGCTCGCAGACATTTTAAGCAATCCACATTCTTTGTAAGGTGACGGTGTGCACCTAACCACCTTTGGTGCTGAGATCCAATCACTTGCGACTTCTTCGTGTCCCGTGATATTAAAAAGCGCAAAGGTCCTTTTCGGTAATGACAGCTAAACTCTGGAACGCTGTGCCTGATCAAGTTAGAACAAGAGTTTAGGAAGGCCTTAAAGGATGGTTATTTTCTCAGGCGAAATATCCAGATGCTCATCTTTGTTTTTTGTCAGTCCACATTAGCGCTGGGACACCTCCGCTGAGGTAGCTGTGTGCTTTATAAATGCACATTGATTGATTGACATTTGCAGATCACAGGAATTTGGCAGACTTTTCAATTAAATTTGATGTTCTGGGGTGTTTACATGAGAAGGGAGGTTTTGTTGAGAATATTTGTCTCATTAAAATTTCTTACATTGTTATGGAAATTCACTGATGATTACATGTTGCCAACAGAGTGGACCGTCCCGCTCCACTGTGTTTCTTCCCAGGAGGCTATACAGAGAGAAGTAGGGACCCCCTCTATGAGGCGTATTAGAGGTCAGGGAGAAGAGGGGAAAAAACCAGCAAACCTACTATGAGAGCTCCCTCATGACCTATATTTATTTTTTCTGATTCACATAGAATTCAACATAGGCTGTAAACTACATTTAAATTATAACATACTTCAGGTACATCATTGTAATTTCTAAATGTATTTATTCATTTTCTTACTTTATTTTATCAAAATCACTTTTCTATTAATTGTTATAATTCATTGAACATATACAATAAATATTCTGAGCATTTCTACATATGAACAACTTTTCACATCTCAGCATCATGTAATCCCCAGGTAAAAAAACAACAAGAGAAAAAACTAACACACTCTCTCATACATTCATATCTCTTCAGCAGCATTCATACTTCATTCGCAAACACAAAACTATGGAAATTTGAAGATATAAGTATGGTATCAATCTCCTTTGACCAATAAGGCAACTGCAATAGGCAGGATCTAAATAGCAATGGTCGACGTGTTTCGGTGATACAGGAAGAAAATGAACACCACCTTCATCAGGACCCGCTAAATAACCAACTAAAGTTACAACACCCAGGGAGTACTGTCACACTTCCTGCTGTGTGCAATATTTTTATATAAAAAGGCCGACCCTTTACTGCTGACAATAAATGCCACTTTCGTCTATCTCCAATATAGGTGCATCTCCTCATTAACCCACTTTGTTTTTTTTATGGAGCAAATCTATTCTTTTAAAGCTTGTATGGACCCACAATATTATTCATGTCTTAAGCATTTCATTCTGACGACATCTTGTGAAATGCAGGCTGGAAGCACTGCCCAATTATCCCTCACTGTGCACACCATGTGGGGGAAACGAACAACGCCAGGATTCGGGTCAAAAGGCTGTGCCTGGGAGCCTCACCCGGTGGTGGGAAAGAGGACCAAAACACTATCATTTACAATAAATTAATCTGGAATGTAAGGGGCTTGGCACCCTATAGAAAAAGATATTGAAAACTTTCCTTCGTCCAACAACATAAATTAGACATTGCTTGCCTCCAAGAAACTCACCTCACAGGCTCTGAGGCACCTACATTGCCTATAAAATGGCAGGAGCAACTTTATTCTGCAACTTATTCAGCTCACACTAGAGGGGTGTGCATATGGATTTCATCATCAGGAGTCCCCTTTAAATTAAAATATTCAGAAGCGGACATAGAGGGACGATGCCTCTTGTGTGGTACATCGGACATGAGGGAAAATCGCTTCCTGAACATTTACTAATCACGAATTGTGTAGGTACTCCACTCATATGGACAGGCGACTTCAATTGTATAATAAACAGCACATTGGAAATGTTCCACTCTGGACTACACACAAAACCAGAGATAGAGGACACTACAAGGGGCCATGCTCAGCGTAAGCTGTATCCACATATAGAAAGATCTGCACTCCGTTGCCAAAGAATACTCATGTTGCTCCTTGACCCCCAGAACATTTCGGACCAGGTGCTGGTTTCTGCCAGTGTGGCCCCAACAGTGCTGTCTACTCAATACCCCAGCAGATCCCTATCGCATCATGCTCCATTGCTGGTGGAATATGCCCTGGGTGATGCTCCAGGGGGGGCCACACATGTGACTGCTCCCGAGAGACTTACTGTCTGACCCAGCAGCGGTGGAGGTGCTGGGCACAGCACTGACAGAATACTTTCAAGGAAATTGAGGAACCACTGCTTTCTGTAGTAATTAATGGGATTCCATGAAGGAAGTGGTCTTGAGGAAGTATATAGGACTAGACTGTGGCGTTGGAGGTCACTTGTAAAAGGAAGTTCAGGAGCGAGAGCATGGACTGTCCGAGCTGCAGCGAGGCTCACCGACCCTATCCACATATAAGCAGTCATTTGTTTAACAGTGGAGAGTAAACTGGGTGAAACATGGAATAGGTCAGACAAATACACAACTAAGGTGTTTCGACAAAGATGACACAGGATGGTCTCCTGGCTTGGATATTTAAAAAGAGAAACAGCACACCCGATCTTAGAAATACGCGCCCCAGAAGGTACTATAGCTGCCACAATACTTGCTGTTAGTGGGACATTAGCCCGGCATCTACATTAAATCTGCATCAAAGGCCCACAGGTGGTGCCAGACTTTATTCGTCTATAACTGGATACACTGCCCCTCCAGACTCTGGGGGTTCCCTAGAGGCAGGAACTAGAGAGAGATCTCCTGCCCGAAGACCCAGGTGAAGCCCTACGAGAATTGCCAGAAAACAGGGTGCCAGGACGGTACGGCTTCCTGGCCGAACTGTACCAGACGCTTCCCAGCCAGGTACCAGACAAATTATTTGAGATGCTCCGGAAGGTGATTAACATTGGGGCCTGGCTACCCACGATGAGAGAAAGGGATCATTTGTTAGGAGAAGAGTGACTTACCAGGAGTGGGGTGAGTTAGACCAGCTCTGATCTCTGGACGAGCTGACATAAATGCTCAGAGGAGAGAACCTGTGCCTGCTGTGCGACCCGCCTTCGCCGAACAGGATCTAAACTCAGGAGCGCACACGGAGAGGCCACTAGCACACTTCATACCACCAGAGCGGTCAAGACCACAACTGGGCCTGTGGGGTCCCGGGAGACTCACTTTTGGCTAAATCTTGAAGAGTCAAAGGGGAACTCTTCAGTACAGCGTAATAGTAAGCATTCCCTGGATGCGGCCACTAGTGAATGGGATATATCCCCACATGAAAGAGGGTGGGAGAGGGTTTTACCAGACAGCTACTAGAGCCCGACTTCCAGGAGGCTGTGTTGTTGCTCTTGAATATTGTATTCCTTTGCATGTGTAGAGTTAAAAATAAAATACAACTTTTTCTCAGAAAAGCAAGTATTTGGCTGGACATTGATTTATTGTTTGTGCTGTTTGTGCTTTGAGATATGAGTCTTGTTCACTGATCTGTATCTACACAAGAGAGAGAGACATGACTGCTCGACTACAGCTAGCACTCAGAGTCCAGTATAGAAGGGGTACTTGGCCCAGTTAAGCAGGATCCATAGTAAGTCGATCCTGGGATGTCAGGAGTAAAAAGCTTCAACCTCCACCGTTAGGCCCAATAATTTCAGTGTGCCCTGAGCCCCTCTGGAAAGAGTTCTGACAGATCTTTAAGAGGAATTTATACTTGTCTGATCCCAGTTCTTCCACTACCTACAATCCTGACATTCCCTCACTCCATACCTTTCCAATATAATATAGTTACTCTACCTAAACAAACTCCTTTAGAAGTAAAACTTGCATGCTATTGGGTGAAACAATCTCAAAGATGATCAGAATGACTGATGTCATTCCCGGGTCTGGCTTGGAAAGATACTGTAATATCCTAAAGATATTGGTTATTCCAGTTTAAAGAACTGCACCAAATTTACTACACTAGACAGCAGCAGTGGTAGACCGACAGAAATTACTCCACACTCTGCATCAGGTGACACACAGAAGAGGGAGACCTTCTTCTTACAGTGTGGAATTGTAGAATTGTCTTTGGGGCTCTTGTCAGCAGGAGGAAGGTTCCGCGAAGACCTTGATCACCCTATCACTCTTTCCCCACAGAGGCTTACTGAACATCTTAGACTAAGCTGGGCCATCAGGCCTGAGAAAGCATTCCTTAGATTGTGACGAGGAACAGCTCTCAACAATGGAAACCGAGCCTGGTGTATCACCAAGTGGGCTGCTGGAATGGATGCTTGTAGACTGATGGAGGTGCTGCTGCATGCTGTTCTGGGGTGCTCCCAAAAGCACTGGGACATAGGGGTGAGCGGCAATGGCTGCAGAACAGTGGACCTTGAGGAGGCCACGATCTAGGCTCAAAACCTTATTATGGAATGATTCTGGGTTTGTTTCTCTATCTGTATAGCATCTTCTAGCAGTATGGTTACGAATTGTTGTAACATGAAAGGCCTATCGGAAGAGCTGTTGGTGGTACTGCTTTTATTTTTAACAACCAGATTTTATTGGTTTTCAAAAGCATCATCCACAATCATGTCTTACGCACTTTCAATCTAGTACATAGTACATGTTATTGGCAATCCTGGTGTATTTATTTAACACTTAGGGCCCGATGTAGGTGGCAAATACCGGTCGGCCGTTTCCGACCGGTATTTGGCACCTTGAGATGTAGGGGGCCAGATTTGACAGATTCTGTAAATTTACCGAATCGGTAAATTTACAGAATCTGTAAAATACCGAATCGGTATTTTTACCGATTCGGTAATTCCCAGATGTAGGTGGGACTCTTCTGAGTCCCAAAGGCCCTACAAATTCGGTATTTTACCACCCAATCTAATTGGGTGTTAAAATACCGAATTCAGGTGTGCATGCACATGTGTGCATGCACACCTAGCCATGTGACAGACAGACATGCCCTCAGGGCATGTCTGTGTGCCACATGGCGCACATGCCTATTTTTGGGGTGCCAGAGGGTGTCAAAGTGACACCCCCTGCACCCTTGCAAAATTCGGTATTTACCGATTCTGTAATTACTGAATCGGTATTGCCCATTGATTCCTATGGGCTTTAAGGCCCATAGGAATCAATGGGCAATACCGATTCGGTATTTACAGAATCTGTAATACCTACATCTCCCTCCTTCATATTTACCGACTCTTAAATACCGAATCAGTAAAATTCGGTATTTAAAAGTCGGTAAATATGAATTACCTACATCTGGCCCTTAGTCCCTACAAAACTATCCCCCCCCCCTCTCTCTTTGAGTTGCGCCTATACATATACAGTCTGATCCCTGAGTATTCATGGGTCTGTTGGTGGTACTGTTAAATGCTTACTTGTATGTAAAGGAAAAGCGCTAACAAAATAGTTCACAAAAAAGCATTCACAATTAGTATTAATAATTTGAATGGTAGATTGAATCGGGTCCTGAAAATTGTGGTGTTGTAGACGCACCAAGATGGACTGATGGAGAGATGCCTAGACAAACGGCTGGGTAAGCCACCTACGCATGTGTTCACACAATGCAACATTACCCACACACAAGTATTTTTTTTTTAAGTTTGAATTTATTGAAGAGTAAAAGAACAGAAACAGGAATGAAGAATCAGACAATATATAAGTCATCAAGTTATACAATAATGAGGAAAATTATGGAATTATTAATACAAATAGGCAAAAAATAATGTAATCAAAATCATATATGTAGAGCGACAAAGCAAGCATAGTAAATTTACAAAACAGAATAAATTAAACAGTATATTAGAAATAGCGATAAATAACATTAGCAGTTGATATTGAGAAAAAGGCAATGGGGGAATCAAGGTGGTTTTCGTACTTCAACAGAATTAACATCATGGGTAGTGACTGAGGGGGCAGATGAGGAAAGATAAGTTACTAAAGGGAGCCAAAGGAGGTCTCTTAATTGCTAGGGAAATGGGAGAGACATAATTAGTATCTAATCGTTGATGAAGACTGAAGGACTGGGTTCTTTAAGACCCAGCGGTGCCAGGGCACAACACCTGAAACCTTCGTGGGTAACCTGCTCCGGCGTATGAATCACAGAGACACGGGACACTTCCTTCAACGTCAAAGATTCAAGGTTTATTTGCTGCAGGGAACACAGAGATCACGACAAGTACACAGCGTGCAACTTGGGGAGACTGCTTCAAATTGGTTCTGTGGATCGCTCCTTTTATACAGTTTTTACCCATAGGATTACATTGGACACAAAAGTTTACAACCCGGTTCCCACCATTATCCCCCAGAGGGGTCGCTTTGGTCACTTTGAAACACATCAGGTCCGGAACATAAGTGCGGAAACATTTGGCGGTTCCCAACTGTAAAAACCATCTTCCCACCATTAGCAAATTCCAATCAGCAGTAAAACAGATCGAAATAGGAACAAAGACAGGTGCAGAGGAAGACGGAGACAGTGGGGAGATCGGAAAGGGTGTAAAAGGGGAGGTATCGGGAAACACGAGATACAGGCATCAAAGGGACGTGCCTAATGAGATGCACGGCTGAGACAATAAGTCCGTGCGGCAAGATGAGCCTCGAGCGGCGCCATCTGCCTTACAGTAGCAACCCCCTCGTCATAAAGACACTTACAAAGAACATGTGTCTTCCGCAAATATCTTGGGAGTCCCAGGGTCGCGAAGCGGACAACGTCCGTTCGCTGGCTACTTGAGGGCAAGAGACAAAATGGATGCCGTATCTAAGATGGAACCCGTGGGTACAGATAAAAAAACCCACATAACAAACGAACGGTTTAAGTTAGCACAGCGAAACTGCGCACACTTTCTAAACTCGTCATTTGCGGTTCATAGATACCAGACTCGACTATATTCGTGCGAGTCGAAAACACCACTTACAATTGTCACGGAACCTCAGACGCTCCTTTTGCCCTCATGTAGGCAAGCACTAGTCGGAATCATATTCGATATTCATCAGACCATCGAGATGTTGCTGTAGCATAGCTCTGTCCAACCGAGTCCCCTTGGTAGCAGATGGTTGTCTCATACACGTTGTAGCACAGAGGCCACATAAGGCAGGACCACACTGCACACAAAGGCAACACGTGAACAGGAACACTACAACGACTCCGATGATCATCAGAATCTTCCAACCCCAAGTCGACATCAGGCCCCAAAACCATCCAAGTAGCGTCCAATCCCCTACATCCACGTGTATGGATTCGGAGATCTTATGCAACCTCGAGATGGCTTGATAGACAGTAGGAGCATTATCTGGAATGAAAATGCAGCAGCTCGAATGGATCACCTTACATACCCCACCTCGATCTGCTAAGATGACATCTAAAACCATACGGTTTTGTAACGTCATAAGTCTCTCCGCCTGAAGTTCTGTGGTGATATTACAAGGGCACTGGCAGTAATATTAGCTGTCGATTCTACCACTCGAGTCAACTGTCTCAGGTTCCTACTATTGACCATAGGTCCCCAAAACGGGAGGAAACCCTTGAAAAAGTCTCCTGCCTCTTGACCGGCAGTATCCTCTTCACTAATTACGCCTCGCACAACTCTAGTCTTATGATAATCGGCATCTACAGTGAACGTCGGAGGCAACAGATTTGCAATAAAACATGAGCCCATGAAGTCAGCGGGCAACCATGTGTATGCACGATCATAACAGATAAAGTATGTACCCTTGGCAGCCAGAAACACAGGGGACGAGGACATCGGCAGAATGTAATTTTCAGTGCAAGCACTTGCTCCAAGTCGGGCTTGCGATCTTCGGCCACGACCCATAAGACAAAAATTACCAGTGTGGGGTACGACCCATATTGGAGGCGAGCTTTTAAGCTGCTTTTCACTAGTGAACACACTATATTCACCTCTACTTAGGACTCTATAGGCCTGTACCTCTTCTTCGGGAATAAGCGAAGGATCATAGATCTCACTATCTAAATCCTCTATTGCTATTGACAAAGGTTTTTGATACGAGGTAGGACCAGAGTAGGGGGAACGTGGTTCTCGAATGGGGTGGAAACCCAGTGCGCTTCGAAACATTGTTTGGAATGCTCGAGCTGACCCTTGGGAACTATACGGTAGCACCAGATATGGAATTCCCTTATCCGTAGTATGTGGCATCAACCCACACACCCAACAATTAGTAGTGTTAACCACTAACTGATGCTGATGGAGGAGCTGAATAAAGGAATTGTTGCGGAATTCTACACGTCTAGCCTGCTCGTGTTCCGGTAACATATGAAAGGAATGGGGAGAAGCAGTAGAGGTAAGATTAGGGTAAGAAGTAGGAGTAGGTGTAGCAGGTAAGAAGTAAGACATCGTGTAATACACCCCACCCGCCAATAATGCAGAAGCAGTCAAAAACAATACAAACAATTGGAATATGAAGCATTTGGTACGACTGAGTTGCTGCAGCTTGAATCTGTGGACTTGAGCTTCCTCCAAATCATTCAGCTTCGAGAATGCCATTCCCTACGACCGTCCGCAACGTTTCTTGACGCACTTCGTTCTGTGCAGCAATAGTCAATCCCTAGGAGTTCCTAGGAACCGACGGCCTTTAACCTAGCGTCAAGACCTACTGTCCAGAAGGAAGTACGCGCGCGGCCCTACGGCCTTCAATGCACAATATGTACGTATGCAAAAACAAAGTCTCTCAGCTGTAAAGGCAAAAAGTATAAGGAATGAAGCTCAATATATATACAGAAATAATTACAGTAATACGAAAGTTCAAAACTGATCACGGAAAACGGGATAATGCAGTTGTCAATACAGCAAGGCAAGATCTTTTTATTTGTCCTTAGTGCGAGATCGCAAAAAGTATCGAGTTTTCCCAGGACGTGTCTGCTCGTCGAACAGAGGATCCGTCGAAGAGACAGCGTCCTGCTGATCAGTTGAGTGTTCTGGTCTTGAGTCTTTTAATGCCAATTGTTCAACAGTGTCTTTCTGCTGCGCTGAGGATTCTTCAACAAGCTGTGCGTCGCTAAAAGGTACAAACGCCGGCAATGTTTCTGTTTCAGATGACGCAATGCCTCTCCTTACCCACGGGTCTGCCGGCAAAGGGATGGGGACTCGCTTGGTGTGCGTAGCATGCACCCAATTTTTGCGTCCCTCAAGACGAACGGCAGTCCTCGTGGCCAGGAGCACTTGATAGGGTCCGGTGAACCTCGGGTCCAGGTTATTTTTGCGTGAAAAGTTCCTTGTCACCACCCAGTCTCCGGGCTGGAGCTGGTGGCCTGGACCCTCTGTCTGCGTCGGCAATGCGTCGTAAACCTGTTGGTGAATTAACCTCAGTTTAGCAGTCAAGTCATGTAGATAATCGATCAACATTGGGTACTCAAGATCAGAAAACATTCCTGGCCTAGGAACCCCCCACACATTCGCAGGACGGCCGAACACTATTTCATAGGGACTAAGCCCTACTCGGGAGTGTACAGTCGCCCTAGTTGACAGTAATGCTAAAGGCAAAGCGTCAGGCCACGAAAGACCAGTCGTAGCCTGAATCTTCGCTAACTTTAGTTTAAGGGTGCCGTTGTACCCTTCAACCAATCCAGCTGACTGGGGATGATTGGCGCTATGGAATTTCTGATTAATTCCAAGGCCCTTACACACACTCTTCATCACACTTCCAACAAACTCACTTCCGTTATCTGACCACACGACTCTAGGCATTCCATACCGAGGAAAGTATTCCTTCAGTAGGATTTTCGCAGTAGACAAAGCAGTATTGTCTTTGAGGGGATAGGCCTCGATCCATCGGGAAAATGCGCAAACCACAACTAAAACGTATTTCAGGTTATTGCATCGCTCCATATGGATGAAGTCCAATTGAATCACCTCAAAGGGATACGAAGGAGGAGCAAAACTGCCAGGAGGAGTTGGGGTTCCTTTGCCAGGATTGTACATCATACACACCATACAATTCTTCACCAAACGTTCAGCACACTTCGTAATACCGTCATTCTTCCACACAGGCGCCAGCAACTTACAAATACCTTTCGCGCTAATATGTGCTAACCCATGTGCCATTGTCACAACGGCCAGCACATACGCATCAGGCAACATCCATCTTTTCTGATCCGACAAATCAATCCAACAACCATTCGCATCCAACTTTCCCGTACTTTCTTTCCACTTCGTCTTTTCAGTCTCAGTGGCCTCACTCTGAATTGCTTTCACGCTCTCGATAGTATCTTCACACATACTTGACTCTGTAGGCCACCTAACCGAACTTGTCACATACATTCGAGTGCTAAGGTTCCGGGCAGTCTCCTTAGCAGTCTCGTCCGCAAACGCATTACCACGACCAACATCATCCGTCACCTTACGATGCGCACTACACTTAACAGTCGCAACTTGCGTAGGCAAAGTCAATGCATCCAAAAGATCGTTCACAAGCTGGCCATGCTGTATCTTCGTACCGTGCGACGTCAAGAAACCTCTCTCTCTCCACAATCGTCCAAAGCTGTGAGCAACACCAAACGCGTATTGACTGTCGGTAAACACATTCACACGTTTCCCTTTCGCCAACACACACGCTCTAGTAAGAGCAATCAGCTCCGCAGCTTGGGCAGAATTCTGATTCAACCTTGCAGTCTCAACAACAGTATTCAATGTTACAACAGCATAAGCAGTAGTCACATCGCCATTCGGCAACTTAAAACATGACCCATCCACATACAAAGTGCCATCCGGATCTTCCAATGGGGTGTTTTTAAGGTCCACTCGACCTTTCGTTTCCTCTTCAGTCCTCAAGTAGCAGTCATGTTCTGCTATGTCATCTGACTCTGTGCTAATTGGTAACAAAGTTGCCGGGTTCAGAACGTTACAACGTTTTATCTGAATGTGGCTTGCCAAGAGCGTCAATTCGTACCCAGACAACCTCGCACTCGTCAAGTGCTGAGTTTTCGTTCGATTCAAAAGAGTATCGACTGCATGCGGAACCATCACCGTAAGCATATTATCCATGACCAATCCTGCTGATTGTCGGATGGAGACCGCAGCTGCCGCTGTTGCTCGTAGACAACTCGGCAATGCTCTAGCTACTGGGTCCAAGGTCGAGGAAAAATATGCACATGGACGTTGCTTACCACCAAAAGGTTGCGTTAGAACACTCAAAGCACAACCTTCCCTCTCGTGAACATATAACGTGAACGGCTTACCGTAGTCAGGGGTACCTAACACAGGAGCCGAACACAATGAATCACGCAGTTCAGAAAAACTTTTCTGACATTCTTCCGTCCATGGTAAAGGAGTTGAAACATCTTTGCACGTAAGAGCCACCAATGGTTTCGCTAGCAATGAAAAATTAGGAATCCATTGCCTGCAGTACGACGTGATACCTAGAAAGGCACGCACATCTCTTTGGGTTTTTGGCACAGCCATTCGCGCAATCGCTGCAATTCTCTCTGGGGTCAATCTCCTTCCCTCCTTTGACAATAAGTGACCTAGATAGGTTACTTCTTGACAACAATATTGGAGTTTAGAAGGTGACACCTTGTGATTTAACTCACAGAGATGTTGCAGCAACGACACCGTAGCAATTTTGCAAATGTCCTGAGTATCAGCAGCCACCAATAAGTCGTCGATGTATTGAATCAAGGCCGCACCGACCGGCAACCTAAATGCATCCAGTTGACCCTTCAAGGCTTGACTGTAAATAGATGGACTTTCACAGTAGCCCTGAGGAGCGCGTTTGAACCGGAAACTGCGTCCACCGAGAGAGAAACCGAAAAGGTCCCTGCTCTCTTCGGCAATCGGGATGCTGAAAAACGCATTTTTCAAGTCAATCACCGAAAACCATGATGCAGAAGCTGGAATCAGAGTCAGTAGCGCCGTGATGTCAGGCACAACAGGAAATTGAGGAACCACAATTTTATTTACCTCCCGTAAATCGATAACAAAACGATAAACAGGCGGTTTTGAAGGATCAGTACGTTTAAGAATTGGCAGCACAGGGCTGTTGCACACGTTTCCCCGAGTCTCTTCAATAACATCTTTCTCGATCAAATCATAGATGATCGCCAATAGTGCTCGTTCACCATCAAGGGAGATACGATATTGGGGAATACGTGGCAGCCGCACATTAGATTTCAACTGAACAACATAAGGGGAGATATCAAGCAGGCCCACGTCATTTGGACCTGTTGCCCACAAAGACGCAGGAAGAGAACTCAATTCCGGTGGGAGCTTATCGAGGGACAAATACATGGGAGAGACAACCCTCTCTCCCAACGTAAGCTTTACACCCGCAGGAGAACAATACAAAGTTGCGTACAAACGTTTAAGCAAATCCAGGCCCAAAAGATTTTCGCCACAACCCGTGGTTAAAATCAACGGAGCCTCTAGCTCGCGTGGCCCAATTTGAAGGGGCAAAGGGCGCGAAACTGGATTGCTAACAGGGGCGCCAGAGAATCCAACGGAAACATTTGTTAAGCCAGACAAAGGTGCGCCAGGGAGTTTCGAATACATGATAGAACTTTTCGCTGCACCAGTGTCCAACAGAAAAGGCTCAACGACGCCCGCTGTCGCAACTGCGACGTAAGGCCCTCTCTGATCAACCGGAACTGATACCACTCCCCCTCCTTGTCCTTGGCTGTCCTAGTAATTACTGTCGTCAGTTCCCTGATCGACGTAATAATCGTCTACATTATACTGCGCAGATCGTCCTTGCGATGATCCACGTTGATCGAAACAATTATTAGAATTGGATGAGTTATCTGAGCGATCGTTCTGAGCACCACGGCCTCTACCTCGTGACGTTTGCTGCGAACCACCACGACCTCCTCTAGTCGAGTTACCACTATTGCGTTCGTTTAAAACAGGGCAATTGAATTTAATGTGTCCCTCCTGTCTACAATAAGCACATTGATTGTACCCTAACGAGGATCTTTGGGAGGAGGAATCGTTACGGGTTTGGGATCTGTTTGATTGCGGCTGCGACCTATTCTGTTGCGAATTATTTTGATTTGACCGCGGAGGATACGCTTGTTGCAACAACACTTTAGTTTTTAGCTCTTTCGTCTTTTTATCAGCACGGTCAATCTCTTCTTTCTCTCTATTCTCATAGTATTGTGCCGTAGCCAATATCTGAGCCGAAGTAGAAACGGCCCATGCACTTTCCGAATTTCTCAATTTATTGCTCAAATCGGGCAACAAATTCGAAACAAATTTATCCACAAACAACCTTTGACCACCCTCCGTGCCCATATCCTGACCACTATGGTCGATGAATGCTTCCTCGAACCTCGTAAAGAAGTCGGAAACACTCTCATCTTTCTTCTGCTTACAGGCTGACAACTTGTCCCAATTCACCTTCATAGCTGGCATAAGAGTTTTCATTAATGTTATGATTCTTTGAGGGAGAGCAGCAATCAACTGTTCAGGCTTAGCGCCACCAACTTGCAACCCATCTGCCGCTACAATGGCCGCCCAATCACCACCTAGTTCGTTTGTGTGATCTTCCTGGCGAATCTTAGCCCATACCGGTTGCGGTACGACATTGCCAAACAACATGTCGATATCGGCAAGATTCATTATCGTAGCATCTACGAGCTGCGATAATTCTTTGTAATACCCTGCAGGATTTTTGCGAGGGTCAGGCAAAGATTGCTTCACCTGCAACACTTCTGATCTTTTCCATGGGAGATGTATCCATACTCTCTGGAAATGCGGCGGAATAATAGGAATAGCAGTAGCATCGCCTGGCATCCACACTGGTGGAACTTCCCGCATAGGGTATTGGCCAGACTCGTCTGGTTGTTTTTCAATATCCTCAACAAACAATGCATGAGGGATGGGAGCGGGACGAAGAGATAGCAATCGTTCAACAGCACGTCGAACGTTGGTATCCACTATCAGCCCATTTGCGAACTGAAGCTGGAGATCAGACAGAGCGGCGAGCACCTCGTCAGGCGCATCGGTCGCTATTTGATCATAAAGGAACTTACACATTTCATTAAACACATATCTCTGGGTTGGCACATTGAATTGACAGAATGTTTCAAGGACAACACGGGGTGGACTTCTCTGCGGATTTACCATCCAACCCATCGCCATATTATATAGCGCAACGCGTTCTCTGTTTCCAGGAAGCTGACTTCGTCTCTGAGGACCATCGGAACCAGCGGACCCATGAACAGGTCCGAGTGAATGAAAGAAGCTAGCCGCAAGAGGAGAATTGCGACTACGAGTAGAGGGAGAAGAATAAGACACAGGGCTAACAAGAGAAGGAGTAGAAACAGTAGCAATAGCAGGGGTTAACAAAACAGGAGCAGTAGCAAGAGCAGTAGCGGGAACAGGAGTATATGGAAGCGGAGGAGCAGTAGGAATAGAAACAGACAAAGGAACAGGAACAGTCGGAAGAACGGGTGCAGGTTGAGGAACAGGCGGAGGAGGAATAGGTGCAAGAACAGGTACGGCAGGGACCACAGGAGCTGCGGTACCCTGTACGTACGGAGGTGGTGACTTCATAAGATAAGACATTAAGGGATCCTCAACTGGCTCTTCCTTCTTTTCCGACTCCGTTGGTAAAGCGGGGTAACACTTATCTACAGTCATATGCTGTAATCGGTCAAACACTTCCTTATCCTTAACCTCCTTATCTCGCTGAAATTGCTCTGCTTTCTTCACTATGGTAGCAACATTATCTCGCTGACTACGTTTATTCTGTCTGATTTCTTTCTGTCGGGCTTCTTTGCGCCACAACCGAAAAGCATCAAACATGGCCGGCCTTGACTTTCTTTCGAACAATTTAATCTCTAGATTATCTAAGATCGGGGCCTCGAAGCTACCATGAGGTGGCCAACGAAGGTCGCCGTCCTTTTTCGTGTATTTAATCCAGTAATCGTTAAAGGTAACTGGGCCTAGCCCATGCTTACTATAGAGCTCATACGTGGGAGTTCCAACCGGAGGTATCGGACATGAGTCCTCCAATCGGGAATCCGTACCACAAAGTCTGAAACAACTAAACAGAGTACTTCGACCAGGCATCTTGCACACTAGCCGAGTTTCACAAACTTCAAGGGTTACGGGATTTACCAAGTCCCAGCAAAGAACAAAACCCTCGGTTTTTGGCGGCTGCAGTCGTCAAACAACACAACAAAGTACGCTAGCAAAGTGTCACCGACAAAAACACTCACACAGCGCTAACAACAAAAACACTCGCTAAAGTGTCAACAACCAAGAACTATGGGAGCGACCCACAAATACTTAACTCAAAGATCAATGGCGTCTCCAGGAAGGCCCGTCAATCGTCTCGCTATACCAAGGTCTACGCCAGGCGCCAAAACAGGTCTACAGTCAGGGCAGCAGTCCGTCGCAGCCGTCCGGAGGCGGGAATCTTCGCGGGAAAAGTCTTCGGGCCACTTATTTCGACAACAGGATCGATGAAGCGGAGTGCACCTTCCCTCGGAGATTTCACACGAAGTTCCTCACGATCGTCGGGCTTGGACCGGTACCACTGATGCAGCCCCACGAGGGCGCCAACTGAAGGACTGGGTTCTTTAAGACCCAGCGGTGCCAGGGCACAACACCTGAAACCTTCGTGGGTAACCTGCTCCGGCGTATGAATCACAGAGACACGGGACACTTCCTTCAACGTCAAAGATTCAAGGTTTATTTGCTGCAGGGAACACAGAGATCACGACAAGTACACAGCGTGCAACTTGGGGAGACTGCTTCAAATTGGTTCTGTGGATCGCTCCTTTTATACAGTTTTTACCCATAGGATTACATTGGACACAAAAGTTTACAACCCGGTTCCCACCATTATCCCCCAGAGGGGTCGCTTTGGTCACTTTGAAACACATCAGGTCCGGAACATAAGTGCGGAAACATTTGGCGGTTCCCAACTGTAAAAACCATCTTCCCACCATTAGCAAATTCCAATCAGCAGTAAAACAGATCGAAATAGGAACAAAGACAGGTGCAGAGGAAGACGGAGACAGTGGGGAGATCGGAAAGGGTGTAAAAGGGGAGGTATCGGGAAACACGAGATACAGGCATCAAAGGGACGTGCCTAATGAGATGCACGGCTGAGACAATAAGTCCGTGCGGCAAGATGAGCCTCGAGCGGCGCCATCTGCCTTACAGTAGCAACCCCCTCGTCATAAAGACACTTACAAAGAACATGTGTCTTCCGCAAATATCTTGGGAGTCCCAGGGTCGCGAAGCGGACAACGTCCGTTCGCTGGCTACTTGAGGGCAAGAGACAAAATGGATGCCGTATCTAAGATGGAACCCGTGGGTACAGATAAAAAAACCCACATAACAAACGAACGGTTTAAGTTAGCACAGCGAAACTGCGCACACTTTCTAAACTCGTCATTTGCGGTTCATAGATACCAGACTCGACTATATTCGTGCGAGTCGAAAACACCACTTACAATTGTCACGGAACCTCAAGACATACCGCATTCCACCACAAATGGAAAGAAACATTAGTGGTTTGTTTCCAATTAGAGGTAATGTGATGAAAAGCAAAAGCTATAAAAAGATCAATGAGCAGGTAATGTTGGTGAGATTGGGGAAAAACAGGGGATAAAGAACCTAAAAAGATGTGGGTGAGGAAAAAGGGGACCTGAAATTGAAAGATCTTTTGTAGTTGAAGCCAAACTCATTTCCAAAATTGGAGTATAGGAGGACAATCAAATAGCATGTTTTAAATCTGCAGAAAGACATGGGCATGACCAGCAAGTAAAGGGGGTGTCTGAGGAGAAAGTTGATAAAACTAGTAGAGTAAATAGAATTCGGCTATAAATAAAATAGAGAGTTTGGGTTTTATTGATTTTAGACCAGATTTTATCCCATAAGGGAGTTGGCCATTCTAATGAAAAGTCACGTTCCCAGGCCAATTCAATTTTAGTTTTGGATCTGTCTGTAGAGAAGTGAAAAGAATTATAAAGAAATGATGCGGAAGGGGAAGAATCTGTTGCTGAAGATATGGAACGATGAGCGATGGGAATGTCACTAGAGTTCGGTAAGGATTTAAGGTATTGAATGAGAATAGGATATAGCGTGTTGTATTGTGAGCGAGAACTGGAGGGTAGAGCGAATTAGGACCGAAGGTCCGAAAAGGAAAGGGGATGATTATGAGAGAGAAGTTGAGAGATCCATCGTAGGCCATGTGAGTGCCAGATTTTCCAGAAGGAAGTACGGTTACGGATCTTGAGCTGTTTATTATGCCAGATAGGTTGTTCATGTGTCGAAGAGAGAGAAGGATAGGATGAAGATAAAAAAGGAAGAAGGAGTTTGCGAGAATGAGACATGATAGGATTCAATCAATCACAGCACTTGTAAAGCGCGCTGCTCACCCGGGAGGGTCTCAAGGCGCTGGGGGAGGGGGTATGCTACTGCTCAAACAGCCAGGTCTTGAGCTGCTTCCTGAAGGAGAGATGGTCTTGGGTTCGCCGAAGGTGGGTGGGGAGGGAGTTCCAAGTCTTGGCTGCCAGGTAGGAGAAGGATCTTCCTCCGGCGGTGGCTCTGAGGATGCGTGGTACGGTGGCAAGGGCGTGGCTGGTCGATCGTAGCTGGCGGGTGGGCCTGTAGAAGGTCATGCAATCGTTGGGGTACTTGGGGCCCAGGTCGTGGAGAGCCTTGTGTGCGTGGGTGAGTAGTCTGAACGTGATTCTCTTGTTGACGGGGAGCCAGTGCAGGTCTCTCAGGTGTCTGGTGATGTGGCTGTGTCGGGGGATGTCCAGGAAGAGGCGTGCGGAGGCGTTCTGGATGCGTTGGAATCTTTTTTGAAGTTTGGCTGTGGTTCCGGCGTAGAGGGTGTTCCCGTAGTCCAGTCGGCTGGTGACGAGTGCCTGGGTGACGGTTTTCCTGGTTTCAGTGGGGATCCATCTGAAGATCTTGCGGAGCATGCGCAGGGTGTTGAAGCACGAGGATGAGACGGCGTTGACTTGTCTGGTCATCGACAGGGAGGAGTCCAGGATGAAGCCCAGGTTGCGTGCGTGGTCCGTTGGTTTGGGAGCGGTGCCCAGGGCCGGGGGCCACCAGGAGTCGTCCCAGGCGGATGGTGATGATCCCAGGATGAGGACTTCCATCTTGTCTGAGTTCAGTTTAAGGCGGCTGTTCCTCATCCAGTCGGCGACGTCTTTCATCCCTTCGTGTAGGTTGGATCTGGCTGTGGTGGGGTCATTGGTGAGGGAGAGGATTAGCTGGGTGTCGTAAGCGTAGGAGATGATGTTGAGGTTGTGTTGGCGTGCGATGGCTGCGAGGGGGCTCATGTAGACGTTGAAGAGGGTTGGACTGAGTGAAGATCCTTGTGGTACGCCGCAGATTACTTCGGTGGCCTCGGATCTGAACAGGGGGTTGCGGACTCTCTGGGTTCTTCCGGCGGGAAACGAGATGATCCACTCCAGTGCTTTCTCTCTATGTTGCTGAGGCGCTTCACTAGGGTGCGGTGGCAGACAGTGTCGAACGCCGCAGAGAGGTCCAGGAGGATGAGGGCCGCTGTTTCCCCGTTGTCGATCAGGGTTCTGATGTCGTCGGTGGCTGCGATTAGGGCGGTCTCGGTGCTGTGGTTGGCCCGAAACCCGGACTGCGAGGGGTCGAGGGATCCGTTCGTCTCGAGGAAGGTGGCAAGCTGTCTGTTGACGGTCTTCTCGATGACTTTGGCTGGAAAAGGAAGGAGCGAGATGGGGCAGTAGTTCTTGAGGTCGGTGGGGTCCGCCGTTGGTTTCTTCAGGAGGGCGGACAGCTCGGCGTGCTTCCAGCTCTCCGGGAAAGTGGCGGTGTGGAAGGAGGAGTTGATGATGTCTCGGAGATGGGGTGCGATGATGGCGTCGGCTTTGTTGAAGACGTGGTGTGGGCAGGGGTCGGTTGGTGATCCGGAGTGGATGGAGTTCATCATGCGGGTGGTGTCTTCGGTGCTGATCGGGCTCCAGTTGCAGAGGGTGGTGGTGGTGGGGGTTGGTTCGGTGGTAGAGTGCGAGGTCTGTGCGTTGAAGCTGTTGTGTATGTCGGCGATCTTGCGGTGGAAGAACGTGGCGAGTGAGTTGCAGAGGTCTTGCGAGGGAGTGATGTCGTTGTTTCTGGCGCTGGGGTTGGAGAACTCTTTGACGATGCTGAAGAGTTCCTTGCTGTCGTGGGCGTTGTTGTTCAGTCGTTCTTTGAGTGCCGTCTTCTTGGTGGCCCGGATCAGCTGATGGTGTTTGCGGGTGGCGTGCTTGAGGGCGGTCCTGTTGTCTGTGGTCTGGTCGAGCCGCCAGGCTTTCTCGAGGGGGCAGCAGTTCTTCTTGGATTCCTTGAGTTCGTTGGTGAACCAGGGGGTTTTCTTGCTGCCGGGTCTGCTGGGAGGGTTCTTTAGTGGTGCGAGGTCATCGGTCAGCCACTTGGTGAGGTTGCTGGCTGCTTCGTTGGGGTCCGTTGTGCTGGTGGGAGTGTTCTGGCTGAGGGAGGCGGTGAGCTGCTCGGCGGTGATCTTGCTCCAGCTTCGGCGGGGAACCTGTTGCGGGTGGTGGTGGGTCGTAGTTCTTCTGAAGCTGAAGTGGACACAGCTGTGGTCTGTCCAGTGGAGTCCGGTGGCGTGGCTGAAGGAGATGTGCTTGCTGGATGAGAAGACGGGGTCAAGCGTGTGGCCGGCGTAGTGGGTGGGGGCGTTCACCAGTTGCTTGAGTCCGAGGTTGGCGAGGTTGTCCAGCAGGGTGGTGGTGTTTCTGTCGTTGTTGTTCTCCAGGTGGAAGTTGAGGTCCCCTAGGAGGATGTAGTCGGCGGAGGGAAGGGCGTGCGGGCTGATGAAGTCTGCGATGTCTTCGCTGAATTGTGTGCGTGGCCCCCGTGGTCTGTAGATGAGGGTGCCTCGAAGGGTGGTCTTGGGGTCAGTGTGTATCTGGAAGTGCAGGTGTTCGGCGGCGGTGAAGGTTTCGTCGGTGGTAGTCGAGATGTGGATGGTGTTCTTGTGTACGATGGCGATGCCTCCTCCCGTCTGGTTGACGCGATCCCTCCGGGTGATCTTGTATCTGTCCGGGATGGCTATGGCGATGTCGGGCGCTGAGGAGGCGTTCATCCAGGTTTCGGTGAGGAAGGCGATGTCCGGTGCTGTCGCGTCGAGCAGGTCCCAGAGTTCCACCCCGTGCCTGTGGACGGAGCGGGTATTGAGCAGGATGCACTTCAGGTGGTTGCTGCTGGTGCTCGACTTGACGCAGGTGGTGCAGTTCCGGTAGCAGGTGAATCGGCAGGCTTGGCAGGAGAAGGGTCTGTGGGTGCGTCTCGGGGTGGCTCGGTGGCAGGCAGGGTTCCGGCCGGCATTGAGAGCGTTGAGAGTAGCGGCGTCGTAGGTCTGTCGGGTAGTCCTGCATCGGCGGCGGGGGCCAGGGGTTCTGGCGCTGGGCGCGGTCCAGGCGCGGACTGGCGCAGACGGGCTTGCCTTTGGCACGCCTTCGGCGCACAATCGGCGCGCCCGCGGCGCTTGACAGCTGCGCGTATGCATGGACGACATAAGAAGGAGCCGGGAGGGAGGAGCAGCTGGGTGGCGGGAGCGGGGCGGCGAATGGGCAGGAGGGGGGCGTGGCCGCCGGGTGGCAGCGGCGGGAAGGAGGGCAGGGGGCGGCTCAGCGGCGGCTGGGTCGCCCTGCGGAAAAGCAAAGAACGAAAGGCAGCAAAGGAAAAACGAGGGCAGGCTTTGGCAAAAACGAAACACTGGCAAGTGAGGCAGCAAAGGGAAAACGAGGGCAAGCTTGGCAAAAACGAAACACAGGCAAGTGAGGCAGCAAAGGGAAAACGAGGGCAAGCTTGGCAAAAACGAAACACAGGCAAGTGAGGCAGTTACAGGGGTGCGTGGGGGCGACCTCGCCTGGTCACAGGCTCAGCGGACGAAAACAAGTCAAGATAGACGTAAAAGATAACATTTCTCGAAACTCAAAAGGAGAGATAAAAGAAGATTCTATTTTTAACCAAAGAGGAGGATAAAAAGGAAGATCAGTTGAAAGCCAGCGGGACAATTGTTTTAAAGAGAAAGCACAATGATAAGACTTAAAATCAGGGAAACGAAATCCAGCTTGAGTTTTGTCTTTCCTTAAGGAAGTAAGAGCGATACGAGAACGTTTACCGTTCCATAAGAACTTTAGTAAAATAGAGTCAATCCTTTTAAAATAATAATCAGGAATATGTATTGGAATCATAGAAATAGTATATAATAGGAGAGGTGATGGCATAATTTTGATAGAGTTCAAACGCCCCCACCAGGACAAAAAGAGTGGATTCTAACTGGTGATGGCTGTATCCACTTTCTTAGAAACATAATCAAAATGTATTTTAAGAGTATCAGATAAGAGAGGAGCAAGCCAAACTCCTAAGTATTTTATTTTGGTTGGTTGCCACAAGAAACCAGAATGAACAAAGATGTTTTTGGCATAAACAGTTTAAAGGGCGAATTTCCCATTTATCGGCGTTAAGACGATAACCAGACACAGCGGAGAAAACGGGAACTTGTTGAAGAAAAGAAGGAAGAGAAGAGAGTGGGTCTGAGCAATAAAAAAAGAATGTCATCTGCATAAACCGAAAGTTTTACTTGTTGAAAATCAAAATGGAAACCAGAGATGGAATTATCCAGGGGAATTTTGGTAAGAAAAGGTTCCAAAGCTAAAACAAATAATAAAGGAGACAGTAGACAGCCTTGTCGAACACCTCTTTGGAGGGCAAAGTTGTCAGAAACCATACCATTAACAAAGATCGACACTTGAGGACCAGAATAAAGTAAAGAAATAAGAGGAATTTGGGAGGGAAACATGCCCAAATGAGAGCCTGAAACAAAGTCCCAACTAATCCTGTCGAAAGCTTTCTCAGCGTCAAGAGAAATAGCAGCTAGAGAAAGGTCTAGAGAGGATGCTTTACTAAGAATGTCGAAAAAGATTTGTGAGTTGTCAGAAGAAAGACTGCCTTTAACAAAACCAGATTGTTCAAGACCGATTAAATCGGGTAAAAGAGGGTCCATCCTAAGAGCCAGAATCTTAGCCAAGATTCTGTAATCGGTATTAACCAAGGAGATGGGTCGATAGTTCTTGCATAAAGAGTGATCCTTGTCATCTTTAGGAATTAAACAAATTAAAGCTTGTTGAAAAGAGCGCTCGATAGACCGGAATCAAGAAAGGATTGAAATAAAAGTAAAAGTTTTGGTCAGAGAATTCAATAGTGAACCCGTCTGGGCCGGGGGCCTTACCATGACGCAGTTTTGAGACGGCTTGGGAAATTTCCGTAAGCGAGATATCAAGATCTAAAGAACCAAAATCTACATGGGTCAAAGGAGGAGAGGGAAAAGATTGAAAATAGGAAAGGAGATCAGCTGAAGTAGGAACATTTTCCGGGGTGTAGAGAGTTTTATAAAAAGTGACATTCATTAAGAATATCTCTGTCTTTAAACAGAGAATCACCAGTAGAGGTTTTAATCAATCCAATTTTCGTTCGTTCTTTTCCAATTTTCAAATAATTAGCAAGTAATTTCCCCTTCTTATTTTGACCACAGTAAAATCGTGAATTACATTTCAATAAAAGATTCGAGTCTGCATCAGTGGTAAATTTATTAAAATAAATGTTGGCATCAATGAGATCTTTGAGAGAGGATTCAGTATTAGAGGAGTGATAAACGAGTTCTAATTGTTTAATCTTGGAAAGTAATTGAGTAGATTGAGCCTCTCTAAGTTTTTTCTTTTGCGACGCAAAGTTAATGATAAAACCTCTAGAGGCTGCTTTAAAGGAGTCCCATACCATGAAGTAGGGGGATTCGGGAGTGTGATTAGGTAGAAAGAATTCAGAGGTAAACTTAGTGAATTCTGTACAGAAAATGGGGTTGAGGAGTAAATCATTGTTAAATCTCCATCTGCCAGAATGGGGAGAAAAGGGGATGAGGTCAATATCAACGAGTACGGGAGCATGATCTGAGATTAAGATGGAACCA
Source organism: Lissotriton vulgaris (assembly GCF_964263255.1). Classification (NCBI taxonomy): domain Eukaryota; kingdom Metazoa; phylum Chordata; class Amphibia; order Caudata; family Salamandridae; genus Lissotriton; species Lissotriton vulgaris. The sequence continues at coordinate 195,292,659 of NC_141690.1, forward strand.
ATGTCAGAGGGGATAGCATGTTGAGTTAAGGATTTGCTGAGAAAAATATAATCAACGCGTGATTGGGGATTATGGGAGGGAGAATAGAAACTATACTCTCTAAGGTCAGGATTACATAATCTCCAAATATCTACTAATGCATTGTTCTGAATGGCTTTGGTGAATTGGGAATGCATCCTGGACGGTGAAAATCTAACCTTTGAGTGTCGATCGAGGATAGGGTCATAAATTTGATTGCAGTCACCACCAAAAATGATATATTCATCTGTAAGGGTAGCTAATTTATCAGAAATGGAAGGCCAGAAGAACTTATCAACTCCAGTGGGAGCATAAACATTGAAAATCACAAGGGGTATTTTATCAATGAGCAATTTGACAATTAACCAATGACCATGAGTATCACAATCCTGGGAAACTGTAAAAACATTTAACTTTTTGTGAAACAAAACCAAAACTCAATTTTTCTTATCAGTAGTGGGAGAAAAGAAAACATGGCCCACCCAACAACGCTTAAGTTTTAAAGCTTCAGACTCTGAGAGATGAGATTCCTGAATAAGGGCAACATCAGTTTTAAGTCTGGCGAGGTGGGACAATACCCATTGCCTCTTAATCAGATTATTTAATCTTTTAACATTCCAAATAGTAACACGGAAGATAAAGCTGAGAGGAAATATAAAGCGATAGTATGCTTACTGAGTCCATAAAGGAAAAAGTCTAAAGGAAAAAGTAAGAAAAGAGGCAAAGGAAACAAGGAGCGATATGAGAGAAGAAAAGGGAAAGAGAAAGAAAAGATAGAAGAAAAATAGAGGCAAGAAAAAAGAGAAGGAAGAGAAAAGGTCAATGATGGGAAAGCAAAAGAATAGAAATAGATAAAAAAAACACAAAGACAGTACATGTCCAAAACAGACGACTGAGAAACATAATTACGAGAACAACCTACACACAAGTATTCTCAAAGAATATGAGTGCGATAGACATACAACCCTGGGCACTGCACAGCAGGCAGCGCACAGGGCAACCGATACAGGCACACAGGGCAGCAGCCGCTACAGGTACACGTAAACATAAGCCAATAGATATGTAGGTTATTAGCTGAACACTGCCAGTGGCTAACGCGAAGTAACACCCCCTCCCCCCAAATTTCATTGGTCCTAAGCTGAATAGGGGGCCTTTAAGGGCTGAGGTACCCCTGAAAGGTTGATGGTGGGCTTGTGTGATGCCGCTGTAAATTCTTGACAGCAGCTTGAAAAACTTTCACTTCAAGAGATGAATATACTCCTTAGCACAACATAGGTCCTCACTAGAGCCGCATCTTCAGAACAAAATAATAAAAAACAAATACCTAAACTCTAGACTATAATGTTTAAGTAACATTTTCCGGGGTTGTCATCCAATTTAAGAAAGCACCCGCACATTTATTTTACAATTATTTTGTCACCATATTCCCGTTAATAGTGTTGTTAGGCCTTAATACAGGATGCCCTGCAATTAATCCTCTTTATATGCATTTATTTATGAAATGCAATGAAAGAACAGGTCTTCGCTAATTCCAGTCCTAAAATTGTGCCACAATAAAACGTCATTAGGGTCAAGTGAATTAATAAACGTATTCTGCAGTGAAAAGACCATTTGCCCTAATCTTGCCATACTGCATAATGTGAGAATACCGCAAATTCCCCGCTTATTGAACGATACACTACTTTACAGGAGAAACATCTCTTAAGCCTCATGAGCCTGCTGAGTGTGATTTTTAGAAGAAACATCTCTTAAGCCTCATGAGCCTGCTGAGTCTGATTTTTAGAAGAAACATCTCTTAAGCCTCATGAGACTGCTGAGTGTGATTTTTAAAAGAAACATCTCTTAAGCCTCATGAGCCTGCTGACTGTGATTTTTAGAAGAAACATCTCTTAAGCCTCATGAGCCTGCTGAGTGTGATTTTTAGAAGAAACATCTCTTAAGCCTTATGAGCCTGCTGAGTGTGAGCCTGCTGAGTGTGATTTTTAGAAGAAACATCTCTTAAGCCTCATGAGACTGCTGACTGTGATTTTTAGAAGAAACATCTCTTAAGCCTCATGAGCCTGCTGAGTGTGATTTTTAAAAGAAACATCTCTTAAGCCTCATGAGCCTGCCAAGTCTGATTTTTAGAAGAAACATCTCTTAAGCCTCATGAGCCTGCTGAGTGTGATTTTTAGAAGAAACATCTCTTAAGCCTCATGAGACTGCTGAGTGTGATTTTTAAAAGAAACATCTCTTAAGCCTCATGAGCCTGCTGACTGTGATTTTTAGAAGAAACATCTCTTAAGCCTCATGAGCCTGCTGAGTGTGATTTTTAGAAGAAACATCTCTTAAGCCTTATGAGCCTGCTGAGTGTGAGCCTGCTGAGTGTGATTTTTAGAAGAAACATCTCTTAAGCCTCATGAGACTGCTGAGTGTGATTTTTAGAAGAAACATCTCTTAAGCCTCATGAGACTGCTGAGTGTGATTTTTTTTTAAAAACATCTCTTAAGCCTCATGAGACTGCTGAGTGTGGTTTTTAAAAGAAACATCTCTTAAGCCTCATGAGCCTGCCAAGTCTGATTTTTAGAAGAAACATCTCTTAAGCCTCATGAGCCTGCGGAGTCTGATTTTTAGAAGAAACATCTCTTAAGCTTCATGAGCCTGCTGACTGTGATTTTTAGAAGAAACATCTCTTAAGCCTCATGAGCCTGCTGAGTGTGATTTTTAGAAGAAACATCTCTTAAGCCTCATGAGACTGCTGAGTGTGATTTTTAAAAGAAACATCTCTTAAGCCTCATGAGCCTGCTGACTGTGATTTTTAGAAGAAACATCTCTTAAGCCTCATGAGCCTGCTGAGTGTGATTTTTAGAAGAAACATCTCTTAAGCCTTATGAGCCTGCTGAGTGTGAGCCTGCTGAGTGTGATTTTTAGAAGAAACATCTCTTAAGCCTCATGAGACTGCTGAGTGTGATTTTTAGAAGAAACATCTCTTAAGCCTCATGAGACTGCTGAGTGTGATTTTTTTTTAAAAACATCTCTTAAGCCTCATGAGACTGCTGAGTGTGGTTTTTAAAAGAAACATCTCTTAAGCCTCATGAGCCTGCCAAGTCTGATTTTTAGAAGAAACATCTCTTAAGCCTCATGAGCCTGCGGAGTCTGATTTTTAGAAGAAACATCTCTTAAGCTTCATGAGCCTGCTGACTGTGATTTTTAGAAGAAACATCTCTTAAGCCTCATGAGCCTGCTGAGTGGGATTTTTAGAAGAAACATCTCTTAAGCCTCATGAGCCTTCTGAGTGTGATTTTTATTGGACAACACAGTTTTAACACATTGTACAGAGATTCCAGTAAAATGCTTGTTTTTAAAACTAAGACACACGAAAAAGGGCTTGTCATAAACCATATATGCAAATCTACAGATGCCACCTGTTATCATTTTAGGGAGCAGCATTAGGACCAAATCGAGGCTTCGCCTTTGAGATAAGACCTTTCCCCCCACACCTCAATGGTGATAAATAACATACTGTCGTCTGTGCATCTGCATAGACGCTACAAATTCAAATGTGTTTGGACTGCTGCATGCATAAATGTGTGGAGGAGAGGAGGAGGGTTATGGCTCTATATTTCAGAACTAACGTACAGGTTTCCTTTCAGGTCTGGTTGTTTGCCAGCTGACCACTACTGAGCCGTCATCCACCATCAACGCCACATCCCCAGTTCCAACGGTAGAAGGCAACTGCAGTGCGGTGAACATCTCTCTGTGCACACCATGTTCAACAGGAACATTCTACAGTAATGGTAAGTTTAGTTGGCCTAACTTCTGTGTGTCTTTGAGAGAACAGTTACCTCTTTTCTATGGCAAATGAGGCGTTTGTACTGGGGGAAGGTAAGCTGGGGCTCAGGGCCGGCGGTGGGACTACATAGATTTGCGGGTGCAAAGACCACAGTCCCATGACACACGCACACAGACAGGCACAACACACACACATACACACTCCCCCCGCCCCCCAAACGGTTGGGACTAAACGACAAGCGGTTCAGTCCATTTGTTTATTACCTCGGACTCGCACGGCCAAGGGTGGCGTGCTGTCGTCAGGACTCACTGAAAAGCCAGGGTGGCTCAGACCATCCCCACCTGGGCACATACTATGCCATTAAGCCTCAGTGGCTAGGTGGCGGGTGTCAGGGACTGTCCGGGACTATGTGGGGAACACCGTCAGAGACTTAGACAAGGACTGGGAACTGGGTAGAAGACTTACACAGAAGGAGGAGTACAGTGCTGCCCAGGATCATACATGGAGTCAGAGGAGAAAGAGGGATCCAAAGGGGAAGCCTGTACAAGTGAACAAGATGGGTAAGACTCAGAAAGAAAGGGCACTCACAAGGCAATTTAGCATTCAGACTAACTACACCCAGGATGGACGTGCACGTGATATATAAAATACAACATTAACAATAAAGGGAGGAGTGGGGTAAAGCACTCAGGAGCGCCACATGGTAAAACTGAAGCTCAGTAAGTTTCTTACCCGCAATTGCTGTTACAGATACTGACTGCAAATACCCACATGTAGGATATGCATGCAAAGGCAGGGTCCGTGGATCTTATACCTATAGTGATGTTATAAATGTAACTCAAAGACAAAACTCACAGTGAACAAGAAACACCACCTAGGTAGTCAGCTGAGCCCACGGATCCTGGTGATCAAACAGGAACGCGCAAGGCAGTAACAGTGAAGGGGTAGAATTAAACACAAGCACAATAGACAAGGAGCTAGCAAGGAGGAGTGCTTAACAGGAAAGGAAGGAAATGACAGGGCACACTTGGCAGAAAGCAGGTAACAAACATACAAGGTAACAAAAGTAAGACAGCAGAATAGAAAGCCAGCAGACTAGAGCTGGAACCAAGGAAAAGGGAAGCAAGGCAGGGACTGGAAACGGATATACAGAAGGGGAGGCTACAAGGCTATACTAGAATAGTGCAGGTTAAGGAATCAAGAAAACAAAGTAGCAGAGAAGGCAGTGCTGGGGCAGGAACAAGAAGTGAGCTAAGGCTCGGGAGTCAAGGCAGCACTGCAGACAGTGCTGGTTCAGGAACAGGAAACTTACTAGAGCTTAGGAGTTAAGGTAGCACTGCAGGCAATACTGGTTCAAGGAAACAGGAAATAGCTACAGCTCGGGAAACAAGGAGTCAAGAGAGCACTGCAAGCAGTGAAAATCAGGAACACGAAATAGCTAAGCCCAGGAACAAAGAATTACTATAGCTCAGGAACTCAGGAAACAAGATAGCACTGCAAGCAGTGCTAATTCAGGAAAGGTAAACTGCTGCAGTTCAGGAACAAGGAATAATAAGGCTATGGGGTCAGGGTGGAACTGCAGGCAGTGCTAATTCAGGAACAGGGAAAACAGCAGCAGGTCAGGAACAAGGCATAATTAAAGCTCAGGAAACACTGGAAACAAGAATAGCAAAAGCTCAGGGAACTCTGGAACCAAGGATTGGTCTCACCGGTAAACAGCTACAAAGACCAACCTTTACCTGAAGGGAGCTGGGGCTTAAAAGAGCTCACAGTAATCACATGCAGCTGGTGTGAGCAGGCTAGCAGCAGCCAGCCACAGGTGAGCTGAATTCCTCCACCCATCCTTGGCCTGCAGGGGTGGAGACAAAGCAGTGAGCAGGGAATTCTGGGTAATGGAGTTTCAGGCATGAGTAGGCTGGCTTTAAGTCTAAGCAGGCTGGCTTTCACAAAACCCGGCATGGATTGGGAATGGATGTCAATTCCCAAATAGTGTCCAAATGGCTGGAAGTCAAGATATGCATGCAGGGGAGTGTCAGGAAGCATATTAGAACACTGGAGAGTCCCACAGTTCAGCCCCCCTGGTAGTTGACACGAGAACATAGGGAGCGAATCGTGACAGCGGGTTGGGCCTCAGTTTGTATTGGTGGCAACTCCCACTCGGCGGGGCAGTGGGCTCCTCCGACATTGCTGCCTCTGGCCTTGTTAAGCTTGTAGGAGGTGATTGCCCTCCTTGGTTGGAAGGTGTTGAAGCAACCAGCCGTCACAGTCACGTTCTCTGCCTCCGATATTAGCATGTCATTGGTCACCAATATAGTCTCATCTTTTTCTTCCTCCCTATCAGGGGACACAGTCATCTGAACCATGAGATGTTTCATGTTAGTCACCTCCTGGTCTCGTTGGGCAGTTATCATTGTTCACAGTCACTGTCCATGCTCCCCTCTCAAATGGAGTTAGGAACTTCCACCCGAGGTGGCAGACTCTCACCAGGACACGGTCCCCCACTCCAGGCGCCTTTCCATGGTTTGCCATGCCTGGCTGGCTCTTTCATTCGTCCTCTGTCATCTCATTTGGTGGCCAGCTTCATCCAGCATAACCGGACACCAGCCTGGATGCTGTCCTTTACTTGCCTTTGAAACATCAAGTGCATGGAGGTGTACTGTGTCATGTAGTGAGGGGTGTTGCGATGTACGCTCTGGAATCGGTGTAGTACCCACTCACTGTCCGTATTTTGGTCCACCCCAATGTGGACAGCCTTATTCAGTGTCCTCATAAACCTCTCCACTGTACAATTGGCCTGTTGCCACTGCGGCATTATCTTCTGGTACTCTCTCATATCTTCGGAGCCCAAGATGTGTTGAGAATCTTGTGCTGTAAAGACTGTTCAGATGTAGAACCAGTTGATGATATCCTGCATTCAAATCGAGCTTCGAAATTCATTTTGCTCCATTTAGATCAGTTATGACGTCCAGTGTTGGGGCAATGCAACTTTTTCTGCTTATAGCTTGGTTGGGGAGCCTCCTGTCTGCCCCGAGACATATTACCCCCAGCTAGTTGGGTTTGTAACGTTTTACCAGAGTGATACCCATGGTGTGGACCCTGAGACCTTTTCAATGACGTCCAGCCGTTGACTCCTTCTCCAGCCCTGCTTTGACCTGAGCTCGCAGGTGAATTGGCACTCGTCGGTGTTGGATCGCTGTTTCCTGGATTATCTTGTCAATGTGGAGTTTGACTGGTGCCCCTTTTCGGCACCCGACCCTCTGAACAGCTCTGGGAATTGGTTGAGGAGGTGATTGTTGTAAATAAGGGATTCTGCATTCATAAATTAAACAGGAAGTCCTTTATTGAGATCATGCGAAGAGACAAGAGCAGACTCTCCACCATGGAGGCAACCAGTAACTGCTGTGGAACAGACCCCAGAAGCACAGGCAAACATAGAACTTAAGGATAACGCATTCTGTGCATGAAGTAATAGTATTCTATAAAGACTAGAGCGGATACTTAGGTACTACACATCTTCTTCCTTTCTATTGTTAAACAACTAAAAACATACACAAAAAAATAAAACAAAAACACAATAAGCAAAAGAAAATTAAGCATTAAAATCTAGTAAGTACTCTTAACAGATGAAAATTTCTACAATATACATTTTTAGCAGACAAAATCTTGGAAATAGGTTGGTGGTCTGCGATGTCTTGGAGCACGATTAAGAACCATACCATCAGCAGGAAAATTTGACATCTGCGTAGAGCGATTTTCAGACATAGGAGCATCACCACTCCCCACGTCATGAGCTTCACCTGTCGGACCTAAAGATATGGTCTCGATAGGTGTATGAGCTAGCAAATAACCAGTACTGCTAAGAGCAGAAGAGGGCTTATTCTTAGCAGAAGTTATAACACCCCTTCTGTATAACGCCACTCGTCTGAAATTCCACCATTCACTATTATTAAGAATCACACAATGATCAAGTACTTTCTTGACAGTAAAGGGCCCCTTGAATTTAGACAACCCTTTCCCCACTCTACCACTTAACTTTGACAAGGTCACCCAACATGAAAGGAGATGACGCCTTGTAGAAGAAGGCACGACGAACCTTTAGTTTGTAGAGTAACAACTTGTTTCATCCAAGCAGGTACAAGTTTCAAGCCAGGAGCTCGCCCTCTCATAAGTTGAAATGGAGAAAGCTGACCATCAATTAAGGGAGTAGTGCGATAGGCCCATAGCATTTCATTAACCATTTTACACACAACAGATCCATTTGCAGAGGCCATTTGTATAATACCTTTGACTACTTTGTTGGCTCTGTCACATATTCCATTGCCATGAGGGGTGTAGAGTCAGGTACGATGGTGAGAGACACCACAACTCTTTAGAAATGTTTGCATCTCCTTGGAGGTACGTTTTGGGCCATTGTCTGTGATAATGACCGAAGGAATACCCTCATCCTTAAACAGATTACCTAAGCTCGTAATAGTACTCTCAGTGATAACATTGTTAGTGAATTCAACAACTAACCATTTAGAATAAATGTCAACTACTACAATGGCAAATCTGTCCTTTTCATGTAGTTCACCCATAGGGACAATAAAATCTAGACAAATGCTGTGCCAAGATGAACCCGGATTCTGTATATGTGCATCAGCAGATTTTGGGCCCACTTTGAGCCTTTTCTCACCTTCTCTGCAAATAGATCAATTCTCCACCCACTCAACTACATGAGAATCCCTTCCTGGCTGCCAGAAATGGTTCTTGAGCCGACGTTGTGTAAGAGTCTGGCCCAGATGGCCCTCATGTGCTAAGGCTTCAAGTTTATCCCTGAGACCAAAAGGAGGTATGAATTTTTCATCCTTGACCAAAATGCGGTTATTGATAAAAGAAAGATCATCAAGAACTTTGACATAGGGTCTGACCGATACTGGAACACAACTCTCTCTCTCCTAGAACCAAGTCTAAGAAGTTTGATAACTTCTTGAAGGGTGTGATCAGCATTCATTTCACATTCCCAGTCACCAGCCTCGAAAGCACCCTCCCCAACAAACACAGCATCCTCAATAGAAGCAACAGCAATGTCATCAGTATATTCAGAAACACGTGGATCGAGAGTAGTATGCCAATCTAGAGACATTCTAGAAAGACAATCATCTTGTACATTCTTCCACCCCTGGATGTATTCAATGGAATATTGGAACTCTTGAGTTTTGAAGCAAGTTTAGCAAGTCTAGCTGACCCTTTACCAGTGCCCCCTGAAGAAAGAATTTTGAGTAGTGGTTTATGATCTGTTCTTAAAAGGAACTTCATGCCCCACAAGTATGTCCTGAAATACTCCACAGCCCAGGAAGCAGCCAACGCTTCTCTTTCGATAACTGAATAATTTTTTTCAGCATCAATTAATGTCCTAGACCAGTGGTTCCCAAACTTTTGACTCCTGAGGACCCCCATTGAGTCGCCACTGGAAGCCGGGGACCCCCAAGCAACTTTTTTTCGTTTCATTTTCTAAGAGCAGGCAGAGGTCCCTGGGACCACTGCCTGCCCTTAAAAAATAATTTTGCATGCATTTGCAAAGGGTAAGGGGTCCCCGAAGGACCCCTTCCCATTTGCAAATGCATTACCATCTACTTGAAGTAGGTGCTAATTTCGAATGTTTTGCGACCGCAAAACATTTGTACATGGTTTTGAGACTCGCTATTTGGAAGGAAATGCCCCTTCCAAATACCAAGTTGCAAAACGTATTTAGCGAGTCGCAAACAAATTGCGACTCGCGAAATAGGCAATGTACATGGCCCAATAGGTTTTTGCATGCGCAAACGGTTCGCAAACCGGTTCGCACATGTAAAAACTGATCATACAACTGGCCCTTAGTATTTTATATTGAAGTAATAGCCCCTCTGTCACATGCATTTCATTTGTTTTATAGCATCTATCATACCATTGTAGGATGCCAGAGCACTTTACATCACACACATAAGGAGAAATTTAATCATACATGTAAATCAGTGTGTATATAAAATGTTTAAAGAGTGCTTGGTCTGGAAAAGCACAAACTCAGGATTCCGAACATAACACGGTGGCTAGCACTGACTAACATTAAAAATGTATTTCCTCCCAATGAAACTTTTTTAGCAGCATCAGGATAATGAATAACTGGGGAAAAGCTTAAGTTACTAACTGGTACCATGCAGTTTACAAGCAGCTCTTTGACGACAGTTTACAGGTCCCTCTGCTACATTACAATTGTCACTTGTGAAGTGCACAGTAACGAAAGAATCTCTGTGACAAAAGCAGTAACCACGAACCTATGCACATAAAATACTGCGTTTTAAAATGCATGTTACACGTTCTCTGCAGTAGGCACATTAACCCTCTGTGCTACATTAGTTAAGTCAAAGCTGCCACTGAACAAAACTCTCCTCACGCTCCAGCAGGCACATTAATCACTGGCATGATCTTGACACTTTTATTGTTGCTGGAAAGCTGCTAATTATACAAGAAACTTTTCTGTGCTTTTAAAAGTGTTGCCTACGGACCCCCAGAGAATGTGTCACGGACCCCTGGGGGTCCACGGACCCCAGTTTGGGAAATACTGTCCTAGACGCAAAGACAACTGTGTATTCAGACCCACCTTTGAGCTGGGAAAGCATAGCTCCAAGGCCAGTAGCACTCGCATCCACTGTTGGAACAGACTTGTTATGTACATCGAAAGGCGATAAAACCTTAGCATTACAGATTTATTTTTTGATATTTTCAAAACATTCCTGTTGTTGAACACTCCATGAAAAGCTCACCCCTCGTTTAAGTAACGACCTCATGAATGATGTTTTGTCCAAATTTGTTTTAACAAACTGTGGGTAATACTCAATTAAACCCATAAAAGAACGTAATCGGTCCTTGTCTTTGGGTTGAGGTGCTGAATGAATGGCATGACCTAAATCTCTTTTCGGTTTCACCCCAGCAGCACTGATGGTGTAACATAAGTAGTCAATTTGATCGACTAAAAACTTACACTTTTCTTTACGGAGAGTGAGACCCGCTGAAGACAGTCTGTCTAGAACTATCTTGAGAGTGGTGTTATGTTGCTCAACTGACTGTCCATAAACTAAAATGTCATCTTGAAAATAGATAGTGTTACCCACCCCCTCAAAAATGTTGGACACCATTATCTGGAAAACACTGGCCGCAGAATTAAGGCCAAAAGAGAGACGTGTGAACTGGGATGTACCCTAAGGTGTGATAAAAGCAGTCAAGTGCTTTGAGTCTTTGTGTAATTTGATTTGGTGGTATGCACTCCTAAGGTCTAGTTTAGAGAACACTTTGGCACCTTTCAGAGTAGTAACTCATTCTGAAATGTTGGGAAGGGGAAAGGTGTCCACGACCACACATTGATTTGAAGACCTCAAGTCCACACAGAAGCAGAGTTTTCCGCCCGACTTCTTGGTGACGACAATGGGAGAAATCTATGGGGAAGCCTCTACAGGTTCTAGAACTCCGGTTGCTAGCATGACCTGAATAAGCCCCTTTAACGTCTTTGACAACAATAGGAACATGCATAACTTTGTGTTGTACTGGAATTGAACCTTTTTTCAATATGATTTGATGAGAATATCCTTTAAGTTGACCTAAACCTTCTCTAAATACACTTTTAGCCTCAGCGAGGATTTTGTCTAAGTGTCCATCCTCAATGATCATGACCTGTGGAGTAGAACGGGGATTGACAATTATTCCAATGTCGTACTGATGGACCCATCCAAGGATGGCAGGTCAGATACAGACACATAAACTTTGCCTTGAATGTGTCTATGGGAGAATGTGATTTGTGCCTCAAAGTAACCTAATCTGTCTATAGACTCCCCTTGGTAGCCCCCAGGAGAAATGTCTTTTGGAAGAAGTGGTCTGGCACCCCACTGTTTTTGGAACAAATTGTTAGGAATTATAGTGTACCTTGAGCCAGTGTCAACCATTAAAGATATGTCCTGAACATTAACTGTGAACCGGGCTTTGTGTCTATTACTACGTTTGTCTTCTTCTTGTTCAAATGATAAATAGAAAATATGTTGAAACTGTGCTGCTAAAACACCACACGTACTAGATACACTAAGATGTGTGCATCGCCGATGAAATTGATTTGCCAAAACGATTCCGTGAGAAGTACTTGTTGACTGGATACAGAGCTGTTGTATGTTACCATGGTAACTGTAGAAATAACTCAAAATGGCCGCTAAGATCAGCGCGATGACGTCAGCGACGTAGGGATGGAAGAGCTCAGTTCGCAGAGCTGACTTCTCACCAAGAGAATACGAAGACTGAGGTAGTAGTAGAACGTCAAGATGGCCACTTCACCAACTTGTCTGAACACTATGTGGTGTCATCACAAGGACAAAGGGAGTTGGAGAAGACAGATCTCCGCTGCAGTTAACGGTGAGTACCTGCCAGTGATGAGCTCAAGCGTTTCTAATCTTATAGTTAGCGTCGCTTGAGAGCGTAGTTCACTGAACTTAACCACCTAATGTCGCACTTCACAGACTATACGTTGCTTGCCGCTGCCTGCCATAAATATGTAAATCGTGCTGACAACAACGACTTACTTACAATGAAGGCCAAGACTTAATGCGAACAACACCCATCAAAGTAGGAGAATAGCACGGAGCGTAGCACAGGCTCACCTTTGGTTAGAATGTCCATTTGCTCATTGTGTGCACTCCGTATTTCATTCTTAAGTCTCGGCAGGGAGTTGAAGAATCCTCTTGTCCGGTCTTTAAGTTTTTACTGATTGATGGATGATGCTCAGCTGCACGTGGGTTATGAAAATCGGAGCCAAAGATTGTTGTAAATAAGGGGTACTGCATTCATGAAGTAAACAGGAAGTCCTTTATTGAGATCATGCGAAGAGACAAGAGCGGACTCTCCACCACAAAGGCAACCAGTAACTGCAGTGGAACAGAACTCAGAATCACAGGCAAAGATAGAACATAAGGATACAGCATTCTGTGCATGTAGTAATAATATTCTATAAAGACTAGAGCAGATACTTAGTGATGTTGGTGCAGTACGGTTGTGGGCGTACTAGCAGATATTGCTGGTGATTCAACAGTTTGACGGAGGCCCCTGTGGAGATAAGGGCTTGTATGGTGCAGCAGGTGATGGTTACCTTGCAGACTGGTTGAGGGTGCTGCCCACAGGTTCCTGTAAAACTATATGAGATGAGGAATGTCTCTTACTCCTCAGGGTCCTTCTCGTCCAGTTCCCCTTCTCACCACCATTCTTCACCCTTGCCTGTTGGCCGAGTGTGTTCACCTATGGTCAGGTGGCGCACAGCCCCAGTTGGTCGCCTCCTTCCATGGGCTCAGAGTCCCTATTTGATGCTCCTGCAGCCCCTTACGAAAAGTTTGGGCTTGTTGCATGCTGAGCATGTGCGCTGTGCTGCCGGAACTTCTCCAAGGCGTGTGGTTCCATCCCCACAGTTCCTGCATGAGGTATCCAAGTCTGGCAGGCCTAGCCTCCCCTTTTGCGATGGGGGCCTTTTGTGAATGGCATCAACTGTTTCAGAACTAAATGGCGCAAGTTCGTACTGGCGGCCGGTCTGACCCCTCTGTTTAGTGCTACTGGACATGTCATATGTACGGACAAGAATGATCATGTCCTTCAGTTTGATCCCGGTTGCCTAAGGATAAGTTTCCTCAAGTTGACTGATCTGCATTCTTGTATTATTTGTGCCCTGGTTTCCTTTTGCTGGTTATCATCCGTACTGGTGCTGGCCAAGGCCCTCGGACAGGTGTAGAAAATATTCATAAAATTCTCCTTCCTCTACTGGGCTTGGAATAACTTAAACCGTTCAAAATTGAGGTTTATATGGTGGTCAATTTGTGCATTGAGGGTGGTTATCGCCACGTCGTAGTTGCCAACCTCCCCGTATCTGGGAAGTGTTGAAACAGGTTGTATATCTCTACCAGAACAAAATGCTGCAGCACTGACCTCTACTTTATTGCCCTTCTCCTTCTGGCCCCAAAGTAGCTCTTGCGCCGCCCCACCCAAATGTTCTACCTGGGGGAAAGTGTAACCAGTACTCCTACGGCCGAGTGGAAGCTCGTGGTGTTCTGGCAGCTGCCGCATTGGGACCATTATCAGCCCCATGGGCTTATCCTGCCTGCATGTCATCCACCATGACTGGCACTGTATGCGGGTGTAGTGGTGTCCTGGCCACCCTGGAGATGCTTGGCCTGTGCCCCCATAACCTTTGACCTTGTTCCGCAGTCTCTCTCTGCGGTGTCGTCGACCTGTAGGTCTTTTGCCACTAGGTGGGGCTGTGCACTGCAGTGCATTGATGGTCTACCCCCTCCCGAAAACGCAGTTGACTGGGTTGTGTTGAGAACTCCCACCACCACCCCCCCCAGAAGGCGAGCTGGGGGAAAGCACAGTGGTGGTCTCCTCCTACTCGCTCCAAGCAGGCAGGCTCCCTTCAGCAGTGCACATGCTCATCCCGTACACATGTGCTGCCTAGCGGCACGCTAGCCGCAGATTGAGAGCATCTGAGAGTGGTGGGTTCACATGCCTCTGCAGTCCCACGGGCAGGACTATGTGCCGTGGGCTGCAGGCATTCTTTCCTTGTTGTCAAAAGAGACTAGCTTAAATATGACCAATATTGTTAGGACTCTGATTAGATTTGTCATGGGCACCTCGTTGGTGAGTTCATGAAGCCCTCACCCACCAACCTAGTTGGTGGCATGCTTCTTCATCGGGCCCACCCAGTGACACCTAATGTGTCCCGGGTGTGCTGCGACGCCTGATGACAGCGGAGCTGGTATTTTACTGAGAGTGCAGTGTGAGGTGTAAAGTGAAGTGTGAGTTAAAACGGCTTGGCGAGGGTCCCAGTACCCGAGGGTAAATTAAATTTTAATAACTGGGCCCCTGTCAGCGGTTAAAATAAGGCTTGGGGATGTTTAAGGGAGGCGAGTTACTACCTCCTACACCCATCAGTTGGTCGACATGTTTCAGCCAGTGCCTTAAACTATATCTCCTCAGCAGTAAATAAATTCAGTGAATCCTGAGATGAAACTCCCTGCTGAGGAGAGTTTGGAGGATGGATGTTAAGAGGGCAAAGGAAAAGAAGAAGCAGTATAGAAATGACTTGGAAGTGAATCCCAGGATCAAGCATAAGTAAGGACCCACATCATGGTAAGAGAGGAACCCTTTCTTAAAGACCTTTCAAATGGTTAACAATATAAGGGGGCATTTTGTTTAATAAAAGGGAGCTAATCAACCATAGCTAATGAATGAAGGACTTGAGGGCCATTAAAGGGACAGCTATTTCATCCAATAGACTTCTGCTTTCTGTAGACATGTTGAGGATTCCTTCACAATTTTTCTCACACAATAAGCGCCCTCAGAAAAAAACAAAACCAGAGGGGATGACATACTAACGGCCCAACATAGATTTTAACCTGCAGGAATCTATATCTGATAAAGGGTCATAATCGCCTATCTAGTAGGCTGCTTGTAGGGAGTATGATCTCCCTGGCAGGGGTCTATGCACATAGAGAGAGGAGGTTTCATGCAGCACGTGCTCCAAAACGGTGAAGCAATATGGCCCCCTACTGGTTGGGGATGAAATGAAGTTTGCTCCATGTAGGACTGTTTGCCAGATGACTCGCATACTTGGGCCTAGTTGATACTTGAAGGATAAAACACCCAAAAGATATAGAATATATACATCACTCAGCTGCTCACTAGTCATATGCCATGAAAGACATGATTCATATTGATCAAAAACTGGGCAATTATCTGTGAGAAGTAATACATGGGTACTGACACAGGTGGGTCATTCCCTCTGAAACGCTCCCTAAAATAAGGAATAATAGCTACCCCAAGGGGTCCATGCTAGCAGTTCAACAAGTATCAAGTACAGGAGCCTGTAGTCATAGAAGCTGTTTGTTGCCAAGTTACAGAATCCCTCCTTTTCAATAATAGAGGGTGTCAGACCCTTTTTCAGAGGGCCATGGGCAAGCGGGGTTACAGGGCCTAACCATGGGGTTTGAAGCCTTCTACTTATGAAGTGCCAGGTTCATTCTACTATGGATCCTGACGAAATGGGCCAAGTACCCGTTCAGTACTTGACACTTGGGGTTAGCATGGTCCGAGCAGTCCAAGGCTCCTCTAGGGGGAGGGACTTTGGATACAAGGGAGTGACCACAGACTCATAACTTAAAATGGGCTAATGGGCTCTGCAGCAGCAATAAATAATTGTCCAGCCAAATGCCCACTTTTATGAAAAAAGAGAAGTACTTCCTTTCTACCGCTACCCACACAAAGGAAAAATACCACACAGCACCCCCGAAGTGAGGGCTCTAGTTTTTCTTTAGGCGGTCCCCCATGTCAAACTCCCTCCTAGCGATAGTGGTTATTTCCTATTCACTATAGGAAACATCCAGGGCAAGACCCTCTAGTAATGTGAGTCTCAAGAGTCCACACTGATTCTATTTTAAATCCACCAGTGTTCCAGCTCCGCAGCGCTAACTTGCAAGCAAGTTCCCCCAGGGCCGACTGACCCAAAACCAGTCTTACCCACACCTCCAGGCTTGGAGCATCAAGAGTCCCTGAGCAGCTGATTCAAGTGAGTTTGCTGCAAGCGGCCCAGGCAGGCTGCAGTCAGCAGTCAGCAGTCAGCAGACGGAGTTCATCACATGCGATAGCGCCACCGAAGCGAACATAGGTTTTTTGCAGCTACTTTCAGGTAAGTGTTCTATCTGTCCTGTTGGGTGATGCAGTGACCCTGAAGCAGGTCCCTCACTTTGGTGACAATGCCAGTGCTCCCACGGTGGACTCACTTCTCTGGTAGGAATGGTAGATCAAGTCAGCACATAGACAGGCTCCCGGTGACCCCCTCTGGCATACGGAGTCACCATATCTTCCCTGTATAGGGTTCCACTACACTCGACACAGTGAAGTCCTCTGAGGTGGCTCCTGGCATACAGGGGTCACAGCCCACCCCAGCACAAGGGCTATGGTCGTCACAGCACGGAAATATTCACGCAACAGCCCTTCCTTGCATACAGGGTCAAGGTTCACCACGACTCAAGGGCTACGGCCTTCACTGCATAGCAATATTTATACCATGGCCCCTTCTTGGATACAGGGTCACGGCTACTCACTATGCACAGGCTCCAAGCTGTTAGGTGCCTTGATGCACACGGCTAACCTCACGACAGCCCTCTGTTGGAATACGAGGATTGTCGACTTCATCCTGCACTCAGGCAACAACCCTATCAGTGTAGCAGCTGTTTCCTAACATCTCGCAATGGGAATCCATTCAACAGGGCTCCTCAACGAACCTCTTTTCCCCCCAATGCTCTCCTCCTTCTCACATGGCACACTGGTCTTTGCAAGCAGGCGTGTGTTCCAACTTCCAGGACAGGTGGTCTTGGATTCACTGGGTGATGTCCACCTCACCCAGTAGGAAGACTAGCAGGCCTTGGCCCCCAATCCTGATCACAGGCTGAAGTCTTACAGAGCTTCCCTTCCTCACACAGCCCATCAGGCTGCCTGACAGATGACATTTGGTCGCGTCTCAAGCACCTCTTCTTATAGTCCATTTCCAGACATCAAATGTGATTTAGTGTCTTAAGTTTTTGAAGTTGATGTTAAAGGTCTGCTTCTTTTGAAGTGCCCACTCCTCTGCTCTCTTCTTCCTCTTCAAAGCGGTCTGTCACAGCAGGAGTGGCCCCAAATCTGGTAGTCCCACAACACAGTCCATGGGAGTGACTTGAGATCATTCTTGGATGCCAGCCATAGTGATGCGTATCTAATGGTTAGCCCAGGGCCCTAGCCCTATTCTTTGATTTTCTTTTCAGACCCATCTCCTTCCTGATATGTGCAGAGACCCCCTTCCTTGAGACCTCTCACTGAATCAAAGACCACCTTTTGTGTACAGGGGAAGCTTGGCTCTCCTCTCTCCAGTGTGTCTCACCCAACTTACAGGAATGCAGGAATAAACCAGTTTTTCCTGGGAGGGACAGGGGTATTCATCTACCTCTTCTGTTTTTGCCATGCAGGCCTGGCTCACCCAAACTGGAACTCAGGGACCTCTATGTATTGTTTCATACACAGGCACGTATACAGTTATGTCCAGTACACTACCATTTTACATGCTCACAATTAAAGTTGATATTCTTTCTGAACGGTAACATTTGACACAATCTGCTAGCATGCCTGTTTCGATAATATTCTCTGAAATGACTTCTGCTTATATTTATGCATTTTATAGGAGGCATATAATCAGAACCTTGCACATTCTGTACGAAATCTACAGTTCACTGTGCAAAATGGTGTTGTTGTTATTGTTCGCCCGCCGACTGCTTTGTCGGGATAGAGTCAAGAATGATGGCCTAACTAGGACGTTAGCATGGCAACATGGGTGAAATTTATTATATGAAGGACATCGCTCCTTTGTCGAGTTAGAGAAGCATTTCACTGACACTGGCGGAGTTGCCCCATGCCGAAGTTCCAGCTCAGCTGAATGTTGTTTATGTCCTGAGAAGGAGGGTCCCCAGCTCAACACCCAGAAAGGCTCCAAGATTAAACATTCCCACAGATAACTGGGGAGTTAGATCACCCTAAAGGGCTTCTGGCAGATTCACCCACCCTAGACACACTAGGATAAGGGAGTGCTAGGTAGGAGCATACATATAATTGTAGTTTTATGCAAGCATATATTTTATGAAAAAGCACAATTGATATGGAAATTAACTGAAAGCAAAAGAGTGATTACAGATACAAGCAATTTGAATTGGAAAGTTCATTGTGAACGAGGATACTAGGGTTCCTTCTTACCAATGATAAAACATTTGACTAAGGATTGAGTTTTGTGGGCAGTTAGAACTCCAGGAGGGGGCATACGCGAATTAAAGGATTGGGATTCCAGACCTGTGCCATCCAAGAAACACTACTGCTGTCTCATTTTTGGAAATGAGGCCCAGCACATACTTCATACAGTACCTGTTCGTTAATTTAGAAAAGGGATTTGGGCACCCGACACTTATGTACTTGACCACAAATGTGTAACTGCACAGGTTTAATGGTTAACAAGCTTCTTTTGAACCTCAATAACAACATATGGGAATAAATGACAGATTAGTGCTTTCTACACTTGACATTGTGCATTACCATACATTGGAAAGGCTGATCAATTATATGGTCCAGCTTTAAAGCCATTTCTTCTGAAACTTAAAAGCACTAGTTCCATAATTGACAGAACATCCATCACTTGCAGCTAACCATTTTCTCAGTATGTAAGTCCAAAACCCCCATTATTCACTCTGTGGATAGGACATTTATTCACAGTGCCCACCTTCCTTACATCCTAAGTCAGAGACTGGAATATTATCCCTCGAGTGAGCACAATCCCACCTTCTACTTCTGGCTTGCCTCACGTTACAAAGGTCCAGAGAAACGTGCGCATATCTGCCAACAGGCTTCTCTTTGAACAAGCATGTCACAAAATAACCTCACAAAATACCATTCTTCAAAGGACAAAACATAAAGGATGATTCCAAAAAGGGTGAAATAAGGGTTCGCATTTTTCTCTTCGGACAGTCTGTTTTTTTTAACCCTGGTTTCAACCAATAATCCCATTTTAAACAACTCAAACAATTTGAAAACATACATTTTCTTATGAGAAACATTTATAATCTGGATGGCACCTTCTCATACAAAAGGTTTTAGTGATGGGCATGCACTTCTCATTCCCTTTTACTATTGTTGGGACTTTGCACAGGAGAATGATGCTCTTAATACATGTTAAATGGCAATAATGGATAGTACTGTTCTCAAAGCAGAAACGTGTCTGAACACATTTTTCTTTTGAAACTCTGCTAGTTAATTCTGTCTGTGCAGCCAGTACAGTATTTATCTCTGGCTTCTGTCTCACACCTCCATTTTATGCTTTGGCAAACTTTGCTCTAGGCCACATTAATGACCTGAGGTGTTATCGCGCTCTTAATTCAAATACGGTGTTTGTTGTACAAAATGCTGATATGTAAATTGCAGATGTTGACGAGGGACTTTCCTTCACCATCACAGTGGCTGACAAGGGCTCCAGAACTTATCAGTTAGTGATTCCGAGGGGTAATTTCTTGAATCCCAGCGTTGGTTGGGTCACCAAGATTAACTTTTCCTTTATTAGCAGTTTTCTTTCTGTGTCGCTTATTTAATCAGTTCTGAAGTTCGTCACTACAGTCTGTTCTTCGGCGTGTCCCTGAATTTCTGCAATCTTTATTCCATTAGCAGGAAGTGTAATCCATGTATGCAAAGGTTCTTTGGAAAAATAAGGGGGCATCTGACATTGGGTCAGTTAGGGCTGCCCTTCCCCTGGCTGCGTGTGCTTCCGGTGTTTGCACGAAAATCATACCCAAATCCTTTAAGTGTTTCTCAAAGTTTTTTGTCGTATCTAGTTGATCGGGGCTGTGTTGTCGCTCAGTAGTTGCCAGTGTTGACTGAATCCTCCCATTGTGGTCGTGCTAGATTGTGGCAGTGCTGCTTGCAAGGGCACCCTCCTCAGATGACGCAAAGGAATCCACTTCTTGTTGTTGGTGCATCATGTGGCAGCAGCAGTCTCTGAGCCCAGCAGGACTTACAGTTCTTTCTTTCACTGGGGCAGGAGACGGTCAGATGTTTGGACCCAATGCCCACCCCCTCGCGAGAACATTCGGCAAGGCCACTTTCACCTGCTAGTCAATAAAAACACAACATTTGGCCAGACAGAACAATAGTCTCCAATCAATTCAATTGAAATGGCTGTTGTCATTTCCCCTTTTCTTTTTTTGTTTTGACATTCTGCAAAGCCTCTGTTGACCTGAAAGCAAGTAAGCAACTACCCTGTAAATCATTTCTCTACACCTTATACACATCATTCTATCATTTCATTTCAAAATCTTTATTCGGATACAATCAATATCCATAAAAGCACAAATCCAAAAATCACAGCCTATAATACATGGGTCGAATAAGAGGGTAGACAATAGAAAATAGAACAAATCATAACAAAATTGATTTCTAATCGAGCATCAAACAAATGCATCATACATTTTGTTAGTTAAAAATACAGTATAAAAAGAGAACTCGACAAGATGTAACTACAGTATAAAATATTAAATTAGCAAAGACAGGCTTCAGAGGGTACACATTGAATAATGAGCATGTGCTGCCACTTTCAAGAAAGAGAACCTACTCGGAAGGTTAGCTCCTCATCTTCCAAACTAACAATATACCTAGAGGCTGCCTTGTAATCAATCGAGAATAAATTCTTAAAAAATTGTATCAAAGGGGGCGTGGCCAACTGCCGAACATGGCGGCAGCTTAACTTGGGAGCTCCGCAAGGCAAACCGGCCCGTGCAATAATCCGCATGCACATCCGTCTAATGACCTGCACGAAGGGGTGAAATCGGCTCCGGGAACCAAGCGGCGCCCATAGAGCCGCCCCCGGCACAAATCCGACGCCGGGAAGTGCTCCGTCCGCCGGCGGTGGGGCGAGGCCTACGACAGCTCAGCAGCACCGGCCTAAAGTACGGGCGCAGGCCTGGCCGGAAGCTCACCTTGCCCGGCCGGAAGAAGTCAGCCTCAGCCGGCGCCCGCACCTCCCCGCCCGGCGCCGAGTCTCACCGCAGCGCTCAACTAACGCTACCTCTGGGAACGACCTCCGGTCCCCCTGAGCCAAGACTTTGACACCATCAAAGGCGGGCGAGACCCCGCACAGCGTTGAAGCAATCCTGGATCTGCGCTGCCGGGCGAGCGCCCAGCCACACGCGGCAAGGTAGGGCGGAGGACGCCTGGGTCGGCGCAGTCCCCCCACAGCTCTATACATTACTCTGGGCCACCGTTGGGCAGAAGGGTCGAGTACACCGTGGTGGCGCAAATCTCCAGCCACCCATTGCAGCTCTTGAAGGCGGCGGCACGGCCCACGTGGAGCAGGGTTACATAACGGAGTGCGAGTAGTGCACACATCGCCAAAACACAGCAAAAAAACCCTTCTACTGACTTCAGCAGCAGCAACTATAAGGCTGAACTTCAGGCGGGGAACGACCTGGGCCCTGCGGTACGCCACGATCCGAACCTTTACCGGCTGCCTCAACGGCAAACACCAAGGGGAAGGTTCACACGGTAGGAGGCCGGGCTGGGGCCAACTGAAAGACCGGACACTGTAGACCCAAGCATAACAACATGACGGGCAAAAACACGAGGAGCATGACAACGACGCAAGCAAAGCTTGATAAATTTGCCTATGCCCAGAGCGGCCACTCACAGGGGCCTGGACGACACTCCGCCGGTGCTTCCGCCGGTGCTTCCACGGACGCCAATGGCACTGGGAAAGTCACACTGGAAGCCATTATGAGAACCCTCACAGACGTCCAGGCGACGGTAGGCACCATCTCCACCGAGGTGAACCTGCTGCGAGCAGATTTTAAGAAAATGTCGGAGAGGGTGTCGCAAGTGGAGGTCGTCACGAAATCCCTCATTGAAGACACGTCAGATCTTCAGGTGGCGATGGAGCGACTGGAGAAGACCACTAAACAACTACAAGAAAAATTGGATGACCAGGAAGGGCGCTCGAGAAGAAATAACGTCCGCATCCTAGGCCTTCCGGAATCGGAGGGGAAGGGGGCCATGGACCTGTACATCGAAGACCTCATTAAGACCAAACTGCAGCCTAAAGGCCTGTCCGCCTTCTTCTCCATCGAGAGGGCACATCGAATCCCGGGGGGTACGGCCAAACCAGGGGCCACGCCAAGACCGGTGCTGGCCAGACTCTTCAACTTTAGGGACAGGGACGCCATTTTGCAGGCGGCCAGGGTGGCGCCACCGGTGAAAATCTTGAACTCCACGCTGGCGTTCTTCCCAGACTACACAGCCGAGGTGGCCAGGCGTCGAAAATCCTTCAATGAAGTCAAGAAGACGCTACGAGATAGGGGTCTGCCCTATTCAATGCTCTTCCCCGCCAAACTGCGGATAGTGGCTGAGGGGAGGACATGGTTCTTCGACAACCCCGAGGTGGCACGAGAATGGCTGGATGGCTGGAGACCGGCGGGCAAGCCTCAACGCCCGCACAAAGACCGCCAGGACCGCCGTAGTGAGAGGACGCCGGACCACCGTGCGGCCAGCCCGGCCACTGAACAGGGCGCGGCCGGGGGCCTAGAATCCGATCTTGAGAGGGACCCGTTTGATTCTGGCCAGCCTAACAGGGGCTGAATGACTACGATGGGAGCAACGAGATCTGGACACAGCCCTTGGGACCTTGGGCCGATGGAACTGAGTAGGGCGGGTTATGGCCGGTGCCTGTAGGGGACTCACCAACCCCACAAGCAAGTAAGACTAGATAGGGGGGGGACAAAAGCACTCTGCCAAGTTGGGGATGCGGGCGGGAATTCGTCCGTGGTGCAGGGGAGCAGGGAGGGGGTGGAGGCATGGGAGTTGCGAGGTTCAAGTTAAAGTTAAGTTTTTTGGTCATCATCATTGCGATCTTACAAGGCACAGACACACTACTAACTACGGGCGGCGTGCACCGCCTCCGCTTTCTGGCTTCCTTATCCTGCTGCACATAGTGAGCATGGTTCACACACTCAAATGGCACGACAAGTCCAAGCAACACCCGCTGTGGGTACCCCTGTGACGACAATGGTGCCCCCACTGAAGCTCCTTACATGGAATGTCAGGGGGTTGGGGGACAAAATCAAACGGGGTCTGGTGCTGCAAACTATTAAACGTAATCGATCTGACCTAGTGCTGCTGCAGGAAACACATCTAGCAGGGACCACCTGTAAGGCTCTGAACAGGCGTGGGTACACCATGGCAGTCCACTCCGAGTTTACCTCAGGTTCCAGGGGCACCGGGATACTCCTCAGAAACAACTCCCCCTTCTTGGTCACTGGCCGCAAAACAGATGATCAGGGACGGTTCGCGGCACTCTCAGGCCAGTGGGAGGGGAGGGCCCTGAATGTGATATCTGTATACATCCCCCCAGCACTTCACGCCACAGCCTTGCCAGCACTTAGTCGATTCCTTATTGATCTCCCAGATGGGGACGTGATCCTGGGGGGGGACTTCAATGCCATCACTGACCCCCTACTAGACACCTTTCCCATACGAGATCGTCAGAGAGGGACTGCCGCACTTCCGGGATTCTTGTCAGCTATGGGCCTCACAGATGTCTGGCGTCGCCTGAACCCCACAGCGCAGCAATATACACACTACTCAGCACCCCACAATAGCCTCTCACGTATTGACTACTTCTTCTTTTTGGGGGTTGGGCTGAGCTCCGTGGATAGACTTGATATCCTGCCACGAGGCATTTCCGATCACTCCCCGATCTCCCTTCACCTTTCTACCAAAGATTGTAAACGAGCTAGGCTGTACCCGATCTATCCCAATTATCTACAGGTACCTGACATTAGGAAAAAACTCAAGTTGACCACCACACACTATTTCAATGAGAACACAGGATCGGTCACATCGCCCTCAGTTCTGTGGGAGGCTTACAAGACGGTCCTCCGAGGGGCGTCCATATCTGCCATTACTGGGTATAAAAGGGAGTCTAGGGCTACACTGGCTAATCTGGAATTAGCATTACACACGGCGAACACTGCGCATATGGCGGACCCCACCCCTGAGACAGTCCATGAACTACAGCTCCGTCAGCAGCAACACCAGGCACACCTCACTATGATCACCAAAGGGCACCTCGCGAACACTGCGCACAGAATCTACGATGTGGGCGATAAGGCGGGGAAGATGCTGGCATGGCTGGACAAACGAGGTGGCAGTAACAAGGGGATACACGGGCTCTACGATGCGGCCGGCGTGCTGCAAACTCACCCGGAACAAATAATCCAGGCTCTAGCTCGCCACTTCCAGGGGATTTACACACCGACACGGACAGTCACCGAGCGGGAAGCCACAGAATCACTTAGTCACATTCCTGTCCCCGTGCTCACACCCGAAGCACAGCAGGAGCTTGATGCAGACCTGACAGAGGGAGAGGTCCAGTTGGCAATATAGGCGCTGCAGTCAGGCAAGGCCCTAGGCCCAAACGGTATTCCTGTGGAGTGGTATAAGACGATGGACTCTGTGCTGGCCAAGCCCCTCTTAGACATGTATAAAGACAGCGCAGAAATGGCGCTGCTTCCGCTCGACCAACGTACGGCCACCATTGTGGCCATCCCCAAACCAGCCAAGCCACCAACAGACAGTGCCTCATACCGACCCATTTCCCTGCTCAACACAGAAGCAAAGGCCCTGGCGAAACTCCTGGCCAGTCGCCTGACCAAACATCTGAGTACCCTGATACACCCTGACCAATCGGGCTTTATGCCACACAGAAGCACAGCGCTGAATCTACGGAGGGTCCATGGGGTACTGGCGAAGGCGCATCTTCTTACGGAGCAGGCTGTGATACTTTCCCTAGATGCTAAAATGGCGTTTGATTTGGTAGAGTGGGAATACCTTTTTGCTGTCCTAGCCCGCATGGGTTTCGGACCCCAGTATCTGGCATGGGTGCGACTACTCTACACCCAACCGATGGCACAGGTGGTTGCGAATGGTCGCATATCTTCGACCTTTCCACTGGGGAGGGGGACTAGGCAGGGGTGCCCGCTGTCGCCCCTGTTGTTTGCGATAGTGCTGGAGCCGCTGGCAATCCTGCTTAGATCAACGCTGTTGTTCCGGGGAATCACTTGGAGCGACGGGTGGGAAGACAAGGTCTCCCTCTACGCCGACGACATGTTAGTATACATGGCCGGCCCCACTGAAGGGGTCCCCGCCCTGTTGGCAGTTTGCGATGAACATGGCAGGGCCTCGGGATACACCCTGAACTGGTCCAAATCTATACTCTATGTCCTTAAGGGCCCGGCTCCGGTGCTGCCGGCTGACTGTCCTCTCACGATAACCACCTCCTCCTTTAAATACTTGGGTATCTATGTGACAAATGACTCTAAACAGTTCTATATCGAAAACCTGCAGCCGCCTCTGCAAAGATTGCGTGCTGATGTCAAATACTGGGCGGCACTGCCACTGACCCTCCTAGGGCGCGCGGCACTCTATAAAATGATGGCTCTGAGATTCTGTATGTGCTTGAAAATTCCCCTTATGTGGTTAACCCACAGTACTTTAGACGGGTAGCGGCGTTGGTCTCCAGCCTGTTGTGGAGTAATGGCCCGGCGCGGATAGCACAGGCAAAACTGGTGAAGAGCTGGTACGAGGGGGGTATTGCATTACCCAATCTCCAACTATATTACTGGGCGTCACAGCTTAAGGTTATTAATCATTGGATCCACGCCTCACGGGAAGACCCCGCATATAAGGCGGACTGGTCGCAACTGGGGACTGAGGGCATGCTCTCGGTGCTGTACAACTACCCGCAAGTGAAAACCCTGCTTGGCCCAACATTCCACACAGCGACGATCTGGCATGCGGCGCAATCACGCCTAGGATGGAAGGGTAAAATCACCAGGCTAACACCACTATGGGACACTAAAACACTGGGTAACCTACGGGCTTGTAAGGGGTTTGCGAGATGGGACGACATAGGGATCTCGGTGGTGGGGGACCTCTGGGACAAGGGCGCGATTATTCCCTTCCAGCACCTCCAGCAACAATACGGCCTGGGGCCCACTGAAACGTACCGATATGTACAAATCCGGCATGCATTACTGCAAGCGATCCCACCAGACACCACACTCCCAGAATCATCGCCACTTGAAGATAGGCTACTCACCGAATTCATGGAGCAAAAAGCCACCTCACTCACGTACAAAAAGTTGATTAACAACCTGCCAGATCCCACACACAAACTTAAAGAGAAGTGGATGGAAGAATTGGGCGACATGGATGAAACGGAGTGGAATGAGGCATTGGCCTCGCCGAGGGAAGTGGGCATATCAGCTAGATTCCGCCTGGTGCAGCTCAAGGTGTTACACCGCACCTACTACACTCGCACACTACTCCACAAAATACAGAGAACACCACACCCATACTGCCTCAGGGGATGCGGGGAGGAAGGGACTCTCCTACACACGTTATGGGAATGTCCACAAATCAGGGAACTATGGCGACAGATTATGCGCACAGTCTCTCAGGCCATCAATGTCTCTGTCCTACCGGAACCTCGTAAATGCCTGTTGAACATTTGGGACCCTACAGACTTAAACAGGTATGGACAACTGTGGGTTACCCTGGCAGTGACAGTGGCCAAACGAGACATTGCACAGAGGTGGGGCGCTCCGGAGGTACCGAACGGGGCAGGATGGATAAGAAACATGGACCTTCTCATGGTAAAGGAGAGAGCAGTATATGTACTAAGAGCCTGCCCCCGCAAATGGAATCGGGTGTGGATGCCTTGGAACAAAAATAGGGGTGACCCACGTGAGGCATTGCCAGAGGGTGAGGACTCGGAATCGGAGGAAGACGAGGACTAGTGGCAATGGATATGCCAGCTTAGACAGGGGAGGGACCGGGAGGCGGAGGGTATGCACCGCTACTGAAGACGGAATGCTGAATGTATGAGCCTGTAGGATACTATATGTGAACGTACACACTTATTGGTACAATGATGACCGTTGTTGGGTTTTTAGACTTGTTTTCTTTTTTCGTATATGTTCCCGCTAATACCACGTATGGGTGAAGTCAGCCTGCTGAAGCGAAATAGTAAGGACGGGATGGGTGTTAAGAAGAAGGGGTGAAACTGGGCCATGTAATACATAGGACTGTTCTATTCACTTCTCAACTACTAGGCCTTAACTGGAAATGATAGCTGTTGATGCAAATTGTGTTACATCCTTTCCCCACTAGGGGATCATAATGCTGTTATATCGCTACAAATGCAATTGTCGATATGCATATCTCTTCTGAACTCCTGACAATAAAGAATTTTCAAAAAAAAAAAAAAATTGTATCAAAAACTGTTTTGTGTATTTTAAATAAAAGCTAGGTCATTCTATCTTTCCACCACACTTGCTTCTGAGTGACAGGCACAGTGGAACTTCCACTCACCCCAAATATTTATTCTCCTCCTTCTTTTCTCTCTTTCACGTTGTGTTCCAGCCACAGACCATTGCGCTTTGAAACATGAACCTCATTTTGGAAAGATACCTCTTTGTTTTTCTCAACATAGATGTGAAGATGTAGCCTAATTCTTTCTCTTCCTTATCATTATTTACTTGCTTCCAAGTCCATTATCTCCTCACAAAGCTCCACAGTAAGTGTCCTCTTACACCATCTGAAATCAGCACAGGGTAGTTTAGGAGGTGACATAATTCCTAATATCACATCTTCAGAATCATTATAAATGTCAGAATGCGACATTGTAAAGGAAAATAAATCCGAGATGAGCTTCATTTAACCTGAGTAGACAGATCCACACTGGTCATGTATTTCTTTGAAATTAAGTAAGTAGTCTCTCAAAGGTGATACTGACCATGAAGATGAGAATAAATGGTAAAATACGGTATTGTCCTCCCAAAGAATCATTTAAGTGCCATAACAAAAAAACATTCACTTTAAAAGTTAACATTGTGCACAGGGTAATAGTCATTTTGCCTATGATTGATTCCGCCCTATGGAACCGTTGTGGCATTTAGAATTTCTTTAATTATTTACACACATCATATCATGGCAGTCACTGCCAAAGAAAATTCTCATTATCAAAGGTAGTGTAAACAAAACAATACATAGCATAGACTTTGGACCATGGAAATATGTTTCCTATTCTTATAATATTTCCTGTTGACTTGTGACTGATGCATTCAATTTGATGCCCTCCTCTCTTTGGAGATGGTTGGTTTTTTCTTTGCTGCTTGATAAGCCAGATAAATCCATAAAATAACATACCCTTAATACACTAGCAGCAAGTTTGTCCCTCCAGATCAGGGGTATCCAACCTTTTGTATTACCAGCGCTACTGGCGTTCAAAGAAATCCATTGCGAGTTAGCATTATTAGTAGCGCTGTAAAGGTGATCACTATTGAATACGATTACATTAGTGGGCACCCTGTGCTAGTCACAGCTTCAGTGCCCCTTGTATGAAGGTAATAACATTAGTAATACGTCTCCCCCCACTATTCAGCACTCAAAAATCAGCTTTAAATATATGTTGGGAATTTAACCATCTTAAACATCAGCTCATGAGTTTTGCAAGTACACACATTTTGTTTTTCCTTGAAAACACAGTTTTTACATACATATATCAATTCAAACAGTTAAGAGGTTCTGTTTTCATAGGCTGGGGTGCACACAGGAGAGCTACTTGCCAGAGCTGGAGAGCTACTGGTTGGAGAAGCCTGCTCCATATATACGCACAACCTGTCATATTTACCACCTGGGTCATTTATGTTGCTGCTTAAATTCACTCCACAGCTAATTTCACTTGTCATACACAAAATTAAAAAATACCACCTAAGTGAATGTAAATTTAGTTCCCATTATTATTTAATTCACATGTTTATTTCTTCTTTAAAGGAAACACATTTAAATTTAATGAAAAGTGAGCATAAAAAATGATGGAAACATTTAATTTTTTTTTCTTTTTTTTTGTAAGACCTTTATTATCATTTAACAGTAGTACACCGCGATGAGCCTACAACCCTGGGGCCAGCTGCGTCTCTTCAAGTAAGTATTAGAGTGATAAATTACACAGCCCTTCAGCCGACAACGTCAGGTCCGGCAGCGTCATAGTGGAGATATTCAACCCGCACATTCCCTTCGCTTACTCAAAATCAATTCACGTCTTATTTTTTGTTTTTTGTTTTTGTTTTAAAACTCATATCAAACCATGACCAACAGTTCTTCACATTAGTATGAATACAAAACAAACCGTAACTATGGCAGTGTCAACGACATTCTTTACTGGTATACCATTAATGTTGATGAATAAATGTTGCGGGTCCCATGCGCACTGACTACAGTCTAACGTCTTAACCGGTCACATTCTTATCTTGCGGTGAGTGTCACCACCATTACTCATATCAATCTGCGAGATTATCACAGTCGAGATCCCCCTCGTCGTCAGAACTTTCAATATCTTCTTCCATCAATGGGTCACACAAATCTCCCCGATACCCGTTCCAGGGCAGCCATATTTGATTCCATTTACGAGGGTTTGCCCTTAGTGTATACACTGCTCTTTCTGTTAACATTAACACGTCCATATTCTTACACCATTGCATCAAAGTAGGAGAATCTGCCGCCCCCATTTCTGTGCTATATCTCTCTTCGCAACCATAATGCCCACAGTGTCCCAGAGCTGTCCATGGTGTGTCAGGTCATTTGGGTCCCACACATTCAGTAAGCATTTACGGGGGTCTGGTGGAAGGGAGACCTGCAGTGTTTGGGAGATTGTGCGCATTACCTGCTTCCAGTATCAAATATCATCGGGCATTCCCAAATCGTGTGAATGAAATTGCCTTCTTCCCCACATCCCCGGAGACAATAAGGGTGTTGCGCCCTGTGGAGCTTGTGTAGGGTGGTCCTGGTATAATCTATCCGGTGCAGTACCTTAAGTTGCACCAGTCTGAACCTGGCCGAGATGCCCGCCTCTTTTGGGGACGCAAGTGCCGCATTCCAGTCTGTTTCATCCATCTCCCCCAGTTCGCCCACCCATTTCTCTCGCAGTTTAGTCGTGGGTCTGACATGTTGTTCATGAGCTTGCGGTATGTGAGCGAGGTAGCGCTTTGCTGCATAAAGTCAGTGAGTAGCCGGTCCTCCATCGGGGAGGCCTCAGGGACTTCCGTGCCCTCTGGGATTGCTGTCAGTAGTGCATGCCTAATTTGTACATATCTATGTTTCAGTTTGGCCTAGTCCGTATTGTTGCTGAAGCTGGGAGAAGGGGACCTCTGTCCCGTTTGTCCACAGGTCTCTCACCGTGGAAATGCCAATATTGTCCCACTGTGTGAATCCCTTACTCTGCCGTAAACGACCCAATGCCTTGGCGTCCCATCGTGGGGTGATTTTCGTAATTACACCTCCCAAATTTAGTTTCGCTTGTGCTTTATACCACAGCGCCACCGTATGTTTTGTGGGTCCTATCAGTTTCGCCGCCAACCCTTTATGATATAGTGTTGCTTATAGGCTGTGCGTGCCTAGTTTCACTCTATCGGCCCTATATGCGGGGTCGTCCTGAGGGACATGCAACCAGTGGTTAATGATTTTAAGCTGCGTCGCCCAGTAGTACATGTGCATGTTAGGTAGCGCTATCCCTCCCTCGTACCAGCTCCTATTTAGCTTCACATGTGCAATTCGGGCAGGGCGGTCTCCCCATACCAGACCAGACACCATGGCCATCACCTGCTGAAAGTAACGCGGCGGCACCAAATAGGGGGTATTTTCGAGCGCGTAGAGGAAGCGCGGCAGCGCAATCATTTTAAATAGGGCCGCCCTCCCCAGCAGTGTCAGGGGCAGGTCTCTTCAGTGCTGCACGTCGCGTCGCAGGCGTTCTAGTGGTGGTCTCAAGTTTCTGTCATAAAAGTCAGACGCATTCCGGGTGACATGGATCCCGAGATATTTGAAGGAGGTCTCCGCTATCTCCAGCGGACAGTCTGAGGGGAGGACCAGCGCCGGGCCATGCAGTACGTATATAATCGATTTTGTCCAGGTAATCGTGTAACCGGACACCTTCCCATGAGTATCACACATTACTAGGAGTTCCGGTATCCCACGTTCTGGTTCCATCAAATAAACTATCCTGTCATCTGCGTAGAGGGAGACTCTGTCTT
The DNA here is from genome assembly GCF_964263255.1 of Lissotriton vulgaris. Taxonomy (NCBI): domain Eukaryota; kingdom Metazoa; phylum Chordata; class Amphibia; order Caudata; family Salamandridae; genus Lissotriton; species Lissotriton vulgaris. Next base: position 195,324,186 of record NC_141690.1, read on the forward strand.
TCCAGCCCTCCCCCCAGCAAACCCTTTTAACAGCGGAGTAGCCCTAATTAGGGTTGCTAACGGTCTAGCACCATGGCAAACAATAGGGGTGACAGTGGACATCCTTGGCGCGTACCTCTAGCCGGGTGTATCGTACGTGAGATATGACCGTTTGCTGTGACTTGCGCCACCGGGCTGGAATAAAGGAGTTGTATCCACAATATAAATTTGGTGCCGAATCCCATTGAGCAAGTACTGCAAATAAATAATTCCATTCGACCATGTCGAATGCCATTCTAGCATCCAAGGATAAAAATTGCCGCCGACACCGCAGTTGCGGCGCACGCGCCTGCGCCCCATGTACTCGGCGAAGGTTCAGTGCAGTACTTCTGTGTGGCATAAAACCCGACTGATCCGGGTGGATCAAGTGCGAGAGGTGGGGCATTAATCTCATAGCCAGCAGTTTCGCCAGTATCTTGGCTTCTGCGTTGAGGAGTGATATCGGGCGGTAGGACGTGCATTCCGCCGCAGGTTTCCCGGGTTTCGGAATTGCCATGATTGTGGCCGTACGTTGGTCCAGGGGGAGTTCAGCGCCACCGTATGTTTTGTGGGTCCTGTCAGTTTCGCCGCCAACCCTTTATGATATAGTGTTGCTAATAGGCTCCAAACTTTCTGTGTACATCGCTAGTAGCGGTGCACTCAATGTTTCTGACATTGTCTTGTACCATTCAATTGGGATCCCGTTGGGGCCCATAAGCCTTGCCAGATTGCAAGGCGGTAATGGCCAATTGTATTTCTCCAGTCGTGAGCGCGGCTTCCAGCTCTTCCATTGCTTCAGGTGCAAGTGTTTATGTCGGTATGTTTTGGAGGGCAGCCTGTGCCGCCTCCATTGTCACAACCCCATCCGGTGTGTAAACCTTCTGAAAGTAGTCTGCTAGTTCGTCGACTATATCCTCCGGGCGTGTGATGAGCGTCACTTCAGCAGCGCTGAGCTGTAGTATACTCCTACTGGTGCCCTGTTTCTTGTCCAACCAGGCCAGCATATTCCCTGCCTTGTCCCCTACATCGTAGATTCTATGTGTGGTTGCCGCTATATTTTCTACGGTCCATTGCTTCAGGTGGTCATCGTGCTGCCGTTGGCATAATTGCAGTGTATGGAGCGTGTCCGGTGTTGGGTCAACCACATGGGCTGTGTTCTCCGAGCGCAGGGCCAATTCCAGCTCCGCTAATTCTCCTCTTTGGGATCGCTTATGTCCCGCTATGGACGCCATGGCTTGCCCTCTTTAAACTGTCTTATACGCTTCCCATAGGACAGAGGGAGACTCCACTGATGCCGTGTTCTCAGTGAAATAATACTGGGTCGCTTTTTGCAGTTCCTTCCTAATAGTCGGAACCTTGAGGTATCCCGGATGAAGCGGATATATCCTCTTGCGAGTCTTTTCCTGGCAGGACAAAGACAGTGTTATTGGGGAGTGGTCAGATATGCCCCTGGGTCCGATGCTTACATCATCAATAGTTAATAGACCGTCACCCAATGTCAGGAAGTAGTCTATTCGCGACAAACTACTGTGTGTTGCGGAATAATAGGTATATTGCTGTGTTGTGGGGTGCATGTGTCTCCATACATCTGTCAGTCCCTGCGCCTATAAGAAGCTGCTGAACCGAGAAGGTCCAGCCGTCTGGGACCAGACCGGAAATCGATCCAGCGTATCGTGTGCTACAGCGTTAAAATCCCCACCGAGGATAAGGTCTCCCGCCGGGAGGTCCAGGAGGAATTTCCCCAATGCTGGGAGAGCGATGGAGTGGAGTGCTGGAGGAATGTAGACTGACACTATGGTTATCGGTCTGCCCTCCCATTGACCCTGTATGGCCGCGAAGCGACCCTGGTCGTCTGTTTTGGTGTGTTGAAGTATGAACGGGGATGATCTGCGCAGCAAAATGCCTGTCCCACGCGACCCAGATGTGAATTCTGAGTGTACTGCCACGTGGTAGCCTCTTCTATCCAATGCCTGACATGCTTTGCCCGTAAGATGTGTCTCCTGCAGGAGGACCAGTGCGGGCCTAGTAGCTTTATACTTTGCATAACCAGCCCCCTCTTAATTTAGTCACCTAATCCCCTCACATTACATGTCATGATCTGTAATGGTGCCACTTGTGTTATTTGAGCTCTCCCCATGGGAGCTTCATCCCCTGCATCTTGTGCCATTCTGAAGCTGGATGTGCGCAGAAGTATATGGCATGAGTAGCAACGCACATTGTTCACCCTGCATTAACGTCGCAAGTGTACCTTTGTCGTTGTGTCCTGCCTGAAAACATTGCATCAACCTTTCAACATACAGTTCCCCTTCATGTAGAACCTGAAAAACTAAAACTTCCCCCCCCCCCGTACCCCCCACCCTGCCTCCCTGCTATACGGACATTGAACCGCCCGCCACCCCAACTTAGCAGAGTGCTCTACCCAACCCTCACACAAAATACTTGCTGTTGGGGTGAAAGACTCCCCGGAGCCGGCGGCCCCTCATACTCTCATCAGAGTCCTGAATTCCAGTGTCCATTGGCATCCCGCTTGTCGAGTACCACAGTAAGCAAGACTCAAGCCGGTGCCGGGTGTTCATCGTCTCAGTCCTGTTTCATCGCCGAGATCTTCCCTTGCTGGTGATCGTTCTGCATCGTCCGTCCCTGACGCCTGTGATCCCATTTGACTTCCAGTTCGCTGGTCCCGATGTTTTCTATTCGAACGGCGAGGTTGTTCGACCTGTCTCCAGCCCTCCAGCCATTCTCGGACCATGTCCGGTGTATCGAAAAACCAGGTTTTGTTGTCCGCCACCACCCGCAACTTGGCCGGGAATAAAATTGAGTACGGTATCTCCTTTGCCCTCAACACCTTCTTCACGTCCAGGAAAGTTCTGCGGCGACGGGCGACGTCAGCTGTGTAATCCGGAAAGAAAGCGATCGAAGAGTTCTGAATCCGGATGGGCGGTGAAACTCTCGCCGCCTGTAGTATTGCGTCCCGATCACAGAAGTTAAAGAGTCGCACCAATATTGGTCTTGGATCTGCACCGGGTTTTGGCCTTCCTCCCGGGACTCTGTGCGCCCTTTCGACCGAGAAAAAGGTAGAAAGGCCCTTAGGCTGGAGTCACGTTTTCATCAAGTCCTCTACATAGAGTTCCATTGCTCTGTTGCCTTCAGACCCCGCAACCCCAAGAATTCTGACGTTATTCCTCCTAGAGCGTCCCTCTTGGTCATCCAGTTTTTCTTTCAATGATTTGTTTTCAACTACCATCCGCTCCATTGCTGTTTGCAGCTTCAACTAAGGATTTTGTGACTACTTCAATGGCCTTCACATGTTCGAACATTTTGTGGAAGTCTGCGCGTATTAGGGTGACTTCTGTGGAGATCGACCCCACTGTCCCCTGCACCTGCGTCAGCGCCTTCATAACATCCTCTAGAGTCACTTTCTTACCCCCATCTCCATTTGGTGGCTTCCCTGTGGACGCCCTTGGTGTCAAGGTTAGCAGCGGACAAGTAATCCAAGTGAAGAACACACAAGCCACTAACCTGAGGTGTCTAGCCAGCGGGGACCACGGCGAGATGATAGTCTTCCCTATACCCAATAGCACTGACCCTCCCCGTGTGACATACACACCGGAGACAGGTAGTCCTCCAGGTAAGGGGAAGGATAGTTGATCGGGGAAGGTTGTTGTGAAGACACCCCTCAAGGTCTGGTCTAAGACTTCGGATGACGTCAAGGCACAACAATTTCTGGAAACACAAGAACACTTGTTTAGCACTACCAGGGGGAAGATGCCAAAGTTGTTGCATATATATATATATAACCAAGTATTCACTTACTGATAACCACCGCTTGTAACAGCCTGAAGTCTGGGAAAGGATGATGACTCAAGTTCAAGCGGAAGGTGGGCTGTTAACTCACAGCTCGATCCAAGGAAAGAATTAAGTCTAAGTGAATAGCACCGAGTAGTTAGATTCACTACCGGTGGGAAGATTTGCTCAGTATCTAAATAGTTCAACTATCCTCAGGGTTGATCCGAAGGAAAAGTAGAAAACTACACTATGATAGCACGGCCGTGCTAAATGTCATGTGTCTGAATTCTACTTGCGGGAAATGAACAAAGTATCTTGGCGTCCTCAGCGGGAAGGAAAGCGTCCGCGCACACCCAACCCTCGGCGTCCTCAGCGGGAAGGAAAGCGTCCGCGCACACCCAACACTCGGCGTCCTCAGCGGGAAGGAAAGCGTCCGCGCACACCCAACACTCGGCGTCCTCAGCGGGAAGGAAAGCCTCCGCGCACATCCAACACTCGCAACTCAAGAAAAGCTAGTTCCAAACACGATCGTAAAACCGGAAGGATTGACAAGCATCCGGTGATGGGAAAAGAGTGTTTTTATACACTCCCAGAGGGCGTGGACCGTTTTGCCAGGCCCCAGGGATTTCTGGGAGATGTAGTGCTGCAGCGGTATTTCCTTATACTACCTCTCCAGCTATGGGTAATCGCTACAGAACCCCCTCTCGAGGATCGCCGCTCCGGCGGTCGACCCGGCTTCCCTGGATTCTGCAGATGAAACTGAGCTACCAATTCGGGGCATTGGAGATTCTGCTCCGGTTCCCATGTTCTCTCCTCAACCCCAAATCCTTTTCAACCAACCAAATACTGCACTCTGGCCCGATGGATCCGTGAATCCAACAACTCTTCTACCTCGTATTCCTCCAACCCCTCCACCAACACCGGGGAAGGATGAACGGGTAATCTAGTGTCCACGGGACAAGGCAGGAGTATGGAGACGTGAAAAACAGGATGGATCCTCCAGTTCTGGGGAATAGACAATTTCAGTGCTACCGGGTTGATGACCTCCTCAACACTATAGGGACCTATGTATCTAGGTTTGAGTTTGTTAATATCCCGGAGATGAATGTTTTTAGTGGAAAGCCATACCTTGTCCCCCACCTGGTAGACCGGTTCTGGAGTGCGTTTCTTGTCGGCGTAGCGTTTCTGCGAGGCCTGAGCTTCCGCCAAGTGGCGCTTTGCATCTATCCGTACAGCCTGAAGATGCGCATGATGTTCTTGAATACTGGGCAGGTTGGTTGATACTGGCCAATCGAATGATTTGATTTGATTGATTTGATTTATCTATTTCTAAAGCGCACGAATGCCCGGAGGCGTCTTGGCGCTATGACATGTCCGTAGTCCTGAACTGGTCTTAGGTTTATGCAGTGAACAACCATGTTTTAATTTGCTTTCTGAACAAGTCCAAAGATGGGCTGTTTTTTATATCTAATGGTAGTTGATTCCATGTCCTTGCTGCGTGGACGAAGAAACTTCTTCCCCCCCAGTTCGCTCGTTTGAACTTGGGTATTGCTATCAGTTTTTGTTGGCCAGATCTAAGTAGTCTGGATGGTTCGTATTTCCTCAACTGCGTCTTTATGAAAAGAGGTCCTTTGCCCTGCAGGGCCTTATAGGTCAAACATAGTGATTTAAATTTGACTCTTTTGGCGACTGGAAGCCAATGAAGTGATGCTAATTTATGGCTGACGGACTGAAACTTTGGTATGTCCAGGATCAGTCTTGCTGCAGCATTTTGAAGGCGCTGCATCTTATCTAGGATTTTTATTCTGGCTCCTGCATACAGTGCATTTCCGTAGTCCAGGCGGGATAATGCTAGAGCTGTGACTACCGTTTTACGTGCATCTTGGGGCAAATATGGTAGTATTTTTTTATCATTTTTAGTATTAGCCAAAAAGAAGATGCCAGTTTGTTTACTTGGGCTTCGTATGCTAGCTTGGTGTCTATCATGAATCCCAAATCTTTCACCTTCTCCGAGGGGTCTGGGCATGTTCCCAGCTTGTCAGGCCACCAGTCTGGGGACCAGATGTCTGCATTACCTCCCAAAAACATCACCTCACTCTTTTCTCCATTGAGTTTAAGGCAATTTTGTTGCATCCAATGACTAACTTTTAACATGCAGTGTTGGAATTTGTCGGCTGTTACCTTTGTGTCTTTATCTATGGATATGACGATTTGGGTATCGTCTGCGTACGAGATTGGCGTGAAGCCATTTTCCCTTATTACTTCTGCAAGGGGGGCCACGTACAAGTTAAAAAGCGTTGGGCTTAATGATGAGCCCTGCGGGACACCACATGGTACCTCAAAGGAGTCTGATTTTGAGTTTCCTAGTTCCACTGTAAACTTTCTATCCTTCAGGTATGATGTGATGAGATTGCATGTAGATTCGCTTGCTCCAGCTTCTCTAATGCGGTTTATTAGAATCTTGTGGCTGACCGTGTCGAAGGCCGCCGAGAGATCCAACAATACCAAGGCGGCCTTCTCCCCATTGTCCAGTATTTTCCTAAGTTCTTCAACTGCCGTGAGGAGAGCTGTCTCTGTGCCGTGCCCTTCACGGAATCCGAATTGGGAATGGTCAAGCCAATTATTGTCCAATAGATATCGTGATAGCTGTTTATTTAGTAGTTTCTCTAATACTTTTGCGGCAAAAGGGATCCTAGCTATGGGTCTATAGTTGCTAGGGACCTCACAATCCAAGTTGGGTTTCTTCAGGAGTGACCTGATCGATATAGTTTTCCAATCGTTTGGAAATGTGTTAGTGTCTAAAATTATAGCAAACAGTTTTTGTAGTACCAGTCCTATTTGCTCTGAACAGCTTTGCATCACCTTAGGTGGACAAGGGTCTAAGGGGCTGCCCGAATTAGTTACCATTATTTCTTTGCTAATTTGTTCCACTGTTGGTAGGGCCCAATGAAAAGATGGTGGGCAGATGAATGGATTGGTTGGTTTTACAGCAATAATGGGGTCTTGAGTAGTTTTTTCTGCTTGATTATTTTTAAACAGCTCATAGACTGATGACACTTTACTTACAAAGAAGTGGCCTAGTGTGTTGCAGAAGTCGGATGATATATCCTCAGGGTTATTATTTTCAATTTTAGCAAGTTTTTTGACTACTGCAAATAGATCTTTGCTTGAGTTTTTTGATGCATTTATTTTCTGTACAAAGAATTTGCTTTTTTCTGCCCTAGTCATATTTTTGTAAGTAGCCAGTTCATTTTTATAGTCTTTTCTTAGTTTGGGGTCATAATGCGTTCTCCACTTTTTCTCTGCTCTTCTGCAGGTCTGTTTTTGTGTCTTCAAGGCGTCTGAGTACCAGGGTTGCGAAGGGGATTTTCTTTTAAATGTCACTCTTTTTTGAGGTACTGAAGTCTGGATTGCTGTTTTAAGCCAGTCATTAAATTGCGTACAGGCTGTGTTACAGTCGGTATCCAGAATTGGGTATGAAGACTTCAATGTCTCTACCAGCATGTGGGAGTTGACTTTAGACCAGTCAGGGTAGGTGGCTCTTTTTTGACTTTCGTTTGGTTTTCTCAGCTCCTCTGTAATTTCTAGTTGGAAAGAGACCAATTTATGATCTGTCCAGGCGATTGGGTGGACTTCCACCTTTATTAATTTTTGACATGAAGTAAAAATACCATCTAGTGTATGTCCAGCTACATGCGTGTCTAGATGGACTTTTTGATCTAGGTCAAAATTGGCCATTGCATCTTTAAAGGCATTTACCTTGGGGTCTGAGGCTTTCTCAAGATGTAGGTTGAAATCTCCCAGAATTGTGTAGTCTGGGTTCGTTACACTAGATTCTAGGAATGGGCTTAATGATTCAATGAGCGGTCTTTTGGCATTTGGAGGTCTGTAAATTAGTAGTCCATTAAAAGTGTAGTTGTTAGTGATCTGGATTTGGAATGTCATAGTCTCACAGTCAGGATGACTTCCTTTTTCAGAGCTCTTGACTCTGAAATTTTCTTTAGCTATAATCGCTAATCCTCCTCCCCGTTTAATTTTTCTGTCTGCTCTGAAAAACGAGTATCTTTCAGGTATTGCCAAAGATATGTCGGCGTCTGATGCCTCGTCTGCCCAGGTTTCAGTTATAAATAGTACATCAATTTCTCGATTTTCAATCATGTATGCAATATGGGTACTGTGTTTAACCATTGATCTAGCATTTATTAGCCCTGCCTTGATCGTAAGGTTCTTGATATTCTCTATGTTACATTGTGTTTGAGCTTTGTTGATATTTTTTATTGATGTGAATTCAAAAGTATGAGGGCAGCAGGGACATTGCTTACCTTCTTCCTTTAGGTCTATTGATGGGCATGTTGCGCTATGTCTTAATGTCAGAATCTCCTGTGATGAGTATTTCCTAGGTTCGGTCTCTGTGTCTTTTTGGGCAGGTGGTCGGGCCCTGGGCTCTGTCCTGGCTCGGACGGGCGCAGACGGGCTTGCCTTAGGCGCTCCCGCTGCGCTTCCGGTGGCAACACATGATGTAGGCGTAGTAAGGGGGCGTGGCCTAATTAGTGGGCGTGTCCGAGGTCTCGCCTGGAGTGGCGTGTCAAGGATCGATGCAGCCGGCGCTTTGAAACGCTGCCCCGACTGATTTAGGTAGGCTTTAAGTACTGCACAGAGTATCTAACACACAAATATTCAACAATTAGTTAAAAAGGTTTTAAAAAGATTGCGACGTTGCTCGTGGCAATGCCAGTGGAGTTTAGGACAAATCTGTGTGAGCGCTGAGTTCTCGTGCTTAAATGTGATGCTCGGTGGGCGTGGCCTAATTAGTGGGCGTGTCCGAGGTCTCGCCTGGAGTGGCGTGTCAAGGATCGATGCAGCCGGCGCTTTGAAACGCTGCCCGGACTGATTTAGGTAGGCTTTAAGTACTGCACAGAGTATCTAACATACAAATATTCAACAATTAGTTAAAAAGGTTTTAAAAAGATAGCGACGTTGCTCGTGGCGATGCCAGTGGAGTTTAGGACAAATCTGTGTGAGCACTGAGTTCTCGCGCTTAAATGTGATGCTCGGTGGGCGTGGCCTAATTAGTGGGCGTGTCCGAGGTCTCGCCTGGAGTGGCGTGTCAAGGATCGATGCAGCCGGCGCTTTGAAACGCTGCCCGGACTGATTTAGGTAGGCTTTAAGTACTGCACAGAGTATCTAACACACAAATATTCAACAATTAGTTAAAAAGGTTTTAAAAAGATAGCGACGTTGCTCGTGGCGATGCCAGTTGAGTTTAGGACAAATGGAAGTATGTTCGGATGATACCCAAGAAGGCAAAAGAAAGGGGAACAACCCAGGGTGGAGTGGTCAGAGTTATTATACGTGAATTCCGCTAGCCATAAGAGGGTGACCCAATCCGTCGAGTTCTGCAAAGTGAAGCAACGCAGATATTGCTCAATAGTTTGGTTGAGCCTCTCCGTTTTGCCATCTGTCTGCGGGTGGTAACTTGTAGAGAGCCTGACATCAATAGCTAAAGATTCACAAAGGGCTTTCCAAAAACGGGATGTGAATTGAGCCCCTCTGTCGGTAATGAAGACTCTCGGAATGCCATGTGCTCTGATGAGATGCTGCAATATAACCATGGCCAGTTCCGCGGATGTGGGTAGACCCTCCAAAGGTACAAAATGACCCATTTTGGTCAAGTGATCCACAATCACCAGTACAGTCGTTTTTCCTTGACATAATGGCATCTCCACGATGAAGTCCATTGAGACCGTATGCCAAGGTTTAGGGGGTACAGGAATGGGACGTAGCAGACCCGTAGGTCTGGTGTGTTTGGCTTTACCTTGGGTGCACACTGAACAGTTCCTTACGTATTTCTTGACATCATTTCGTAAGGTAGGCCACCAGAATGATCGCTCTATGGTAGCGATAGTCTTGTACACCCCCCAATGTCCACCTAACACAGAATCATGTGCCCAATTGAGCACCTGCATTTGCAACCCAGGGTCCGGCACATACAAGGCCTGCCGGTAGTACAGGAGTTCATCTGTTTGTGACCGCCATTGGGGTTCTTCTTGAAGCCATGTTTGGACATCGACATCCGTTAAAGCCACTCTTATATCCTCGATAAAGTCTGTGGAGGTGAGCAAAGCAATGGTGTTTTCGGGAAAGGACTTTTCAGGCAGGATGTATGATGGTTCCACGGGGACTTCTGACTGGGTCTCTTGAGTGTCTTGATTCCTGGAGAGGGCATCGGCTTTTCCATTTTGAGGGCCGGGACGATACTTGATGACAAAATCGTAATCAGAGAAAAAGAGAGTCCATCTCAATTGCCGAGGAGTGAGAGCCTTTGCTGTTTTCAAGAATAACAAGTTCCGATGGTCAGTAAAGATTTCGATGGTATGTCGTGCTCCTAGCAGATAGTGTCGCCATTCCTCACAACCCCTTTTGATGGCAAGCAACTCTTTGTCGGTGATAGAATAATTGATTTCACTAGGACTGAGTTTCTTTGAGTAGAATGCCACCGGGTGGATTTGTCCTGTTTCAGGGTGGCGTTGCGAGAGCACCCCCCCCAAGGCATATTGTGATGCATCGGTTTCCAAAATAAATGGAAGTTGGGCATCGTGATGCCGCAATATGGGGGCCTGGGTGAATCTGTCTTTAAGGATACGGAAAGACTGTTCCGCTTCCTCACCCCACTTGAAGGGAACGTTTTTCCTTAACAGATTGGAAATGGGGTGGATGATTTTAGAGAAGTCTTTAATAAAACGTCTATAATAGTTCGCAAAGCCGAGGAAACTCTGCACCGATTTCAGGTCTTGTGAGGTTTTCCAATTCGTGATGGCCTCTACCTTCCCACTTTCCATCTGAAAGCCATTGGCGTTGATCACGTACCCCAGGAAGGAGACTTCTGTTGCGTGGAAGAGGCACTTTTCCAGTTTGGCGAACAGCTGGTGTTGTTGCAGACGACTTAGAACTTCCTTGACATGCTGTTCGTGTTCTTGGAGAGTACTTGAATACACACGGATGTCGTCGATGTACACCATACATATGGTATCCAGAAGGCCCCTGAGCACTTCGTCCATGAAAAATTGGAATGCCGCAGGGGCGTTGCATAATCCAAAGGGCATGACGTTGTACTTGAATAAGCCGAACTTCGTTCGGAACGCGGTCTTCCACTCGTCGCCCTTCTTTACTCGGACCAGATGTTAGGCCCCCCTTAGATCCAACTTGGTGAAGTAACGAGCGCCCTTTATCTGGTCCATCATGACTGGAATCAATGGGAGGGGGTATCTATTCTTCAACGTGATGTTATTCAAGGCCCTGTAGTCGATGCAGGGTCTCAACTCTGCACAGTCCTTCTTCGGGATGAAAAACAGGGGCGAAGAAGCAGGCGATGTGGAATGGCTGATGAATCCAGTAGCTAGATTCTCCTCAATGTAGTTCTGTAAATATGCGTTTTCATGTTCTGTCAGGGCATACACACGACTACACGGAATAGCCGCACCAGGGAGGAGTTCGATGCAGCAATCGTAGACCCTATGTGGGGGTAAACCGGTAGCCTTCTGTTTGTCGAACAGGGAACGAAAATCATTGTAAATCTCTGGTAGACTGGAAGTACTGCATAGGTGTTTCTCTGCACATGCCACAGCCAGGTGGCGAATACTAGGACACTCTTCCTCTCCAGCTGACAAAGAAAAGGGGTTGTGACAATGTTCCATACAATAGGAGGAGGTTAATGCGACTGTGCGAGCAGACCAACTCACCACGGGATCGTGTAGCCTTAGCCATGGCATTCCTAATATCAGGCGAAACTGAGGAGCAGCAATTAAATCGAACTGGATATATTCCGTGTGTTCTCCATGCTGCATTCGCAAAGGGATTGTGTGTTTTATAACAGGCTCAGATGACAAGGTGGATCCATCCACAGCCTTCACATGTTCTGGTTCCTCCTTCTTTTCCCACAATATCCCAAGGGAGTTTGCGTAGTCAATGTCCATGTAATTACCTGTGGCTCCTGAATGTAACAGCGCATCCATCTGCGCGACGTTATCCCTCGTTGTCCACAGGGACACTGGCAGGTTCATATGAGCAACAGCAGGCATCATCGTATTGGCAAGTAATGAGGAGATCATTGTTGGTCGCCGGTCCATCCCAGAGATCCCAACCTGGTTTGGACGTTCTAGTTTTCCGACGTCTCTCTCGTTCCAAGAACAGCCGATTTTCGTGGCGCTGGATTCCTCTCCGATAGTGGGGCTCTTGCCCTACACTCTCTGATGAAGTGTCCCCCTTTGCCACAATACAGGCATAGTTTCATTTTCCGCCGTCGCTCTCGTTCCTCAGAAGTCAGAGGACCTCGAATACCCCCGATCTGCATGGGCTCAGTACCATCAGTACTTTTGGCACTGTCTTCCTGCGGGAGTTTGAATTTAGGATACCATCCACGTCCATCACCCCTGCTCCGATCTCCTCTTCTCTCCAACAGCCTATGATCCAATTGTACCGTTAGGTCGATGAGTTCCTCACAAGTCGAAGGCAGTTGGACTACCTGGGACAAGACGTCCTTCAATTCACTCCTTAGGCCTTGATAGAACAGCGAGGTCCTTTTTTCTTGTGGCCAATCAGTTTCGGCTAGGAGCCGGTTAAAAGAGGTGATGTACGACAATAAATCCTGTGACCCCTGTCGCAGTGTCAGGAGCTCCTTATCCAATGATAACATGTGGGTCTTTCGATCAAACAGTTTCCGTAAGGCAGAACAGAAATCGGGGAACTGGTGCAAAACGGGATCGTTCTTTTCCATTAGAGGGATAGTCCAGCTTGCAGCGTTTCCACCCATGTACGACATCATGAATGCTGTTATGGCCGCGTCATCCTGAAATACAGAAGGTTTACACAAAAAGTGGAGGCGGCACTGGTTTAGGAATGTCTCGAATTTCTTGGGATCTCCGTAGAACCTCTCAGGGGGAGCCAACGGAATACCAGTGTTCTGAATTACGTGCACCGTCAGAGAATGGTCCGCGGAGGACGAAGGTATGGCTGTAGGAGAAAAGAACCCACCCCCAGCTGCCATAGGGGTTATAGGCTGTGATATGGTTTGTACTGGAGGGGGAAGCGTGGCATCTCTAATATAAGACCCTCCCCCGGGATTCTTTCGTGACATGCCAGCGACTTCTCTACGCATGGTGTTCATATCTTTTCTGAGCTCTTGGTTCTCAACTCGGGAAGCATGCACTTCCTGCTGCAGTAAGCTAAAACCTTCAAGCAACGAGGCCAAAGTCGCACTCGTATCCATGGTCCAGGCTAGTCTTCTTCCTTGGGCTTGTCAATCTGTCAAGGTTAGCAGCGGACAAGTAATCCAAGTGAAGAACACACAAGCCACTAACCTGAGGTGTCTAGCCAGCGGGGACCACGGCGAGATGATAGTCTTCCCTATACCCAATAGCACTGACCCTCCCCGTGTGACATACACACCGGAGACAGGTAGTCCTCCAAGTAAGGGGAAGGATAGTTGATCGGGGAAGGTTGTTGTGAAGACACCCCTCAAGGTCTGGTCTAAGACTTCGGATGACTTCAAGGCACAACAATTTCTGGAAACACAAGAACACTTGTTTAGCACTACCAGGAGGAAGATGCCAAAGTTGTTGCATATATATATATATAACCAAGTATTCACTTACTGATAACCACCGCTTGTAACAGCCTGAAATCTGGGAAAGGATGATGACTCAAGTTCAAGCGGAAGGTGGGCTGTTAACTCACAGCTCGATCCAAGGAAAGAATTAAGTCTAAGTGAATAGCACCGAGTAGTTAGATTCAGTACCGGTGGGAAGATTTGCTCAGTATCTAAATAGTTCAACTATCCTCAGGGTTGATCCGAAGGAAAAGTAGAAAACTACACTATGATAGCACGGCCGTGCTAAATGTCATGTGTCTGAATTCTATTTACGGGAAATGAACAAAGTATCTTGGCGTCCTCAGCGGGAAGGAAAGCGTCCGCGCACACCCAACCCTCGGCGTCCTCAGCGGGAAGGAAAGCGTCCGCGCACACCCAACACTCGGCGTCCTCAGCGGGAAGGAAAGCGTCCGCGCACACCCAACACTCGCAACTCAAGAAAAGCTAGATCCAAACACGATCGTAAAACCGGAAGGATCGACAAGCATCGGGTGATGGGAAAAGAGTGTTTTTATACACTCCCAGAGGGCGTGGACCGTTTCGCCAAGCCCCAGGGATTTCTGGGAGATGTAGTGCTGCAGCGGTATTTCCTTATACTACCTCTCCAGCTATGGGTAATCGCTACACTTGGCTCCGCTTGGGGGGGGAGTAGTCTTATCGTAGGCGAATTTGTCCAGGCGGCCCTGGGATGTGCCGCCTTTCGTTCCCCGCCCTGCCATACTTCTTCTGCAGCGCCCCGCTGCCACCGGAGCGTTTTATAGGGCCCTCAAATCCGATAAGCATGAGGGGGGGGAATGGGAAGGCCTCCCGGATCCGTAGTGCGCTGAATGCAGTCCGTATTTCGCCAGTATAGACCCCTTTATTGCTGACAGCCGTCGTTCTCCACCTTACGCACAATGCAGTTCCCTGGTAGCCTGTCCCCTGTTGTATTTGGGCCCTTGCTGTATCTTCGTGAGCAGACATGCATGTACTTCCCCACCGGTCCATATCACCGCTGCAGACACTGGCCTCTCTAGTCCAGGTTTGGCTTTGTGTGGTGTTTCAGGCCGTTGTATGCGCAGCCGATCCCAGTTAGCAGACTCTCAGCGGAAAATTCTTTTTTTTTTTTTTTAAACTTCCTGTACTCTTGCCGCAGCGACTTCGTTAGTCAGTGCGCTACCATGGTGCCTTAAATAGCGCAGTGCGGTATCCAAGTGTTTGGGCACGCTTGGGCTGTAACTGGCGGTGCCCGTCTTTTCCACCTCGGCCAACTTGGTGCCTTTAATGCCAGGTGCGCCGGTTCCCAGCGTGTCTCCGCACTTGATTTCAGTGCACACAGTCCGGCCGCTGCACACGGAGCCCCGGCCTCCCCAGCTCCTCCCATGCCGCTGTAATCACTCGCTGTCCCTTTACAGCTGCGCCATTCCTGGGATGGGGTCCGCCGTCCCGGACTTTTGTCGCGACCTCCACTCACTGCGGTGGAGGAGACTTCCGGCGGATTTGTCCCGGGGTGAAGGCACTTCCGCCCGGCCGTCCTGGGCCGCAGCAAGACGCAAACTGGCATGGAGTCACCCGGCCCCAGACTCGAACTGGTTCTGTTGCTAACGGTTCCGCCCGGTCCTGGGCATCGGGACCTTCCCTTTGAGGTCTGGAAGGTACGGATAAGTGAGCGGATTGTCAGAGGAGGCCGCCTAACTCACGGAGCTCTCCCTCTAAGCTGCCGCCATGCTCGGCTGCCAGCCACCCCCTTAATTTAATTTTTTTAAGATTTTTTTTTTTTTATGTGATCAGAATTTGAAAAGCATACCCTTGGTCTCTACAGGGAATTGTGACCTGTCAAAATAAACCTTATCAGACTGGCTTTCATGCATTTCTATCTCATAAACACTCAGTTGTACTCTAGTAGAAAATATCATAGGCAATAAATCTGCATGACCTACGATTTCGTATCTTAAGTGAAGTAAAAACTATAAAGGTCATGCATTATTAATTTGTCAGGTAACACAACTTTTTCTCGAACACAACTCAATTACATTAGCTCTGTGAAACCGACCTGTCAATTGCGTTTCCTTTACAAACCAACCCATAACATAACATGTATTTGTAAAGCGCACGTTCACCATGGACATCTTGGCCCTGAATAAGAGATATTTATTTTTACCCATATGAATAGCATTTATTTTATCGACCTCAGAAGGATGAACGGCTGAATGGACTTCCCGGGATTTCAACCTGTGACCATGAGGTCAAACACAGGCTCCTACAGTGGACGCATTAGTCCACTAAGCCACCAGACCTGGCATAATGCACTCTAGGGGGAAAAACAGCATAAAGTGTAGTATCTTTTTGGACCTGCACATTGTGTTCCAATCCCTGAAGTTAAATTGAGAAACATTAAACTTTTTGCATGCCACTTAAACCATTCCAATGTTTCATATGTACAAGCATGAATTCATTCAGCCATAACATGACTCCTTTCCAGCATAGTCAAATAGTGTATTTTGTCTATCTATCCTGTCCATTATCTGTTCCTCTGTTCTGTACATCCATTCATTACAGTATCACTGTGCACTTGCAACATGAGGTTGTAGTGTGGCTGTATTTCAAAATATTGCATTTACCTCAAGTATGGCAGAGAAACATGCACATCATTTCTTTGCAAGCATGACCAGAAGAGTGCATCCATGGAAAAATTAACAGAAGAATGAGAGTCTTTAAAATAGTCCTGCAGAAAGAACCTCAGGCAAGATTTTCGCAAAGAGCTGCCAAATGTCAAGGAAGCTACATTCATGGTACCCTTGCCCAAGACATAGACTTGAGTGTGACCTTGTGGGTAAAAGCCAAGAATGGCTTTGCCAGTAATATCAATATAAAATCCAGGGCGCGCCTATTTTAATCTGTTTTAGAAGTGGCTGAGTCAAAATGTACTTTTTTCTGTGCTTTGTATCCATTTAACGCTGCTCTTGTCAATAAAAAGGTGTCCCAAATAGAAACCCACTTGTTGAACAGATTTGTATATTATTCCATTATTAGGAAATGCCTTAATGACATGTGTCTTAGGCAACTTAAAACTCCGTCTTTTACACTTATCTGTGACATAGTGCTTTCCCCAAACACGAATCATTTCTTTCAGCATCAATATTGTACCCTATTAACATTTAAATGTACCACATTTATTTTTCCATGCCAAAACAGTCAATGTACTCTTGAGGAGCCTGCATGGCACAGTAATGCATATGTGGCTCATCTCAACATTGATCCTAATTCAGACTCTTCTTCTAGTGCCTTGGACAAATGTGTCTGTCCATCTGCACCGTCTGCCTTCTTATCAGTGTGTTGTTCACCCCGTCCTTCCTCTAATTGTTCTTGTTGAAGTGGCAAATGTTTTGCTTTGAACTCTGAATGAGGTAGTGTAGCTGGACAGTGTAATAAAACCAGTTTCATGATTTCACCCTTAGCTGACTTTGTATCTTACTGCTCTAGTACAAAATATTCCTCTACTGACAATTCCTGCCCTCAACAGGCTGCATCATACTCACTCTTCCCATCCATTCCCTTTCACACTTCATTATTTTCACAAACGTATCTCCTGACACCACCCACTGTCTCCCTTTGCACAGTCTTTCCATGCAAAGAATGCCTTCCACTGTGATAACTTTAACCTTTTCCCTTTCTTGTCACATTCTCCCAAACACACTTATAAATACCCTATTCTACTTTCCTCCAATGACCCCTAATTTGCCCATTGTCTCTGGGGGGTCCTTGTGTGTAATATAAACCCAATTGTAAAGAAAAATAGTCCCGCGTTAACCCATCTTTCTGACCATATTCCATGTTAACGTATGAGGCTCTGGTGACCGTAGGCTCATCAAACCTTACTTTCACAACACATAAACGTATAACAAGACATGTAGACATAGAAACCTTATGCAAAAACAACAAATGATGGACAGAATGCAGAACAATGTCATACATTCACCCCAGTACAGAGATCTGGGCCTAAATCCATCGTTTTTTTGCAGTCCACACCACCCCGGTTCAGACATGGCCATATGCAAATCAGCCTTGACCCTGTGCCTCATGGGAACAGTCCAGCCCGAACTGCCAAGCCATGCCTTCCCTGGACCGGAATCAAGCATCCTAGGACCGGTTTCTGGCTATCAACCATCTTCAGGCAGGATAGCTTGACTCCAGTGGTGTGGAGAGCATGGGACTCACGTCTGAGCATACACATCCCACTCTGGGTGACAAATGCAAAAACAAAAAATGATGGACAGAATGCAGAACAATGTCTTACATTCACCCCAGTACAGAGATAGTCATGTGTTAACCCATCTTTCTGACCATATTCCATGTTAACGTATGAGGCTCTGGTGACAGTAGTCTCACCAAATCTTACTTTCACAACAACACATAAACGTACACAAGACATGTAGACGTAGAAACCTTAGTCATTATTTCATGAGCTGGAGACCCTTTAGGTGATGAAAGCGGACTCAAGTTTAATCCATTCTACTTGGTAAATGCTTGACCCATTAAAATTACATTTTAGGCACTCTAAAAACTCTGATAAACCCTGAGAACTTACACAAATTACTGTGGGGGAGCCAACCTCCTGTACCACAGAAGAGCCGCCTCTGATACTGGAGAATAACCAACTTCTCTGATGAATCCAATCCTGTTTGTTCCCTTTACTAATGTCTTTGAGAAAGAACCACCTTTCCCGGGAGTCCAATGCCCTTCTCTCCTTCTAGCAGTGCCTATTTCTCTACCTGATCCTTACTACCACCCTTACCTAATGACTGATTTCTCAATGGTTCTTTAGGATGAAGCATGAGTCATTCACCATGTGTAAGTCTCAGCAGGGCCCCCAAAGATGCTGACTCAGAAAACCAGTCCCATTACCGAGGTGCGCACTTCGGGATGTGCAAGGGTCCACGCCAGCCCCTTCCCTACAGTGCTGGATTGGCTCACATTCATTCATTCCCCGTGTGGGAGTGAGCCTTTTCAGGGTCCCACTGGTGCAGGGGTTCGCCCTTCTTTGTCCTTAAGTCCTTAGACTAACAAAATAGAGATTGGCACAGAAGCTGTAATATCAAAGAAAATAGATGTATTAACCACTCATGAGGGAGACTACGTCAATACAGTACCCCCAGGCCACTGTAGGAGGTAGTCCAAGGAGTACAGAAACCATGGGTCCTTTATGGACAGTTTATAGCTGAGTAAGCATGGAAACTCAAAAAGAGGCGGTACAAGTATACACAAGAATAGCTTTTCATATATATGGACAACTGGAAACCACTTAGTCAACAGAGTGGGAGGAGTAACCAAAACCCTTACATCAGTTGGAATAGCCTGACAGTTACACACTCAGACAGATGCATTCTGGCAACTACAGGCCTTTCTGAGCATGTGCAAGGCTCTGGCTCAGTGCTGAAAGAGTTAACTATAACTGATGACTCAAGCGAAATACAAGGGCAGGCAACAGTGAAGACGGGAGAACACATGGTGAGCACATGGCTAACTATAATGGCTGCCATAACCAAAATGGCTTCAGCTTATGCTAACGGTAATTTCTGCGATTTCCACACCCATACCGGCCCCCATCTGAGAAAGCAGAATCGTGTCCTTTAAATAAAAGAGCAGTCAGCTATGAGAAATGTTCCGCATTAAGTTTTATTCTTCGCTGTAACAGGGTCTATCTATCGAGCAAACACAGTGTCTTCACCTCACACAGAATAGCAGGTGTATATATACCATCATGGTTACATGAAAAACAAGGAAAGTAAATGATCTCAACATGAAAACATGAAGGGATCGACAGGGTCATCAAGATTGTACAGCTATAATGAGGAACGTCTTGTACAATTGATGATTAGGCAATGGGCACAACATAGAAACGTTAAAAGATCAACATGGTCATTGAATTTCCACAGCTATAACTAGGAGGTTCTCAGGCAGGTTTCTGGCTGGTGATTGCCAATAACCGATAAAATTCCTTCACTTAAGAAGGTCCGGCATGTACATCATACAATACCTTCTCGTTAATTTAGAAAAAGGAGCATGGTACCCGACATAGCTGCACAAATTTACAAATGAGTAACTACACAGGTTCAATGGTTAACAATCTTTATGTAGGAATAAAGAACAGATCAGAGCTTTCTATACTTGAAATTGTGCATTACCGTACATTTGGAAAGGTTGATCAAATATCTGGTTCAGCAATAAGGCCATTTCTTTATCAGAAACCTAAAAGCACTAGTTCCATAATTGGCAGAACATCCATCACTTGCAGCTAATTATTTTCTTCTACATCTGGCTTCTCTCATATTACAGAGGTCAAGAGAAACTTGCATGTCTCTGCTAACAGTATATCACAAAATAATTCTTCAAAGGACAAAAATGAAAGGATGATTCAAAATGGGTGAAACGAAGGTTCGCATTTTTCTGCTCTGATCAGCCATTGATCAGTTAGTGTGCCATTCACATTTTACTTCAACCGAGCATAGCGTATATTGTTGGGCAAGTGGATGACCACACTTCAACCATTGATCGGTTTCTGTGCTATTCACTTGTTACCTCAACCCAGCATGGCATACAGCATGGGGCAATAGGTCAACCCACTTCAGTTACTGATTGCTTAGTCAGCCATTCACATTTTGCTCCTAAACACCACTGCATGTGGCAGTGTGTTAACCCACTTCACCCATGGATCTGTTATTGTGCCAGTCACCTTACATTTACCTACCACAACATATTTGTTGGGGACAGTGCCTCCCCTCTCCCCCTTTTTTTTTACTCTGCTGCACATGGAGGAAAGAAGTTGCCGAAATTCACTACACAGCAGAATTCATGGGTTTCAAATGTTTCTTTCCTTCAGCGGCCAATTGCCCCTCCCTCCTCTCCAAGAGGTTTCATTTGCCCCCTCAGAGGGGAGGAATCGACCCATGCCAGGGGGTCAACCACCCCCACACAAAACTCCGGTACCTAGTGATAGAAGGGATACGTTTGAAGGAGACATCGCTGGAAAGGGAGGATTCTTCCCTTTCCAGAGATGCCTCTTCAAAAGATGTGCTGCCCAGGGGTGGCAGTAAGGCCCTGGGTAACACAAAGACAAAACACATGGCTCTCAAATTTTCTCTTCCCTGGCAGGCGAGCTGAGCCCCACTCACTCATGAGCTGATCCCCCTCCCTCCACTCCCGCTACCCCCATGGAAGAAAAAAATATATATTTCATTTGGCACCCTGGAATGGGGGGTCATACTCCAAACTCCCCTCTCCCTCCCCCTTGACACACACCACATATTCCCTGGTTTCTATGTGGGATCCCTGCTCATGAAATGCGGTGCACCTGTGAATCTGTTTAAAAGGGGCATCTCTAGAAAGGGTAGAGTCGCCTCTTCACACCATTGTCTCTTCAAATACTGTACAGTTCTGGGGTGCTAGAAAGGCCTGGCTGCATTCACCTGTTCCTTGTGTTGCCCAGCCAGTGACATCAGCGTGCATTGTAGCACACCAACATCACTAATGGGTGAGGGAAGGATGGGGATTGACACAGAAGCGATTCTGCTTCAGACCCAAGGTGCCGACTTGAGGGAAGCCTCCGATGTGAGCACCAAAGATTCTACCACACACCCCTTGCAGGACCGATTTTTGACAACCTTTACACTAAGGAGGTAGTGCGGAGGGCGTCAACGGGTCGTCCTTCTTATTTCTAAGGTTAATATCTTGGCTGGGTAAATGACTATGCATATGGGACATTTTCTAATTGAATGCTATAGATATATCAGAAAAGCTTTGTTAATTGTGTGAATATAGTTTAGAGCAAAGGAGAGGATCAACATGTTTGCAAAAACGTGGTCAAATGTTTGCGCTGAGCATGTGTAAACAAGAACTCTCCAAAGTGGTTTCTTTCTTGTATTAAGTCTGTGATTAAAGAACCATTGAAGAGGACGAGTAGGTATGGTGTGGAGACATGTACATGTTTCTCACACCAATACCGGGGCAGGGAAGTTGGTGAGTTTGACATGGCAATAGCTTGGCAAACTTTCATGTCGGAGGGCAAGGTAGTAGCGAGGAAAATAAAATACCCCCACTTTGAAAATTGACCCGAATCTAAAAAGTGAGTCAAGTGAGAAAATCCAACCCTAAGTAGAAAGTTTTGGGGATCAAAGTGAAATTTTCTATCTATCTTCCGTTTCTTTCTTTCGTGCTTGGATATTTCTTTACTTCTTTCCTCCTGTCATTGTTTCATACTTCTGCCATCCCTTTCTTGCAAGATTTTACCCATCCTTCTATTGTCCCAGCTTTCCTTCTATTTCAATTTCTATGTCATCGCCTTCCTTCCATGTTTATGTTCATCTCCTGCCTCCATTCCTTACCACCATCTCTTTTCTTCCATCCTTAATTTCAGGTTTTTGCTTCCATCCAAACATATTTCTGACACACCCCTTCCTTCAAATTTTAATTTATTCTTCTAGCTTCATTCCTTCTTCCATTATTTTGTTCTTACTCTAGTGACCCCTTCCATTTTTAGCTTCATCCTGTGCAAGCTGTCTGGTTAGGAAAGACCTATTGTAAACTTACAGTGGGCTTACAGCCTGCCCATTGCTTGCCATTGATAGGCTTTATTGTCCTTCTCATTTGCTTGCTTCTTATTCAATGGCTTGCTTTCCCATCTTGTTTATTCCTCCCCTTATTAACCTTTTAACTTCTGTGGATCTTCACAGAATCATTATTTGAATCTGAGGACCCTCATGGACTTATTACTGGAAACCAGGGATCCCAGCCTAACAAATTTCTATGATGGGAACCTAAAAACAATACAGAAACAAGTATACAGAAAAAATATAAAAATTAAATATTTTATTTATTTACAAATATTGAGCACTTCAAATTTTGATGGGTAGATTAGACATTTACAGGTCAATTACGATGCCATTCGGAAAGGCTCCGAATCAGAATCAGGCTTGCTGAATCCATTTCAGAACCTTAGTTTCCGATCGAATCGTACACAGTTCCCAACAACCGATTATAATGCCAGGAAAATGTTACGGCTGTCAGAATCTGTTCCTAAAGGCATTCGGACAGGTCGCGTCTATCGGAGCCAAATCGCACAGTTCTATGGACTCTGTTTCCGAGCGAACACTTATGATGACCGATTTTGACATCCGTTCCGAATCTGTTTCTCCTGAATCTGACTTTGAGGCCTGTAGCTGACCCTCCTTCACTCAGGGCACAGGGTGCACGATTTTCCTCAGCCACCCCTTTCTTCAATGGGAGCCTGTGTTGTCGTTCTGAACACAGGCTCCCATTGAAGGTAATAGGAGTCCGACCGATTCATATCCGGTTGCATCCAAATCGCTCGGTCGGACTCCCCTGATTCGAGTCGTTCATAATGCATTCCGGGACCGATTCGGTAGGAATGCTTTCCGAACACGATTGTAATCTGTCCGTAAGTTTTAAAAGACGACAGGCTATACTCGGACTTTGTCTTTTTTGCCTTATAATGCATGCTTTTTTGTGGCTTTAATTGAGATCTCCCATTGTCAATACTATTTTCTGTTTTCTGTGCGTGTACTGCTCCCATGAATCGAGCTAATGATACCAACTGAATTGTTAGCTTCCAATCTCAAATTTCTTCACATATATGACCGGTTCTAAATGTTTCACGTTTTTTTCTGTATTTATATATTTCTTATTTTTTGCCAATGTTGTTTAATTTCATAAATGGTTGCGGGCCTCCAGGGGTGTGCAAACCCGAGGTTAAGAACCACTGCCCTCGAACATAGCCTCTTTATTATCTATTTGATTGACTGACTTGTATCTTTCCACTGCTTACATTTTGGGAACTACATTTGTTCCAGTACTACTTTGTAGTGCATATGTTTTTCTTTCTCACTAGTTGTATCCCACGCACTCTCAGTTTTGTTTCCCCAATCTCATTTATAGTGGCAAAGCACATGGTGTTCCACAGTAATATTGTTTCAGAAATATTGTGGGACACAAATATTGTCAAAATATCATAGAACTAAATCGTTTTTTTAGGAACTTTATATAGTTTTTAAAATCTGGTTTATGTATTTTTTTTAATAGGGTTATGTTTTATTAGCTCTTGTTTTATGAGGTTATTTAAAATATATATGTTTATGTTTATAAATGCATATCTTTTATTACTTTGTAAATGATTAATTGTAAATTCGATGGATCATTTTATATAAAATGGTAATTGTTGTATTTGGTTAGATTGTTAATATTGTAAATGATTGAGTTTAGTAATGTGTATTGTCATTTATTGTATTAGTTTTATATAGTTTACTATTCATATTTTTTTAATCTATGTGTATATACACATTTAATGTTTTATTTTATGAATATTTTAATTATTATGTATCGGGTATAATATGTATATATTTTAATACATTTATAATGTAAAATCATTTGTTATATATTTAAAATAAGTTTATGTACCTTTTTTATCTATACTTTTCTTTTGTATGATTTAGGTGTGGTAATAGTAAATCTGACAGCTCTAATGTTAGCCACGTACCATACGGTTGCTCAGGGTGGTCTGGGAATAGTAAATCTGACCCCTCCAAAGTCCAATACTTTCCCTACGGTTGCTTACATTAGTCTGAATATTAAATGTGACCCTTCCGAAATGCAACATGTTCCCAAATGTTGCTCAGGTTGAAGTGGGAATAATAAATCTAAACTCTCCAAAGTCCAACACTTACCCTACTGTTGCTTCCTATGGCGTTGAAATAGTGAATTGGACTCCTATAAGTTTGTTTAATGTGACAATTTTAATGTTGTAAAGCTTATTTTTGGCACTGAATTTTGTTATTTTAATTATTTTTTGTTGTGTATTTTGTTAAGTAACATTTTGCACCGAGATACCCCTCTGTGGGTGATTTGTGCGCGTTATAAATTAAAATGACATAACCTAGTCAATTATTTTTTATTATAATGTATATGCATGTGCTACTTTTTAATATAGTGTTTTTCATTATTAGTTTTTTGTATTTGTATTTAAACTGTGATTTTTAGCATCTATTTTTTTAAGTATATAGTTTTTGTTTCTAAGTTATAAACTGTTGCTTTATATTATATTTTATATTTATATGTAACATTTCAAGTTAAAATGTAACACCTGTTTTGTGACAATATTTTGGTCTTCTATATTATTGTAGTCGATAATTTGTCCTTTACAAAACATCTGAAATTGATATTTTGTCCCCAATATCTGTTTATATTTTTGTATCATGCTGTTTGTGTGCAATATTTTGTACTACAACCAGAGAATTAGTTTCCAAGACACCTACATTTTTCAATCATGCAAAACACTTAGGGCCATATGTATCATACTTCCGTTTTGCGAATTTAAAATAGCGAATCTTAAGGAATCGCTATTTGGAATTCGCAAAACGGTATGTATGTAGGTAATCTAGGAATTTTAGCGATTCCTTAATATTCATTATTTGCGAATTCGCAAATTGCCAATTCGCAAATAATGAATACTTCCCATTCATTTCTATGGGCCAGGAGGCCCATAGAAATGAATGGGAAATTTGCTAATCGCAATTTGCTAATCGCAAATTGTGCGAATTTTCAAGGGTGCAGGGGGTGTCTCAAGAACACCCTGCTGCACCCCTGAAAATGACATGTGTGTGCATATGGCGCACATACATGCCCTAAGGGCATGTATGTGCATCATATGACACCCTCACAAATGCACAATTGTGCATATTTACAAGAAATCGCAAATTACCATCAAATACAGGTTGGTGGTAATTTGTGATTCCTAAACCTGAATTTGCATTTTTAAAATGCTTCATACATAGCATTTAAGGAATCGCAAAATTGCGATTCCTTAAATGCTATAGCAAAATAAGGAATCGCACATTTTTGAGATTCCTTATGATGCTATTTTTTGATACATTGCAAAAATGCTAAAAAGGCCTTTTGCAATTCGCTAAGGCCGAAATTCTGCGAATTTTCTTTTTTTTTTGCCAAAGCAACGAATATCCCTCTTACTGTTTACAGAGACAGCCAGAGGTACACCATGTGCTCTTCTTTCATGGGACGTTTCAGATCATCTCAGCAGTGATCATGCTGAAGCAGTGGCACATCGACCAGTACAGTATGGATGCTGAGTTGGGCAATATCTCAGTCTCGATTATCTTGGGAGAAAAGTTGCTTATGTTTTTCACTATCTATACTAAATGTATTTTGTACCTCCCTGAACTCTAATATAAGTGTATGGCATGACGTTCAAGCACACAAAGATGCTCATCTCAGATTTGAAATTTATATCATTTATTTTCCTGTGTGTTTGCTGTCGACTTTTTATTTCTTGGCTACTAGTTTCTGTGACTTTTGGAGCCTGTTTATTATTACAATAGTAATATCTAGACAAATGTATCAGGCATTCTATCTGCTTTCTGCTCCTTGCACAGGGAGAACATCTATTTGGATTGAAGATGAAACGGCAATCCGGGTTTAAGTCTGGTTTTGCTTTATGCTACATAATTGACGATAGGTGGGTAGGTAATGGTAATGATGTTCCGCTGCTGTTTTTTGCATTTGTCCGCTTTCTAGAAAGTGAAAGGTTAAGTTTAGCATTAATTTTTGGAACATCAACAGGTCTTTTGAAATGTAGCACAACCCAGTTTTGCTGTTGATCCTCCTCCCCTTACAGGCCATACACATCTTTCAACCTAGTATCTGCGTTCTCACATCACACTATGTTATCATGTCTAACTCCAGACGGTTGACATTATACCCAGAACCTATCTATTCTGAATACACTCTGAAGAATGCCACCATTATTTTATTATTATAGGGTGATGCATACAACACACCAAGACTAAACACATAAGTGATAGAAGGCTAAAATATTCTACTCTGGGACCAAGCATATCAACCAAAGCTAGATGTGGTATCTGAAGTAGAAAGCAGTGTCATTGAAGTGAAGCAAAGATTTCTTTTGTTTTGCCAAAGCAACATCATCTTCTCTCCATCATGGACAGAATATCCAAAGGACGGCCTAACACTCTGCCCAGCGCACTCCCCCAAGACATGTCAGGTACATCACATTGAGCACCTGTACACACACGCTACTTTGTTGACTGCTACCAGTACCCATCGATGATGAGGGTTCAGGGACGGGGGAGGGAATATGGGATTTCTTGTTAGTTTATTGGGCGAGGACGCACCAGGATGTCTTTGTAGGAGAGCTTGCACACATGGTCTGACTATCATCCTGCTCTACTGCCCGAAAACGTGACTTTGGGGTCTTATTGGATGTTGGGGCAGTATAGAAAACGTAATTGGATTTGTATGTTCTGTGTAACAAAACCCAATAAGAATTTGTTTTAAAAAAAAATGGACTGAATATCCAAAATATATCAAAATTACAATATCTCCTGGCCAATCCTGAATCTACAAACACCCTTATCCACCCCAAAACCTAGTGTGGCAACCAGGGTGCCATGCAACCATGCAACATTGCTTCACTTTTAGTCCTGTAAGATTGTACCAAAGAGCAATACGCTGGCTGTAGTTAGCCTATTTCACCTCTGAGCCCCAGAGCACATGCTGCTCTATTAGTAGCTCCTGCCAGAATGACTGAAAGCTATAAAAAATTCAGGGACCTTGAAATGGCTAGCTGGAACACTCAGCAGGAAATTGAACAACTTACTCAAAATAAGACCCACATGGTGCCTTAATCCAAGTTACCTAAAGGGAAGGTTGAAGCCTGTGCACAAAGGGACTTCTTGCCACTTTGGGATTTTAATGCTTGTAGCACAATATAAGCTTTCCTCAGCTAGATGACGGAAGGTGTCAGTCAGTCAAAGATTCTTTATTCGGTTAATAAACGCCATAAAAGTACAAAGATAAAATAAAATAGATATACCAACAACAGTTGTTTAAACATGGGCCATTAAATACATAACTTATACAGGCACATTGCATTTGTTTTCTTAAAACCATATTTACAAAGAGTAAAAATTGTATTTGAGTTAATTGTATTACAGTTAAGCTTGTAAAACTCCTCAGATAAAGTACTTGTAGAGTTCATCAGATAAAGTGCAAATTCAGCTATACAAAAAAACATTTTTCTCCTGGTTCTTGTGGCACCTGAAAGGAAACTAGCAACCCCAAAGCAGATAATAGGCGAGGAAAGCATCTGTAGATGTAATAATGCTGACCTTGCTTGAATAAAATGACATGAGCTTAAAAGCAGAAGAATGTTTTTTTCCAGCAGTGTGACATGAAGTTCACAAAAAAGAGTAAAGTGCAAAGTGTCCTGATCAGAAAAGTTGTCACATCGACATGCCTTTATGTCCCCGGGCTTCGCAAAGCCTTTTGAAAAAGCTAGTAACCAGTGAATAAGATTCAGTAAGAGACAGGTAGGGGTGCGCCAGTGGGCTTGGGCTAAGTGTGATGTAATTTCTTACCATGGGCTTGGCAAATTCCATACCTTTCCTGTCCTCCTGCCCAGAAACTGGTACTTAATGTTCCTGATGTCAGTTGGCCGTAAAGATTTGGGCTTAATAAACAAATCGGAGCAGCCTAGCTATCTCATCTGCTCCGATATATACCTTAGCCATGGGATACACAAGGCCCCTTCAAAAAGCATTTTTATTGCTCATTCACTTTGTGAGCAATAAAGATACATTTAAATCTTGCTATCTTGTCACATTTGCTCTGCTTTCAGAGCAAAGGTCAAGTGTCAGTTTGTCTTCCTACTCGCCAGAAAGGGGCGAGTAAGACTTAAAAACAGCTCGTCCTTATTGAATCTGACTCGCAAATGCGAGTGGATTTTTCGAGCTCTGCATGCCAAGCTCCTCATGCAGCATAAAGGCGGGAGTGCAACAGGGGAAAGCGAGTAGCCTATGAAAAAATGTATTTTCCACCACCTGCAGTCTTTCACATCTTTATACACCCACACATCGCAACCTTTGGTGGCCATAGGAATACAATTTTCTCTGTAACCTTTAACAGTGTAGGAACGGGCTTTGTCCCCAGTCTTTTTGCAAAGTCCATAGTAGCCCCCACTGCACTTGCCAGGACGTTCTTTTTGGTGCTCTCTTCGCAACCCATGGCCCATTCTCATCAAACAATGCACCTAGATAAGGAAAGGTTGTAACTTTAGTTAATTCTACTCCCTTGCAGAAATAATCACGCCTGACATCCTTCTTAGTGCCAATTGTCATTGTATGGGATGAAAAATTGGTTTCAAGGCCATAAAATCTATAAAAGTGTCAAAGTTTTTGGAGACCTACACCTGTCTTGGCAAACACCTCGTCATCTACATACAGAAGTGAGGTTATAAGTTTAGAGGCAGCTCTTGGGATGTCTTTACTAGTTGCCGAGAGAATGTCCCCCAGCTTGTTAATGTACAGTGTGAATAAGAGAGGAGCGAGAATACACTACTGCCTGACCCCTCTCTTGACATCCCAGGAAGCTGACACACAACTGTCCTTGTTATCTCACCGCAGCCTTAGTATTGTTATGGGCAAAATATAAAAGAGAAAAACCAAATGCTCAGACGTAAGTCCCTTGCTCACTTTGCCACTGGATTCAAGCAAGCCAGGCTGAAGACGGTTGGAATGCCAGAAACCGGTACTCGGTAGCTTGTTTCCGGTCCAGGGAAGGCATGGCTTGGCAGTTCGGGCTGGACTGTTCCCATTAAAGGCACAGGGTCAGACTGATTTGCAAATGGCCATGTCTGAATTGGGGTGGCAGAGTGGGCTAAAGAACGGTGATGGATTAGACCCAGATCAGTTGACTGGGGGTGAGTGCTTGTATTGTCAACGTTCCGTCCATCATTTCCTTTGGTTTTTCTTTGTTCACCCTAAGTTGGCAGGGTATGCTCAGACGTGAGTCCCTTGCTCACTTTGCCACTGGATTCAAGCAAGCCGGGCTGAAGACAGCTGGAATGCCAGAAACCGGTCCTTGGTAGCTTGTTTCCGGTCCAAGGAAGGCATGGCTTGGCAGTTCGGGCTGGACTGTTCCCATGAGGCACAGGGTCAGACTGATTTGCATATGGCTATGTCTGAACTGGGGTGGCAGAGTGGGCTAAAGAACGGTGATGGATTAAACCCAGATCAGTTGACTGGGGGTGAGTGCTTGTATTGTCAACGCTCCGTCCATCATTTCCTTTGGTTTTTCAAAATGTAAAAGAGCCACTAGGTCTGCCTCCAAACCCTGCTCCAGGAGAATCGACCATAGCTTGGTTCTATTGACATGGTCACATGCCAGTTAGATCCATAGATGCCATATGCAGGGATCCCTTCTTATCTATTGTGTTTTTCATGTTAATGCACTGATCTAGCGTCACTTTGCCCTCTCTAAAGCCGTATTGGAGGTCTGAGATAATCTTATGCTTATCTAACCAGGAGGTTAGCCGGTCTAGGGCCACTTTCCCCATGATTTTTACAGCTGAGTCTAAGAGGGAAATTGGTTGTTAACATGCTGGATCGTCCTATGAGCCCCTTTCTAAAAATAGGTATTATATTGGCCCTTGACCAGGAAGAGGGGAAGTCACAAGAACAGGCTGCATTAAATACTCGTGTCAGTATCCTGGCCCAGGTCAGAGGGTCTGCTCTATACAAATGCGCCAGGACCTCATCCGGGCCGATCGCCTTCCCCCCCAACTGTAGCCTGGATAGCTTGATGTACCTCTTCGATATTAAAATGTAATGGGACACGATCAATGGCAATGTCCCTCTGTGAGCCAAATCCGCCTACATCATCCTCACTATACATGCCTTCAAAGTGGAGAACCCATCTTTCGGCTGCTATAGTGCAATCTGTTCTGCCAGTTGCTGAAGGTGTCATTTAGATCCAAGCTCAAGTGCAAGAATGAGCATAAGTGTATTTTTTAGCCCATTTTAATGTTTGGGTTTTGACAGTCCAGCTGTCTGACAATCCTGTTGCTTACAATAGATAGTCTGACTCTTTTAAACTTTTTAGATAATTCGACCAACCTCTTTCAGCTATTGCAACCTTTTGCAATAATGGCATGGGTCAGCCCATTTGAGTATTGATCAGCCACCTAATGCTAGTGACTATTATGGTGTAGCTTTCTGCTTCCTCTCAAGTGCTTGTATTAAACTGCCTAAGGGTATACCTTTCAACTGTAGCCCTCTTGGGCTGCTGCAGATGGCTTTCTCTCGTTTGTTTTGCTTTGTTCCCTCCTGCCTCTCCCTCCTTCCACTGCACACTTTGTTCCTCCATTCACCACTCTTGCATCTGACTTTCGCCAGTCCCTCCTCCCCCTCTGTATCCCCCTTTCACCTCAAATGCACCCTCCAGTATCTCTCTTCTGCCCATTTCTCCTCTCCTGCCCTCCGCATTCCTCTGCCCACCACCCTCTTATCCTCCTGTGTGTTCCTTGTTTCCCCTGTCTGCCCTTCTTTCCTAGTGGCTTCTTAAAAATGCTGCTGCTATTCGGTATTTCTTCAAAGAAACAAAAGGTATGTTATACTGAAGGGCAATTTGCCTTCAATAAGGTCATCTTGTTACGTCTTTTTTTTTTCAGACCGCCTTCAAC
The DNA here is from genome assembly GCF_964263255.1 of Lissotriton vulgaris. Classification (NCBI taxonomy): domain Eukaryota; kingdom Metazoa; phylum Chordata; class Amphibia; order Caudata; family Salamandridae; genus Lissotriton; species Lissotriton vulgaris. Next base: position 195,355,178 of record NC_141690.1, read on the forward strand.
TGTCGGTTGAGCAATCTGTGTTTCACCCTCTGCCCCTTTACCGCAGCTCATCCAGTTTTGTCCTCCACCTGGGTTTTTCATCTTTTTTTAAAAATTGTATTTCCTTACCCTCCCCACTTCTAATTTCCCCTACACCACATTGACGTCTTCCCCACCCACTGCTCCCAAAGCAATTTCTTTTCAGTTTTTTTCACGGTCAGGCTGATTTCATTTGCTGCTGGGGTGAAGAAATTTCAAAAGCACTTTCATACAAATAAATAACATTTTTGTTTACTACCATCTTGATATGGCAAACAAACTAAAATGGTTTCTGCATTCTTTCATATGCATACGTGTGGTGATGCATGCACTCTCATACATATGACATGGACTACCAGCAGTGTCAAGACATGTAATCAAGCATGCATGCATTCATATAAATATGCTTATGCCGGACAATATTGGATAAAAGCATTTTTTTGTCCGTGCTGCACATTTTAAAAAAATTAGGGGAAATGCCAATAGTTAAAGTTGAGACCTATTGTCTTTGCCAATTCTCATTAATTTTTCAATGTGCTTAACGTCTCCGACACCCCTCAGCCTATACCTACAACTCTGCCACGGTGTCACTTTGCAGTTTTTAGCTTCTGAAGAGAAACTAGAGCGTCAAACATTAAAACTGAGAGAGCGCTATATATTCACTGAAAAAAACAAAGATTAAAGTTACGTTACAGTTGGGTGAATGTCAGTCATAACATTAACGTCTTGATTTAAAAAACATCAGTTATTTAATTTGAGATTTCTTCAGTGATGTCATAAATGATGTCATAGAATGTTATGAGTGATGTAATATATGAGGTCATAAGCAGTGCATGGCGGGGGCGCAAGTTTTCGTTGGCTGTACTAAATATAAATGGTGAATTTTTGTGGGGGTTTTTCTGGTTCAAAATGTTAATGTTATCACTGACATTCACCTAGCAGAACATTACTTTAACCTTTATGGTTTTTTTCCAGTGAATTTCTAAGGTAAAAAAAAAATCTTTTACTACACCTCAATATAACTTCACTTTCACCTTTGTGTTTTACTGTGAGTGTCTACATTTATTTTTAACATGAAGTAATATTTTATTACCATACGAACTATCAATTCCTACTGGCTGTTAGTGGGTTCTCTGGGATGATTTTGTAGCAAATACTGGAACTTATTTTCCAGATTAGTGGCTGATTTGTCAGCGGACTTAGTCCTCTGATGCAGGGGATGTGGCACACATTTTTAGTAATACGTTTTCAGATGCTGCACGTTTCAGAGCCTGGTGAGTGTTTATCCAGCCCTGCTTTCATAAATGGCTTAAGTTGAGTACGGGTTTCAGAGGTGGCAATATCCTTGCCCAAGTTAAGTACCAGGCTTTTCGTCTTTGGTCGACACAAGACTGAGGGGATAAATCTCTCACATTGAAGTGGCATCTCTTAGTGCTTTAATGGGAAGATCTAAAGAATTCAGTTTTTTTAAAGATGCTTTAGTTGGTAGAACTCACCTAGTGCTTGTGAAATTTGGGAAGTCTCTTTTGCTGTAGCATTCACCTGCCCTAGACTTGACTGGACTTGAAATGGCCATTTCCAGTGTTCCATGTATGATGGAATAGTGTCTGAATTATGTGGGTTGTCCTGCCCCATTGGTATTAGTGGCTTCAGATGACCAATGTCTCATGGGATTTTGGAAGCATGTAAGCAGCAAACAGACTTGAGTGCAAAATCTGTCCTGCAAGACAGGAACTGTGGTCACCTTGCATTTGAGTTCTGTGTTTTTACTAATAGGGAGTTACCTGCAAACTTGGGTAGAGGTGATCTCAGTCAAAGAAAACAGGAGTGATTATTGGAGTCATGTAAAAGATTTCCAAGGTCAATAATAAGAGGACATTTACTGTAAGCTTCTTCAACAACACAGCTTAGTTCTGCACCACTAGGGAATATAATGAATAGGGACAGAGTTTGAGGTTAGATGGCGTAAACAACATATTTTGTTCATGAATGTGATTGTGTTCTGAGTGTTTTGAAACCGGAAAAGGATGGGCATTTAAAAACGTCTTTAGGTCTCTTATACCGTCAGCTTTAGTTGTTTGTTGGCAAATGTATTGTTTCCAATACATAACACATACCTAAGTTTGATTAGACGTCTTTAGTGTATATGTCAGGTGTCTTTTCTTGATTCAATGGATTTCTTCCCTGTTCTTGTGTTTGTCCTGCCAGGAGCATTTCAGTCTCAGTTCGTGGATTGGTTGAGTTATATTATTCTTCCATCTTGTACCTGAGGGTACTATTTTTTCATTTGGTAGTCCTTTTGTTTCATTGCTTTCCACCCCTTTATCCCACTGACCCACAACTCCAATGTTGTTTTCAATCCCCTGCCATCTCACCTTCCTGTTACGTATTCTTTTTATGAGTAGCCTGCCAAGTGGAATGTGCTGCAGGTCAAATTGCTTCATTTTCAATGATTTGTATGCGCTTCTTTTCCACTTTTTATACATTGTAATTTTCTGTTCAGCCATGGCTGTCCGCATGCTGTAAGGAAGAATTAGAAATGGCTTCCATAGGTCATGACTCACAAATCATGCATGCACATCAGTAGGAATCTTGCAATGTGTTGCATTTAATAGAAATCTATTGCCAGCATTACTGGACACACGTGTGCATGCTAATGCTCGTTTTAATGCTATTTTTTTGAATGACCTGTGTCCCTAACTGCACACAATTCTGAGAACGATATAATAGAAACTAGAAGTTAAATTGCTATCAAATAAAAATCATTAGCGGCCATTTACTTTTCTGATAGTGCTGTGTTTTGAGTTTAGCTAACATATCAAGTGATTAAACCAGCAACTTTAGAGGGACGTGTGGGGGTTAGAGAGACCCTGTTGAGTAGTGTGAGGGATAGGATACTAGAGGTCAACCAAGAGGTAATGTAGGGGAGAGCATTAAAAAAATTACTATAAAGTTCACCCCTACAATTTCTTTCCCAGTAATATAAGCATCATCTCCTCCAAATGGACAATTATTGAGTCATAGCTAGCACAGAAGAGGGCTATTGAGATTTTATTTATTTTATTTTATGTTCTTGTATAGCGCCTGAATAGACCCCCGGAGGGGTATCTCCTCGCTTTTGCCAGTGGAAGAAATACAGATTATGCTGGTCCATGTGCAAAAGTGTCTGATTAGAATAAATAAGAGGTTTTTAGCTATTTATGAAGAGATGGGTTTTAAGGGTTTTTCGGAAGGTTAGGTGGTTGGTAATTTGTTTTAATGTCTGGGGCAGAGAGTTCCAGAGGACAGGTCTAGTGTGAGCGAGGGCACGACCTCCCTGCCTAGATTTTTTTATTCTGGGTACCTGTAGTAGCTGGAGGTTACTGGAACATAGGGACCGCCCTGGGACATAAGGTGAGAAGGCTTTTGTGAAGTACTTAGGCCCCGTACCTGTCAGACATTTGTGGATGGTACATAGGATTTTAAACTTAATGCGTTGCCGCACTAGGAGCCAGTGTAGTTTATCCAATAAAGGGCGGGAGGGAGTATTGAGGACTAACCTTGCCGCAGTGTTTTGGACTATTTGCAGTTTGTTAAGCTGTTCTTCATTAGTTGATAGAAGAAGACCATTGCAATAGTCTAATCTGCTAATGACTAATGCCTGCACCAAGGTCTTCCTATGTCTGTCAGGTAGGTATGGAAACACCCTTCTCAGCAGTCCAATGGCCCTAAAACAAGTGCCGGCAACTTGGTTAACATGATCTTTTAATGTTAGGGCTTGGTCTAATAGCACTCCCAAGTTTTTAACGGTTTGTTTGGGATTGGGAACAGGTCCCAATTCTAGGGGCCACCATTCGGGGGATCACAGTGTCACTGCCTCCCCGAACAACAGTACTTCCGTTTTACCTACATTGCACTGTAGGCAGTTCTTGGCCATCCACTCTGACACTGCCCTCATTCCATCTGCAAAAGATTTTTTTAGAGCAGGTGTAAAGGTTTTAAAAGGGAACAGAAGTTGGGTGTCGTCGGCATATGACACCGGGGTGAACCCAAAGGATCTCACTAAGTCAGCCAGGGGGGCCTTGTACACATTAAATAATGTGGGGCTTAGGCATGAGCCCTGTGGCACTCCCTTGGTGAGCTCCCTAGAGATGGATTTGTGGGAGCCCAGCCTGACTTCTTGAGAGCGGCCTGAGAGAAAACTCTCCATACAGGACAGAGCTATACCCCCTAATCCCACATCCCTCAGACGACGAGAAGCACTTCATGTGACACCGTATCCAAGGCAGCGGATAAATCCAACAGCACCAGAATCATCGACCCCCCCTCCATCCAGTGTCATCCTGATGTTGTTGGTCACTGCTAGGAGGGCTGATTCGGTGCTGTGGTTGGGCCTGAACCCAGATTGTGAGTGGTCCAGGCCCTCCGTTGCTTCGATATGATTGGATAAATGGGTGTTCACGTGCTTCTCAGTCATCTTACTGATGTGTGGCAAGAGGGAGATGGGCCGAAGGTTTGAAAGGTCTGTCCATGGGGATGCCGCTTTTTTCCTTATTGGGTTCACCACCGCTTTCTTCCATTCCATTGGGACTTGTCCTTCTGTCAATGAGATGTTCATCACCGACTGGATGGAGGGTCCTAAGAGGGTGATCAGAGGGGCGACCATTTTTGTAGGGAGGAAGTCATTGGGGGACCCAGATTTTATGTGGCTGATGAGAGGGGGGAGATCTAAGTCACCGATTTGCGGGAAGGACAGTAATAAGTTTTTGTTTTGTATGGGTGAGTTATTTGGGAGGGAGATCGTGTTTTCTGCGTTGCTAGAGGCCATAATTTTATCGTAGATGAGATTAATTTTATCCTCAAAGAACACCGAGATCTCATCACAGAGCGTTTGGGAGAATTCATCGGGGCTCTCACAGGCTGTGGGTTTGACAAAGCTCTGCAGTATTTTAAACAGCTCCCTTGGACTGTTACCCGCCTCTGCTACTTGTTGGGTGAGACTGTTTTTCCTAGCTTGCTTTATGTTTTTATAGTAGGTTGACTGGGCCTCTTGATAAATGTTCCTTTTCTCCTCAGTTTTCGATTTCCTCCATGCTTTTTCCAGTCGCCTACATTTCTGCTTCTCTGTTCTGAGTTCCTGTGTATACCAGGTTTCTTGCTTGGTGGGGGGATATTGCTTATGAAGCTTTAGTGGGGCCAGGGTGTCAATGGCTAGCTTGAGTGAATCATTGAATTTTGCTAATGTGGTGTCTGCTGAGTCCTTATCTGTGAAAATTGGTTGTATCCAGCTTTCCCGCAACTTTTCCACCGAAATTTTGTGCCACTGTCGGCGCCAAATTGGCGGGAGTGGCGTCTTGTGCAAAGATTTACTCGGGCCCATTAAAAGGAACTCTATCAGAAAATGATCTGACCATTGGATTTCTTTAGCAGGTGAGCATCTTATTTTTTTTTTTTTTTTTTTTAAACCTTTATTGACATTTCAACCAAAGACAAGTATGGGCCTACAACCCCCGGGGCCGGCCGCTAAGCAGTTAGAGTAACAGAAAGCAAATTTTAGTCACATGTAGCACCTCGGGAAGCAGATTCTCCATGCTAGTATACTCTCGGCCACTGATCAGCACAAGTAGGAAACCAGGATATAAAAGGTTTTCATTTTATAATAGAAGATGGAAGGATCAGGTGCCAAACAATTTCCCAGCAGCGAAAAATGGCAGGCAGAATAGTAAACGGCAACAATAAACAGCAATTGATCAAGTCAATGGTGCTGAAACAGGAGGTTCAGGATGTGGAGGAATATCACAATCAATTTGCGCCTGCAGTCCCCTGCCCTAAGACCCAGAAAACACCACGGAAATTGAGGCACAGATGAAAAAGCAGTGATTGACACCGAAGGAAACCCACTGTACTGACCCCAGAACGGAAAAGACAAAGAAGGATAAGAGAAGAAAAAAGAGGCCATAGAAACAAAGTAAAAATCCCCTCCCCCAACTCCCCACCCTGCACCCACGCAGATGACTACGGCCCCCCCCCCCCAGCAGTGTGCCTGTCGCCCGAGAACCAGACCCGAAATATAGAAGAAGCAGAGAAAGAGGAGAAAGAAAGGAAACCCCACCTGACGGGGAAATGGAGAGATTATTAATAAACTGGAGAAGGGCCTTCAAACATGCCCCCGGCTTCTCCCTCCCGCACAATATATTCCTCCCCAAGGTAAACAGTAAACAACAAAAAAATTCAATCATGTCAAAAAGAAATGGGGAGCATTATTCACCTACTACACTATTAGTTATGTCGTGAGAGCACGCATCCCCCGTGCCCGCCCGCCTAATAAATGACACCCTCTGAAGGATCAGCCTTATCCTTGGCCTCTCTTTGCGAATCCACCAATGCAAACCCATCGACCCATTGCCATGTCTGATGTTATGAGGAAGAGGAGCGTCCAAAAAAGACCAGAAAGCGACAAACACATGTAATTTGGACGTCGCTGAATACCAACACGGTCATCATCATGGAGGATCATCTTTCCCGGTACTGCCCCCAGGACATGTGTTCCACACCAAGCACACAAGGTCCAGGAAGGAAGAAACAGCCAGAGCAGCCGACCGTTGCTGGAATATTGCCTGGGTCGCTGGAGGCTGTGCATGGAAAGTCACCATCTTCTGCTCGAATCTAAAACCTCCGGAACAGTCCAAACCTACAGCCAGCCAACCACACGTTGCCACATTGTCCGATGTTTCCAGCTTTCCCCTATTCACAGGGGCGGTCACGACACTCTCCACCTGTGTGAAGTGAAGCACATCCTTGTGTACCTGGGGACAGGCCGATGGCAACTGTTCCGACACTGACGCAATACCATCAAGCTTTCTCCCCAACTCTCGGGCACCGTGAACCAGGGTGGAATGAAGGGCACCGAGGGCTTCGAGAAGGTCACCATACCCCAGCACAGCTCCTTGCGCCCGCTCCGCTACGCTCCTCTTAGCCACACACTCCCAATCTTGCTGAGACCCAGTATACAGGATGATAGACTCCATCCTATCAAGGTGGCCGTAGGGTAGTTCCACCTTAGATTGGGACCGGGACTCAGGCACAAGCGCATCAAGTTCCATGTCACTGTAAACAGGGTTCCGGGGGCGGGCAAAATATGTGTCCAGTGTGCGGTCACAGGTAACAACCATCCTCACCCTAGATCAGTACTGGCGAAAATTCGGGAGTAGCCCGCGAAAATCGGGACGAGTTGCAAGCAGCGTCCGAGCAGCTCACTGGCGAGGGCTCAGGCAATTACAGAAACATCTTGGAATTGCCACCTCGGGCATGCACTCGATCCGCTCCGCTCAGTGGTAGGAGTGTCCACAGCGACATTCAGGCCAATATTCGCACCGCTCCAGTAGTCCGACTCCACCCAGTCACCAATGGCCGCTGTTATTGAACTAATACCCGGCCATGTTGTCCACCCGAGGTCCCAGTTCCAGGGTTGCACAGGCCGCAAACTTCAATCGAACATTTCTCCGGCGGTACCGCCGCCAGAAACCTCAGGATCACACGATTGGTTGCCACTCTCAACCACCAACACGGGCATGTAGCGCAGGCTCAGGATCTCATGCAGGATATCTGTGCGGGATGTGGAGGTTCATGGAGCCGGGAGCCTACGCTCCCGTCCCGATCGCCATCTTGGCTCCTCCCCGTGAGCATCTTATTTTAGTGCAGTTAGAGAATAGTGAGTCTAAAGTATGACCACCTATGTGGGTAGCACCGCTATTCATAGCTTTTAACCCCAGGCTAGACAGATCTGTAGTTGGTGAGATAGTTTCGGGGTGTGTCAGGTTGTCCATGTGCACATTAAAATCTCCTAGGAGGATAAAATCCTCCTTGGATTTAAAGTGTGGGGCTAATAGCTCCAGAAGGGAGAGAGCAAAATCTGGATTGGATCCTGGTGGGCGGTAAGCTAAAGCACCTTTCCAGGAGATGTGGCCTGCCGAGTTGATCTTAAAAATCATTATTTCCAGTTGTGGACAGGACCTTTGTTCTAGTATTGTTACTTTGAGAATGTCCCTGTATATGATGGCTAAGCCAACACCTGTTTTGTTGATTCGGTCAAAGTGTAGAATCTTGTAGCCTGATGGAACCCCTAGTGTTATTGCTGTAACCGTGTGAGGTTTCATCCATGTTTCGGTTAGAAAACATATATCTGGCTGCATGGTATAGACAAGATCCCATACCTGATGCTGATGTTTTGGGAGAGACCGAACATTTAAAAGAAAACACTTCAGTCCCTCCGGGGATGCTATCTTGGGAGCGTTTTCATTCGTACTCCTCCTTACTGCAGATGATTGGTAGCGACATTTTAGACATGAAAAATAGCCCTCAAGACTTTGCCAGGGTATTCGAGTGCAGCATTCTCCAGAAGGTTTTAAATCTAGGAGGGATTGGGCGGGGTATATAATTTTTCTAGTACCTGTAATATCGGAGTCCAAAGGGGGTAGAGCCCATTACCCCTATGCCTCGTACTGTCGCGGACGGGCGCAGGCGGGCAGGTCTTTGGCTGGTCTTCGGCGTCGCTTCGGCGCCGCTGCGCGCGATCGCTGCGCGCTTGTAAGGGGGCGATGGCTAAATAGGCCAGCGAAAAGCATACACTAGAGCGCTAACCGCTCAGGAAGTGCCCCCACAGGAAGTGCCTGGCTATCCCTGACCCGCCCTCCGCGCAACGGTATTGGCTACCGCGTCGGACCGGGGCGGGCAGGAGTGAAAGACGAGCACAGGCTTCCTTTGCTAACAGTGAGTGTTTCCTCCCCCTTTTAATCAGGATTGGAAGAAAGGTGGTACAGATAGCGCCAATCCAGCAAGTGTGGCGTTTTTAGAGTGAGTGCTGATTAAGTGAGTTTAAAATTTTTAAAATTGAAAGTCAAAATAAAAGTTCCGTTTTTCAAATTAATAGAACAACATCGTTTTTAAATCAACAATGAATTTAAAAGGTTTACAAGCAATTCCATTCTCTCACATGCAGCAGTTCTTAACACAGCGCGAGGCACATATGTATTACCTTCAGCAAGCAAAGCGGAACGGGGACTCTGCCACCGTCACCCTTCCGCAGCTTGCAGATGATTGGGCTCCGTCTAAATAGGCCAGCGAAAAGCATACACTATATCGTGAGTGCTGATTAAGTAAGTTTTACATTTTTAAAATTGAAAGTCAAAATAAAAGTTCTGTTTTTCAAATTAACAGAACAACATCGTTTTTAAATCAACAATGAATTTAAAAGGTTAAAGCATAAACGCTGTATAAATAGCAAGCTGAAACATGAGCGAGGGTAACCCGTTAAAGGTTTGCTTACAGAATACTTGGTTCGAAGTTTTGGTAGGAGGTTCATAAGGCTTTCGTTTTTAGTTAGTGGGACCTTTTGGGGAAGGTCCTGTACAAGTGTGTTAATGTGCACTAGGCTCAGTCTTTGAGGGTCGTCCATTAGGGGTTCAGTCCTAGAACTATGGTCTAACCTTGCTGAGGTAGGACCAGCAATGGTGAGGTTCTAGAACATTAGATTCAGACTTGCTGAAGAGGCCCAAAGTAGAACTTCCAGGGTTAGACTTGTTTGGGGAGATCTGATAGAAGCATACCTCTAGAACACATTAATTTAGACTTGTTTAGAGGTGGGGTGCAAGAGTCCTCCAAGGAAGTGAGGCAAGCTCAGTACTCATTCAACTGGCATCCACCAGGAGTTGAAGTGGGCGTACATATACTTGGATGTATAAAGACCAGAGACCAATATTGGTAGGCAATGTTGATGTGATGTCAAGGGCATAGCAGGGCATGGAATAATTTAGGCTTATATTGGCACATTTGTCTGGGAAATTGGTAGATTAGATTGACATGGTAGTGTTTTTCTAATCTACTTTTAATGGTCTTTCCATAAGACATCATCATTAAATAAGCAGCAGTTTACCATATCCCACAATTACCGTCATGACGCATATACATCATGGACACAAGTATTTTTACATGGCATACAGCCTTGCATATCCACTGTTGGGTTAGGTTAGATAGTTCTTGTTTTTTCTATTCCAACTTCCCAGATACAATTGTATTTCTTGGGGCAGCCTCGTACTTCCTAAACCAGCTTTTCAAAATGTTTGCATAATTCTCTCAAGGTTTGTGCTGTATCTCCATTAGCAATTACCAGACAGACTTCCATAAAAGCCTTGATATCGCTTAAGGTCAACCTCATCCAGAATGTTTAACTATGCAATACTTGAATAAAGAATAACAGTACCCTGTGTTATCGCAAACAGAATTTTTCTGTCTCCTTCCAGAATTTCTGAAGTGTGAGGCAGCCCCACACAGAATGTGAAAAATCTCCATTCCTCCGTGGAACCTTAGTCAAATAGGGGTCCCTTCTCTCCCTAGGCACCATATGTGGTGTAATGGATTCACTATACATACTTAAACCTGCTTAGTGCTGAGAGTGCTATTTCTCTAGGAACCATCAACACTGTATGCTAGTATCCTCCAGTAACCCCCAAATCTAAGTCTACGTCTTTCTTGCGATTTTGGAATGTATCTGGATTCGCTAGGGTTTTATGGATGCCTGATACTTGTTATCACGGAGTGGACACATTGTAATGTTGCCTCAAGTGGGTTGAAGTGTGGTAGGTCTTCTAATTTGGCCAAGTATGATCAGGGGTGTTACCCCGAAACCGGTCCCAGGATGCTTGTTCTGGTTCAGGGAAGACCTGGCTTGGCAGTATGGGCCGGACTTTTCCCATGAGGCACAGGGTCAAGACTGATTTGCATATAGCTGGGTCTGAACTGAGGTGGCGAAGTGAGCTAAAGAATGATGATGGATTCAACCCAGATCTGTGACTGGGGTTGAGTGTCTGAAAAGTTTCAGCGCTCCGACCATCATCTCCTTGTGTTTGCTTTGTTTGTCCTAAATTGGCAGGGTGTGCCCAGACGTGGGTCCCTTACTCACTTCGCCACTGGATTCAAGCTAGCCTGGCTGATGAGTGGTGTTACCCCGAAACCGGTCCCAGGATGCTTGTTTCCGGTTCAAGGAAGACCTGGCTTGGCAGTTCGGGCTGGGCTGTTCCCATGAGGCACAGGGTCAAGACTAATTTGCATATAGCTGGGTCTGAACTGAGGTGGTGAAGTGAGCCAAAGAACGATGATGGATTCAACCCAGATTTGTGACTGGGGTTTAGTGTCTGAAATGTTTCAGCGCTCCGACCATCATCTCCTTGTGTTTGCCCTAAGTTGGCAGGATATGCCCAGACGTGGGTCCCTTACTCACTTTGCCACTGGATTCAAGCTAGCCTGGCTCAGGAAGGGAGTTACCCCGAAACCGGCCCCAGGATGCTTGTTTCCGGTTCAGGGAAGACCTGGCTTGGCAGTTCGGGCTGGGCTGTTCCCATGAGGCACAGGGTCAAGACAGATTTGCATGTAGCTGGGTCTGAACTGAGGTGGCGATGTGAGCTAAAGAACGATGATGGATTCAACTCAGATCAGCGCTCTGTCCATAATCTCCTTGTGTTTGCTAAGTATGATGACAAGGCATGTCTAATCTACAAATATCAAAAGAATTGTCTTCAAAAGGGTGAAATCTGTAACTCTGTGAATGCTTTAACCCCTTGGCTGCTGAGGTCTCTACCTTACCCCTCCCCCCTCTATATCTGAACTCCTTTTAATGATATTTGTGGCACAATAAACTTAAGACTTCACAACTTTTTTCCACATGTTTTCCATTTGCGCCCTTTTTTTTATGCATGTTGGCATTTTAATAAAGGGTAATAAAAGGGTAATCCATTGTTCCTTTTTTGTGGTTTACCATGTTTGCAGCTTGTTGTGAAAACATGTGTGAAACTCTTGGATGAATCTGGAAAGCTACACATTTCTGCAAGAAGAGAAAGGCTGTTGTACCGGTGGGAGCACTTTCCCATGCCAAGGGAGGCCACTCTCCTCAAAAACACGTTTGCTCAGTGTTTAGTAGATGGATCCCTGTGTGGTCCCTTGGTGATCCCTACGCAGGGTTCCACTAGAGAAGGGTGGATCTGGAAAAGGGACATTGTCTTCTTTCCAGGGCTCTCTTTCCCATCTTGATTTTGAGCTCAGAAGGCAGTATTATGTCCCAGAGTACCAATCAAAGTGAATGTGGCATCACGTCCACATTAATTATGTCAATTTTCTCAGTAATGGTGGCATAGCTCAATAGCTGCTTATAATGTATGAATATCACATGTTCCAATGTGTGCTATTACCACGCAGTAGGTTACAACGCGGTTATTACAACGACCGCGTTGTTACCACGTGTGGCTTTACATCGCAAGTTGTTTCTAATCCAACACATTCCCTGGTGTTGCACGCCACCTGGCGCAAGTCGCTAGAAATGACTTGCAATGTAAAGCTACGCTGTCGTTGTATCGACCGCGTTTTTACCTACCTGCATGGTATTCCCATAATGTACGCCTCCAGGACTGCCACCAGTGGCAAGAGGGAGTACGCGTCAAAAGTGGGTTCTGCTGAGTCAACTTTCTATACCGACCAATTGTTTTGGAGATTTCCTCCAGTCATTGGTCACTGTTCTGGTAGTGCACAAGGGGGGGCAAGGTGACCTCTGTATAAACACATCCTGCTTCCATTGCCCATTTTTCACTATCGTAGGCAGGGTCTGGCCTGGTCTTCAAGTTTCAGTTCTTCATTACAATCAGGGGCTATGCTTAGTAGTACACCGTGACCAGATCAGCCATTCTCAAGCTACCATCGCATGGTGATTTCCATCATTTAGCCATTCTGACTCTTGGGGTTTTGTTACACCATAAAAAGGGTATTATCTACAAAGTTAGTATCTTGAAAATGTGATTGGCACCTTGTCTGGTGTTTTGAAGAATATATAGCATCTTTGGAGGAGTGATCATCTTAAACAATGCGACCCTGCCTATTGTCGTAAAACTCTTGTTTTCCAAAGCAGGGACCCCTTTCCATCCAGGTTTGTAGAATATTCTTCTATTCTGTAATGTGGTATAAAGTAATGATAATCAAGCTCGCGCAAAAACACATTCAGTGATTGTTTAGTTTAGAAGTTATTCCAGGGATGTCATAAACACGATGATCGCTCCACTTCATTATTTTATTTATTTTTATCACTTGCTTTTGTGCTTCTTTGTTTTTAATAGAAAGTTTGAGCTTGTTGAACAAATGCATGACAGGCTCCATTTTAGCTGCAATGTGCATTTTAGTTGGTCTGCTTGCACTTTAGCTCAGAGTCAGGATTTTTGTCATCTGTAGCAGAACTTGTGAAAGTGGTATTTATGTCTAAATTTCCATTAATCTGAACTGTTACACTCTCTCTCAACAAGTCTACTAGATTCAATCTGTATCTACATCTCTAGGTTTAGCAGCAGACACTTAAAATAAACATGAGCTAAAGATTACGCAAATGCTTAGTGGCTTTTTACATAGGTGAAAATGTTTGCATCCCACTCGTTTGGTCCAGTTAGATTTAGTGTCTTAAAATTCCCCATTTGATTGCGCAATGCAGGTTGTCAGTGCCCAATCCTAAATGAGCCCCCAGAATTGACCACTGAGGACAGTAAAATTTCACCCAGGGACAAGCTCCAGATGGGCATAGCACCTAACCACCTTAACAAAAGAAGGTTCCTGAAAGACTCTCTGAGGCTCTGCAAAGCATGTTGCCTTTACTGACTGGTGCCGGGATCACATAGACATCATTTCCTTGCTGTTGTGCTCCAAATAGGTGGCAAGGTATTCCAAGCAGACCACAAACCTTTGTTGTCCCAGGTATGCTCACCACCTCTGAAACATGAGGAATAGACTTTATTTATACATCTGCTAGAAATTGCCTAGCGCCTAGAGATAGCATAGTGAGAGTGTTAAGGCTTACAAATTGTGACAATGTTGCAATTTTTACGCATATTTTTACTTTTCATAAAACACTTAGGTGCTTCTAATTTATATCTTCTGTGATGTTACCAAACAATATTGAGCACTAGAAATTTTTTTTTAAAATAAATGTCAAAATTCATATCCTGATTCTATTTATCGTTGAGTGCGTAACTCATTAATAAGAGTATTTAGATTACCACTCTATCCCTGAATCCTTTATGGGACTGTTCGTAACCCAGAAAGCACACACCCCACACCAGCAGGTATGCTCAGTGGATTGTGCAGGGCTACAATAACCTTGCCTCCCATACTGAAGCAATGATGCACTGAACTCAATCCCTGCACCTGAGGGTTGGGAAGCCACAACTTGTAGACCTGGGTTAGGGTCCCAGGTTAACCAACAATATAAGTGATATCAGCAGAGTCAACCAATGTTAAAATGTCTTTACGTTTTTCCATCCACAGACCCATATTTCCCTCCCATGTCCACATTGATTCTCATAAATAAATAGGCCCACTGTGGCACTTGATGCCACAGTGTGACTGGTATTGAAGCAGTATCAGTCTATTCCCCTGGGTCTTGGGTTCCTGCAGTTGTAAATAGGCCTGATTTATCCCATCCGACTCGCAACCCCAAATCCAAGATCTGCAAGACCCTTGAGTCAGACACCTCTGGCTGGCCTAGATAAATAAGAAGATAATTAATTTCAATTCCTGTTGCACATTTGAAACCCAGTCAACTCCAGGTCTATTGTTAGTAGTTAAGTTCACCCCTCTATAGCAACAGCAAAAAGCATTAGTGGGTTGGGGCAGCCTTGCCTGGTACTCCCCGGAAATAAAAAAGACTCTTATAGGAAACTGTTCACTTGCACCCTTGCCATAGGGCAGGTGTACAGTAGTTTAGTGTACGCTGCAGTTTTCTCTAGAATGGCAGACACATGATCCCAATTCAGCATGTCGAAAGTTTTTTCAAAGCATGAAGTGATAACCAATGCCAGGAGCATTAGTCAGTTTCCATATATTGTCTCTTGTTGCTCTTTGGGGCCTGAAGCCACTTTGATCTCTGAATCATAGTTTCAGATGGATTGCTAGGATTTTTGCTTCCATATGGAGCAATGTGATTGGCCATATGGTATGGTAGTTCTTAATTGCTGGCACTAACTATGGCTATGTTTATGCATGGTTTGCATATTGGTTTGAAAGTAAGGAAGGTTCCCGTCAATGTGGCATGTTCTTTTATGTGGTGTATCTGTGTTTCTAAATGCTAATAAAGTTATTTAATAAAATGAATTAAAGGAGGTGAACAACTATCCTCTTCTCTGTATCATCTGGGGGTCCCACATTTTAATGTTCTTTTCGCCGAATGCATCCAGTTGTTTCTTAAACTACTTACAAGTCCAGCATCACCCCATTCGCGCCCGTGCTCCCTTTTAAAGTTCTCTTCAACATAGATTGACGTTCTTGAGAAGAAAAGGCCACAAATCTACAAAACTATCCAGTTACTTAGAAAACCAGGGGCCCTGAGTTGTGTTTTGTTGGTTTTTCTTGCCACCCAGATTTCACTAAAAGAGTTTGCCTTGTTCATTTATAGGATAAGTAACCTAAATATATTTAAGACTGGTTTATCAAAAAAAGCAAATCTGCATCCATAAAAGTATTCCCTGAATGGATGCAAGTTTACTACATTTTAGAATTTACAAACATTAGCAGCAGTAGGCTTGGAAAACACCAGGCTCGTGTTTCCAGGCCTACAACTGGCATACAGGGGACCAGGTGATGGAACAAATGCATGCAAATAGTAACCCACTAGCATTTGCTCAGGTAGCGTTGCAAAATATTGTTTTTTGCCCGCTGTGCCACTGAAGACTCTGGGCCTAATTTAGCCTTTAGCAGGTCATCTAGAACCTTGATCATCTCACACATTCACTCAGCAGCCCACTGCTTTTTTAGCTGGGAAATTTAAGACTCACCACCTTCTCCCCACCCCGCCCCAACCCTGAATCGCACGGTCTAAACTACTACCCTGTAAAATACGTACCTCCATTTTTTTTTCTTTTTAAATTGCAGCTTTTCTTTGGCCATGTTGTTCCGCTCTATGATCTTTTCGTTCTCATCATGTTCCTCTGTATCCCTTCTTTGATTTAGATACAGAGAGCTGTTTCTGCTGTTCGAGTGGCTCATGTGCAAATTCTTCATATTGTACACCCTGCCAAGAGGGGCACTACCAGCCGCAGGTTGGTCAGCAGTCCTGTCTGCCATGTCCACTGGGATTTTACACCAAGTAAGTAGCATGCTTTGGCCAAGTCAAATTATGGTATTATTCTGTTTTTCTTTTATTTTTTAGTATCTCTTTACATCCAGCATATACCACAAAAATGGGAGTAGCTGCCGCCAAAATGTGGCAGCCAGAAGCTTGCAAAAATTATATTTAATTATGAATTAATTAGATTAATTAACTATTGTCAGTCAAACCGAAATAAAGATATTTGACTGACTGACAATTAACTATTGAATGTATTGTTAATAAAATAGTATGGGTGCTTCCTGGCAGGCAGGTGTCCTTAGAACAGCTTTCAAACCTCTTTTTAGTTTTAATGCACTTCACAAGAAAATCTGATTCTTACTAGTGGAAAAAAGGTCTTATTTCTTTGAAATATTAATGTGAAGGCTTAGTGTAAATATACAAGGATGACTTAAAGGATAAAGAATTCGCCAGGGTCTTGATTGTTAAATTTTTTGGAACAGTTTCCTGTACACATTTTTAGTTTGAGTATCTGAGTGTAGCTCAACACTAGGTTGTTTTAATGAGCCAACACACTTGACTGTAGGGTGACACTAAAAGGTTGTGTATATGCTGTGTCGCCCTTTCCCTGTGTTTGATAGTGATGCCCCGGGGATGTGCTTTCCCAGGTTCTACTACCGGTTGTTTCCTCTGCAATAAGCAGCTCAAGCATTGCGGAGAGCAGTGTCCAGTTGGGATTGACACCCAACGGGCTCACGGCAGTAGCTTAGATGAGGTGCCTCCAACAGTGGCGTAACGAAACTTGAGGGGGGGCCCCCCTGCAAAATACATGAAGAGGGCCCCCGTGGCCCGGCCCACCACCTACCACTTTGCCCCACTTTGGATGGATTGACAGATGGGTGGGTGGACGGTGGTACGGATGGATGGATGGATGAATGGATGGATGTGGGTGGACGGATGGACGGATATATGGATGAGCATACAGAGGTACAGATTGATGGATGGATGTAGATGGATAGGTGGAGTGATGGGTGGATAGGTGGATGACAGATGGGTGTGTGGTGCCTGGGCGGACAGATAGATGGATTAATGAACAAATGTGTGTGTGGCTAGCGATGGACGGATGGATATGTGGCTGGGGATGGATGGACCAGTGGACTGAGGTACGGATTGATGAAAGGATGGATGGATGGATGGATGGATGGATGGATGGATGGACGGAAGGATGTATGGGTGAAAGGATAGGTGTGTGACTGGGGATCGTTGCATGGCAGGACGGATGGGTGGGTGGGTGGATGGATGGATGGAAGGGTGGGTGTGTGGCTGGGGGGATGGGCAGACAGACAGATGGATGGATAGATGGATGGATGAACGGATGTGTGTGGGGCTAGGGATGGACGGATGGATATGTGGCTATGGATGGATGGATGGATGGATGGATGGATGGAAGGATGGACAGAGGTACGGCTGGATGGATGAAAGAATGGGTGAATGGCTGGAAATGGATGGCTGGATGGATGGATGGACGGACGGACGGACGGACGGACGGATGGGTGGATGGATGGATGGATGCAGCATGGGTGAGTGAGGGGGGCCCCTGGAGCACGGGCAACCCGCCCTGCAATGCGGAGGCTGCGGGGGCCTGTGTTACACCCCTGGTCCACAGTCAAACACTGAATGTTACTGTAGTCATCCTTTCAGGCCTTCTGCAAGAGTCTATCGCCCACTCTTGCAATTAAAAAACACTGGCCTGGCTTCCTGTAGAATCAGTGACTTCCTAAAATGTAACAATAAAGGGTTACTTACATTTCTTCAGAGCACTGTCACCTTATCGCACTGTCTCTGCACAAAGAACAGAGCATGCTGGTGCCTGGTGAATATCAGGATAAGCAAGGTGCATGACTGAGGGGTCCCGGGGCATCCTGCACCTTGAGGGGGGGTGACTAAGCCCCTTTGCGTGCACACACAGAGTTCTATCACCTGTCTCTCCCTATCAGCATTGCTTCTTCTTTTGAACTTCCTTTTGACCTTCTCCTGATCACTGCCCTCCAGCACTCTGATTCACAGATACATCCTGGGGTGGCTTTCCTTCCCTTCCCTTCCAGGCCTCCCTACACAAGCAAGAAACAAAAGCTATAAATTGTAACTGTTTCTTTTTTGTTTGCAAGATCTTCAGAAAACTGCTTCCTGCCCAAAGAAAGCCTGAAGCTGGTTAGAACTGGTGTGCATTGCTCAGGCCTGTGCTCCAGCACTCTCTTCACTGTGGGGGAGGGGGCCCCTTCAAGTGTAGGGAAGCCTGGAGCTGCAAACTTTCTCCAGGTCAAGTCAACTCTGTGCTGCCTCAGAGGAGCAGTGCCCTCAATGGGGCCCCCAGCCCCATCCTTGTCTCGGGCCTGGCTTGTGGCTCTGACTGAAGAGAAACAATGTTGATACTTTGTTTCTCTTCAGTCCACAGTGCATGCTGGCAGCTTTAGGGAGACCGAGTCACAGCTCTCTAGGAAGAGCTGGGGGAGCCCCCTTCACTTACTGAAGACTGCCCCCCCTCCCGCACCACGGGGGCTGCGGGGGTGTTTGTTACGCCCTGCTTCTATCAAGTGTGTCCTCTGTCTTCCATCACAGGCCTGTCTTCTCCTCAAGCTCCTTTCCTCATTGGTTTCACTTCCTCTTGCTCTTCGCCTCACCACCCCCCCCCCCCATGGCATCTGTCTCCACTCCTTCACCGTTTATCCTACCCTTGCTTCGTGTGCCTCTTCTCTTCAGTTGTGGTACACTTTCAGAGGCCCAGGTGGGCTGCTGGCCGAGAGGGGCCCCTGGAGCGGGGGTCACGCACCGCGGGGGCTGCAGGGGCTTGTGTTACGCCCCTGGTCTCCAAGTATTATGCAGTAATGGTTGAGCACTTAGCATAAAGTTTCTCTTCTGAATATTTATGCCCCCCCCCCTCCTCTTTGTGAACCAGTGTATTCAGCTGGTCAGTACCCTTACGTAGAGTGCTCTGGAAGGGGATTTTTTATATTTGGATTTTTCAAGGGGTGATGAAAATTGGGGATTTGTTGTTGTTTTTTCAACGGCGGGTTTGCCTTTTTTTCTTTATGTCCCTTTAAGCTGCTTTTTGTAGTGAGAGATGTATGGCGGATAAACAGTGACAGCCTTTTATTTTTTATTTAAAATGGTTTCTTTTTGTATATGAGAAAAGGGATTTTTTTGCTCAAATCTTGCTGGACAAACTATTTTATTGCCAGTAGTGGCCTTGGATTATAGAGTGCTGGTTGTAGTCTATATACATGGAGAAAAATGGCTTAGCATTTCCAGATTTTGGCAGCATCAACTGTGTTACCTGATGCTCTACCTTTGACAGACACTGGTCATAGAAGAGTGGGAGAAACTTTCAAACAGTAGAGCCCTCAATGGGCCCTTATGAGAGAATATCTCCAAGCCAATGCCATTCATTCCACCCAGCTTCCTGGTTCGCATAGACCCAAAGATATTCCTAAAAGATAAGCAATGTTGTCTGGACAGAAGTTATTTAGCTAATCAATATGCTCTGGATCAGCTAATACTAATCATAAATACTGCCAAGAGTTTGAGGAATTAACTACTGAAGGAAATTCTGGAACTAGAAGATAAGATCAAGAATGACAGCACTACCTCGAATGCGAAGGAACAACTTGCATGGATCCAATCCAATATATCTTAATACAACACTTTTATTGTCAATCAAAAAATCAAGGGTCTGAAAAGGAACTTGTGCCGTTTTACTCATAAATCGGCATCCCCTTATGTGGAAGAAACATATTACCAAACTGAGGGATCAAGTGGGCCAGTAAATAAAAATCTGTAATTTCGAAGCAGGAAACATCGGACCCCACAGAACTGGACATTCAACAACATTAACAGTGAAGAAGACACTTTAAGTGACCAACCATTATCCTCGAGTGGGCAACGGGCTCAGTTCACGACACGGATCTTGGCACTCTGTTGGTGAGTTTTTTAGACCAGGAACAGAGGCGCAACAGAAGAGATGGCAGGCAAACAAAACTCTGGAAGAAGCCGCCAAGATCAGCAATGGCAACGGTACTCCGCATGAATGATAAGGAGCAGGGGGCGAGACCAAATGTTTTATCAAACGTAGTGAATTTGTCCACATAACAACCTTTCTCCTATTGACATTTTTGGGGAAACTTATCAAGACATGACCCATTAGAGTTCCGTTTAGAATTTCAGTAGACCATAAGAAAAATCAAGTTGCAGAATTTTTTTTATGAGAAACCAAGAGACCCGCCTTCAGTTTTCTCTTCAGTTGGCCGAAGACCTTCGACTTTTGTACCTCCAACATCTTCTGAGGTAGCAGTGTTAGTGCATCCGTTCTTGAAAAAAGTGGCTGCATTGGAAAACTCAAATACAAGGTGTTCTTATAACATCACCAGGGAAGAAAAAGAAGCGATCACAAGTTTATAGTGAAATGATCAGATTATTATTAAACCGGCGGATAAGGGTGGTGCAATTGTAAGGGAGCTTAACGGCTAGCGTGGTCGACCTCGGATCTGGGGAACCGGGTTCGAGTCTTGGCAATGACGCTGGACAACTTGTGATTCTTGGCAAATCACTTAATCTCCCAGTGCCTAACAAAAATGAATGCGTGTCCTCATGTAACGCAACTGGTGCTATGTAAAGCGCTCCGATACCTGATACCGGGTCAAGTTTGCGCTATATAAAACTGTGTTAAAAAATATATACATTTTTAAATACCACCAGTTATGCTGCTGAAGTAAACCGCTTATTGGGAATGAGGAACAACTATGCCATTGATGAAGGAGCCTACCCCGGAATTGAAGGACATGATCAGACAAATGGTGGAAGATGCCATGAAAAACAGTGCATTACAAAAAATGAGGCTGTCTTTTTTGATTAACACAGACCCATACATCCCAGCATTGTACATTCTTCCAAAAATACTTAAGCCTCAACATCCACCACCAGGGAGGCCAATGGTCTCTGGAAACAATTTACCTTTGAAACCAAAGTTCCAGTTTGCTGATTTTTCCTTTCCTATGAGAATGGGTTCTCATCTAACAAGCCTATTTGAAGGATACTGGATGTCCTTCCAGGGGCGTAACAAAGGCCCCAGCAGCCCATGCGGTGCAGGGGGGGACCCCAGGCTTACCCGTCCTCTAGGGGGGCCCCCCTCGGCCCCTACTGATGTGGGGGCCCCCTTCCGCACATTTTGCATTTTCCTCCAGTGTTTCTTAGAGATTGTAATGTCACCCTAGTAGGAAAATGTTCACCCTCATTGCAGACGTGCCCATTGCTTTGTATGTGCAGGCAGTGATTGAGAATAAAAAGTGCCAGTCGCAAGAATGCTTTTTATCTGAGCAGCGTTCGGGCCAGCAGCTGTGTCAAAGGCTGCACTGCCTGAAGAAATCCCTGGTTATGAATCCTGTTAGAGGATACTTCACTCCGCCAACGATCCAAACCCTTCCTTCCACCCGGCAAAAGAGTGTCTGTGGAGGCATGTGCGCGCGTGTGAGCGCTCAGAGATGCGGCTGTGAATGCAGTGTGAGAGGCCTGGCTGTGAAAGCTGTGTGAGAGGCCAGGCTGTGAAAGCTGTGTAAGAGGCCAGGCTGTGAATGCAGTGTGAGGGGTCTGGCTGTGAATGCAGTGTGAGGGGTCTGGCTGTGAATGCAGTGCAAGAGGCCGGGCTGTGAATGCAGTGCGAGGGGCCGGGCTGTGAAAGCTGTGTAAGAGGCCAGGCTGTGAATGCAGTTTGAGGGGCCTGGCTGTGAATGCAGTGTGAGGGGTCTGGCTGTGAATGCAGTGCAAGAGGCCGGGCTGTGAATGCAGTGCGAGGGGCCGGGCTGTGAATGCAGTGCGAGGGGCCGGGCTGTGAATGCAGTGCGAGGGGCCGGGCTGTGAATGCAGTGCGAGGGACCTGGCTGTGATTGCAGTGCGAGAGGTCTGGCTGTGAATGCAGTGCGAGAGGTCTGGCTGTGAATGCAGTGCGAGAGGTCTGGCTGTGAATGCAGTGCGAGAGGCCTAGCTGTGAATGCAGTGCGAGGGGCCTGGCTGTGAATGCAGTGTGAGGGGCCTGGCTGTGAATGCAGTGTGAGGGGTCTGGCTGTAAATGCTGTGTGAGACAGTGCAAGGGGCCTGGCTGTGAATGCAGTGTGAGAGGCCTGGCTGTGAATGCAGTACGAGGGGCCTGACTGTGAGTGCAGTGCGAGGGGCCTGGCTGTGAGTGCAGTGCGAGGGGCCTGGCTTTGAATGCAGTGTGAGAGGTCTGGCTGTAAATGCAGTGCGAGACAGTGCAAGGGGTCTGTCTGTGAATGCAGTTCGAGAGGCCTGGCTGTGAATGCAGTGCGAGAGGCCTGGCTGTGAATGCAGTGCGAGGGGCCTGGCTGTGAATGCAGTGCGAGGGGTCTGGCTGTAAATGCAGTGCGAGACAGTGCAAGGGGTCTGGCTGTGAATGCAGTGTGAGGCCTGGCTGTGAATGCAGAGTGAGAGGCCTGGCTGTAAATGCAGTGTGAGGGATCTGGCTGTGAATGCAGTGTGAGGGATCTGGCTGTGAATGCAGTGCGAGGGGCCTGGCTGTGAATGCAGTGCGAGGGGCCTGGCTGTGAATGCAGTGCGAGGGGCCTGGCTGTGAATGCAGTGCGAGGGGCCTGGCTGTGAATGCAGTGCGAGGGGAAAGGCTGTGAATGCAGTGCGAGGGGAAAGGCTGTGAATGCAGTGCAAGGGGTCTGGCTGTGAATGCAGTGCGAGGGGTCTGGCTGTGAATGCAGTGCGAGGGGTCTGGCTGTGAATGCAGTGTGAGGGGCCTGCCTGTGAATGCAGTGTGAGGGGCCTGCCTGTGAATGCAGTGTGAGGGGCCTGCCTGTGAATGCAGTGTGAGGGGCCTGCCTGTGAATGCAGTGCGAGGGGAAAGGCTGTAAATGCAGTGCGAGACAGTGCAAGGGGTCTGGCTGTGAATGCAGTGTGAGGCCTGGCTGTGAATGCAGTGTGAGGGGTCTGACTATGAATGCAGTGTGAGGGGCCTGGCTGTGAATGCAGTGTGAGAGGTCTGGCTGTGAATGCAATGTGAGGGGTCTGGCTGTAAATGCAGTGTGAGAGGTCTGGCTGTGAATGCAGTGCGAGAGGCCTGGCTGTGAATGCAGTGCGAGGGGAAAGGCTGTGAATGCAGTATGAGAATTGTGACTGTGAATACAGTGTGAGAGGTGTGACATAGTACAGATTGAGATATGTGGCGCTGTGAGTGTACAGTGAGAGCTGAAGTTGTGACTCCAGCCTGAGAGGGGAGCCAGTCTGAGCGGAGGGTGAATGATGCACCTGTTCGAGCGCCGAGTGAAGTGTGAGCCCATGTGAGAGCAGAGTGACAGCTGAGCCGTGTGAATGCAGTGTGAAAGAGGGGCCTCTGTGAATGCACTTCAGACCTTGTGAATGCAGGGTGTGCCTCTGTGAGTGCCGGTTGAGGCGTGAGCTGATGATCATGCAGGGTGAGTGGTATGCCTATGTGAGAGAGGAGTCTGTGTGGATGAAGGGTAAGAGGCGTACCTATGTGAGTGCATGGTGAAAGGTGAGTGTGCGACAGTGCATGGTGGGAGGTGATGTTATAACATACGGGCTGACCCAAAGGTACTGGGACCTGGGTAGTCAATAGTATATGGAGAGGGGTCCCAGTTAGTACAGAATCAAAAGTACAAACTCACAACTCATAAAGTGAACAATACAAAACTTCATAAGAGTAAACTTAGAAGGATGCTATTTAATATACATCCTCATTTGGCAAATAATTACAATGTCTTCCAACAGAACACTTTTTAGAAGTTCAATAACATGCCCCGGACAGGGGGCGTGGGAAGGAAAGAGGGGGGAAAAAAGGAGGAATAGTGCAGGATAGTGCAAACTATCGTCCTATCTCTCTCTTACCTTTTTTCTCAAAAATCTTGGAGGCCCATGTCACTGCCTGTCTCTCGGGGTTCATCGAGAGTTCCATCTTTCTCGAGGCCAACCAGGCCGGCTTCCGCCCTGGTCATTCTACGGAGGCTGTGATCCTGGCTGTCCTAGATACCTTGAGAGACGGAGCTGACAAGGGTACCTCCCAGGCCCTGGTTTTACTAGATCTGTCGGCCGCTTTCGACACGGTGGACCATAACATCCTCCTCCACCGTGTCGAACAGGCCGGCATCCAGGGCCTGGCGCTGGCCTGGGTGAAATCTTTCCTTATGGGGAGATCCCAGTCCCTCAGCCTAGGTACATTTAGGGCCCCTAGGGAACATCTGTCTTGTGGGGTCCCTCAGGGCTCCTCTCTATCCCCTCTTCTTTTCAATCTCTATCTTCGCCCTCTTCTCTCTTCTCTGAGGCAGTGGGACGTCCGCGTCTTCAATTACGCGGACGACCTACAACTCATTTTCTCTCTAAACTCTCCTTCTTCTATTCCTACTTTTCAGGCAGTCATGTCCCATATCTTTCAGTGGATGTGTCAGAACCAGCTGAAATTGAACACCGGTAAGACGGAGCTCCTCCTGCCGGGTAGGAGCGCCGTCCACTGGGGTCCATATTTCTGGCCGACAGAGCTTGGCTCTCCTCCCACCCCGGTAACCTCGGTGAAAAGCCTCGGGGTCACTATTGACGCTGGGCTCTCTCTGGGGCCGCAGGTGGGGACAGTGGTTTCCTCCTGCATGTTCCAACTGCGCAGGATCAGGAAGGTGGCCTACCTTCTTACTCCCGATGCCTTGCTTCAAGTCATCATGGCCCTTGTTCTCTCCCGCCTGGATTTTTCAAATTCCATCTATTACGGCTTGCCCAAATGCTCCATCAATAGGTTGCAAGTCATCCAAAACCAGGCGGCGAGACTGGCCCTCGGGATTCCGAAGTGGCAGTCCGCCAAACCCCTCCTTATCAAGCTACACTGGCTCCCGGTTAGCCTAAGGGCTGCCTTCAAGGTTGGCTGTCTTATTTTCAAATCTCTCTCTGGTTCCTGTCCCGCCTTTCTGAAATCCCTGATCTGCCCCTACTGTCCCTCACGTAACCTTAGATCACTTCACTTACATCTTCTGGTGGTCCCTCCCTTCAAACTCTGTAGATCTGGGGGTCGAAGATTTGCCTTTCTCGGCCCCAAACTTTGGAACTCTCTCCCCCTCTCAGTTAGGACTTCCGGTACTCTGATTCAATTTCGCAAATCATTAAAAACCTGGCTTTTCCCACAATCCCGCTAAAATCCCTCTGTTTCCTCAGCACCCTTTCAGCGCCATGATACCTCCGGTGACAGTGCGCTATACAAAATTCCCTTAACATAACATAACATAACATAACAAATAAAATTAGTCATACAAATACGTAGTCTGTGGTCTCATCCACATTTCATATTGAGTGCCACATTGGACATGTATACATTGTCATATATTAATTTTTATACTAGAGAGCCTATCCCGTTATCAGCTTGCACAGTCACAAATGATCCGTTGCTAACAGGTAGGAACAGACAAGGGCGTGTCGACGTTTCGACCCCAGATGTGTAGGCGACGCTATTGCCCTACGGCGGGGTCTTCCTCAGGACAGACAGTGGTGGGGTGTGGGGGTGGTGTAGAAGGGCACAGAAAGACTGTGGTTTCCGTGACTCCGTCTGATGAAGAAGGTAGGCCGGGGGCTCCTGATGTAAAAGAGAGCGTGAACCTATTCACGCTAGTGCTTCGCTGTATTATTTTTCAGAAAAATGATCCACTATTACAAAAAACGATAGAGGCTTCCATTGCTGGGCAGGGATCTGTTCCACGTTTATGTACCTAAAGAAGCTTCGGAGGACGGAGTGAATCCCTGTATTATTTGTCAGAGAAATGATCCTCTTTTTTAAACAGGGATCTGTTCCACGTTTTTGTCCTTCAGTTGTTGCACGATATGGAATGTAACCCCACTAAACAATTCATGGTGGCATATCTAATGGATACACATTTATTTCTAGATTCCACATTGGGGTGGTGGCCAGAGCCTTAGCGGCACAAGAATGGTTTTAAACCACAACCCAGGCTTTTGTTTTGCACTGTTTTGAGTTAGAATATATACGGAGTTTCTTTAAATACAAGGATCAGTTTTATCTTACAACTATCAGGATCTCGATGGGGCAACCTTTGCGCACAGCTTACCCTGTATCTTCCTGGGAATCTCATAATATATTCAGTGACTCTAACCCATATGGATCACAGGTAACTTTATGGAGACGCGACATTGACGATGTGCTGTATATTTTGACTGGTACAGAAATTGAACTAAATGCTTTTTGGAGTTGGTTGAATGGCTTAGATGCACCTTTACACTTCACGTGTACTACCAGCCATCATTCTAATTCCGTGTATAGACCTGAAGATTGAGGGTTGTGATACTCATTTAGTAACTTTAGTTTAACATAAACCAAAGGATAGAAACACCTTAATGCACTATACTACTTTCCATCCAAGAGCACTGAGGGATAACCTCCTGGTTGGTCAGTTTTTCTAATATCAAAATATCTCCACAGTGAGGGTCACATTTTTAGAACAATCTGAGGGTCTACAGGACAGTCTCATCTAGCAGGCCTATCCAAAGCAAGTTGTGAGGCAAGTAAAAGAGCTCTGAATACCCCTAAAGCTGCACCTAAGGAGAAACTCCCTGAACGCAGGTCCGATTGTTTAACAGTAGTAATGCGGAGAATTATCAGTAAAAACTGCCACATTTTCAATGTGGGTTCCAGCTCTCTTCCCTAACCACATTTTGCCTTTTGGCAATCAGTGAATTTAAAGGACAAACTAGTACATACTAGTTGCTAGCCAGTAACAAAGAAGTTGGAAATCAGTCTACCTTCAGTAAAAGGATATTCCTTGTAGTGGGGGATGTAGTCTTTTTAAACTGACTAGACACACGAAGGACGTGTGTTTTAAAAAATATATATATTTTCAAAGATACAGGCTCATAGTAAATCACACGGTCATCACAATATATAAGGTTCACATGAAGCAAATAACAGTGTGTATGTCTATGCTGGTATTTATCTAGAGTGCGAACCACAAATGGGGGTTCAGCTATTGACATGGCTGGTTCACATGCCATAGAAGACATAGCAATATTCATGGAAACAATGTAGGCACCTGTAGAGCACGGGAGTGCTGAAGCATTCATTGTGAGCAGATCCAATATACAATAATGAAATCAAACAACAAAAGGAACTATATCTCTACTGTCTCTTCGGTCCGCTATGAGCGGAACCTGTATGCCCGCTCCGCCGACTCAAGCAGGATGTAAGAAGGTGGCGTGAATTGCCCCTATCCCCATTGGGCCGAGCGGCGCTCTTCAAAATGATGTCGCTCCCCCGATTTCTCTACGCCCTGCAGAATTTTTTTGACCCTGTCCCTGCTCGCTACTTTCGCGAGGTCGAGAGTCTACAGCGACAACTAATTTGGGATGGTCGTGCCCGTATTGCATTGTCCAAGCTCACCCTCTCATGGTACGATGGTGGTATTGCTTTGCCGGATATTAGACGCTATTACTGGGCCTCACATCTGAGCGCTGTCAATCATGCGACGTACTCTTCGGACCCTGCTCCCGCCTTCGCTTTAGATAAACTGTTATTGCCCGGTGGCAACTTTAATAGGGCTCTGTACTCAAAGTCACCCATCCGTCTCCTCACAGGCCCTACGAAGTGTGCGGTGCGGGCCTGGAGGGATGCTACAGTGGCCACGGGCTGGGGTGGTAAGCTGACGCGTATGACGCCGCTGTATGACTCGGATCGGTTGGGCAGCCTGTGGAAGACGAAAGGGTTTGATAAGTGGGACATGATTGGGATTAGTAAGGTGGAGGATCTGTGGGCACGGGGCGCTGTGAAATCCTTCGCTGTTTTGAAATTGGAATACCGGCTCGATGACAGGGAGCACTTCCGATATATGCAGATTCGACATGCCCTGTCCTCCGTCTTTCCCCCTGGTACCGATATTCCGCAGTCCTCCCCCTTGGAGGACCGTGTCTTGGACGGCCATGTCCCCGATAGCACGATTTCCTTAATATATAAAAAGCTTATCAACAACAGGGCTGACCAACTGGAGAAACTTCGTGCTTCTTGGACGGCTGACGGGCTCGAATTCGACGACGAGGACTGGCAGTCCGCTGTGTCCTCTCCTAAGGAGGTGGCTATTCCGGCTCGGCTTCGTTTTGTCCAGCTGAAGATCATCCACCGTGTGTATGTGACTGGAATGCGTCTGGTACGAATGGGTTTAGTTTCGGACGGACGATGCAGGCGTGGGTGCGGTATGGATGGTACCTTCCTTCATGTTTTGTGGGAATGCCCGTTGATCTCGGCCTTTTGGTCTAGAGTGCATGATGTTATGGGTCATGTCACCGGAATCCCCCTCCTTCCCGAAGCACGACGTTGCCTGCTTAATGTGTGGGAGCCTTCGGAATGCAATGCTGCTCAGACGCTTTGGGTTACTTTGGGCAACATGGTCGCGAAGAGAGATATAGCTCAGCTCTGGGGCTCCCCTAGACCACCATTACTTAGTGCCTGGAAGGAGAACATGGACTGGTGCATGTTCAGAGAAAAAACAGTATATGAGGCACGGGGGCGTCCCAAGAAATGGTCCAGGGTCTGGGCTCAGTGGAATTCGTACCGCGGAGATATTTGCTCCCCTCCACTTGACTATGAGGCTCCTCTCCCCTCTTCCCCATGATTGACGTTCCGTTTCCTGTTTCCCATATGGCCTATGTTTTTCTCCTTCAGGCTCGCCCCCCCTCGCCAGACGCGTTCCTCTATTTATTTGTTTCATCCCCCTTTGCCCCCCCTCCCACGACCCTTGCCAGTATGATACCATGTGTTTGTGTGTTGTTGTTCTTCTCAACAAAATCATAAAATTAAACCTTTTTTATCCTATTTGATATGGTGCTATGTTCTACATTACAATGTATGCTCAAGAGATTGCTTTAACGGCGTACTGTCTACTAATTTCTTCTTTATCCTTCCGTCTGTGTCATAGCGGCCGGCCCCGCGGGGTTGTAGGCAGACGCTGTGTACTGTGCTTATATAAATAAAGGTTTTAAAAAAAAAAAACAACAAAAGGAAAAGAACAAATTCAGAACAGTGTGTCTCCATTTGAGTTGGATGTGATAGCTATTAGCGGTAACCATGCGGTGAGCTGAAGAGTATGGAAGAGGCAACTGGATTTGTGTGGGAGGACGCATACTTTCATTGCGAATAGTGTACGCATCATATAAGGGTCATCAATCAGGACTCATGGGGGCGTCGCTCGAGCATGGAATTGTCCGGGAGCCCTGGGACGCCCCAGTCATCGACAACAATATCATGCAGAGACTGCCAAATGTCCTATAGTCTGGATGTTGAGGGCTGAAGGGAGGCATAATGCTCACTGGTGACATCATAATATGTTAACCCCTTCGCCGCTGGGCTAATTCCCCCACGGTGCTGAGGAGAGGCGCGCGCAGCGCCACAGTGCTTGTGACGAGCTCGGCTTGTCACGCTGCACCGTGGCACTGTGCTCATGACGAGCTGAGCTCGTCATGACCACGCCCATTTTTCCGAACGTTCAGCACAGCGGGGTAATTAGCCCAGCGTGTCATGACGAGCTCAGCCCGTCATGAGCACAGCGCCACTGTGCCTCATGATAAGCTGAGCTCGTCATGAGCACGGAAGGAGTTAAGCTGTTAAGCCAGTCCTTGGTTATGGGCAGGCAACTTCTACCCCAATGTAATGCAAGTGTAGGGCCATACTGCTAAAGTGCCTAATGCTTTCCAGGATATCTTGTAAGTAGCCCAGTAGAGCCAAGAGCAGGGCCGGCTGGGAGTCCATATCAATCATCTTGGAAAGATGGGAAAGGGCCTTGCTCCAATAGAATGCAATGTACTTGCATGTCCATGTTGTATCAATCAATCAATCAGGGGTTGTAGAGCGCACTACTCACCTGTGAGGATCTCAAGGCACTGGCGGGGTGTGAGCAGCTCCGTTGAGGTCATTCAAAGAGACAAGGTCTTGAGGTCCTCTCTGAATTGGTGCAGTGTCGGGCTCCGTCAGAGGTGAAGGGGGAGTTCGTTCCAGGTCTTGACTGTGAGGTAGGAGAAGGATCTTCCACCAGCTCTGGTCCTGTAGAAACGAGAGACCGTGTCTAGGGTGGGGTCGGCTGAACTGAGGTTTCTCTTTGGGGCTTGGAAGCAGATTAATTCTTTGAG